>NC_064559.1:90246364-90886239 GCF_937001465.1 Orcinus orca | reverse complement strand
GCATTTAATATGAGGTGTTGAGTCCATTCCGTTGAGCAAGGAGTAGCTCTTGCCTGTTACATATTTGGCTTATGGAACGGTATCTGTGCTTATTTCAATTTCTGGATTTCTGCAGCACCCAACTCACCTTTCCCCTTAAGCAAGCATAAGTTGATTTTCTACGTTTGAGAGCCTGTTCTGTTTTGTAATTCAGTTCCTGTGTAGCCAAGTTTACATTCCGTGTAGTAGTGATATCTTATGATGTTTCTTTTTCTGTGTGAGTTATTTCACTGAGAATCATCGTACCTAAATCCACTCGTTATGCTGCTATGGGCCTGATGACATAGATTTCATTGCTGAGTGATACTGCGTTGTACGTAAGTACCACAACTTCTTTATCCATTTTTCGCTTTCTGTGATATTGAACTTGTACTGTAAACGAGGTTCTTGTAAACAGAGCCGTCCCAAATTTTGGGGTGGCTGTGTCTTTTTGATTTTAATTTCCCTAAGCTATAGGACCATAAGTGGAAGTGCCCTAGGCTCTGTTGCTTTGGTTTTTTTTGATGTTTCAGGAAACACCATACACTTCTCCAGACTGGCTGTTGGCAATTTACATCCCGCCCATCAGCATAACAAGGCTCTCAGTTCTCCGTGGCCTGTCCTGCCTTTCTGGATTTTACACTTATTTCAGATGGCCCTTTTGACCGGGGGGCAGTGAGACTTCATTGTAGTGCACATTTCCTTTGCAAGCTTGCTTGGTTGGCCAAAAAGTGCGTATGCGTTTTTTCTGAATATATTCAGGAAAAAACACATACGCCCTTTTTGGCCAAGTGCATCATTGTGGACGTTCTGCCTCTTTTCCTATGCTTTACATGCAATTCCAGTCTACCTCCTGAAATCGGTTTCCTGCAATTCTGCCCCGCTTTCAAGTCCTCTTGGCAGACTTACTTCAATATATTTTTGGACGATAGCTGTCATTTATAACTCTGCAGGTTTGTGAATTACAGTGCCCCTGAGCTCCTGTCTTTAACTCGCTTTCTTGTGAGCTGGCCGCAACACCGCAGTATTGCTTCAGGCCCTAGTGTGGTTCCGGCATGGCACGCTGAGCCTTTGGTTAATTCCTCTTCCTGGTGGGAAATGAGAGTTAAATTTGCCCGTCCAGACACCTCCAGCTAGTCTCTCATTGGTTCTCCCTATTCCTGTTCATTTTCCGCAGAAATTGCAAACCGGGCCAAACAGAGGTTAAAGGCACTGACTCTCCAAATGGGGAGAGTGTTAGTAAAGCGTCTGGAATGTTGCACCCGAGTACCAGGGGATGAAAACTGAGACACATTTGAACTCGTTTCCCGATCACACGGAGGATCATACTCTGGGGTCCACATGCATGTTTTAGCTGAAGGAAGAATCCCTTAAACCTGGAGAGTTGAGACCAATGGAATGGGTACCATGCAATATGACTTCAAAGGGTCTGCATTTGCTCACCGAACCTCACCAATCCTATCACTGCTGCGTTTATGCCGATGTACTAACGCTTGATTCTCTTTCGGAGACATATAAATCCATAGGTTTTAAGATTCTTACTAGTCAGGTATATTCTTAGGCGTTTAATATGGGGTGTTGAGTCCACTTCGTTGAGCAAGGAGTAGCTCTTGTCTATTACATATTTGGCTTATGGAACGATATCTGTGCTAATTTCAATCTCTGCTTTTATGCAGCACCCCAACTCACCTTTCCGCTTAAGCAAATATAAGTTGGTTTTCTACATTTGAGACCCTGTTCTGTTTTGTAATTCAGTTCCTGTGTAGCCAAGTTGCAGTCCATGTAGTCGTGATATCTTATGATGTTTCTTTTTCTGTGTGACTTATTTCACTTAGAATCATCGTACCTGAATCCACTCTATGCTGCTACGTGCCTGATGACATAGATTTCATTGCTGAGTGATATTGCATTGTACGTAAGTACCACAACTTCTTTATCCATTTTTCGCTTTCTGTGATATTGAACTTGTACCGTCAACGAGGTTCTTGTAAACAGAGCCGTCCCAAATTTTGGGGTGGCTGTGTCTTTTTGATTTTAATTTCCCTAAGCTATAGGACCATAAGTGGAAGTGCCCTAGGCTCTGATGCTTTGTTTTTTAGATGTTTCAGGAAACACCATACACTTCTCCAGAGTGGCTGTTGGCAATTTACATCCCGCCCATCAGCATAACAAGGCTCCCAGTTCTCCATGGCCTGTCCTGCCTTTCTGGATTTTACACTTTTTTGAGATGGCCCTTTTGACAGGGGGGCAGTGACACTTCATTGTAGTGCAGATTTCCTTTGCAAGCTTGCTTGGTTGGCCAAAAAGGGCGTATGCGTTTTTTCCTGAATATATTCAGGAAAAAACGCATACGCCCTTTTTGGCCAAGTGCATCATTGTGGACGTTCTGCCTCTTTTCCTATGCTTTACATGCAATTCCAGTCTACCTCCTGAAATCGGTTTCCTGCAATACTGCCCCGCTTTCAAGTCCTCTTGGCAGCCTTACTTCAATATATTTTTGGACGATAACTGTCATTTATAACTCTGCAGGTTTGTGAATGACAGTGCCCCTGAGCTCCTTTCTTCAACTCGCTTTCTTGTGAGCTGGCCGCAACACCGCAGGATTGCTTCGGTCACTAGTGTGGTTCCGGCATGGCACGCTGAGCCTTTGGTTAATTCCTCTTCCTGGTGGGAAATGAGAGTTAAATTTGCCCGTCCAGACACCTCCAGCTAGTCTCTCATTGGTTCTCCCTATTCCTGTTCATTTTCCGCAGAAATTGCAAACTGGGCCAAACAGGAGGTTAAAGGCACTGACTCTCCAAGTGGGGAGAGTGTTAGTAAAGCGTCTGGAATGTTGCACCCGAGTACCAGGGGATGAAAACTGAGACACATTTGAACACGTTTCCCGATCACACGGTGGATCATACTCTGGGTTCCACATGCATGTTTTAGCTGAAGGAAGAATCCCTTAAACCTGGAGAGTTGAGACCCATGGAATGGGTACCATGCAATATGACTTCAAAGGGTCTGCATTTGCTCACTGAACCTCACCAATCCTATCACTGCTGCGTTTATGCCAGTGTACACACGGTTGATTCTCTTTCGGAGACATATAAATCCATAGGTTTTAAGATTCTTACTACTCAGGTATATTCTTAGGCGTTTAATATGGGGTGTTGAGTCCACTTCGTTGAGCAAGGAGTAGCTCTTGTCTATTACATATTTGGCTTCTGGAATGGTATCTGTGCTAATTTCAATCTCTGGTTTTATGCAGCACCCCAACTCACCTTTCCCCTTAAGCAAGCATAAGTTGGTTTTCTACATTTGAGACCCTGTTCTGTTTTGTAATTCAGTTCCTGTGTAGCCAAGTTTACATTCCGTGTAGTAGTGATATCTTATGATGTTTCTTTTTCTCTGTGACTTATTTCATTTAGAATCATCGTACCTGAATCCACTCATTATGCTGCTACGGGCCTGATGACATAGATTTCATTGCTGAGTGATATTGCATTGTAGGTATGTACCAGAACTTCTTTATCCATTTTCCCTTTCTGTGATATTGAACTTGTACCATAAACGAGGTTCTTGTAAACAGAGCCTTCCCAAACGTTGGGGTGGCTGTGTCTTTTTGATTTTAATTTCCCTAAGCTATAGGACCATAAGTGGAAGTGCCCTAGGCTCTGTTGCTTTGTGTTTTATATATCTCAGGAAACACCATACACTTCTCCAGAGTGGCTGTTGGCAATTAACATCCCGCCCATCAGCATAACAAGGCTCCCAGTTCTCCATGGCCTGTCCTGTGTTTCTGGATTTTACACTTTTTTCAGATGGCCCTTTTGACTGGGGGGCAGTGAGACTTCATTGTAGTGCAGATTTCCTTTGCAAGCTTGCTTGGTTGGCCAAAAAGTGCGTATGCGTTTTTTCCTAAATATATTCAGGAAAAAACGTATACGCAGTTTTTGGCCAAGTGCATCATTGTGGACGTTCTGCCTCTTTTCCTATGCTTTACATGCAACTCCAGTCTACCTCCTGAAATCGGTTTCCTGCAATTCTGCCCCGCTTTCAAGTCCTCTTGGCAGCCTTACTTCAATATATTTTTGGACGATAGCTGTCATTTATAACTCTGCAGGTTTGTGAATTACAGTGCCCCTGAGCTCCTTTCTTCACCTCGCTTTCTTGTGAGCTGGCAGCACACCGCAGGATTGCTTCAGGCCCTAATGTGGTTCTGGCATGGCACGCTGAGCCTTTGGTTAATTCCTCTTCCTGGTGGGAAATGAGAGTTAAATTTGCCCGTCCAGACACCTCCAGCTAGTCTCTCATGGGTTCTCCATATTCCTGTTCATTTTCCGCAGAACTTGCAAACTGGGCCAAACAGGAGGTTAAAGGCACTGACTCTCCAAGTGGGGAGGGTGTTAGTAAAGCGTCTGGAATGTTGCACCCGAGTACCAGGGGACGAAAACTGAGACACATTTGAACACGTTTCCCGATAACACGGTGGATCATACTCTGGTTTCCACATGCGTGTTTTAGCTGAAGGAAGAATCCCTTAAACCTGGAGAGTTGAGACCGATGGAATGGGTACCATGCAACATGACTTCAAAGGGTCTGCATTTGCTCACCGATCCTCACCAATCCTATCAGTGCTGCGTTTATGCCGCTGTACACATGCTTGATTCTCTTTCGGAGACATATAAATCCATAGGTTTTAAGATTCTTACTACTCAGGTATGTTGTTAGGCGTTTGATATGGGGTGTTGAGTCCACTTCGTTGAACAAGGAGTAGCTCTTGTCTATTATATATTTGGCTTATGGAAAGGTATCTGTGCTAATTTCAATCTCTGGTTTTATGCAGCACCCCAACTCACCTTTCCCCTTAAGCAAGCATAAGTTGGTTTTCTACATTTGAGACCCTGTTCTCTTTTGTAATTCAGTTCCTGTGTAGCCCAGTTTACATTCCGTGTATTAGTGAAATCTTATGATGTTTCTTTTTCTGTGTGACTTATTTCACTTAGAATCATCGTACCTGAATCCACTCATTATGCTGCTACGGGGCTGATGACATAGATTTCATTGCCGAGTGATATTGCATTGTACGTAAGTACCACAACTTCTTTATCCATTTTTCGCTTTCTATGATATTGAACTTGTACCGTAAACGAGGTTCTTGTAAACAGAGCCGGCCCAAACTTTGGGGTGGCTGTGTCTTTTTGATTTTAATTTCCCTAAGGTATAGGACTATAAGTGGAAGTGCCCTAGGCTCTGTTGCTTTGTTTTTTAGATGTTTCAGGAAACACCATACACTTCTCCAGAGTGGCTGTTGGCAATTTACATCCCGTCCTTCAGCATAACAAGGCTCCCAGTTCTCCATGGCCTGTCCTGCCTTTCTGGAGTTTACACTTTTTTCAGATGGCCCTTTTGACCGGGGGGCAGTGAGACTTCATTGCAGTGCAGATTTCCTTTGCAAGCTTGCTTGATTGGCCAAAAAGGGCATATGCGGTTTTTCCTGAATATATTCAGGAAAAAACGCATACGCCCTTTTTGGCCAAGTGCATCATTGTGGACCTTCTGCCTCTTTTCCTATGCTTTACATGCAATTCCAGTCTACCTCCTGAAATAGGTTTCCTGCAATTCTGCCCCGCTTTCAAGTCCTCTTGGCAGACTTACTTCAATATATTTTTGGACGATAGCTGTCATTTATAACTCTGCAGGTTTGTGAATAACAGTGCCCCTGAGCTCCTTTCTTCAACTCGCTTTCTTGTGAGCTGGCCGCAACACCGCAGTATTGCTTCAGGCCCTAGTGTGATTCCGGCATGGCACGCTGAGCCTTTGGTTAATTCCTCTTCCTGGTGGGAAATGAGAGATAAATTTGCCCGTCCAGACACCTCCAGCTAGTCTCTCATGTGTTCTCCCTATTCCTGTTCATTTTCCGCAGAAATTGCAAACTGGGCCAAACAGGAGGTTAAATGCCCTGACTCTCCAAGTGGGGAGAGTGTTAGTAAAGTGTCTGGAATGTTGCACCGGAGTACCAGGGGAGGAAAACTGAGACACATTGGAACACGTTTCCCGATCACACGGTGGATCATACTCTGGGTTCCACATGCATGTTTTAGCTGAAGGAAGAATGCCTTAAACCTGGAGAGTTGAGACCCATGGAATGGGTACCATGCAATATGACTTCAAAGGGTCTGCATTTGCTCACCGAACCTCACCAATCCTATCACTGCTGCATTTATGCCGCTGTACACACGCCAGATTCTCTTTCGGAGACATATCAATCCGTAGGTTTTAAGATTCTTACTAGTCAGGTACATTTTTAGGCATTTAATATGAGGTGTTGAGTCCATTTCGTTGAGCAAGGAGTAGCTCTTTTCTGTTACATATTTGGCTTATGGAACGGTATCTGTGCTAATTTCAGTCTCTGGTTTTATGCAGCACCCCAACTCACCTTTCCCCTTAAGCAAGCATAAGTTGGTTTTTTACATTTGAGACCCTGTTCTGTTTTGTAATTCAGTTCCTGTGTAGCCAAGTTTACATTCCGTGTAGTAGAGATATCTTATGATATTTCTTTTTCTCTGTGACTTATTTCACTTAGAATCATCGTACCTGAATCCACTCATTATGCTGCTATGGGCCTGATGACATAGATTTCATTGCTGAGTGATATTGCATTGTACGTAAGTACCACAAATTCTTTATCCATTTTACGCTTTCTGCGATATTGAACTTGTACCATAAACGAGGTTCTTGTAAACAGAGCCATTCCAAACTTTGGGATGGCTGTGTATTTTTGATTTTAATTTCCCTAAGCTATAGGACCATAATTGGAAGTGGCCTATGCTCTGTTGCTTTGTTTTTAGATGTTTCAGGAAACACCATACACTTCTCCAGAGTGGCTGTTGGCAATTTACATCCCGCCCATCAGCATAACAAGGCTCCCAGTTCTCCATGGCCTGTCCTGTCTTTCTGGATTTTACACTTTTTTCAGATGACCCTTTTGACCGGGAGGCAGTGAGACTTCATTGTAGTGCAGATTTCCTTTGCAAGCTTGCTTGGTTGGCCAAAAAGGGCGTATGCGTTTTTTCCTGAATATATTCAGGAAAAAACGCATACGCCCTTTTTGGCCAAGTGCATCATTGTGGACGTTCTGCCTCTTTTCCTATGCTTAAAATGCAATTCCAGTCTACCTCCTGAAATCGGTTTCCTGCAATTCTGTCCCGCTTTCAAGTCCTCTTGGCAGCCTTACTTCAATATATTTTTGGACGATAGCTGTCATTTATAACTCTGCAGGTTTGTGAATTACAGTGCCCCTGAGCTCCTTTCTTCAACTCGCTTTCTTGTGAGCTGGCCGCAACACCGCAGGATTGCTTCAGTCCCTAGTGTGGTTCCGGCATGGCACGCTGAGCCTTTGGTTAATTCCTCTTCCTGGTGGGAAATGAGAGTTAAATTTGCCTGTCCAGACACCACCAGCTAGTCTCTCATTGGTTCTCCCTATTCTTGTTCATCTTCCGCAGTAATTGCAAACTGGGCCAAACAGGAGGTTAAATGCCCTGACTCTCCAAGTGGGGAGAGTGTTAGTAAAGCGTCTGGAATGTTGCACCCGAGTACCAGGGGAGGAAAACTGAGACACATTTGAACACGTTTCCCGATCACACGGTGGATCATACTCTGGGTTCCACATGCATGTTTTAGCTGAAGGAAGAATCCCTTAAACCTGGAGAGTTGAGACCCATGGAATGGGTACCATGCAATATGACTTCAAAGGGTCTGCATTTGCTCACCGAACCTCACCAATCCTATCACTGCTGCATTTATGCCGCTGTACACACGCTTGATTCTCTTTCGGAGACATATAAATACATAGGTTTTAAGATTCTTACTAGTCAGGTATATTCTAAGGCGTTTAATATGGGGTGTTGAGTCCACTTCGTTGAGCAAGGAGTAGCTTTTGTCGATTACATATTTGGCTTATGGAGTGGTATCTGTGCTAATTTCAATCTCTGGTTTTATGCAGCACCCCAACTCACCTTTCCCCTTAAGCAAATATAAGTTGGTTTTCTACATTTGAGACCCTGTTCTGTTTTGTAATTCAGTTCCTGTGTAGCCAAGTTTACATTCCGTGTAGTAGTGATATCTTATGATGTTTCTTATTCTCTGTGATTTATTTCACTTAGAAACATCGTACCTGAATCCACTCATTATGCTGCTACTGGCCTGATGACATAGATTTCATTGCTGAGTGATATTGCATTGTACGTAAGTACCACAACTTCTTTATCCATTTTCCCTTTCTGTGATATTGAACTTGTACCATAAAAGAGGTTCTTGTAAACAGAGCTTTCCCAAAAGTTGGGGTGGCTGTGTCTTTTTGATTTTAATTTCCCTAAGCTATAGGACCATAAGTGGAAGTGCCCTAGGCTCTGTTGCTTTGGTTTTTTTTGATGTTTCAGGAAACACCATACACTTCTCCAGAGTGGCTGTTGGCAATTTACATCCCGCCCATCAGCATAACAAGGCTCCCAGTTATCCATGGCCTGTCCTGGCTTTCTGGATTTTACACTTTTTTCAGATGGCCCTTTTGACCGGGGGGAAGTGAGACTTCATTGTAGTGCAGATTTCCTTTGCAAGCTTGCTTGGTTGGCCAAAAAGGGCATATGCGTTTTTTCTGAATATATTCAGGAAAAACACATACGCCCTTTTTGGCCAAGTGCATCATTGTGGACGTTCTGCCTCTTTTCCTATGCTTTACATGCAATTCCAGTCTACCTCCTGAAATCGGTTTCCTGCAATTCTGCCCCGCTTTCAAGTCCTCTTGGCAGCCTTACTTCAATATATTTTTGGACGATAGCTGTCATTTATAACTCTGCAGGTTTGTGAATTACAGTGCCCCTGATCTCCTTTCTTAAACTCGCTTTCTTGTGAGCTGGCCGCAACACCACAGGATTGTTTCAGTCCCTCGTGTGGTTCCGGCACGGCACCCAAACCTTTATTTAATTCCTCTTCCTGGTGTGAAATTAAAATTAAATTTGCCCATCCAGACCCCTCCAGCTAGTCTCTCATTGGTTCTACCTATTCCTGTTCATTTTCCGCAGAAATTGTAAACTGGGCCAAACAGGAGGTTAAAGGCACTGACTCTCCAAGTGGGGAGAGTGTTAGTAAAGCGTCTGGAATGTTGCACCCGAGTACCAGGGGACGAAAACTGAGACACATTAGAACACGTTTCCCGATCACACGGTGGATCATACTCTGGGTTCCACATGCATGATTTAGCTGAAGGAAGAATACTTAAACCTGGAGAGTTGAGACCCATGGAATGGGTACCATGCAATATGACTTCAAAGGGTCTGCATTTGCTCACCGAACCTCACCAATCCTATCACTGCTGCGTTTATGCTGCTGTACACATGCTTGATTCTCTTTCGGAGACATATCAATCCATAGGTTTTAAGATTCTTACTAGTCAGGTACATTCTTAGGCATTTAATATGAGGTGTTGAGTCCATTCCGTTGAGCAAGGAGTAGCTCTTGCCTGTTACATATTTGGCTTATGGAACGGTATCTGTGCTTATTTCAATTTCTGGATTTCTGCAGCACCCAACTCACCTTTCCCCTTAAGCAAGCATAAGTTGATTTTCTACATTTGAGAGCCTGTTCTGTTTTGTAATTCAGTTCCTGTGTAGCCAAGTTTACATTCCGTGTATTAGTGATATCTTATGATATTTCTCTTCTGTGTGACTTATTTCACTTAGAATCATCGTACCTGAATCCACTCATTCTGCTGCTACGGGCCTGATGACATAGATTTCATTGCTGAGTGATATTGCATTGTACGTAACTACCACAAGTTCTTTATCCATTTTTCCCTTTCTGCGATATTGAACTTGTACCGTAAACGAGTTTCTTGTAAACAGAACCGTCCCAAACTTTGGGGTGGCTGTTTCTTTTTGATTTTAATTTCCCTAAGCTATAGGACCATAAGTGGAAGTGCCCTAGGCTCTGTTGCTTTGTTTCTTAGATGTTTCAGGAAACACCATACACTTCTCCAGAGTGGCTGTTGGCAATTTACATCCCGCCCATCAGCATAACAAGGCTCCCAGTTCTCCATGGCCTGTCCTGCCTCTGGATTTTACACTTTTTTCAGATGGGCCTTTTGACTGGGGGGAAGTGAGACTTCATTGTAGTGCAGATTTCCTTTGCAAGCTTGCTTGGTTTGTCAAAAAGTGCGTATGAGTTTTTGCCTGAATATATTCATGTAAAAACGCATATGCCCTTTTTGCCCAAGTGCATCATTGTGGACGTTCTGCCTCTTTTCTTATACTTTAAATGCAATACCAATCTACCTCGTGAAATCGGTTTCCTGCAATTCTGCCCCACTTTCAAGTCCTCTTGGCAGCCTTATTTCAATATATTTTTGGACGATAGCTGTCATTTATAACTCTGCAGGTTTGTGAATGACAGTGCCCCTGAGCTCCTTTCTTCAACTCGCTTTCTTGTGAGCTGGCCGGAACACTGCAGGATTGCTTCAGGCCCTAGTGTGGTTCCCGCACGGCACGCTGAGCCTTTGGTTAATGCCTCTTCCTGGTGGGAAAGGAGAGTTAAATTTGCCCATCCAGACACCTCCAGCTACTCTCTCATTGGTTCTCCCTATTCCTGTTCATCTTCCGCAGAAATTGCAAACTGGGCCAAACAGGAGGTTAAAGGCACTGACTCTCCAAGTGGGGAGAGTGTTAGTAAAGCGTCTGGAATGTTGCACCCGAGTACCTGGGGGCGAAAACTGAGACACATTTGAACACGTTTCCCGATCACACGGCGGATCATACGCTGGGTTCCACATGCATGTTGTAGGTGAAGGAAGAATCCCTTAAACCTGGAGAGTTGAGACCCATGGAATGGGTACCATGCAATATGACTTCAAAGGGTCTGCATTTGCTCACCGAACCTCACCAATCCTATCACTGCTGCGTTTATGCCGCTGTACACACGCTTGATTCTCTTTCGGAGACATAGAAATCCATAGGTTTTAAGATTCTTACTAGTCAGGTATATTCTTAGGCGTTTAATATGGGGTGTTGTGTCCACTTCGTAGAGCAAGGTGTAGCTCTTGTCTATTACATATTAGGCTTATGGAACGGTATCTGTGCTAATTTCAATCTCTGGTTTTATGCAGCACCCCAACTCACCTTTCCCCTTAAGCAAGCATAAGTTGGTTTTCTACGTTTGAGACCCTGTTCTGTTTTGTAATTCAGTTCCTGTGTAGCCAAGTTTACATTCCGTGTATTAGTGATATCTTATGATGTTTCTCTTCTGTGTGACTTATTTCACTTAGAATCATCGTACCTGAATCCACTCATTCTGCTGCTACGGGCCTGATGACATAGGTTTCATTGCTGAGTGATATTGCATTGTACGTAACTACCACAAGTTCTTTATCCATTTTTCCCTTTCTGCGATATTGAACTTGTACCATAAACGAGGTTCTTGTAAACAGAGCCGTCCCAAACTTTGGGGTGGCTGTTTCTTTTTGATTTTAATTTCCCTAAGCTATAGGACCATAAGTGGAAGTGCCCTAGGCTCTGATGCTTTGTTTCTTAGATGTTTCAGGAAACACCATACACTTCTCCAGAGTGGCTGTTGGCAATTTACATCCCGCCCATCAGCATAACAAGGCTCCCAGTTCTCCATGGCCTGTCCTGCCTTTCTGGATTTTACACTTTTTTCAGATGGGCCTTTTGACTGGGGGGAAGTGAGACTTCATTGTAGTGCAGATTTCCTTTGCAAGCTTGCTTGGTTTGTCAAAAAGTGCGTATGAGTTTTTGCCTGAATATATTCATGTAAAAACGCATATGCCCTTTTTGCCCAAGTGCATCATTGTGGACGTTCTGCTTCTTTTCTTATGCTTTAAATGCAATACCAATCTACCTCGTGAAATCGGTTTCCTGCAATTCTGCCCCACTTTCAAGTCCTCTTGGCAGCCTTATTTCAATATATTTTTGGACAATAGCTGTCATTTATAACTCTGCAGGTTTGTGAATAACAGTGCCCCTGAGCTCCGTTCTTCAACTCGCTTTATTGTGAGCTGGCCGCAACACCGCAGGACTGCTTCAGGCCCTAGTGTGGTTCCAGCATGGCACGCTGAGCCTTTGGTTAATTCCTCTTCCTGGTGGGATATGAGAGTTAAATTTGCCCGTCCAGACACCTCCAGCTAGTCTCTCATTGGTTCTCCCTATTCCTGTTTATTTTCCGCAGAAATTGCAAACTGAGCCAAACAGGAAGTTAAAGGCACTGACTCTCCAAGTGGGGAGAGTGTTAGTAAAGCGTCTGGAATGTTGCACCCGAGTACCAGGGGACGAAAACTGAGACACATTTGAACATGTTTCACGATCACACGGTGGATCATACTCTGGGTACCACATGCATGTTTTAGCTGAAGGAAGAATCCCTTAAACCTGGAGAGTTGAGACCCATGGAATGGGTACCATGCAATATGACTTCAAAGGGTCTGCATTTGCTCACCGAACCTCACCAGTCCTATCACTGCTGCGTTTATGCCACTGTGCACAAGCTTGATTCTCTTTCGGAGACATATAAATCCATAGGTTTTAAGATTCTTACTAGTCAGGTATATTCTTAGGTGTTTAATATGGGGTGTTGAGTCCACTTCGCTGAGCAAGGTGTAGCTCTTGTCTATTACATATTTGGCTTATGGAACGGTATCTGTGCTAATTTCAATCTCTGGTTTTATGCAGCACCCCAACTCACCTTTCCCCTTAAGCAAGCATAAGTTGGTTTTCCACATTTGAGACCCTGTTCTGTTTTGTAATTCAGTTCCTGTGTAGCCAAGTTTACATTCCGTATAGTAGTGATATCTTATGATGTTTCTTTTTCTGTGTGATTTATTTCACTTAGAATCATCATACCTGAATCCACTCATTATACTGCTATGGGCCTGATGACATAGATTTCATTGCTGAGTGATATTGCATTGTATGTAAGTGCCACAACTTCTTTATCCATTTTTCGCTTTCTGTGATATTGAACTTGTACCGTAAACGAAGTTCTTGTAAACAGAGCCGTCCCAAACTTTAGGGTGGCTGTGTCTTTTTGATTTTAATTTCCCTAAGCTATAGGACCATAAGTGCAAGTGCCCTAGGCTCTGTTGCTTTGTTTTTAGATGTTTCAGGAAACACCATACACTTCTGCAGAGTGGCTGTTGGCAATTTACATCCCGCCCATCAGCATAACAAGGCTCCCAGTTCTCCCTGGCCTGTCCTGCCTTTCTGGATATTACACTTTTTTCAGATGGACCTTTTGACTGGGGGAAGTGAGACTTCATTGTAGTGCAGATTTCCTTTGCGAACTTGCTTGGTTGGCCAAAAAGGGCATAGGCGTTTTTCCTGAATATATTCAGGAATAAACGCATATGCCCTTTTTGGCCAAGTGCATCATTGTGGACGTTCTGCCTCTTTTCCTATGCTTTACATGCAATTCCAGTCTACCTCCTGAAATCGGTTTCCTGCAATTCTTCCCCAATTTCAAGTCCTCTTGGCAGCCTCACTTCAATATATTTTTGGACGATAGGTGTCATTTAAACTCTGCAGGTTTGTGAATTACAGTGGCCCTGAGCTCCTTTCTTCAACTCCCTTTCTTGTGAGCTGGCCGCAACACCGCAGGATTGCTTCAGGCCCTAGTGTGGTTCTGGCATGGCACGCTGAGCCTTTGGTTAATTCCTCTTCCTGGTGGGAAATGAGAGTTAAATTTGCCCGTCCAGACACCTCCAGCTAGTCTCTCATTGGTTCTCCCTATTCCTGTTCATCTTCCGCAGAAATTGCAAACTGGGGCAAACAGGAGGTTAAAGGCACTGACTCTCCAAGTGGGGAGAGTGTTCATAAAGCGTCTGGAATGTTGCACCCGAGTACCAAGGGACGAAAACTGAGACACATTTGAACACGTTTGCGAATCACACGGTGGATCATACGCTGGGTCACACATGCATGTTTTAGCTGAAGGAAGAATCCCTTAAACCTGGAGAGTTGAGACCCATGGAATGGGTACCATGCAATATGACTTCAAAGGGTCTGCATTTGCTCACCGAACCTTACCAATCCTATCACTGCTGCGTTTATGCCACTGTACACATGCTTGTTTCTCTTTCGGAGACATACAAGTCCATAGGTTTTAAGATTCTTACTAGTCAGGTATATTCTGAGGCGTTTAATATGGGGTGTTGAGTCCACTTCGTTGAGCAAGGAGTAGCTCTTGTCTGTTACATATTTGGCTTATGGAACGGTATCTGTGCTAATTTCAATCTCTGGTTTTATGCAGCACCCCAACTCACCTTTCCCCTTAAGCAAGCATAAGTTGGTTTTCTACATTTGAGACCCTGTTCTGTTTTGTAATTCAGTTCCTGTGTAGCCAAGTTTACATTCCGTGTAGTAGTGATAACTTATGTTTCTTTTTCTGTGTGACTTATTTCACTTAGAATCATCGTACCTGAAGCCACTCATTATGCTGCTACAGGCCTGATGACATAGATTTCATTGCTGAGTGATATTCCATTGTACGTAAGTACCACAACTTCTTTATCCTTTTTTGCTTTCTGTGATATTGAACTTGTAGTGTAAACGAGGTTCTTGTAAACAGAGCCATCCCAAACTTTGGGGTGGCTGTGTCTTTTTGATTTTAATTTCCCTAAGCTATAGGACCATAAGTGGAAGTGCCCTAGGCTCTGTTGCTTTGTTTTGTAGATGTTTCAGGAAACACCATACACTTCTCCAGAGTGGCTGTTGGCAATTTACATCCCGCCCATCAGCATAACAAGGCTCCCAGTTCTCCATGGCCTGTCCTGCCTTTCTGGATTTTCCACTTTTTTCAGATGGCCCTTTTGACAGGGGGGAAGTGAGACTTCATTGTAGTGCAGATTTCCTTTGCAAGCTTGCTTGGTTGGCCAAAAAGTGCGTATGAGTTTTGTCTTGAATATATTCAGGAAAAAACTCATATGCCCTTTTTGGCCAAGTGCATCATTGTGGACGTTCTGCCTCTTTTCCTATGCTTTAAATGCAATTCCAGTCTACCTCCTGAAATCGGTTTCCTGCAATTCTGCCCCGCTTTCAAGTCCTCTTGGCAGCCTTACTTCAATATATTTTTGGACGATAGCTGTCATTTATAACTCTGCAGGTTTGTGAATTACAGTGCCGCTGAGCTCCCTTCTTCAACTCGCTTTCTTGTGAGCTGGCCGCAACACCGCAGGATTGCTTCAGGCCCTAGTGTGGTTCCGGCATGGCATGCTGAGCCTTTGGTTAATTCCTCTTCCTGGTGGGAAATGAGAGTTATATTTGCCCGTCCAGACACCTCCAGCTAATCTCTCATTGGTTCTCCCTATTCCTGTTCATTTTCCGCAGAAATTGCAAACTGGGCCAAACAGGAGTTTAAAGGCACTGACTCTCCAAGTGGGGAGAGTGTTACTAAAGCGTCTGGAATGTTGCACCCGAGTACCAGGGGATGAAAACTGAGACACATTTGAACACGTTTCCCGATCACACGGTGGATCATACTCTGGGTTCCACATGCATGTTTTAGCTGAAGGAAGAACCCCTTAAACCTGGAGAGTTGAGACCCATGGAATGGGTACCATGCAATATGGCTTCAAAGGGTCTGCATTTGCTCACCGAACCTCACCAATCCTATCACTGCTGCGTTTATGCCGCTGTACACACACTTGATTCTCTTTCAGAGACATATAAATCCATAGGTTTTAAGATTCTTACTAGTCAGGTATATTCTTAGGCGTTTAATATGGGGTGTTGAGTCCACTTCATTGAGCAAGGAGTAGCTCTTGTCTATTACATATTTGGCTTATGGAACGGTATCTGTGTTAATTTCAATCTCTGGTTTTATGCAGCACCCCAACTCACCTTTCCCCTTAAGCAAGCATAAGTTGGTTTTCTACATTTGAGACCCGGTTCTGTTTTGTAATTCAGTTCCTGTGTAGCCAAGTTTACATTCCGTGTAGTAGTGATATCTTATGATGTTTCTTTTTCTGTGTGACTTATTTCATTTAGAATCATCATACCTGAATCCACTCATCATACTGCTATGGGCCTGATGACATAGATTTCATTGCTGAGTGATATTGCATTGTACGTAAGTACCACAACGTCTTTATCCATTTTTAGCTTTCTGTGATATTGAACTTGTACCGTAAATGAGGTTCTTGTAAACAGAGCCGTCCCAAACTTTAGGGTGGCTGTGTCTTTTTGATTTTAATTTCCCTAATCTATAGGACCATAAGTGCAAGTGCCCTAGGCTCTGTTGCTTTGTTTTTTAGATGTTTCAGGAAACACCATACACTTCTCCAGAGTGGCTGTTGGCAATTCACATCCCGCCCATCAGCATAAAAAGGCTCCCAGGTCTCCATGGCCTGTCCTGCCTTTCTGGATTTTACACTTTTTTCAGATGGCCCTTTTGACCGGGGGGCAGTGAGACTTCATTGTAGTGCAGATTTCCTTTGTAAGCTTGCTTGGTTGGCGAAACATGGCGTATGGGTTTTTTCATGAATATATTCAGGAAAAAACGCATACGCCCTTTTTGGCCAAGTGCATCATTGTGGACGTTCTGCCTCTTTTCCTATGCTTTACATGCAATTCCAGTCTATCTCCTGAAATCGGTTTCCTGCAATTCTGCCCCGCTTTCAAGTCCTCTTGGCAGCCTTACTTCAATATATTTTTGGACGATAGCTGTCATTTATAACTCTGCAGGTTTGTGAATTACAGTGCCCCTGAGCTCCTTTCTTCAACTCGCTTTCTTGTGAGCTGGAGCAACACCACAGGATTGCTTCAGGCCCTAGTGTGTTTCCGGCATGGCACGCTGAGCCTTTGGTTAATTCCTCTTCCTGGTGGGAAATGAGAGTTAAATTTGCCCGTCCAGACACCTCCAGCTAGTCTCTCATTGGTTCTCCCTATTCCTGTTCATCTTCCGCAGAAATTGCAAACTGGGGCAAACAGGAGGTTAAAGGCACTGACTCTCCAAGTGGGGAGAGTGTTCATAAAGCGTCTGGAATGTTGCACCCGAGTACCTCGGGACGAAAACTGAGACACATTTCAACACGGTTCCCAATCACACGGTGGATCATACGCTGGGTTCCACATGCATGTTTTAGCTGAAGGAAGAATCCCTTAAACCTGGAGAGTTGAGACCCATGGAATGGGTACCATGCAATATGACTTCAAAGGGTCTGCATTTGCTCACCGATCCTCACCAATACTATCACTGCTGCGTTTATGCCGCTGTACACACGCTTGATTCTCTTTCAGAGACATATAAATCCATAGGTTTTAAGATTCTTACTAGTCAGGTATATTCTTAGGCGTTTAATATGGGGTGTTGAGTCCACTTCGTTGAGCAAGGAGTAGCTCTTGTCTATTACATATTTGGCTTATGGAACGGTATCTGTGCTAATTTCAATCTCTGGTTTTATGCAGCACCCCAACTCACCTTTCCCCTTAAGCAAGCATAAGTTGGTTTTCTACATTTGAGACCCTGTTCTGTTTTGTAATTCAGTTCCTGTGTAGCCAAGTTTACATTCCGTGTATTAGTGATAACTTATGTTTCTTTTTCTGTGTGACTTATTTCACTTAGAATCATCGTACCTGAATCCACTCATTATGCTGCTATGGGCCTGATGACATAGATTTCATTGCTGAGTGATATTGCACTGTACGTAAGTACCACAAATTTTTTATCCATTTTTCGCTTTCTGCGATATTGAACTTGTACCGTAAACGAGGTTGTTGTAAACACAGCCTTCCCAAACTTTGGGGTGGCTGTGTCTTTTTGATTTTAATTTCCCTAATCTATAGGACCATAAGTGGAAGTGCCCTAGGCTCTGTTGCTTTGTTTTTTGGATATTTCGGGAAACACCATACACTTCTCCAGAGTGGCTGTTGGCAATTTACATCCCGCCCATCAGCATAACAAGGCTCCCAGTTCTCCATGGCCTGTCCTGCCTTTCTGGATTTTACACTTTTTTCAGATGGCCCTTTTGACCGGGGGGCTGTGAGACTTCATTGCAGCGAATATTTCCATTGCAAGCTTGCTTGGTTTGCCAAAAAGGGCGTATGTGTTTGTTCCTGAATATATTCAGGAACAAACTCATAGGCCCTTTTTTGCTAAGTGCATCATTGTCGATGTTCTGCCTCTTTTCCTATGCTTTAAATGCAATTCCAGTCTACCTCCTGAAATCGGTTTCCTGAAATTCTGCCCCGCTTTCAAGTCCTCTTCGCAGCCTTACTTCAATATATTTTTGGACATTATCTGTCATTTATAACTCTGAAGGTTTGTGAATTACAGGGCCCCTGAGCTCCTTTCTTCAACTCGCTTTCTTGTGAGCTGGCCGCAAACCCGCAAGACTGCTTCAGGCCCTAATCTGCTTCTGGCAGGGCACGCTGAGCCTTTGGTTAATTCCTCTTCCTGGTGGGAAATGAGTGTTAAATATGTCCGTCCACACACCTACCTCACTCTCAACCCCTTGGTGATGTGGGTCCTCTGGTTTGTGGCCACCTTTGCTGGGTTCCTCACCTTTCGATGATGTGGCCCCACTAGTGTGAGGACACTCCTGCCCGGTTCTCATCCACGTGGTTATGTGGACCCCCTGGTGATAGTCTGTTCCTGGCTCTGTTCCTCATCCTTCTGTGAGGGAGACCCTCTGCTGATAGGTCACTCCTGCATGGCGGGCACACATTGCCTTGGTGAAGTCAGCCGTGTGGTGGCAGTTGAAGCGTGCTGGGAATCTCCTCCCCCCGGTGATGAGGGCCGTCTTGCGTCAGGCCCTAACTGCTGGGCTCACCAAATTTTCTTAGTGAGCCCAATGATGCATGGGCACTCCTCTTAGGATCCCATCTCCATGGGGATGTGGGCCTTCTGCTCTGAGTTCCCAACGGCTGGGTTGTTCACATTTTCATGATGTGGGCTCTGTGGTGTTAGTTCACAGAGGCCTGGATCCCATAGCCTCTGTGCTCTTGGCTGCCTGCTGGGAGGTTCCAACTGCTGGATTCCTCACTTTTTTAATTTTTTGGGCCCTCTGTTGTGAGGATCCTCCTGCCTGCCTCACTCCCAGCCCCTTCGTGATGTGTGTCCTCTGGTTTGAGGCCACATGTGCTGGGTTCCTCACCTTTCGATGATGTGGGACCAATGGTCTTAGGAGACTCCTGCCTGGTTCACATCCCCTTGGTGATGTGGGCACACTGTTGAGAGTCTGATCCTGGCTGGGTTCCTCACCCATCTGTGAGGTGGGCCGTCTGCTGTGAGGTCACTCCTGCGTGGCTTGCTCACCTCGCCTTGTGGACATGAGCCCTCTGGTGGCACATGGAGCCTGCTGGGAGCCTCCTCCCCTCGGTGATGAGGGCCCTCTGGCGTCAGGCCCTAACTGCTGGGCTCCCCACATTTTGTGATGTGCGCCCAGTGGTGCGAGGACACTCCAGCCAGGTTCACATCCCCATTGGGATGTGGGCCTTCTGCTCTGAGGTCCCAACGCCTGGGTTGCTCACAGTTTCATGATGTGGGCTCTCTGCTGTTACTTCACTCCTGCCTGCATCCCATAGCTTCTGTGCTCTCGGCCGCCTGCTGGGAGATTCCAACTTCTGGATTCCTCACCTTTCTTATTCTTTGGGCCCCCTGTTTTTAGGCTACTTCTGCCTGCCTCAGTCCCATTCCCTTTGTGATATGTGTCCTCTGATTTGAGGCCACATGTGCTGGGTTCCGCACCTTTCGATGATGTGGCCCCACTGGAGGGAAGACAGTCCTGACTGGTTCCCATCCCCTTGCTGATGTGGGCCCTCAGGTGAGAGTCTGATCGTGGCTGGGTTCCTCACCCTTCTGTGAGGTGGGCCCTCTGCTGTGAGGTCAATCATGCCTGTCTGGCACACGTCACCTTGGCGACGTGGGCCCTCTGGTGGCAGTTGGAGTGTGCTGGGATCCTCCTCCCCTCGGTGATGAGGGCCTTCTTGCGTTAGGCCATAACTGCTGGACTCCCCACATTTTCTGATGTGTGCCAAGTGAGTGAGGACACTCTTGCCAGGTTCCCATCCCCATGGGGATATGGGCCTTCTGCTCTGAGGTCAAAACGGCTGGCTTGCTCTCAGTACCATGATGTGGGCCCTCTGCTGTGAGTTCACTCCGGCAAGGATCCCTTATCTTTGGTGCTCTGAGCCGCCTGCTGGGAGGTTCCAACTGCTGGATTCCTCAACTTTTTTATTCCTTGTGCCCTCTGTTGTGAGGCTCCTCCTGCCTGCCTCACTGCCAGCCCCTTGGTGATGACTGTCCTATGGCTTGAGGCCACATGTGCTGCGTTCCTCACCTTTCGATGATGTGGCCCCACTCTTTTAAGGCACTCCTGCCTGGTTCCCATCCCCTTGCTGAGGTGGGCCCTCTGGCGAGAGTCTGATCCTGGCTGGGTTCCTCAACATTCTGTGAGGTAGGCCCTCTGCTGTGAGGTCACTCCTGCCTGGCTGGCACACGTCACCTTGGAGACGTGAGCCCTCTGGTGGCAGTTGGAGCGTGCAGGGTGCCTCCTCCTCTCGGTGATGACGGCCCTCTGGCATCAGGCCCTAAATGGTGGGCTCCCCACATTTTCTGAGGTGCGCCCTGTGGTGCGAGACACTCCAGCCAGGTTCCCATTCCCATGGGGATGTGGGCCTTCTGCGCTGAGTCCCAACGCCTGGGTTGTTCACAGTTTTATGATGTGGGCCCTCTGCTGTGAGTTCACTGCGGCCTGGATCCCATAGCCTCGGTGTTCTGAGCCGCCTGCTGGAAGGTCTAAATGCTGGAATCCTCACGTTTTTTATATTATGTGCCCTGTGTTGTGAGGCTACTCCTGCCTGCCTCACTCCAAGGCCCTTGGTGATGTGGGTCCTCTGGTTTGACGACACATGTGCTGGGTTCCTCACCTTAAGATGATGAGGCCCCACTGGTGTGAGGATAATCCTGACTGGTTCCCATCCCGTTTGTGATGTGGGCCCTCTGGTGAGAGTCTGATCCTGGCTGGGTTCCTCACCCATCTGTGAGGTGGGCCCTCTACTATCAGGTAACCCTTGCCTGGCTTGCTCACCTCGCCTTGTTGACATGAGCCCTCTGGTGGCACTTGGACCCTGCTGGGAGCCTCCTCACCTCTGTGATGAGGGCCCTCTGACGTCAGGCCCTAACTGCTGGGCTCCCCATCTTTTCTTAGTGAGCCCAGTGATGCTCAGGCACTCCTCTTAGGTTCCCATCTCCATGGGGATGTGGGCCTTCTGCTCTGAGGTCCCAACGGCTGGGTTGTTCACAGTTTCATGATGTGGGCTCTCTGCTGTTAGTTCACTCTGGCCTGGATGCCATAGCCTCTGTGCTCTGGGCCGCCTGCTGGGAGGTTCCAACTGCTCGATTCCTCAACTTTTGTATTCTATGGGTCCTGTGTTGTGATGCTCCTCCTGCCTGCCTCACTCGCAACCCCTTCGTGATGTGGGTCCTCTGGTTTGCGGCCACATGTGCTGGGTTCCGCAACTTTCAATGATGTGGCCCCACTGGTGTGAGGACACCCCTGCCTGGTTCCCATCCCCTTGGTGATGTGGGCCTTCTGGTGACAGTCTTATCCTGGCTGGGTTCCTCACTCTTCTGTGAGGTGGGCCCTCTTCAGTGAGGTCAATCCTGCCTGACTTGCACACATCACCTTGGCGACGTGGGCCCTCTGTTGGCACATGGAACCTGTTGGGAGCCTCCTGCCCTCGGTGTTGACGGCCCTCTAGCATCAGACCCTAACTGCTGGGCTCCCCACGTTTTCTGATGTGAGCCCAGTGACACCAGGACACTCCTGTCACGTTCCTATCCCCATGGGGATGTGGGCTTTCTGCTCTGAGGTCCCAACGCCTGGGTTGCTCACAGTTTCATGATGTGGGCTCTCTGGTGTTAGTTCACTCCTGCCTGCATCCCATAGCTTCTGTGCTCTCGGCCGCCTGCTGGGAGGTTCCAAATGCTGGATTCCTCACCTTTTTTATTCTTTGGGCCCTCTGTTTTTAGGCTACTCCTACCTGCCTCACTCCCATCCCCTTTGTGATGTATGTCCTCTGATATGAGGCCGCATGTGCCGGGTTCCTCACCTTTCGATGATGTGGCCCCACTGGTGGGAGGACAGTCCTGACTGGTTCCCATCCCCTTGGTGTTATGGGCCCTCTGGCGAGAGTCTCATCCTGCCTCGGTTCCTCACCCTTCTGTGAGATAGGCCCTCTGCTGTGAGGTCACTACTGCCTGGCTGGCGCATGCCACCTTGTAGACGTGGGCCCTCTGTTGGCAGTTGGAACCTGCTGGGAGTCTCCTCCCCTCAGTTATGAGGGCCCCCTGGCGTCAGGCCCTAACTGCTGGGCTCCTAACATTTTCTGATATGTGCTAAGTGGTGCGAGGCCACTCCTGCCAGGTTTCCATCCCAATGGGGATGTGGGCCTTCTGTTCTGAGGTCACAACGGCTGGGCTGCTCACAGGTTCATGATGTGGGCCCTCTGCTGTGAGTTCACTGCGGCCTGGATCCCATAGCCTCGGTGCTCTGGACCGCTTGCTGGGAGGTTCCAACTGCTGGATTCCTCAACTTTTATATTCTATGGACCCTGTGTTGTGAGGCCGGTCCTGCCAGCCTCATTCCGAACCCCTTGGTGATGTGGTTCCTGTGGTTTGAGGCTACATGTGCTGGGATCCTCACCTTTCGATGATGTTGTCCCACTGGTGTGGGGACACTCCTGCCTGGTTCCCATCCCCTTGGTGATGTGGGCCCTCTGCTGAGAGTCTGATCCTGGCTGTGTTCCTCACCCTTCTGTGAGGTGGGCCCTCTGCTGTGAGGTCACTCCTGCCTGGCTGGCACACATCGCCTTGGCGACGTTGGCCCTCTGGTGGCAGCTGGAGCCTGCTGGGAGCCTCCTCCCCTCAGTGATGAGTGCCCTCTAGCGTCAGGCCCTAACTTCTGAGCACCCCACGTTTTCTGATGTGAGCCCAGTGATGCCAGGCCACTCCTGTCATGTTCCCATCACCATGGGGATGTGGGCCTTCTGCTCTGAGGTCCCAATGTCTGGGTTGCTCACAGTTTCATGATGTGGGCTGTCTGGTGTTAGTTCACTCTGGCCTGGATCCCCTAGCCTCTGTGCTCTGGGCCGCTTGCTGAGAGGTTCCAACTGCTGGATTCCTCACCTTTCTTATTTTTGGGCCCTCTGTTGTGAGGCTCCTCCTGCCTGCCTCACTCCCAGCCCCTTGGTGATGGGTGTCCTATGGTTTGAAGCCACATGTTCTGGGTTCCTCACCTTTAGATGATGTGGCCCTACTCATGTGAGGACACTCCTGCCTGGTTCCAATCCATTTGGTGATGTGGGCCCTCTGGTGCGAGTCTGATCCTGACTGGGTTCGTCACACTTCTCTGAGGTGGGCCCTCTGCTGTGAGGTCATTCGTGCCTGCTTGGCACACATCGCCTTGGCGACATCAGCCCTCTGGTGGCAGTTGGAGCCTGCTGGGAGCATCCTTCCCTTGGTGATGAGCGTCCTCTGGCGTCAGGCTCTAACTGCTGGTCTCCCAAAATTTTCTGATACGTTCTCAGTGGTGCGAGGACACTCCTACCAGATTTCCATCCCCATGGGGATGTGGGCCTCCTGCTCTGAGGTCCCAATGGCTGGGTTGCTCAGTTTCATAACATGGGCCCTCTTCTGTGAGTTCACTGTGGCCTGGATCCCATAGCCTCAGTGCTCTGGGCTGCCTGCTGGGAGGTTCCAACTACTGGATTCCTCACTTTTTTATTCTATGGGCCCAGTGTTGTGAGGCTACTCCAGCCTGCCTCACTCCGAGGCCCTTGGTGATGTGGGTCCTCTGGTTTGAGGACACATGTGCTGAATACCTCACCTTTCGATGATGTGGTCCCACTGGTGTGAAGACACTCCTGCCTGGTTCCCAACCCCTTGGTGATGTGGGCCCTCTGGTGAGAGTCTGATGTTGGCTGGGTTTCTCACCCTTCTGTGAGGTGGGACCTCTGCTGTGAGGTAACTCCTGCCTGGCTGGCTCACGTTGCCTTGGCAACGTGAGCCCTCAGGTGGCAGTTGGAGCCTGCTGGGAATATCCTCCCCTCGGTTATGAGAGCTCTGGATAAAACACATATGCCCGTTTCTGCCAAGTGCATTATTTTCCAAGTTCTGTCTTTTTTCCTATGCTTTAAGAGCGACTCCCGTGTACCTTCTGAAATCGGTTTCAAGCAATTCTGCCCCGCATTCAAGTCCTCTTCGCAGCCTTATTTCAATATATTTTTGGACGATAGCTGTCATTTATAACTCTGCAGGTTTGTGAATGACAGTGCCCCTGAGCTCCTTTATCAACTCGCTTTCTTGTGAGCTGGCCGCAACACTGCAGGATTGCTTCAGGCCCTAGTGTGGTTCCCGCATGGCACGCTGAGCCTTTGGTTAATTCCTCTTCCTGGTGGGAAATGAGAGTTAAATTTGCCCGTCCAGACACCTCCAGCTAGTCACTCATTGGTTCTCCCTATTCCTGTTCATCTTCCGCAGAAATGGCAAACTGGGCCAAACAGGATTTTAAAGGCACTGACTGTCCAAGTGGGGAGAGTGTTAGTAAAGCGTCTGGAATGTTGCACCCGAGTACCAGGGGATGAAAACTGAGACACATTTGAACACGTTTCCCTATCACACGGTGGATCATACTCTGGGATCCATATGCATGTTTTAGCTGAAGGAAGAATCCCTTAAACCCGGAGAGTTGAGACCCATGGAATGGGTACCATGCAATATGACTTCAAAGGGTCTGCATTTGCTCACCGAACCTCACCAGTCCTATCACTGCTGCGTTTATGCCGCTGTACACACGCTTGATTCTCTTTCGGAGACGTATAAATCCATCGGTTTTAAGATTCTTACTAGTCAGGTATATTCTTAGGCGTTTAATATGAGGTGTTGAGTCCATTTCGTTGAGCAAGGAGTAGCTCTTGTCTGTTACATATTTGGCTTATGGAACGGTATCTGTGCTAATTTCAATCTCTGGTTTTATGCAGCACCCCAACTCACCTTTCCCCTTAAGCAAGCATAAGTTGGTTTTCTACATTTGAGACCCTGTTCTGTTTTGTAACTCAGTTCCTGTGTAGCCAAGGTTACATTCCGTGTATTAGTGATATATTATGATGTTTCTTTTTCTGTGTGACTTCTTTGACTTAGAATCATCGTACCTGAATCCACTCATTATGCTACTACGGGCCTGATGATATAGATTTCATTGCTGAGTGATATTGCTTTGTACGTAAGTAGCACAAATCCTTTATCCATTTTTCGCTTTCTGCGATATTGAACTTGTACCGTAAACGAGTTTCTTGTAAACAGAGCCGTCCCAAACATTGGGGTGGCTGTGTCTTTTTGATTTTAATTTCCCTAAGCTATAGGACCAAAAGTGGAAGTGCCCTAGGCTCTGTTGCTTTGTTTCTTAGATGTTTCAGAAAACACCATACACTTCTCCAGAGTGGCTGTTGGCAATTTACATCCCGCCCATCAGCATAACAAGGCTCCCAGTTCTCCATGGCCTGTCCTGCCTTTCTGGATTTTACACTTTTTTCAGATGCCCCTTTTGACCGGGGGGAAGTGAGACTTCATTGTAGTGCAGATTTCCTTTGCCAGCTTGCTTGGTTGGCCAAAAAGGGCGTATGCGTTTTTTCCTGAATATATTCGGGAAAAAACACATACGCCCTTTTTGGCCAAGTGCATCATTGTGGACGTTCTGCCTCTTTTCCTATGCTTTAAATGCAATTCCAGTCCACCTCCTGAAATCGGTTTCCTGCAATTCTGCCCCGCTTTCAAGTCCTCTTGGCAGCCTTACTTCAATATACGTTTTTGAACGATAGCTGTCATTTATAACTCTGCAGGTTAGTGAATTACAGTGCCCCTGAGCTCCTTTCTTCAACTCGCTTTCTTGTGAGCTGGCCGCAACATCGCAGGATTGCTTCAGGCCCTAGACTGGTTCCGGCATGGTACGCTGAGCCTTTGGTTAATTCGTCTTCCTGATGGGAAATGAGAGTTAAATTTGCCCGACCAGACACCTCCAGGTAGTCTCTCATTGGTTCTCCCTATTCCTGTTCATTTTCCGCAGAAATTGCCAACTGGGCCAAACAGGAGTTTAAAGACACTGACTCTCCAAGTGGGGAGAGTGTTAGTAAAGCGTCTGGAATGTTGCACCCGAGTACCAGGGGACGAAAACTGAGACACATTTGAACACGTTTCCCGATCACATGGTGGATCATACTCTGGGATCCACATGCATGTTTTAGCTGAAGGAAGAATCCCTTAAACCTGGAGATTTGAGACCCATGGAATGGGTACCATGCAATATGACTTCAAAGGGTCTGTATTTGCTCACCGAACCTCACCAATCCTATCACTGCTGCATTTATGCCGCTGTACACATGCTTGATTCTCTTTCGGAGACATATAAATCCATAGGTTTTAAGATTCTTACTAGTCACGTATATTCTTAGGCGTTTAATATGCGGTGTTGAGTCCACCTCGTTGAGCAAGGAGTAGCTCTTGTCTATTACATGTTTGGCTTATGGAATGGTATCTGTGCTAATTTCAATCTCTGGTTTTATGCAGCACCCCAACTCACCTTTCCCCTTAAGCAAGCATAAGTTGGTTTTCTACATTTGAGACCCTGTTCTGTTTTGTAATTCAGTTCCTGTGTAGCCATGTTTACATTCCGTGTAGTCGTGATATCTTATGATGTTTCTTTTTCTGTGTGACTTATTTCACTTAGAATCATCGTACCTGAATCCACTCATTATGCTGCTACGGGCCTGATGACATAGATTTCATTGCTGAGTGATATTGGATTGTACGTAAGTACCACACCTTCTTTATCCATTTTTCGCTTTCTGTGATATTGACCTTGTACCGTAAAGGAGGTTCTTGTAAAGAGAGCCGTCCCAAACTTTGGGGTGGCTGTGTATTTTTGATTTTAATTGCCCTAAGCTATAGGAACATAAGTGGAAGTGCCCTAGGCTCTGTTGCTTTGTCTTTTAGATATTTCAGGAAACACCATACACTTTTCCAGAGTGGCTGTTGGCAATTTACATCCCGCCCATCAGCATAAAAAGGCTCCCAGTTCTCCATGGCCCTGCATGCCTTTCTGGATTGTACACTTTTTTCAGATGGCCCTTTTGACTGGGGGGAAGTGAGACTTCATTGTAGTGCAGATTTCCTTTGCATGCTTGCTTTCTTGGCCAAAAAGGGCGTATGTGTTTTTTCCTGAATATATTCAGGAATAAACGCATACACCCTTTTTGGCCAAGTGCATCATTGTGGACGTTCTGCCTCTTTTCCTATGCTTGAAGTGCAATTCCAGTCTACCTCCTGAAATGGGTTTCCTGCAATTCGGCCCCGCTTTCAAGTCCTCTTGGCAGCCTTACTTCAATATATTTTTGGACGATAGCTGTCATTTATAACTCTGCTGGTTTGTGAATTACAGTGCCCCTGAGCTCCTTTCTTCAACGCGTTTTCTTGTGAGCTGGCCACAACACCACAGGATTGCTTCAGTCCCTAGTGTGGTTCCGGCATGGCACGCTGAGCCCTCGGTTAATTCCTCTTCCTGGTGGGAAATGAGAGTTAAATTTGCCCGTCCAGACAACTCCAGCTAGTCTCTCATTTGTTCTCCCTATTGCTGTTCATCTTCCGCAGAAATTGCAAACAGGGCCAAAAAGGAATTTAAAGGCAATGACTCTCCAAGTGGAGAGAGTGTGATTAAAGCGTCTGGTAAATTGAACCCGAGTACCAGGGGACGAAAACTGAGACACATTTGAAGACGTTTCCTGATCACATGGTGGATCATACGCTGGGTTCCACATGCATGTTTTAGCTGAAGGAAGAATCCCTTAAACCTGGAGAGTTGATACCCATGGAATGTGTACCATGCAATATGATTTCAAAAGTTCTGCATTCACTCACCGAACCTCACCAATCCTATCACTGCTGCGTTTCTGCCGCTGTACACATGATTGATTCTCTTTCGGAGACATATAAATCCATAGGTTTTAAGATTCTTACTAGTCAGATATATTCTTAGGCGTTTAATATGGGGTGTTGAGTCCACTTCGTTGAGCAAGGTGTAGCTCTTGTCTATTACATATTTGGCTTATGGAACGGTATCTGTGCTAATTTCAATCTCTGGTTTTATGCAGCACCGCAACTCACCTTTCCCCTTAAGCAAGCATAAGTTGGTTTTCTACATTTGAGACCCTGTTCTGTTTTGTAATTCAGTTCCTGTGTAGCCAAGTTTACATTCCGTGTATTAGTGATATCTTATGATGTTTCTTTTTCTGTGTGACTTATTTCACTTAGAATCATCATACCTGAATCCACTCATTATGCTTCTACGGGCCTGATGATATAGATTTCATTGCTGAGTGATATTGCATTGTACGTAGGTACCACAACTTCTTTATGCATTTTTCGCTTTCTGCGATATTGAACTTCTACCATAAACGAGGTTCTTGTAAACAGAGCCGTCCCAAACTTTGGGGTGGCTGTTTCTTTTTTATTTTAATTTCCCTAAGCTATAGGACCATAAGTGGAAGTGCCCTAGGCTCTGTTGCTTTGTTTTTTAGATGTTTCAGGAAACACCATACACTTCTCCAGAGTGGCTGTTGGCAATTTACATCATGCCCATCAGCATAACAAGTCTCCCCGGTCTCCATGGCCTGTCCTGCCTTTCTGGATTTTACACTTTTTTCAGATGGCCCTTTTGACCGGGGGGAAGTGAGACTTCATTGTAGTGCAGATTTCTTTTGCAAGCTTGCTCGGGTGGCCAGAAAGGGCGTATGCGTTTTTTCCTGATTATATTCAGGAAAAAACGCATATGCACTTTTTGGCCTAGTGCATCATTGTCGTCGTTCTGAGTCTTTTCATATGTTTTCAATGCAATTCCAGTCTACCTCCTGAAATCGGTTTCCTGCAATTCTGCCTTGTTATCAGTGCCTGTTCATAGCCTTACCTCAATATACTTTTGGAAAATAGTTGGCCTTTATAACTCTGCAGGTTTTTGAATTGCAGTGGCCCTTAGCTCCATTTTTCAGCTCTTATTTTTGTGATCTTGCCTCATATCTACAGGATTTCTTCAGGCCCTATTCTTCTTCTGGGGCGCCTTGCTTTGCCTTTCATTAATTCTTCTTCCTGATGTGAAATTAGAGTGACATGTGCCCATTGAAACCGCTACAGCTATTTTCTCACTGGTTTCCCCTATTCCCATTCATCCTCCGCTCTAACTGCAGACTGTGCGATACCGGAACTTAAAGGCATTGACTCTCCATGTGGGGATGTTGTTAGTAAAGTGGCTGGAATGTTGATCCGGAGCCCCAGGAGAGGAAAATGAGGTGCATTTTAGAAACCTTTCCCGATCATATGGTATACCATCTGCTGGATTTCCCATGCATGGTTTAGCTGTAGGAAGATTCCCTTCAACCTGGAGTGTTGGGACCCTTGGAATGAGTAGCATGAAGTATTGCATTAAACTTTCGGCAGTTGCTCACCAAAGCTCACCAATCCTCTCAGCCCCAAGTGTCCAGCCTTATGTCTTATCCAGCTGTGGGTTTATATGTGGTCATTCCAGGTTGCATCACAGCCCCTGAGCGAATTTTGTAAGAATTTTTCTCTCTTTCATTGTTTCTGCGTTTTGGTTTTAAAATTTATTTCTATAATGGGGTTTAGCTCATTTTCACTGCTGTGTTTGTGCCGCTCTGCACACACTTGATTCCCTTATGGAGATATATCAATACTTGTGTTTTAAGATTCTTATTACTCAGATATATTTCTCTGTGGTGTATAGGGTGTGTTGAGGTCAGTTCATTGAGCAAGGTGTAGATCTTGTCTCATACCTATTTGGTTTATTGAACGGTATCTGTGCTAATTTCAAACTCTGGTTTTATGCATCACCCCACCTCTCCTTTCCCCTTAAGCTGACATAAGTGTGTTTTCTAAATGTGAGACACTGTTGTGTTTTGTAATTCATTTTTTGTGCAGCCATATTTATCCTCCCTCTATAAGTGATATCTTATGATATGTTTCTTTTTCTGTTTGACTTATTTCAAGTAGTATTATCGGACCTAAATCCACTCTTTATCCTTCTACTAGCCTTATTACATTGATTTCATGGTGAAGAGATATTCCATTGTACGTAAGTACCACATTTTCTTTATCCATTGTTCTCTTTCCTGGGATATTTAAGGTGTACTGAAGTTGAGGTTCTTGTAAACAGAGTAGCCCTAAACTGTGGTGTGCTTGTGTCTTGTTGATTTTTAGACTTCCCTAGATATACTTCCGTGATTGGAAGTGCCCTATGCTCTGTAGCTCTGTTTTTTAGATGATTTAGGAACCACCATACACTTCTCCAGAGTCGCTCTCGGCAGTTAACTCACTGTCCATCAGCGTATAAAAGCTCCCTGTTCTCCATGGCCTGTCCTGCATTTCTGGTTTTTACAATTTTTTCGGATGACCCTTTTGACCGGTGGGAAATGAGACTTCTTTGTTGTGCACATTTGCATTGCTTGCTTGCTTGGTTGCCCATAAAGTGCGTATGCGTTTTTTCCTGGATATATTCAGGAAAAAACGCATACTCCCTTTTGGGCCAACTGCATCATTGTCGAAATTCTGCCGCTTTTCATGTGCTTTAAAGACGAGTCCAATCTATCTCTTGAAATCTGTTTCTTGCAATTCTGTCTTGCATTCAGATCCTCTTCTTTGCCTTACCTCAACATATTTTTGGACGTTAGTTTTCATTTATAACTCTGCAGGTTTGTGAATTGCAGTGACCCTGAGCTCCATTTTTTAAGTTGCTCTTTTGTGAGCTGGCCTCAAAGCCGCAGGATTGCTTCAGGCCCTATTTTGGCTCCGGCGAGGCGGGCTGAGCCTTTTTTTAATTCTTATTCTTAATGGGAATTTAGAGTGACATGTGCCCGTCCAAACCCCTACAACTATTCTCTCATTGGTTCCCCCTCTTCCCGTTCATCCTCCTCACAATTTGCAAAATGTGTGAAACAGAAGTTTAAATGTGCTGATTCTCTAAGTGGGGAGATTCTAAGTAACGTGGCTGGAATGATGAACAGGAGCACCAGGAGAGGATAAATGAGGTGCATTTTAGACACATCTCCCGATCACATGGTGTACAGTCCTCTGGGTTTTCCATGCATGTTTTAGCTGTAGGAATATTCCCTGAACCTGCAGATTTGGGACCCATTGAATGGGTACCAGGTAGTATTACTTTAAAGGGTGTGCATTTCCTCACCCAACCTCACATTTCTCTTGGCGTGAACAGTTTCCAGCCTTATGTCTCATCCTGCTGTGGGTCTAGATGTGTTCAATCCATGTTGCATCACCGTCCCTGAGGAAAAGTTGTAAGAGGTTTTCCCTGTCTCTCTGTCGTTTATTTTTTTCAATTTATTACTATATTGGTTACAGCTGATTTTCAAAGCTCTGTTTCTTGCCGCTGTACATCCACTTGATTCACGTACAGAGAGACATCAATAAATTCTTTTTCAGATTCTTACCAGTCATATATATTCTTTTCCGGTGACTTGAGTGTGCTGAGTGCAGTTCTTTTAGCTACCGTGTAGGCCTTGTTGATTATCAGTTTGGTATTTGGAATGGTATCTTTGCTAATTTCAACCTCCTGGATGATGCCTCACCCCTCCCCACCTTTCCCGTTTAGCAGCCTTACGCGTGTTTTCTACATATTTGACTATGTTTTTGTTTTGTAATTTATTGCATGTGTAGCCATTTTGGATTCCACCTTTAAGTGATACCTTATGATATGTGTCTTTTTCTTTTTGAATTATGTCACTTAGAATGATCATACGTAACTCCTCCGGAGTTGTTACAACTGGCCATATTTCATTGATTTCCAGGCTGAGTAATATTCCACTCTACATAAGTACCACATCTCTATCCATTTTTCCCCTCCAGAGACATTTAAGTTATATCCTAGTCGAGGATCTTTTAAACAGAGAGGCAGTAAACATTGGGGTGCCTGTGTCCTCTCGATTTTTGTTTTTCCCAAGATATACGCCCATGAGTGCAAGTGCCCTATGCTCTGTGGCTCATTTTTTAGATGCTTTAGTAAACACAATACACTTCTCCAGAATGGCCGTTGGCAATATACATTTCCACTATAAGCCTCACAGGGCTCCCTCTTCTCCTTGCCCTGTCCTGCATTTCTGGTGTTTACACTTTATGAGGATGGCTCTTCTGACTGATGCGAAGTGATATCTTTTGTAGTATTGATTTCCAGTGCCCACCTGTTTGGTTGGCTAAAAAAGTGTATGCCCTTTTCTTGAATATATACAGAAAAAAACGCATACAGCCTTTTTGGCCAACTGCAATGTTGGCAATGTTCAGCCCCTTTTCTTGTGCTTAATGGCGAGTCCTTTCTACCTCCTCAAATCCCTTTCCTGCCATTTTCCCTTGCTTACCAATCCTTTTCTCTGACTTTCCTCAAGACATTTTTCAGTGATAGATATTTTCAACTCTGCAGTTTCGTGAATTTTACTGCCCCTGAGTTCCATTGTTCAACTTGTGTTTATGGGAACTGGCCACAAAGCAGTGGGATTTCCTCAAGCCCTATACTGTTTCCATGGGCAACCCTAGCCTTTGGTCAATTCGTCTTCCTGATTGGAAATTAGAGTGACATGTGCCTGTCTGAACACCTAGGACTTGTCTGTCATTTTTCCTCATCCTTCCGCTTCATCCTCTGGACAAACTCCAAACTGTACACAACAGGATGTTGACAGTGCTGACATCTCCAAGTGGGGAGACTGTTAGTAAAGACGCTGGAGGGGTGAACCCGAGCACCAGGAGATGAGGAGATGAGATGCCTTTTCCAAACTCTTCCCGATCAGACGGTATACCATCCTCTGGGTGTGACAGACATGTTTTAGCAGTAGGAAGAGTCCCATTCATGTAAGGAGAACACCAGGGCTTTTTCAAAATCAGTGTCTCCCCGAAACCCAAACTGGGGAATTTTTTAAGCTATGGCTACACATATGTTCATTAAGGGCCTTGGGAAGTAGGCAGAGTCCAAACTTTAGATGATTGAAGTCTTCAGGGTCAGAAGCACTCACCACCGGCTTCCCTTTGGTTACACTTTAACTGTCATTGATAGATGATGTCAATAAAAATATCTATTCTTTTTCCGATTATTTCCCCTTATAGGTTATTGCAAAATATTGAGTGTAGTTCCCTGTGCTATACAGTAGTTCCTTGTTGATGATCTATTTTATACATAGCAGTGTGTATGTGTTAATTCCAAACTCTTAATTTATCCCTCCTCCCACCTTTCCCCTTTGGTAATAATAAATTATAAGATTTTATACTTCTCAGAAATGGGGGAGCTGAAAGAGAGGTATCATTTTCATTGGAAAAGCATTTAAAACAAGATTGAAGCTTTAACCAAGATTATTAGATGTACATCCTTGGAAAGAAATCACTTCATTTCTCTAATATTGACCTGACAAATAAGACAAACCTTTTCACTGAACTTGCTTATAATAAAGTGATTGAAATATCAAATGGAAGTGTTAGGAACGTCTTATTTTACCCGAGCCTTATAAACTGTTCTATGTTAACTACAGTTTGGCTCACACATCTGTTCATTGAAGTTACAATAGTCTCAATTTCTGTTACTGATCCTCCAGAGTGGACCCCAACAAGTGTCCCCCTGCCCAGTGTCATTGGGGCCAACAGATCGAGACTGAGTTTGGTTCACAAGCAAAGGAAACTTTATATTTTGATCAGAGAATGGAGAGGTGAGAGCATACACTACTGCGTGGGCTGTGGGCTGGGCTGCTGTGTAGAGATCCTGTCAGATTCAGTGGGAGGGAGGGGGCGGAGCTCTCGAGGGCCGGGTTGGCTGCAGCTCAGGTTCTATATCTCGGAGTCTGCACTGGGCCCCAGGAGCTGAGGTGTCGACCCAGCCATTCTGCACTAGGAAATCTGGTCTGAAGTGCCGGGTGTGGAACCTCTGCATGCGGGACCCTAGGAGCACGTGAAATTAGACAAAGCACAAAGGATAAAAAAGGTCAGACTTGACTTTATTGCCCAGATTCTATTTTTATCTCCCAGGGATTTTTAATGGGCTTTGCTGGGGACAAACCCCTCCTCTGCCTTTTGTCCCGTTCCTCATTCTTGGAGTGCTGAGGGTGCAGACCCTTCTTCTGTAACTGCTGAGTGCTGAGTTGGGAGCCCTCATACCAGGGGACGAGGGTCAGAACTTCTCCCCAGCAGCCTCCAGGTGACGTTGATTGGCCCCAGAACCCCTGCCTCCCTGCTCGTCCGCCTGAGCACCAGCATTGGAAGTGTTATAGATTCTAACGACCTTTAAGGGTCCAGGAAAGAGATGTGCAGAGACGCTGTGGGGGCCGGTTTCACCCCACCCCACATTTGTTCGGCCACCTTAGGCTGACCGTTTCTGCCAGCCTAGATGCTCTGACCAGTAGTCTGCTCTTTCTTCAATTAGGCCCCTGAATTAACGTAAAAACAGCACCAGGTGTCAGAGCCCTGCCCGCTCAACTCCCAGACAGTCCAGGGTCAGTGGTGATCAAGGACCATGATGGCCACTGAGTCAACAGCCTTTTGAAGTAAACAGGAGTCCAGCCGGTCTTATTGGCCACCATCATCACGGTGTCTGTAGGCTTTTCTATGGTGACAGTGTGATATACGGTTCCCCCGCCAAGATTATTAGCTCCCCTCCGGGTGCAGTAAGTCCTGCAAGCAGTAGTCTACTCCTTCAGGACACACTATTGTTGTTTTATGAGAGAAACTCCAGGTCAAGTGATGTTCACACGAGTCATCATGGTGCCCTGTTGCTCCCGGTTATCTCTCTGGATGTTGGAGTTGGAGGGCCTCCTCACTCGAGGTCGGTGTGCCCACGGAACGAACCCTGCAACTTCAGGGCATGGTTGGTGATTAGGATCACCACGTGGGGTCCTTTTCCCTTAGGAGGGAGGTGGCCTTTTGGGCTGCTGATTTCCAGGTTTTTAGATACCGCCAGTATCTTGGCCAGATGTGGCAGTGGGCCAAGCCCCTTGGTGACTGTAGTTTATCCTACCTGGATGGCATTCTTGCGTTGTTCCATTTCAAGTGGTCCCAGTTTTTGCACTAATTCTCCAATGGCGATTCACCTTTCACAGGGAATGGAAAGGTCAAAGGGTTTAGCTCAATTAGGGAGTTCCAGGGCAAGGGTCTGAATTGACTGCTCTTTCCATTCTTGAAAGGCCACTTCTGGATTCTGTTCAAAAGGATCATCATCTTTTCCTTTCAGTGTTTCATATACAGGCCCAGCTAGTAGACTGTAGTTAGGGATCCAGAAGCAGCAAACCCTGGCCTCCCCAGGAACCCCTAAGCTGTCTTCTAGTTTTAGAAAGGGGTAAGGCTGCAAATGGTTTCTTCCCTTTCCTGGGATGGGCTTCTCTGACCTTGTGTGAGAATGAAGCCCAGGCAGGTCACCACAGTCTGTGATATTTGCGCTTTTTCTTGGACAACTTCTATCCTTTATTGGCTTGGTAGTTCAGAGGCCTCCTTAGTAGGGCTGGCGATCAGAATGTCATCTGCATATTGAAGGAGGGTTTCCTTTTCCAGAGGTAGAACTTTTCGGTCTTTAGCTAAGCTTTCCCCAAAGATGGTGTGGGAATTTTTGAACCCTTGGGGCAAGACGGCCCGGAAGTATTGTTTTAGTTGTATGTTGAGTCCTGCCACTCACAAGCCAAAATTTCTTGTGACTCTGGGACTAATGGAATACAAAAGAAGGCATCATTGAAGACTAATAGAGAATACCATGTCCTGGTGGTTGGTAGAATGACCAGCAGGGTGTAGGAATCAGGAGCACCTGGAGGTATATCCTCGGTGGCTTCACTGACTGTCCTGACATCCTTTACCAGGTCCCCAGCAGCCCATGGAGCTCTCTTGGTCAGGCCAATCCCAGGATATGGAGCTCTCCTGGGCAGGTACCCCACCCCCAACCCAGCCCACGGGGCTCTCATGGTCAGGCCCCTCCCAGGATACAGAGCTACCCTTGCAGGTACCGTGGCAGGGCTGGGCACACAGGAACCGTGCACATAGCCCTCATTGAAGAGCACCCCCAGCTCACCTGTCGCTCAGAGCTGACACAGAGCACCTCAGAGCAGGACTTGAACTAACAAACAGCAGCTCCGACAGGTCTGTGACCCTGGGCATCACTCTGTGTGGCCTCCCTCCACCTGGTCTTCCAGAGACTTCCACTGCACCCAGGGCACCAGGTCTCTGTCTCCAACCACCACCCACCCCTCCTCTCCCTGACTCCTTGGTTCCTCTCATTAGGAGAGGGTTTTCTTGAAGTTGTCTCCCACTCATGGGCCAGATAAAATGATTAGAAAACAAGCCAAAGCTGCAGCCCCTTGTCTATCCTGACTCTCAGGAGCCCACACCTGTTCCTTGGACCTGGCCGGTTCAGCAAGTTCCATTTTCTGCAACTGTGAACCCCTGAGGGGTGATGATTGGCTGACCTGGGCTGCCTTACCGTGCCGGCCAGCCCTCCCCAGGTGTGCCTGTGTTGAGATCAATATAAATACCACTCCAGGCAGCAAGAGCCCCTGCAGCTGTGCCTGACGCCATTTTCTATGTCCTGTCAGCAGTCTCGGGGCTGGGCTGGTGGGAGGGAGTGAGAGGCCACGGCTTTGTGGGTGGCCCAGTGTGAGTGGGGCTCTGCTGGACTTTCTGCAGCAGTTGCCAGGCTGCCACCTGCTAAAGAAGAGGATGTGTCACCCATACCTGCTGCTGGAATTTCTCCCTGGGCAGAGGTGAGGAAGGAAAAAAGCAGTGGGGGCAGGGACAGGACGGGTATCTCAGGCAGGGCAATGGAAATCTTCCAGAAGAGCACCCAGGGCCAGGACCATCCTGGCTGGCCTGCTGGCACCAAGTCAGCTGGCATGCTGTCACTCGTGTGGCTCCATGGCCCTTCCTCTAGGCTTTCAAGTCCTTGTATATATTCAGGTGTTTTACCTGGGAAGGGTGGGAACAGTTCAGCAGCAACTGGCCTGGGGCTCAGCTCACGTTTACTCACAGATGCCTCAGCACGGTGCCCCAGCTTTGCAATGAGGACGCTTGTTGTGTGGGCGCTGCTGGCTGAATGGGAGACGATTCCCCACCACTGACCAACTTCAGAATTGTTTACAACTGGAGCAAGTGCCCTGATACGGTTTTCCTCTGAGTAACTGGTGGGTTCTGTTTTTGTTTTCTCTTTTTCGTTTTTGGTTCAAGGTAGATTTTATTCCTCTTTTTTGTATTTACAGATATAAGCATGGAAATAATTTATTCATATAAATACATGTATGTGAAGGGAATAATTGTTTTTTCTGTTTTATTTTTTAAATTTTATTTCTTTTTAATTTTGAATTTTATTTTATATTTTTATACAGCAGGTTCTTATTGGTTATCTATTTTATACATATAAATGTTTACATGCCAATCCCAATCTCTCAACTCCTCCCACCACCACCCCCCCAAGAGCTTTCCCCCCTTGTTGTCCATACAATTGTTGTCTACATCTGTTGCTCTATTTATGCCTTGCAAAACAGTTAATCTGTACAGTTTTTCTAGGTTCCACATATATGCATGAATATACAGGATTTGTTTTTCTCTTTCTGACTTACTTCACTCTGTATGACAGTCTCTAGATCCATCGACGTCTCTACAAATGACCCAATTTCATTCCTTTCATGGCTTAGTAATATTCCATTTTATATATGTACCACATCTTTATGCATTCGTCTGTCTGTGGGCATTTAGGTTGCTTCCATTACCTCGATATTGTAAATAGTGATGCAATGAACATTACGTTGAATGTCTCTTTTTGATTTATGGTTTTGTCTGGGTATATGTCCAGTACTGGGATTGCTGTATCATATGGTAATTCTATTATTAGTTTCTTAAGAAACTCCATATTGTTCTCCATAGTGACTGTATCAATTTATATTCCCAACAATAGTGGAAGAGGCTTCCTTTTCTCCACACCCTTTCCAGCATTTGTTGTTTGTAGATTTTCAGATGATGCCCATTCTAACAGGTGTGAGGTGATACCTCATTGTTGAGTCCATTTCGTTGAGCAAGGGGTAGGTCTTGTCTATTACATATTTGGCTTATGGAACGGTATCTGTGCTAATTTCAAACTCTGGTTTTATGCAGCACCCCAACTCACCTTTCCCCTTAAGCAAGCATAAGTTGGTTTTCTAAACTTGAGACCCTGTTCTGTTTTGTAATTCAGTTCATGTGTAGCCAAGTTTACATTCCGTGCATTAGTGATACCTTATGATGTTTCTTTTTCTGTGTGACTTATTTCACTTAGAATCATCGTGCCTCAATCCACTCATTATGCTGGTACAGGCCTGGTGACACAGATTTCATTGCTGAGTGGTATTCTGTTGTACGTAAGTACCGCAACTTCTTTATCAATTATTTGTTCTCTGGGATATTTAACTTGTACTGTAGAAGAGGTTCCTGTAAACAGAGCCGTCCCAAATTTTGGGGTGGCTGTGTCTTTTTGATTTTAATTTCCCTAAGCTATAGGACCATAAGTGGAAATGCCCTAGACTCTGTTGCTTTGTTTTTCAGATGTATCAGGAAACACCATACACTTCTCCAGAGTGGCTGTTGGCAATTTACATCCCGCCCATCAGCATAACAAGGCTCCTTTTTCCCCATGGCCTGTCTTGCCTTTCTGGATTTTACACTTTTCTCAGATGGCCCTTTAGACCGGGGGAAAGTGACACTTCATAGTAGTTCGGATATCCATTGCAAGCTTGCTTAGTTTGCCAAAAAGGGCGTATGTGTTTCTTCCTGAATATATTCAGGAACAAACTCATAGGCCCTTTTTTGCCAAGTGCATCATTACGGATGTTCTGCCTCTTTTCCTATGCTTTACATGCAATTCCAGTCTACCTCCTGAAATCGGTTTCCTGAAATTCTGCCCCGCTTTCAAGTCCTCTTCGCAGCCTTACTTCAATATATTTTTGGACGTTATCTGTCATTTATAACTCTGCAGGTTTGTAAATTACAGGGCCCCTGAGCTCCTTTCTTCAACTCGCTTTCTTGTCAGCTGGCCGCAAACCCGCAAGACTGCTTCAGGCCCTAATCTGCTTCTGGCAGGGCACGCTGAGCCTTTGGTTAATTCCTCTTCCTGGTAGGAAATGAGTGTTAAATATGCCCGTCCAGACACCTACCTCACTCTCAACCCCTTGGTGATGTGGGTCCTCTGGTTTGTGGCCACCTTTGCTGGGTTCCTCACCTTTCGATGATGTGGCCCCACTAGTGTGAGGACACTCATGCCTGGTTCTCATCCACGAGGTTATGTGGACCCCCTGGTGAGAGTCTGTTCCTGACTGTGTTCCTCACCCTTCTGTGAGGGAGACCCTCTGCTGATAGGTCACTCCTGCATGGCTGGCACACATTGCCTTGGTGAAGTCAGCCATGTGGTGGCAGTTGGAGCGTGCTGGGAATCTCCTCCCCCCGGTGATGAGGGCCCTCTTGCGTCAGGCCCTAACTGTTGGGCTCACCAACTTTTCTTAATGAGCCCAATGATGCTTTGGCACTCCTCTTAGGATCCCATCTCCATGGGGATGTGGGTCTTCTGCTCTGAGGTCCCAAAGGCTGTGTTGTTCACATTTTCATGATGTGGGCTCTCTGGTGTTAGTTCACAGAGGCCTGGATCCCATAGCCTTTGTGCTCTTGGCCGCCTGCTGGGAGGTTCCAACTGCTGGATTCCTCACTTTTTTAATTTTTTGGGCTCTCTGTTGTGAGGATCCTCCTGCCTGCCTCACTCCCAGCCCCTTCGTGATGTGTGTCGTCTGGTTTGAGGCCACATGTGCTGGGTTCCTCACCTTTCGATGATGTTGTCCCACTGGTGTGGGGACACTCCTGCCTGGTTCCCATCCCCTTGGTGATGTGGGCCCTCTGGTGAGAGTCTGATCCTGGCTGTGTTCCTCACCCTTCTGTGAGGTGGGCCCTCTGCTGTGAGGTCACTCCTGCCGGGGTGGCACACATCGCCTTGGCGACGTTGGCCCTCTGGTGGCAGCTGGAGCCTGCTGGGAGCCTCCTCCTCTTGGTGATGAGTGCCCTCTAGCGTCAGGCCCTAACTTCTGAGCACCCCACGTTTTCTGATGTGAGCCCAGTGATGCCAGGACACTCCTGTCATGTTCCCATCACCATGGGGATGTGGGTCTTCTGCTCTGAGGTCCCAATGTCTGGGTTGCTCACAGTTTCATGATGTGGGCTGTCTGGTGTTAGTTCACTCCGGCCTGGATCCCCTAGCCTCTGTGTTCTTGGCCACCTGCTGGGAGGTTCCAACTGCTGGATTCCTCACCTTTTTTATTTTTGGGCCCTCTGTTATGAGGCTCCTCCTGCCTGCCTCACTCCCAGTCCCTTGGTGAGGGGTGTCCTATGGTTTGAAGCCACATGTTCTGGGTTCCTCACCTTTAGATGATGTGGCCCTACTCATGTGAGGACACTCCTGCCTGGTTCCAATCCATTTGGTGATGTGGGCCCTCTGGTGCGAGTCTGATCCTCACTGGGTTCGTCACACTTCTCTGAGGTGGGCCCTCTGCTGTGAGGTCATTCGTGCCTGGTTGGCACACATCGCCTTGGCAACGTCAGCCCTCTGGTGGAAGTTGGAGCCTGCTGGGAGCCTCCTTCCCTTGGTGATGAGGGTCCTCTGGCGTCAGGCCCTAACTGCTGGTCGCCCAAAATTTTCTGATACGTTCTCAGTGGTACGAGGACACTCCTACCAGATTTCCATCCCCATGGGGATGTGGGCCTCCTGCTCTGAGGTCCCAATGGCTGGGTTGCTCAGTTTCATGACATGGGCCCTCTTCTGTGAGTTCACTGTGGCCTGGATCCCATAGCCTCGGTGCTCTGGGCCGCCTGCTGGGAGGTTCCAACTGCTGGATTCCTCACTTTTTTATTCTATGGGCCCAGTGTTGTGAGGCTACTCCTGCCTGCCTCACACCGAGGCCCTTGGTGATGTGGGTCCTCTGGTTTGAGGACACATGTGCTGAGTACCTCACCTTTCGATGATGTGGCCCCACTGGTGTGAAGACACTCCTGCCTGGTTCCCATCCCCTTGGTGATGTGGGCCCTCTGGTGAGAGTCTGATGTTGGCTGGGTTTCTCACCCTTCTGTGAGGTGGGACCTCTGCTGTGAGGTAACTCCTACCTGGCTCGCTCACGTTGCCTTGGCAACGTGAGCCCTCAGGTGGCAGTTGGAGCCTGCTGGGAATCTCCTCCCCTCAGTTATGAGAGCTCTGGATAAAACACATATGCCCGTTTCTGCCAAGTGCATTATTTTCAAAGTTCTGTCTCATTTCCTATGCTTTAAGAGCGACTCCCGTGTACCTTATGACATCGGTTTTAAGCAATTCTGCCCCACATTCAAGTCCTCTTCACAGCCTTACTTCAATATATTTTTGGACGATAGCTGTCATTTATAACTCTGCAGGTTTGTGAATTACAGTGCCCCTGAGCTGCTTTCTTTAGCGGGCTTTCTTGTGAGCTGGCCACAACACCGCAGGATTGCTTCAGGCCCTAGTGTGGTTCTGGCATGGCACGCTGAGCCTTTGGTTAATTCCTCTTCCTGGTGTGAAATGAGAGTTAAATTTGCCCGTCCAGACACCTCCAGCTAGTCTCTCATTGGTTCTCCCTATTCCTGTTCATTTTCCGCAGAAATTGCAAACTGGGCCAAACAGGAGGTTAAAGGCACTGACTCTCCAAGTGGGGAGAGTGTTAGTGAAGCCTCTGAAATGTTGCACCCAAGTACCAGGGGACGAAAACTGAGACACATTTGAACACTTTTCCCAATCACACAGTGGATCATACTCTGGGTTCCACATGCATGTTTTAGCTGAAGGAAGAATCCCTTAAACCTGGAGAGTTGAGACCCATGGAATGGGTACCATGCAATATGACTTCAAAGGGTCTGCATTTGCTCACCGAACCTCACCAATCCTATCACTGCTGCGTTTATGCCGCTGTACACACGCTTGATTCTCTTTCGGAGACATATAAATCCATAGGTTTTAAGATTCTTACTAGTCAGGTATATTCTTAGGCGTTTAATATGGGGTGTTGAGTCCACTTCGTTGAGCAAGGAGTAGCTCTTGTCTATTACATATTTGGCTTATGGAGCGGTATCTGTGCTAATTTCAATCTCTGGTTTTATGCAGCACCCCAACTCACCTTTCCCCTTAAGCAAGCATAAGTTGGTTTTCTACATTTCAGACCCTGTTCTGTTTTGTAATTCAGTTCCTGTGTAGCCAAGTTTACATTCCGTGTATTAGTGATATCTAATGATGTTTCTTTTTCTCTGTGACTTATTTCACTTAGAATCATCGTACCTGAATCCACTCATTATGCTACTACGGGCCTGATGATATAGATTTCATTGCTGAGTGATATTGCATTGTACGTAAGTACCACAACCTCTTTATCCATTTTTCGCTTTCTGCTATATTGAACTTGTACCGTAAACGAGGTTTTTGTAAACAGAGCCGTCCCAAACTTTGGGGTGGCTGTGTCTTTTTGATTTTAATTTGCCTAAGCTATAGGACCATAAGTGGAAGTGCCCTAGGCTCTCTTGCTTTGTTTCTTATATGTTTCAGGAAACACCATACACTTCTCCAGAGTGGCTGTTGGCAATTTACATCCCGCCCATCAGCATAACAAGGTTCCCAGTTCTCCATGGCCTGTCCTGCCTTTCTGGATTTTACACTTTTTTCAGATGGCCCTTTTGACCGGGGGAAGTGAGACTTCATTGTAGTGCAGATTTCCTTTGCAAGCTTGCTTGGTTGGCCAAAAAGTGCCTATGCGTTTTTTCCTGAATATATTCAGGAAAAAACGCATACGTCCTTTTTGGCCAAGTGCATCATTGTGGTCGTTCTGCCTCTTTTCCTATGTTTTACATGCAATTCCTGTCTACCTCCTGAAATCGGTTTCCTGCAATTCTGACCCGCTTTCAAGTCCTCTTGGCAGCCTTACTTCAATATATTTTTGGACGATAGCTGTCATTTATAACTCTGCAGGGTTTGTGAATGACAGTGCCCCTGAGCTCCTTTCTTCAACTCGCTTTCTTGTGAGCTGGCCGCAACACCGCAGGATTGCTTGAGGCCCTAGTGTGGTTCCGGGATGGCACGCTGAGCCTTTGGTTAATTCCTCTTCCTGGTGGGAAATGAGAGTTAAATTTGCCCATCCAGACACCTCCAGGTAGTCTCTCAATGGTTCTCCCTATTCCTGTTCATTTTCCGCAGAAATTGCAAACTGGGCCAAACAGGAGGTTAAAGGCACTGACTCTCCAAGTGGGGAGAGTGTTAGTGAAGCCTCTGGAATGTTGCACCCGAGTACCAGGGGACGAAAACTGAGACACATTTGAACACGTTTCCCGATCACACAGTGGATCATACTCTGGGTTCCACATGCATGTTTTAGCTGAAGGAAGAATCCCTTAAACCTGGAGAGTTGAGACCCATGGAATGGGTACCATGCAATATGACTTCAAAGGGTCTGCATTTGCTCACCGAACCTCACCAATCCTATCACTGCTGCGTTAATGCCGCTCTACACACGCTTGATTCTCTTTCGGAGACATATCAATCCATAGGTTTTAAGATTCTTACTAGTCAGGTATATTCTTAGGCATTTAATATGGGGTGTTGTGTCCACTTCGTTGAGCAAGGAGTAGCTCTTGTCTGTTACATATTTGGCTTATGGAATGGTATCTGTGCTCATTTCAATCTCTGGTTTTATGCAGCGCCCCAACTCACCTTTCCCCTTAAGCAAGAATAAGTTGGTTTTCTAAATTTGAGACCCTCTTCTGTTTTGTAATTCAGTTCCTGTGTAGCCAAGTTTACATTCCGTGTATTAGTGATATCTAATGATGTTTCTTTTTCTGTTTGACTTATTTCACTTAGAATCATCATACCTGAATCCACTCATTATGCTGCTACGGGCCTGATGACATAGATTTCATTGCTGAGTGATATTGCGTTGTACGTAAGTACCACAACTTCTTTATGCATTTTTCGCTTTCTGCGATATTGAACTTGTACCGTAAATGAGGTTCTTGTAAACAGAGCCATCCCAAACTTTGGGGTGGCTGTGTTTTTTTGATTTTAATTTCCCTAAGCTATAGGACCGTATGTGGAAGTGCCCTAGGCTCTTTTGCTTTGTTTTTTAGATGTTTCACAAAACACCATACACTTCTCCAGGGTGGCTGTTGGCAACTTACATCCCGCCCATCAGCATAACAAGGCTCCCAGTTCTCCATGGCCTGTCCTGCCTTTCTGGATTTTACACTTTTTTCAGATGGCCCTTTTGACCTGGGGGAAGTGAGACTTCATTGCAGTGCAGATTTCCTTTGCAAGCTTGCTTGGTTTGCCAAAAAGGGCGTATGCGTTTTTTCCTGAATATGTTCAGGAAAAAACGCATACGCCCTTTTTGGCCAAGTGCATCATTGTGGACGTTCTGCCTCTTTTCCTATGCTTTAAATGCAATTCCTGTCTATCTCCTGAAATCGGTTTCCTGCAATTCTGTCCCGCTTTCAAGTCCTCTTGGCAGCCTTACTTCAATATATTTTTGGACGATAGCTGTCATTTATAACTCTGCAGGTTTGTGAATGACAGTGCCCCTGAGCTCCTTTCTTCAACTCGCTTTCTTGTGAGCTGGCCGCAACACCGCAGGATTGCTTCAGGCCGTAGTGTGGTTCTGGCACGGCACGCTGAGCCTTTGGTTAATTCCTCTTCCTGGTGGGAAATGAGAGTTAAATTTGCCCGTCCAGACACCTCCAGCTAGTCTCTCATTGGTTCTCCCTATTCCTGTTCATCTTCCACAGAAATTGCAAACTGGGCCAAACTGGAGGTTAAGGGCACTGACTCTCCAAGTGGGGAGAGTGTTAGTAAAGCGTCTGGAATGTTGCACCCGAGTACCAGGGGACGAAAACTGAGACACATTTGAACACGTTTCCAAATCACACGGTGGATCATACTCTGGGTTCCACATGCATGTTTTAGCTGAAGGAAGAATCCCTTAAACCTGGAGAGTTGAGACCCATGGAATGGGTACCATGCAATATGACTTCAAAGGGTCTGCATTTGCTCACCGAACCTCACCAATCCTATCCCTGCTGCGTTTTTGCCGCTTTACACACGCTTGATTCTCTTTCGGAGACATATAAATCCATAAGTTTTAAGATTCTTACTAGTCAGGTATATTCTTAGGCGTTTAATATGGGATGTTTAGTCCACTTCGTTGAGCAAGGAGTAGCTCTTGTCTATTACATATTTGGTTTATGGAACGGTATCTGTGCTAATTTCAATCTCTGGTTTTATGCAGCACCCCAACTCACCTTTCCCCTTAAGCAAGCATAAGTTGGTTTTCTACATTTGAGACCCTGTTCTGTTTTGTAATTCAGTTCCTGTGTAGCCAAGTTTACATTCCGTGTATTAGTGATATCTTATGATGTTTCTTTTTCTGTGTGACTTATTTCACTTAGAATCATCGTACCTGAATCCACTCATTATGCTGCTACGGGCCTGATGACATAGATTTCATTGCTGAGTGATATTGCATTGTACGTAAGTACCACAACTTCTTTGTCCATTTTTCACTTTCTGTGATATTGAACTTGTACCGTAAACGAGGTTCTTGTAAACAGAGCCATCCCAAACTTTGTGGTGGCTGTCTTTTTGATTTTAATTTCCCTATGCTATAGGACCATAAGTGGAACTGCCCTAGGCTCTCTTGCTTTGTTTTTTGGATGTTTCAGGAAACACCATACACTTCTCCAGAGTGGCTGTTAGCAATTTACATCCCGCCCATCAGCATAACAAGGCTCCCAGTTCTCCATGGCCTGTCCTGCCTTTCTGGATTTTACACTTTTTTCAGATGGCCCTTTTGACCTGGGGGCAGTGAGACTTCATTGCAGTGCAGATTTCCTTTGCAAGCTTGTTTGGTTGGCCAAAAAGGACGTATGAGTTTTTTCCTGAATATATTCAGTAAAAAACGCATACGCACTTTTGGGCCAAGTGCATCATTGTGGACGTTCTGCCTCTTTTCCTATGCTTTAAATGCAATTCCTGTCTACCTCCTGAAATCGGTTTCCTGCAATTCTGCCCCACTTTCAAGTCCTCTTGGCAGCCTTACTTCAATATATTTTTGGACGATAGCTGTCATTTATAACTCTGCAGGTTTGTGAATTACAGTGCCCCTGAGCTCCTTTCTTCAAATCGCTTTCTTGTGAGCTGGCCGCAACACCGCAGGATTGCTTCAGGCCCTAGTGTAGTTCCTGCACGGCACGCTGAGCCATTGTTTAATTCCTCTTCCTAGTGGGAAATGAGAGTTAAATTTGCCCGTCTATACACCTCCAGCTAGTCTCTCATTGGTTCTCCCTATTCCTGTTCATTTTCCGCAGAAATTGCAAACTGGGCCAAACAGGAGGTTAAAGGCACTCACTCTCCAAGTGGGGAGAGTGTTAGTAAAGCGTCTGGAATTTTGCAACCGAGTACCAGGGGACGAAAACTGAGACACATTTGAACACGTTTCCCGATCACACGATGGATCATACTCTGGGTTCCACATGCATGTTTCAGCTGAAGGAAGAATCCCTTAAACATGGAGAGTTGAGACCCATGGACTGGATACCATGCAATATGACTTCAGATGGTCTGCATTTGCTCACCGAACCTCACCAATCCTATCACTGCTGCGCTTATGCCGCTGTACATACGCTTAATTCTCTTTCGGAGTACATATAAATCCATAGGTTTTAAGATTCTTACTAGTCAGGTATATTCTTAGGCGTTTAATATGGGGTGTTGAGTCCACTTCGTTGAGCAAGGAGTAGCTCTTGTCTATTACATATTTGGCTTGTGGAACGGTATCTGTGCTAATTTCAATCTCTGGTTTTATGCAGCACCCCAACTCACCTTTCCCCTTAAGCAAGCATAAGTTGGTTTTCTACATTTGAGACCCTTTTCTGTTTTGTAATTCAGTGTCTGTGTAGCCAAGTTTACATTCCGTGTATTAGTGATATCTTATGATGTTTCTTTTTCTGTGTGACTTATTTCACTTAGAATCATCGTACCTGAATCCACTCATTATGCTGCTACGGGCCTGATGACATAGATTTCATTGCTGAGTGATATTGCATTGTACGTAAGTACCACAACTTCTTTATCCATTTTTCGCTTTCTGTGATATTGAACTTGTACCGTAAACGAGGTTCTTGTAAACAGAGCCATCCCAAACTTTGGGGTGGCTGTGTCTTTTTGATTTTAATTTCCCTAAGCTATAGGACCATAAGTGGAAGTGCCCTAGGATCTGTTGCTTTGTTTTTTAGATGTTTCAGGAAACACCATACACTTCTCCAGAGAGGCTGTTGGCAATTTACATCCCGCCCATCAGCATATGAAGGCTCCCAGTTCTCCATGGCCTGTCCTGCCTTTCTGGATTTTACACTTTCTTCAGACGGCCCTTTTGACCGGGGGCCAGTGAGACTTCATTGTAGTGCAGATTTCCTTTGCAAGCTTGCTTGGTTGGCCAAAAAGTGTGTATGCGTTTTTCCCTGAATATATTCAGGAAAACACGCATACGCCCTTTTTGGTCAAGTGCATCATTGAGGACGTTCTGCCTCTTTTCCTATGCTTTACATGCAATTCCAGTCTACCTCCTGAAATCGGTTTCCTGCAATTCTGCCCCGCTTTCAAGTCCTCTTGGCAGCCTTACTTCAATATATTTTTGGACGATAGCTGTCATTTATAACTCTGCAGGTTTGTGAATTACAGTGCCCCTGAGCTCCTTTCTTCAACTCGCTTTCTTGTGAGCTGGCCGCAACACCGCAGGATTGCTTCAGGCCGTAGTGTGGTTCTGGCACGGCACGCTGAGCCTTTGGTTAATTCCTCTTCCTGGTGCGAAATGAGAGTTAAATTTGCCCGTCCAGACACCTCCAGCTAGTCTCTCATTGGTTCTCCCTATTCCTGTTCATCTTCCACAGAAATTGCAAACTGGGCCAAACTGGAGGTTAAGGGCACTGACTCTCCAAGTGGGGAGAGTGTTAGTAAAGCGTCTGGAATGTTGCACCCGAGTACCAGGGAACGAAAACTGAGACACATTTGAACACGTTTCCAAATCACACGGTGGATCATACTCTGGGTTCCACATGCATGTTTTAGCTGAAGGAAGAATCCCTTAAACCTGGAGAGTTGAGACCCATGGAATGGGTACCATGCAATATGACTTCAAAGGGTCTGCATTTGCTCACCGAACCTCACCAATCCTATCCCTGCTGCGTTTTTGCCGCTTTACACACGCTTGATTCTCTTTCGGAGACATATAAATCCATAAGTTTTAAGATTCTTACTAGTCAGGTATATTCTTAGGCGTTTAATATGGGATGTTTAGTCCACTTCGTTGAGCAAGGAGTAGCTCTTGTCTATTACATATTTGGTTTATGGAACGGTATCTGTGATAATTTCAATCTCTGGTTTTATGCAGCACCCCAACTCACCTTTCCCCTTAAGCAAGCATAAGTTGGTTTTCTACATTTGAGACCCTGTTCTGTTTTGTAATTCAGTTCCTGTGTAGCCAAGTTTACATTCCGTGTATTAGTGATATCTTATGATGTTTCTTTTTCTGTGTGACTTATTTCACTTAGAATCATCGTACCTGAATCCACTCATTATGCTGCTACGGGCCTGATGACATAGATTTCATTGCTGAGTGATATTGCATTGTACGTAAGTACCACAACTTCTTTGTCCATTTTTCGCTTTCTGTGATATTGAACTTGTACCGTAAACGAGGTTCTTGTAAACAGAGCCATCCCAAACTTTGTGGTGGCTGTCTTTTTGATTTTAATTTCCCTATGCTATAGGACCATAAGTGGAACTGCCCTAGGCTCTCTTGCTTTGTTTTTTGGATGTTTCAGGAAACACCATACACTTCTCCAGAGTGGCTGTTAGCAATTTACATCCCGCCCATCAGCATAACAAGGCTCCCAGTTCTCCATGGCCTGTCCTGCCTTTCTGGATTTTACACTTTTTTCAGATGGCCCTTTTGACCTGGGGGCAGTGAGACTTCATTGCAGTGCAGATTTCCTTTGCAAGCTTGTTTGGTTGGCCAAAAAGGACGTATGAGTTTTTTCCTGAATATATTCAGGAGAAAACGCATACGCCCTTTTTGGCCAAGTGCATCATTGTGGACGTTCTGCCTCTTTTCCTATGCTTTAAATGCAATTCCTGTCTACCTCCTGAAATCGGTTTCCTGCAATTCTGCCCCACTTTCAAGTCCTCTTGGCAGCCTTACTTCAATATATTTTTGGACGATAGCTGTCATTTATAACTCTGCAGATTTGTGAATTACAGTGCCCCTGAGCTCCTTTCTTCAAATCGCTTTCTTGTGAGCTGGCCGCAACACCGCAGGATTGCTTCAGGCCCTAGTGTAGTTCCGGCACAGCACGCTGAGCCATTGTTTAATTCCTCTTCCTAGTGGGAAATGAGAGTTAAATTTGCCCGTCTATACACCTCCAGCTAGTCTCTCATTGGTTCTCCCTATTCCTGTTCATTTTCCGCAGAAATTGCAAACTGGGCCAAACAGGAGGTTAAAGGCACTCACTCTCCAAGTGGAGAGAGTGTTAGTAAAGCATCTGGAATGTTGCACCCGAGTACCAGGGGACGAAAACTGAGACACATTTGAACACGTTTCCCGATCACACGATGGATCATACTCTGGGTTCCACATGCATGTTTTAGCTGAAGGAAGAATCCCTTAAACCTGGAGAGTTGAGACCCATGGAATGGGTACCATGCAATATGACTTCAAATGGTCTGCATTTGCTCACCGAACCTCACCAATCCTATTACTGCTGCGCTTATGCCGCTCTACACATGCTTGATTCTCTTTTGGAGACATATAAATCCATAAGTTTTAAGATTCTTACTAGTCAGGTATATTCTTAGGCGTTCAATATGGGGTGTTGAGTCCACTTCATTGAGCAAGGAGTAGCTCTTGTCTACTACATATTTGGCTTATGGAACGGTATCTGTGCTAATTTCAATCTCTGGTTTTATGCAGCGCCCCAGCTCACCTTTCTCCTTAAGCAAGCATAAGTTGGTTTTCTAAATTTGAGACCGTGTTCTGTTTTGTAATTCAGTTCCTGTGTAGCCAAGTTTACATTCCGTGTATTAGTGATATCTTATGATGTTTCTTTTTCTGTGTGACTTATTTCACTTAGAATCATCGTACCTGAATCCACTCATTATGCTGCTACGGGCCTGATGACATAGATTTCATTGCTGAGTGATATTGCATTGTACGTAAGTACCACAACTTCTTTATCCATTTTTCGCTTTCTGTGATATTGAACTTGTACCGTAAACGAGGTTCTTGTAAACAGAGCCGTCCCAAACTTTGTGGTGGCTGTGTCTTTTTGATTTTAATTTCCCTAAGCTATAGGACCATAAGTGGAAGTGCCCTAGGCTCTGTTGCTTTGTTTTTTAGATGTTTCAGGAAACACCATACACTTCTCCAGAGTGGCTGTTGGCAATTTACATCCCGCCCATCAGCATAACAAGGCTCCCAGCACTCCATGGCCTGTCCTGCCTTTCTGGATTTTACACTTTTTTCAGACGGCCCTTTTGACCGGGGGGCAGTGAGACTTCATTGTAGTGCAGATTTCCTTTGCAAGCTTGCTTGGTTGGCCAAAAAGGGCGTATGCGTTTTTTCCTGAATATATTCAGGAAAAAACACATACGCCCTTTTTGGCCAAGTGCATCATTGTGGACGTTCTGCCTCTTTTCCTATGCTTTACATGCAATTGCCGTCTACCTCCTGAAATCACTTTCGTGCAATTCTGCCCCGCTTTCAAGTCCTCTTGGCAGCCTTACTTCAATATATTTTTGGACGATAGCTGTCATTTATAACTCTGCAGCTTTGTGAATTACAGTGCCCCTGAGCTCCTTTCTTCAACTCGCTTTCTTGTGAGCTGGCCGCAACACCGCAGGATTGCTTCAGGCCCTAATGTGGTTCCGGCACGGCACGCTGTGCCTTTGGGTAATTCCTCTTCCTGGTGGGAAATGAGAGTTAAATTTGCCCGTCCAGACACCTCCAGCTAGTCTCTCATTGGTTCTCCCTATTCCTGTTCATCTTCCGCAGAAATTGCAAACTGGGCCAAACAGGAGGTTAAAGGCACTGACTCTCCAAGTGGGGAGAGTGTTAGTAAAGCGTCTGGGACGTTGCACCCTAGTAGCAGTGGACGAAAACTGAGACACATTTGAACACGTTTCCCGATCACACGGTGGATCATACTCTGGGTTCCACATGCATGTTTTAGCTGAAGGAAGAATCCCTTAAACCTGGAAAGTTGAGACCCATGGAATGGGTACCATGCAATATGACTTCAAAGGGTCTGCATTTGCTCACCGAACTTCACCAATCCTATCCCTGCTGTGTTTTTACCGCTTTACAGACGCTTGATTCTCTTTCGGAGACATATAAATCCATAGGTTTTAAGATTCTTACTAGTCAGGTATATTCTTCGGCGTTTAATATGGGGTGTTGAGTCCACTTCGTTGAGCAAGGAGTAGCTCTTGTCTATTACATATTTGGTTTATAGAACGGTATCTGTGCTAATTTCAATCTCTGGTTTTATGCAGCACCCCAACTCACCTTTCCCCTTAAGCAAGCATAAGTTGGTTTTCTACATTTGAGACCCTGTTCTGTTTTGTAATTCAGTTCCTGTGTAGCCAAGTTTACATTCCGTGTATTAGTGATATCTTATGATGTTTCTTTTTCTGTGTGACTTATTTCACTTAGAATCATCGTACCTGAATCCACTCATTATGCTGCTACGGGCCTGATGACATAGATTTCATTGCTGAGTGATATTGCATTGTACGTAAGTACCACAACTTCTTTGTCCATTTTTCGCTTTCTGTGATATTGAACTTGTACCGTAAACGAAGTTCTTGTAAACAGAGCCATCCCAAACTTTGTGGTGGCTGTCTTTTTGATTTTAATTTCCCTATGCTATAGGACCATAAGTGGAACTGCCCTAGGCTCTCTTGCTTTGTTTTTTGGATGTTTCAGGAAACACCATACACTTCTCCAGAGTGGCTGTTAGCAATTTACATCCCGCCCATCAGCATAACAAGGCTCCCAGTTCTCCATGGCCTGTCCTGCCTTTCTGGATTTTACACTTTTTTCAGATGGCCCTTTTGACCTGGGGGCAGTGAGACTTCATTGCAGTGCAGATTTCCTTTTTAAGCTTGTTTGGTTGGCCAAAAAGGACGTATGAGTTTTTTCCTGAATATATTCAGGAGAAAACGCATACGCCCTTTTTGGCCAAGTGCATCATTGTGGACGTTCTGCCTCTTTTCCTATGCTTTAAATGCAATTCCTGTCTACCTCCTGAAATCGGTTTCCTGCAATTCTGCCCCACTTTCAAGTCCTCTTGGCAGCCTTACTTCAATATATTTTTGGACGATAGCTGTCATTTATAACTCTGCAGGTTTGTGAATTACAGTGCCCCTGAGCTCCTTTCTTCAAATCGCTTTCTTGTGAGCTGGCCGCAACACCGCAGGATTGCTTCAGGCCCTAGTGTAGTTCTGGCACAGCACGCTGAGCCATTGTTTAATTCCTCTTCCTAGTGGGAAATGAGAGTTAAATTTGCCCGTCTATACACCTCCAGCTAGTCTCTCATTGGTTCTCCCTATTCCTGTTCATTTTCCGCAGAAATTGCAAACTGGGCCAAACAGGAGGTTAAAGGCACTCACTCTCCAAGTGGAGAGAGTGTTAGTAAAGCGTCTGGAATGTTGCACCCGAGTACCAGGGGACGAAAACTGAGACACATTTGAACACGTTTCCCGATCACACGATGGATCATACTCTGGGTTCCACATGCATGTTTTAGCTGAAGGAAGAATCCCTTAAACCTGGAGAGTTGAGACCCATGGAATGGGTACCATGCAATATGACTTCAAATGGTCTGCATTTGCTCACCGAACCTCACCAATCCTATTACTGCTGCGCTTATGCCGCTCTACACACGCTTGATTCTCTTTTGGAGACATATAAATCCATAAGTTTTAAGATTCTTACTAGTCAGGTATATTCTTAGGCGTTCAATATGGGGTGTTGAGTCCACTTCATTGAGCAAGGAGTAGCTCTTGTCTACTACATATTTGGCTTATGGAACGGTATCTGTGCTAATTTCAATCTTTGGTTTTATGCAGTGCCCCAGCTCACCTTTCTCCTTAAGCAAGCATAAGTTGGTTTTCTAAATTTGAGACCGTGTTCTGTTTTGTAATTCAGTTCCTGTGTAGCCAAGTTTACATTCCGTGTATTAGTGATATCTTATGATGTTTCTTTTTCTGTGTGACTTATTTCACTTAGAATCATCGTACCTGAATCCACTCATTATGCTGCTACGGGCCTGATGACATAGATTTCATTGCTGAGTGATATTGCATTGTACGTAAGTACCACAACTTCTTTATCCATTTTTCGCTTTCTGTGATATTGAACTTGTACCGTAAATGAGGTTCTTGTAAACAGAGCCGTCCCAAACTTTGGGGTGGCTGTGTCTTTTTGATTTTAATTTCCCTAAGCTATAGGACCATAAGTGGAAGTGCCCTAGGCTCTGTTGCTTTGTTTTTTAGATGTTTCAGGAAACACCATACACTTCTCCAGAGTGGCTGTTGGCAATTTACATCCCGCCCATCAGCATAAGAAGGCTCCCAGCACTCCATGGCCTGTCCTGCCTTTCTGGATTTTACACTTTTTTCAGATGGCCCTTTTGAATGGGGGGCAGTGAGACTTCATTGTAGTGCAGATTTCCTTTGCAAGCTTGCTTGGTTGGCCAAAAAGGGCGTATGCGTTTTTTCCTGAATATATTCAGGAAAAAACACATACGCCCTTTTTGGCCAAGTGCATCATTGTGGACGTTCTGCCTCTTTTCCTATGCTTTACATGCAATTGCCGTCTACCTCCTGAAATCACTTTCGTGCAATTCTGCCCCGCTTTCAAGTCCTCTTGGCAGCCTTACTTCAATATATTTTTGGACGATAGCTGTCATTTATAACTCTGCAGCTTTGTGAATTACAGTGCCCCTGAGCTCCTTTCTTCAACTCGCTTTCTTGTGAGCTGGCCGCAACACCGCAGGATTGCTTCAGGCCCTAATGTGGTTCCGGCACGGCACGCTGTGCCTTTGGGTAATTCCTCTTCCTGGTGGGAAATGAGAGTTAAATTTGCCCGTCCAGACACCTCCAGCTAGTCTCTCATTGGTTCTCCCTATTCCTGTTCATCTTCCACAGAAATTGCAAACTGGGCCAAACAGGAGGTTAAAGGCACTGACTCTCCAAGTGGGGAGAGTGTTAGTAAAGCGTCTGGGACGTTGCACCCTAGTACCAGTGGACGAAAACTGAGACACATTTGAACACGTTTCCCGATCACACGGTGGATCATACTCTGGGTTCCACATGCATGTTTTAGCTGAAGGAAGAATCCCTTAAACCTGGAAAGTTGAGACCCATGGAATGGGTACCATGCAATATGACTTCAAAGGGTCTGCATTTGCTCACCGAACTTCACCAATCTTATCACTGCTGCGTTTATGCCACTGTCCACATGCTTGATTCATTTTCGGAGACATATCAATCCATAGGTTTTAAGATTCTTACTAGTCAGGTATATTCTTAGGCATTTAATATGGGGTGTTGTGTCCACTTCGTTGAGCAAGGAGTAGCTCTTGTCTGTTACATATTTGGCTTATGGAATGGTATCTGTGCTCATTTCAATCTCTGGTTTTATGCAGCGCCCCAACTCACCTTTCCCCTTAAGCAAGAATAAGTTGGTTTTCTACATTTGAGACCCTGTTCTGTTTTGTAATTCAGTTCCTGTGTAGCCAAGTTTACATTCCGTGTATTAGTGATATCTTATGATGTTTCTTTTTCTGTTTGACTTATTTCACTTAGAATCATCGTACCTGAATCCACTCATTATGCTGCTACGGGCCTGATGACATAGATTTCATTGCTGAGTGATATTGCGTTGTACGTAAGTACCACAACTTCTTTATGCATTTTTCGCTTTCTGCGATATTGAACTTGTACCGTAAACGAGGTTCTTGTAAACAGAGCCATCCCAAACTTTGAGGTGGCTGTGTCTTTTTCATTTTAATTTCCATAAGCTATAGGACCATAAGTGGAAGTGCCCTAGGCTCTGTTGCTTTGCTTTTTAGATGTTTCAGGAAATACCATACACTTCTCCAGAGTGGCTGTTGGCAATTTACATCCAGCCCATCAGCATAACAAGGCTCCCAGTTCTCCATGGCCTGTCCTGCCTTTCTGGATTTTCCACTTTTTTCACATGGCCCGTTTGACTGGGGGGCAGTGAGACTTCATTGCAGTGCAGATTTCCTTTGCAAGCTTGCTTGGTTGGCCAAAAAGGGCGTATGCGTTTTTTCCTGAACATATTCAGGAAAAAACGCATATGCCCTTTTTGGCCAAGTGCATCATTGTGGACGTTCTGCCTCTTTTCCTATGCTTTAAATGCAATTCCAGTCTACCTCCTGAAATCGGTTTCCTGCAATTCTGCCCTGCATTCAAGTCCTCTTGGTAGCCTTACTTCAATATATTTTTGGACGATACCTGTCATTTATAACACTGCAGGTTTTTGAATTACAGTACCCCTCAGCTCCTTTCTTCAACTCGCTTTCTTGTGAGCTGGCCGCAACACCGCAGGATTGCTTCAGGCCCTAGTGTCTTTCCGGCACAGCACGCTGAGCCTTTGTTTGATTCCTCTTCCTGGTGGGAAATGAGAGTTAAATTTTCCGGTCCAGACACTTTCCAGCTAGTCTCTCATTGGTTCTCCCTATTTCTGTTCATCTTACGCAGAAATTACAAACTGGGCCAAACAGGAGGTTAAAGGCACTGACTCTCCAAGTGGGGAGAGTGTTAGTAAAGCGTCTGGAATGTTGCACTCAAGTACCAGGGGACGAAAACTGAGACACATTTGAACACATTTCCCGATCACACGGTGGATCATACTCTGGGTTCCACATGCATGTTTTAGCTGAAGGAAGAATCCCTTAAACCTGGATAGTTGAGACCCATGGAATGGGTACCATGCAATATGACTTCAAAGGGTCTGCATTTGCTCACCGAACCTCACCAGTCCTATCACTGCTGCATTTATGCCACTCTACACACGCTTGATTCTCTTTCGGAGACATATCAATCCATAGGTTTTAAGATTCTTACTAGTCAGGTATATTCTTAGGCATTAAATATGGGGTGTTGAGTCCATTTCGTTGAGCAAGGAATAGCTCTTGTCTATTACATATTTGGCTTATGGAACGGTATCTGTTCTCATTTCAATCTCTGGTTTTAGGCAGCGCCCCAACTCACCTTTCCCCTTAAGCAAGAATAAGTTGGTTTTCTAAATTTGAGACCCTCTTCTGTTTTGTAATTCAGTTCCTGTGTAGCCAAGTTTACATTCCGTGTATTAGTGATATCTAATGATGTTTCTTTTTCTGTTTGACTTATTTCACTTAGAATCATCATACCTGAATCCACTCATTATGCTGCTACGGGCCTGATGACATAGATTTCATTGCTGAGTGATATTGCGTTGTACGTAAGTACCACAACTTCTTTATGCATTTTTCGCTTTCTGCGATATTGAACTTGTACCGTAAATGAGGTTCTTGTAAACAGACCTATCCCAAACTTTGGGGTGGCTGTGTTTTTTTGATTTTAATTTCCCTAAGCTATAGGACCATATGTGGAAGTGCCCTAGGCTCTTTTGCTTTGTTTTTTAGATGTTTCACAAAACACCATACACTTCTCCAGGGTGGCTGTTGGCAACTTACATCCCGCCCATCAGCATAACAAGGCTCCCAGTTCTCCATGGCCTGTCCTGCCTTTGTGGATTTTACACTTTTTTCAGATGGCCCTTTTGACCATGGGGCAGTGAGACTTCATTGTAGTGCAGATTTCCTTTGCAAGCTTGCTTGGTTGGCCAAAAAGGGCGTATGCGTTTTCTCCTGAATATATTCAGGAAAACACGCATACGCCCTTTTTGGCCAAGTGCATCATTGTGGAGGTTCTGCCTCTTTTCTTATGCTTTATATGCAATTCCAGTCTACCTCCTGAAATCGGTTTCCTGCAATTCTGCCCCGCTTTCAAGTCATTTTGGCAGCCTTACTTCAATATATTTTTGGACGATAGCTCTCATTTATAACTCTGCAGGTTTGTGAATTACAGTGCCCCTGAGCTCCTTTCTTCAACTCGCTTTCTTGTGAGCTGGCCGCAACACCGCAGGATTGCTTCAGTCCCTAGTGTGGTTCCGGCACGGCACGCTGAGCCTTTGGTTAATTCCTCTTCCTGGTGGGAAATGAGAGTTAAATTTGCCCGTCCAGACACCTCCAGCTAGTCTCTCATTCATTCTCCCTATTCCTGTTCATTTTCCGCAGAAATTGCAAACTGGGCCAAACAGGAGGTTAGAGGCACTGACTCTCCAAGTGGGGAGAGTGTTAGTAAAGCGTCTGGAATGTTGCACCCGAGTACCAGGGGACGAAAACTGAGACACATTTGAATACGTTTCCCGATCACACGGTGGATCATATTCTGGGTTCCACATGCATGTTTTAGCTGAAGGAAGAATCCCTTAAACCTGCAGAGTTGAGACCCATGGAATGGGTACCATGCAATATGACTTCAAAGCGTCTGCATTTGCTCACCGAACCTCACCAATCGTATCACTGCTGCGTTTATGCCGCTGTACACACGCTTGATTCTCTTTCGGAGACATATAAATCCATAGGTTTTAAGACTGTTACTAGTCAGGTATATTCTTAGGCATTTAATATGGGGTGTTGGGTCCACTTCATTGAGCAAGGAGTAGCTGTTGTCTATTACATATTTGGCTTATGGAACGGTATCTGTGCTAATTTCAATCTCTGGTTTTATGCAGCACCCCAACTCACCTTTCCCCTTAAGCAAGCATAAGTTGGTTTTCTACATTTGAGACCCTGTTCTGTTTTGTAATTCAGTTCCTGTGTAGCCAAGTTTACATTCCGTGTAGTAGTGATATCTTATGATGTTTCTTTTTCTCTGTGACTTATTTCACTTAGAATCATCATACCTGAATCCACTCGTTTTGCTGCCACGGGCCTGATGACATAGATTTCATTGCTGAGTGATATTGCATTGTACGTAAGTACCAAAACTTCTTTATCCATTTTTCGCCTTCTGTGATATTGAACTTGTACCGTAAACGAGGTTCTTGTAAACAGAGCCATCTCCAAATTTGGGGTGGCTGTGTGTTTTTCATTTTAATTTCCCTATGCTATAGGACCATACGAGGTAATGCCCTAGGCTCTGTTGCTTTGTTTCTTAGATGTTTCAGGAAACACCATACACTTCTCCAGAGTGGCTGTTGGCAATTTACATCTCGCCAATCAGCATAACAAGGTTCCCAGTTCTCCATGGCCTGTCCTGACTTTCTGGATTTTACACTTTTTTCAGATGGCCCTTTTGACAGGGGGGGCAGTGAGACTTCATTGTAGTGCAGATTTCCTTTGCAAACTTGCTTGGTTGGCCAAAAAGGGCGTATGCGTTTTTTCCTGAATATATTCAGGAAAATACGCATACGCCCTTTTTGGCCAAGTGCATCATTGTGGACGTTCTGCCTCTTTTCCTATGCTGTACCTGCAATTCCAGTCTACCTCCTGAAATGGGTTTCCTGCAATTCTGCCCCGCTTTCAAGTCCTCTTGGCAGCCTTACTTCAATATATTTTTGGACGATAGCTGTCATTTATAACTCTGGAGGTTTGTGAATTACAGTGTCCCTGAGCTCCTTTCTTCAACTCGCTTTCTTGTGAGGTGGCCGCAACACCGCAGGATTGCTTCAGGCCCCCGTGTGGTTCCGGCATGGCACGCTGAGCCTTTGGTTAATTCCTCTTCCTGGTGGGAAATGAGAGTTAAATTTGCCCGTCCAGACACCTCAAGCTAGTCTCTCATTGGTTCTCCCTATTCCTGTTCATCTTCTGCAGAAATTGCAAACTGGGCCAAACAGGATGTTAAAGGCACTGACTTTCCAAGTCGGGAGCGTGTTAGTAAAGCGTCTGGAATGTTGCACCCGAGCACAAGGGGATGAAAACTGAGACACATTTGAACACGTTTCCCGATCACACGGTGGATCATACTCTGGGTTCCACATGCATGTTTTAGCTGAAGGAAGAATCCTTTAAACCTGGAGAGTTGAGACCCATGGAATGGGTACCATGCAATATGACTTCAAAGGGTCTGCATTTGCTCACCAATCCTCACCAATCTTATCACTGTTGCGTTTTTGCCGCTATACACATGCTTGATTCTCTTTCGGAGACATATAAATCCATAGGTTTTAAGATTCTTACTACTCAGGTATATTCTCAGGCGTTTAATATGGGGTGTAGAGTCCACTTCGTTGAGCAAGGAGTAGCTCTTGTCTATTACATATTTGGCTTAAGGAATGGTATCTGTGCTAATTTCAATCTCTGGTTTTATGCAGCACCCCAACTCACCTTTCCCCTTAAGCAAGCATAAGTTGGTTTTCTACATTTGAGACCCTGTTCTGTTTTGTAATTCAGTTCCTGTGTAGCCAAGTTTACATTCTGTGTATTAGTGATATCTTATGATGTTTCTTTTTCTGTGTGACTTATTTCACTTTGAATCATCGTACCTGAATACACTCATTATGCTGCTACGGGCCTGATGACATAGATTTCATTGCTGAGTGATATTGCATTGTACGTAAGTACCACAACGTCTTTATCCATTTTTGCTTTCTGTGATATTGAACTTGTACCGTAAACGAGCTTCTTGTAAACAGAGCCGTCCCAAACTTTGGGGTGGCTGTGTCTTTTTGATTTTAATTTCCCTAAGCTATAGGACCATAAGTGGAAATGCCCTAAGCTCTGTTGCTTTGTTTTTTAGATGTTTCAGGAAACACCATACACTTCTCCAGAATGGCTGTTGGCAATTTACATCCCGCCCATCAGCATAACAAGGTTCCCAGTTCTCCATGGCCTGTCCTGCCTTTCTGCATTTTACACTGTTTTCAGATGGCCCTTTTGACCGGGGGACAGTGAGACTTCATTGTAGTGCAGAGTTCCTTTGCAAGCTTGCTTGGTTGGCCAAAAAGCACGTATGCGTTTTTTCCTGAATATATTCAGGAAAAAACACATACGCCCTTCTTGGCCAAGTGCATCATTGTGGACGTTCTGCCTCTATTCCTATGCTTTAAATGCAATTCCTGTCTACCTCCTGAAATCGGTTTCCTGCAATTTTGCCCCGATTTCAAGTCCTCTTGGCAGTGTTACTTCAATATATTTTTGGACGATAGCTGTCATTTATAACTCTGCAGGTTTGTGAATTACAGTGTCCCTGAGCTCCTTTCTTCAACTCGCTTTCTTGTGAGCTGCTCACAACACCGCAGGATTGCTTCAGGCCGTAGTGTGGTTCCGGCACGGGACGCTGAGCCTTTGGTTAATTCCTCTTCCTGGTGGGAAATGAGAGTTAAATTTGCCCGTCCAGACACCTCCAGCTAGTCTCTCATTGGTTCTCCGTATTCCTGTTCATCTTCCTCAGAAATTGCAACTGGGCCAAACAGGAGGTTAAAGGCACTGACTCTCCAAGTGGGTACAGTGTTAGTAAAGCACACGGAATGTTGCACCCGAGTACCAGAGGACGAAAACTGAGACACATTTGAACACGTTTCCCTATCACATGGAGGATCATATTCTGGGTTCCACATGCATGTTTTAGCTGAAGGAAGAATCCCTTAAACCTGGAGAGTTGAGACCCATGGAATGGGTACCATGCAATATGATGTCAAAGGGTCTGCATTTGCTCACTGAGCCTCACCAATCCTATAACTGCTGCGTTTATGCCGCTGTACACATGCTTGATTCTCTTTCGGAGACATATAAATCCATAGGTTTTAAGATTCTTACTAGTCAGGTATATTCTTAGCCATTTAATATGGGGTGTTGGTTCCACTTTGTTGAGCAAGGAGTAGCTCTTATCTGTTACATATTGGGCTTATGAAACGGTATCTGTGCTAATTTCAATCTCTGGTTTTATGCAGCACCCCAACTCACCTTTCCCCTTAAGCAAGCATAAGTTGGTTTTCTACATTTGAGACCCTGTTCTGTTTTGTAATTCAGTTCCTGTGTAGCCAAGTTTACATTCCGTGTAGTAGTGATATCTTATGATGTTTCTTTTTCTTTGTGACTTATTTCACTTAGAATCATCGTACCTGAATCCACTCATTATGCTGCTACGGGTCTGATGACATAGATTTCATTGCTGAGTGATATTGCATTGTACGTAAGTACCACATCTTCTTTATCCATTTTTCGCTTTCTGTGATATTGAACTTGTACCGTAAACAAGGTTCTTGTAAACAGAGCCGTCCCAAACTTTGGGGTGGCTGTGTCTTTTTGATTTTAATTTCCCTAAGCTATAGGACCATAAGTGGAAGTGCCCTAGGCTCTGTTGCTTTGTTTCTTAGATGTTTCAGGAAACACCATACACTTTTCCAGAGTGGCTATTGGCAATTTACATCCCGCCCATCAGCATAACAAGGCTCCCAGTTCTCCATGGCCTGTCCTGCCTTTCTGGATTTTACACATTTTTCAGATGGCCCTTTTGACCCGGGGGAAGTGAGACTTCATTGTAGTGCAGATTTCCTTTGCAAGCTTGCTTGGTTGGCCAAAAAGGGCGTATGCGTTTTTTCCTGAATATATTCAGGAAAAAACACATACGCCCTTTTTGGCCAAGTGCATCATTGTGGACGTTCTGCCTCTTTTCCTATGCTTTAAATGCAGTTCCAGTCTACCTCCTGAAATTGGTTTCCTGCAATTCTGCCCTGCTTTCAAGTCCTCTTGGCAGACATACTTCAATATATTTTTGGACGATAGCTGTCAGTTATAACTCTACAGGTTTGTGAATTACAGTGCCCCTGAGCTCCTTTCTTCAACTCGCTCTCTTTTGAGCTGACCGCAACACCACAGGATTGCTTCAGGCCCTAGTGTGATTCCGGTATGCAACGCTGAGCCTTTGGTTAATTCCTCTTCCTGGTGGGAAATGAGAGTTAAATTTGCCCGTCTAGACACCTCCAGCTAGTCTCCCATTGGTTCTCCCTATTCCTGTTCATCTTTCGCAAAAATTGCAAACTGAGCCAAACAGGAGGTGAAAGGCACTGACTCTCCAAGTGGGTAGAGTGTTAGTAAAGCACACGGAATGTTGCACACGAGTACCAGGGGACGAAAACTGAGACACATTTGAACACGTTTCCCGATCACATGGAGGATCATATTCTGGGTTCCACATGCATGTTTTAGCTGAAGGAAGAATCCCTTAAACCTGGAGAGTTGAGACCCATGGAATGGGTACCATGCAATATGATGTCTAGGGTCTGCATTTGCTTACTGAACCTCACCAATCCTATCACTGCTGCGTTTATGCCGCTGTACACACGCTTGATTCTCTTTCGGAGACATATAAATCCATAGGTTTTAAGATTCTTACTAGTCAGGTATATTATTAGCCATTTAATATGGGGTGTTTGTTCCACTTTGTTGAGCAAGGAGTAGCTCTTATCTGTTACATATTGGGCTTATGAAACGGTATCTGTGCTAATTTCAATCTCTGGTTTTATGCAGCACCCCAACTCACCTTTCCCCTTAAGCAAGCATAAGTTGGTTTTCTACATTTGAGACCCTGTTCTGTTTTGTAATTCAGTTCCTGTGTAGCCACGTTTACATTCCGTGTAGTAGTGATATCTTATGATGTTTCTTTTTCTGTGTGACTTCTTTCACTTAGAATCATCGTACCTGAATCCACTCATTATGCTGCTACGGGCCTGATGACATAGATTTCATTGCTGAGTGATATTGCATTGTACGTAAGTACCACAACTTCTTTATCCATTTTTCCCTTTCTGTGATATTGAACTTGTACCGTAAACGAGGTTCTTGTAAACACAGCTGTCCGAAATTTTGGGGTGGCTGTGTCTTTTTGATTTTAATTTCCCTAAGCTATAGGACCATAAGTGGAAGTGCCCTAGGCTCTGTTGCTTTGTTTTTTGGATATTTCAGGAAAAACCATACACTTCTCCAGAGTGGCTGTTGGCAATTTACATCCCGCCCATCAGCATAACAAGGCTCCCAGTTCTCCATGGCCTGTCCTGCCTTTCTGGATTTTACAGTTTTCTCAGATGGCCATTTTGACTTGGGGGAAGTGAGACTTCATTGTAGTGCAGATTTCCTTTGCAAGCTTGCTTGGTTGGCCAAAAAGGGCGTATGCGTTTTTTCCTGCATATATTCAGGAAAAAACGCATATGCCCTTTTTCGCCAAGTGCATCATTGTGGACGTTCTGCCTCTTTTCCTATGCTTGACATGCAATTCCAGTCTACCTCCTGAAATCGGTTTCCTGCAATTCTGCCCTGCTTTCAAGTCCTCTTGGCAGCCTTACTTCAATATATTTTCGGACGATAGCTGTCATTTATAACTCTGCAGGTTTGTGAATGACAGTGCCCCTGAGCTCCTTTCTTCAACTCGCTTTCTTGTGAGCTGACCGCAACACCGTAGGATTGCTTCAGGCCCTAGTGTGGTTCCGGCATGGCATGCTGAGCTTTTGGTTAATTCCTCTTCCTGGTGGGAAATGGGAGTTAAATTTGCCCATCCAGACACCTCCAACTAGTCTCTCATGGGTTCTCCCTATTCCTGTTCATCTTCCACAGAATTTGCAAACTGGGCCAAACAGGAGGTTAAAGGCACTGACTCTCCAAGTGGGGAGAGTGTTAGTAAAGCGTCTGGAATGTTGCACCCGAGTACCAGGGGATGAGACTGAGACAGATTTGAACATTTTTTCCGATCACACGGTGGATCATACTCTGGGTTCCACATGCATGTTTTAGCTGAAGGAAGAATCCCTTAAAGCTGGAGAGTTGAAAACCATGGAATGGGTGCCATGCAATATGACTTCAAAGGGTCTGCATTTGCTCACCGAACCTCACCAATCCTATCTCTGCTTCATTTATGCCGCTGTACACACGCTTGATTCACTTTCGGAGACATATAAATCCATAGGTTTTTAGATTCTTACTAGTCAGGTATATTCTTAGGCGTTTAATATGGGGTGTTGAGTCCACTTCGTTGAGCAAGGAGTAGCTCTTGTCTATTACATATTTGGCTTATGGAACGGTATCTGTGCTAATTTCAATCTCTGGTTTTATGCAGCACCCCAAATCACCTTTCCCCTTAAGCAAGCATAAGTTGGTTTTCTACATTTGAGACCCTGTTCTGTTTTGTAATTCAGTTCCTGTGTAGCCAAGTTTACATTCCGTGTAGTAGTGATATCTAATGATGTTTCTTTTTCTGTGTGACTTATTTCACTTAGAATCATCGTACCTGAATCCACTCATTATGCTGCTACGGGCCTGATGGTATAGATTTCATTGCTGAGTGATATTGCATTGTACGTAAGTACCACAACTTCTTTATCCATTTATCGCTTTCTGTGATATTGAACTTGTACCGTAAACGAGGTTCTTGTTAACAGAGCCGGCCCAAACTTTGGGGTGGCTGTGCCTTTTTGATTTTAATTTCCGTAAGCTATAGGACCATAAGTGGAAGTGCCCTAGGCTCTGTTGCTTTGATTTTTGGATGTTTCAGGAAACACCATACACTTCTCCAGAGTGGCTGTTGGCAATTTACATCCCGCCCATCAGCATAACAAGGCTCCCAGTTCTCCATGGCCTGTCCTGCCTTTCTGGATTTTACACTTCTTTCAGATGGCCCTTTTGACCGGGGGACAGTGAGACTTCATTGTAGTGCAGAGTTCTTTTGCAAGCTTGCTTGGTTGGCGAAAAAGGGCGTATGCGTTTTTTTCTGAATATATTCAGGAAAAAACGCATACGCCCTTTTTGGCCAAGTGCATCATTGTGGACGTTCTGCCTCTTTTCCTATGCTTTACATGCAATTCCAGTCTACCTCCTGAAATCGGTTACCTGCAATTCTGCCCCGCTTTCAAGTCCTCTTGGCAGCCTTACTTCAATATATTTTTGGACGATAGCTGTCATTTATAACTCAGCAGGTTTGTGAATTACAGTGCCCCTGAGCTACTTTCTTCAACTCGCTTTCTTGTGAGCTGGCCGCAACACCGCAGGATTGCTTCACGCCCTAGTGTGGTTCCGGCATGGCACGCTGAGCCTTCGGTTAATTCCTCTTCCTGGAGGGAAATGAGAGTTAAATTTGCCCGTCCAGACACCTCCAGCTAGTCTCTCATTGGTTCTCCCTAATCCTGTTCATTTTCCGCAGAAATTGCAAACTGGGCCAAACAGGAGGTTAAAGGCACTGACTCTCCAAGTGGGGAGAGTGTAAGTAAAGCGTCTGGAATGTTGCACCCGAGTACCAGGGGACCAAAACTGAGACACATTTGAACACGTTTCCCGATCACACGGTGGATCATACTCTGGGTTCCACATGCATGTTTTAGCTGAAGGAAGAATCCCTTCAACCTGGAGAGTTGAGACCCATGGAATGGGTACCATGCAATATGACTTCAGAGGGTCTGCATTTGCTCACCGAACCTCACCAATCCTATCACTGCTGCGCTTATGCCGCTGTACACACGCTTGATTCTCTTTCAGAGACATATAAATCCATAGGTTTTAAGATTCTTACTAGTCTGGTATATTCTTACGTGTTTAATATGGGGTTTTGAGTCCACTTCCTTGAGCAAGGAGTAGCTCTTGTCTATTACATATTTGGCTTATGGAACGGTATCTGTGCTAATTTCAATCTCTGGTTTTATACAGCACCCCAACTCACCTTTCCCCTTTAGCAAGGATAAGTTGGTTTTCTACATTTGAGACCCTGTTCTGTTTTGTAATTCAGTTCCTGTTTAGCCAAGTTTACAATCCGTGTATTAGTGATAACTTATGATGTTTCTTTTTCTGTGTGACTTATTTCACTTAGAATCATCGTACCTGAATCCACTCATTATGCTGCTATGGGCCTGTTGACATAGATTTCATTGCTGAGTGATATTGCATTTTACATAAGTACCATAACTTCTTTATCCATTTTTCGCTTTCTGAGATATTGAGCTTGTACCGTAAACGAGGTTCTTGTAAACAGAGCCCTCCCAAACTTTGGGGTGGCTGTGTCTTTTTGATTTTAATTTCCCTAAGCTATAGGACCATAAGTGGAAGTGCCCTAGGCTCTGTTGCTTTGTTTTTTAGATGTTTCAGGAAACGCCATACACTTCTCCAGAGAGGCTGTTGGCAATTTACATCCCGCCCATCAGCATAACAAGGCTCCCAGTTCTCCATGGCCTGTCCTGCCTTTCTGGATTTTACACTTTTTATTAGATGGCCTTTTTGACCAGGGGGAAGTAAGACTTCATTGTAGTGCAGATTTCTTTGCAAGATTGCTTGGTTGGCCAAAAAGGGCATATGCGTTTTTTCCTGAATATATTCAGGAAAAAACGCACACGCCCTTTTTAGCCAAGTGCATCATTTTGGACGTTCTGCCTCTTTTCCTATGCTTTAAATGCAATTCCAGTCTACCTCCTGAAATCGGTTTCCTGCAATTCTGTCCCGCATTCAAGTCCTCTTGGCAGCCTTACTTCAATATATTTCTGGAAGATAGCTGTCATTTATAATTCTGCAGGTTTGTGAATTACAGTGCCCCTGAGCTCCTTTCTTCAACTCGCTTTCTTGTGAGCTGGCTGCAACACCGCAGGATTGCTTCAGGCCCTAGTGTGGTTCCGGCACGGCACGCTGAGCCTTTGGTTAATTCCTCTTCCTGGTGGGAAATGAGAGTTTAATTTGCCCGTCCAGACACCTCCAGCTAGTCTCTCATTGGTCCTCCCTATTCCTGTTCACGTTCCGCAGAAATTGCAAACTGGGCCAAACAGGAGGTTAAAGGCACTGACTCTCCAAGTGGGGAGAGTGTTAGTAAAGCGTCTGGAATGTTGCACCCGAGTACCAGGGACGAAAACTGAGACACATTTGAACACTTTTCCCGATCACACGGTGGATCATACTCTGTGTTCCACATGCATGTTTTAGCTGAAGGAAGAATCCCTTAAACCTGGAGAGTTGAGACCCATGGAATGGGTACCATGCAATATGACTTCAAAGGGTCTGCATTTGCTCCCCAAACCTCACCAATCCTATCACTGCCACATTTATGCCACTGTACACACGCTTGATTCTCTTTCGGAGACATATAAATCCATAGGTTTTAAGATTCTTACTAGTCAGGTATATTCTTAGGCGTTTAATATGCGGTGTTGAGTCCACTTCGTTGAGCAAGGAGTAGCTCTTGTCTGTTACATATTTGGCGTATGGAACGGTATCTGTGCTCATTTCAAGCTCTGGTTTTATGCAGCACCCCAACTCACCTTTCCCCTTAAGCAAGCATAAGTTGGTTTTTTACATTTGAGACCCTGTTCTGTTTTGTAATTCAGTTCCTGTGTAGCCAAGTTTACATTCCGTTTATTAGTGATATCTTATGATGTTTCTTTTTCTGTGTGACTTATTTCACTTAGAATCATCGTACCTGAATCCACTCATTATGCTGCTATGGTCCTGATGACATAGATTTCATTGCTGAGTGATATTGCATTGTACGTAAGTACCACAACGTCTTTATCCATTTTTCGCTTTCTGCGATATTGAACTTCTACCGTAACCGAGGTTCTTGTAAACAGAGTCATCCCAAACTTTGGGGTGGCTGTGTCTTTTTGATTTTAATTTCCCTAAGCTATAGGACCATAACTGGAAGTGCCCTAGGCTCTGTTGCTTTGTTTTTTAGATATTTCAGGAAACACCATACACTTCTCCAGAGTGGCTGTTGGCAATTTACATCCCGCCCATCAGCATAACAAGACTTCCAGTTCTACATGGCCTGTCCTGCGTTTCTGGATTTTACACTTTTTTCAGATGGCCCTTTTGACCGGGGGGCAGTGAGACTTCATTGTAGTGCAGATTTCCTTTGCAAGCTTGCTTGGTTGGCCAAAAAGGGCGTATGCGTTTTTTCCTGAATACATTCAGGAAAAAACGCATACGCACTTTTTGGCCAAGTGCATCATTGTGGACGTTCTGCCTCTTTTCCTATGCTTTACATGCAATTCCAGTCTACCTCCTGAAATCGGTTTCCTGCAATTCTGCCCCGCTTTCAAGTCCTCTTGGCAGCCTTACTTCAATATATTTTTGGATGATAGCTGTCATTTTTAACTCTGCAGGTTTGTGAATTACAGTGCCCCTGAGCTACTTTCTTCAACTCGCTTTCTTATGAGCTGGCTGCAACACCGCAGGATTGCTTCAGGCCTTAGTGTGGTTCTGGCACGGCATGCTGAGCCTTTGGTTAATTCCTCTTCCTTGTGGGAAATGAGAGTTAAATTTGCCTGTCCAGACACCTCCAGCTAGTCTCTCATTGTTTATCCCTATTCCAGTTCATCTTACGCAGAAATTGCAAACTGGGCCAAACAGGAGGTTAAAGGCACTGACTCTCCAAGTGGGGAGAGTGTTAGTAAAGCGTCTGGAATGTTGCACCTGAGTACCAGGGGACGACAACTGAGATACATTTGAACACGTTTCCCGATCACACGGTGGATCATACTCTGGGTTCCACATGCATGTTTTAGCTGAAGGAAGAATCCCTTAAACCTGGAGAGTTGAGACCCATGGAATGGGTACCATGAAATATGACTTCAAAGGGTCTGCATTTGCTCACCGAACCTCACCAATCCTATTCCTGCTGCGTTTATGCCGCTGTAAACACGCTTGATTCTCTTTCGGAGACATATCAATTCATAGGTTTTATGATTCTTACTAGTCAGGTATATTCTTAGGCGTTTAATATGGGGTGTTGAGTCCACTTCATTGAGCAAGTTGTAGCTCTTGTCTATTACATATTTATCTTATGGAAGGGTATCTGTGCTAATTTCAATCTCTGGTTTTATGCAGCACCCCAACTCACCTTTCCCCTTAAGCAAGCATAAGTTGGTTTTCTACATTTGAGACCCTGTTCTGTTTTGTAATTCAGTTACTGTGTAGCCAAGTTTACATTCCGTGTATTAGTGATATCTTATGATGTTTCTTTCTTTGTGTGACTTATTTCACTTAGAATCATAGTACCTGAATCCACTCATTATGCTGCTATGGGCCTGATGACATATATTTCAGTGCTGAGTGATATTGCATTGTACGTAAGGACCACAGCTTCTTTATCCATTTTTCACTTTCTGTGATATTTAACTTGCACTGTAAACAAGGTTCTTGTAAACGGAGCCATCCCAAACATTGGGGTGCCTGTGTCTTTTTGATTTTAATTTCCCTAAGCTATAAGACCATAAGTGGAAGTGCCAAAGGCTGTGTTGCTGTGTTTTTTAGATGTTTCAGGAAACACCATACACTTCTCCAGAGTGGCTGTTGGCAATTTACATCCCGCCCATCAGCATAACAAGGCTCCCAGTTCTCCATGGCCTGTCCTGCCTTTCTGGATTTTACACTTTTTTCAGATGGCCCTTTTGACTGGGGGGCAGTGAGACTTCATTGTAGTGCAGATTTCCTTTGCAAGCTTGCTTGCTTGGCCAAAAAGGGCGTATGCGTTTTTTCCTGAATATATTCAGGAAAAAACACATACGCCCTTTTTGGCCAAGTGCATCATTGTGGACGTTCTGCCTCTTTTCCTATGCTTTAAATGCAATTCCAGTGTACCTCCTGAAATCGGTTTCCTGCAATTCTGCCACGCTATCAAGTCCTGTTGGCAGCCTTACGTCAGTATATTTTTGGACGATAGCTGTCATTTAGAACTCTGCAGGTTTGTGAACTACAGTGCCCCTGAGCTCCTTTCTTCAACTCGCTTTCTTGAGAGCTGGCCGCAACACCGCAGGATTGCTTCAGGCCCTAGTGTGTTTCCGGAATGGCACGCTGAGCCTTTGGTTAATTCCTCTTCCTGGTGGGAAATGAGAGTTAAATTTGCCCATCCAGACACCTCCAGCTAGTCTCTCATTGGTTCTCCCTATTCCTGTTCATTTTCCACAGAAATTGCAAACTGGGCCACACAGAAGGTTAAAGGCACTGACTCTCCAAGTGGGGAGAGTGTTAGTAAAGCGTCTGGAATATTGCACCCAAGTACCAGGGGACGAAAACTGAGACACATTTTAACACGTTTCCCAATCACACGGTGGATCATATTCTGTGTTCCACATGCATGTTTTAGCTGAAGGAAGAATCCCTTTAACCTGGAGAGTTGAGACCCATGGAATGGGTACCATGCAATATGACTTCAAAGGGTCTGCATTTGCTCACCGAACCTCACCAATCCTATCACTGCTGCGTTTATGCCGCTGTACACACGCTTGATTCTCTTTCGGAGACATATAAATCCATAGGTTTTAAGATTCTTACTAGTCAGGTATATTCTTAGGCGTTTAATATGGGGTGTTGAGTCCACTTCGTTGAGCAAGGAGTAGCTCTTGTCTATTACATATTTGGCTTATGGAAGGGTATCTGTGCTAATTTCAATCTCTGGTTTTATGCAGCACCCCAACTCACCTTTCCCCTTAAGCAAGCATAAGTTGGTTGTCTACATTTGAGACCCTGTTCTGTTTTGTAATTCAGTTCCCGTGTAGCCAAGTTTACATTCCGTGTATTAGTCATATCTTATGATGTTTCTTTTTCTGTGTGACTTATTTCACTTAGAATCATCGTACCTGAATGCACTCGTTATGCTGCTACGGGCCTGATGACATAGATTTCATTGCTGAATGATATTGCATTGTACGTAAGTACCACAAATTCTTTATCCATTTTTCGCTTTCTGCGATATTGAACTTGTACCGTAAACGAGGTTCTTGTAAACAGAGCCGTCCAAAACTTTGGGGTGGCTGTGTCTTTTTTATTTTAATTTCCCTAAGCTATAGGACCATAAGTGGAAGTGCCCTAGGCTCTGTTGCTTTGTTTTTTGGATGTTTCAGGAAACACCATACACTTCTCCAGAGTGGCTCTTGGCAATTTACATCCCGCCCATCAGCATAACAAGGCTCCCAGTTCTCCATGGCCTATCCTGCCTTTCTGGATTTTACACTTTTTTCAGATGGCCCTTTTGACTGGGGGGTAGAGCGTCTTCATTGTAGTGCAGATTTCCTTTGCAAGCTTGCTTGCTTGGCCAAAAAGGGCGTATGCGTTTTTTCCTGAATATATTCAGGAAAAAACGCATACGCCCTTTTTGGCCAAGTGCATCATTGTGGACATTCTGCCTCTTTTCCTATGCTTTTCATGCAATTCCAGTCTACCTCCTGAAATCGGTTTCCTGCAATTCTGCCCCGCTTTCAAGTCCTCTTGGCAGCCTTACTTCAATATATTTTTGGACGATAGCTGTCATTTATAACTCTGCAGGTTTGTGAATAACAGTGCCCCTGAGCTCCTTTCTTTAACTCGCTTTCTTGTGAGCTGGCCACAACACCGAAGGATTGCTTCAGGCCCTAGTGTGTTTCTGGCACGGCACACTGAGCCTTTGGTTAATTCCTCTTCCTGGTGGGAAATGAGAGTTAAATTTGCCCATCCAGACACCTCCAGCTAGTCTCTCATTTGTTCTCCCTATTCCTGTTCATTTTCCACAGTAATTGCAAACAGGGCCAAACAGGAGGTTAAAGGCACTGACTCTCCAAGTGCGGAGAGTGTTAGTAAAGTGTCTGGAATGTTGCATCCGAGTACCAGGGGACGAAAACTTAGATACATTTGAACATGTTTCGCGATCACACGGTGGATCATACTCTGGGTTCCACATGCATGTTTTAGCTGAAGGAAGAATCCCTTAAACCTGGAGAGTTGAGACCTATGGAATGGGTACCATGCAATATGACTTCAAAGGGTCTGCATTTGCTCACCGAACCTCATCAATCCTATCACTGCTGCGTTTATGCCGCTGTACACACACTTGATTCTCTGTTGGAGACATATCAATCCATAGGTTTTATGATTCTTACTAGTCAGGTATATTCTTAGGCGTTTAATATGGGGTGCTGAGTCCACTTTGTTGAGCAAGGAGTAGCTCTTGTCTATTACATATTTATCTTATGGAAGGGTATCTGTGCTAATTTCAATCTCTGGTTTTATGCAGCACCCCAACTCACCTTTCCCCTTAAGCAAGCATAAGTTGGTTTTCTACATTTGAGACTCTGTTCTGTTTTGTAATTCAGTTCCTGTGTAGCCAAGTTTACATTCCGTGTATTACTGATATCTTATGATGTTTCTTTTTCTGTGTGACTTATTTCACTTAGAATCATAGTACCTGAATCCACTCTTTATGCTGCTATGGGCCTGATGACATAGATTTCATTGCTGAGTGATATTGCATTGTACGTAAGGACCACAGCTTCTTTATCCATTTTTCACTTTCTGCGATATTGAACTTCTACGGTAACCGAGGTTCTTGTAAACAGAGTCATCCCAAACTTTGGGGTGGCTGTGTCTTTTTGATTTTAATTTCCCTAAGCTATAAGACCATAAGTGGAAGTGCCCAAGGCTCTGTTGCTTTGTTTTTTAGATGTTTCAGGAAATACCATACACTTCTCCAGAGTGGCTGTTGGCAATTTACCTCCCGCCCATCAGCATAACATGGCTCCCAGTTCTCCATGGCCTGTCCTGCCTTTCTGGATTTTATTCTTTTTTCAGATGGCCCTTTTGACCGGGGGCAGTGAGACTTCATTTTAGTGCAGATTTCCTTTGCAAGCTTGCTTGGTTGGCCGAAAAGGGCGTATGCGTTTTTTCCTGCATATATTCAGGAAAAAACGCATACGCCCTTTTTGGCCAAGTGCATCATTGTGGACGTTCTGCCTCGTTTCCTGTGCTTTACATGCAATTCCAGTCTACCTCCTGAAATCGGTTTCCTGCAATTCTGCCCCGCTTTCAAGTCCTCTTGGCAGCCTTACTTCAATATATTTTTGGACGATAGCTGTCATTTATAACTCTGCAGGTTTTTGAATAACAGTGTCCCTGAGCTCCTTTCTTCAACTCGCTTTCTTGTGAGCTGGCCACAACACCGCAGGATTGCTTCAGACCCGAGTGTGGTTCCGGCACGTCATGCTGAGCCTTTGGTTAATTCTTCTTCCTGGTGGGAAATGAGAGTTAAATTTGCCCCTCCAGACACCTCCAGCTAGTCTCTCAGTGGTTCTCCCTATTCCTGTTCATCTTCCGCAGAAATTGCAAAGTGGGCCAAACAGGAGTTTAAAGGCACTGACTCTCCAAGTGGGGAGAGTGTTAGTAAAGCGTCTGGAATGTTGCACCCGAGTACCAGGGGACGAAAACTGAGACACATTTGAACACGTTTCCCGATCACACGGTGGATCATACTCTGGGTTCCACATGCATGTTTTAGCTGAAGGAAGAATCCCTTAAACCTGGAGATTTGAGACCCATGGAATGGGTACCATGAAATATGACTTCAAAGGGTCTGCAGTTGCTCACTGCACCTCACCAATCCTATCACTGCTGCGTTTATGCCGCTGTACACACACTTGATTCTCTTTCGGAGACATATCAATCCATAGGTTTTATGATTCTTATTAGTCAGGTATATTCTTAGGCGTTTAATATGGGGTGTTGAGTCCACTTCATTGAGCAATGAGTAGCTCTTGTCTATTACATATTTATCTTATGGAAGGGTATCTGTGCTAATTTCAATATCTGGTTTTATGCAGCACCCCAACTCACCTTTCCCCTTAAGCAAGCATAAGTTGGTTTTCTACATTTGAGACCCTGTTCTGTTTTGTAATTCAGTTCCTGTGTAGCCAAGTTTACATTCCGTGTATTACTGATATCTTATGATGTTTCTTTTTCTGTGTGACTTATTTCACTTAGAATCATAGTACCTGAATCCACTCATTATGCTGCTATGGGCCTGATGACATAGATTTCATTGCTGAGTGATATTGCATTGTACGTAAGGACCACAGCTTCTTTATCCATTTTTCACTTTCTGTGATATTTAACTTGTACCGTAAACAAGGTTCTTGTAAACAGAGCCGTCCCAAACATTGGGGTGGCTGTGTCTTTTTGATTTTAATTTCCCTAAGCTATAAGACCATAAGTGGAAGTGCCAAAGGCTCTGTTGCTGTGTTTTTTAGATGTTTCAGGAAACACCATACACTTCTCCAGAGTGGCTGTTGGCAATTTACATCCCGCCCATCAGCATAACAAGGCTCCCAGTTCTCCATGGCCTGTCCTGCCTTTCTGGATTTTACACTTTTTTCAGATGGCCCTTTTGACTGGGGGGCAGTGAGACTTCATTGTAGTGCAGATTTCCTTTGCAAGCTTGCTTGGTTGGCCAAAAAGGGCGTATGCGTTTTTTCCTGAATATATTCCTGAATATATTCAGGAAAAAACGCATACGCCCTTTTTGGCCAAGTGCATCATTGTGGACGTTCTGCCACTTTTCCTATGCTTTACATGCAATTCCAGTCTTCCTCCAAAAATTGGTTTCCTGCAATTCTGCCCCGCTTTCAAGTCCTCTTGGCAGCCTTACTTCAAAATACTTTTGGACGATAGCTGTCATTTATAACTCTGCAGGTTTGTGAATTACAGTGACCCTGAGCTCCTTTCTTCAACTCGCTTTCTTGTGAGCTGGCCGCAACACCGCAGGATTGCTTTAGGCCCTAGTGTGGTTCCGGCGTGGCACACTGAGCCTTTGGTTAATTCCTCTTCCTGGTGGGAAATGAGAGTTAAATTTGCCCGTCCAGACACCTCCATCTAGTCTATCATTGGTTCTCCCTATTCCTGTTCATTTTCCGCAGAAATTGCAAACTGGGCCAAACAGGAGGTTAAAGGCACTGACTCTCCAAGTGAGGAGAGTGTTACTAAAGCGTCTGGAATGTTGCACCCGAGTACCAGGGGATGAAAACTGAGACACATTTGAACACGTTTCCCGATCACATGGTGGATCATACTCTGGGTTCCACATGCATGTTTTAGCTGAAGGAAGAATCCCTTAAACATGGAGAGTTGAGACCTATGGAATGGGTACCATACAATATGACTTCAAAGGGTCTGCATTTGCTCACCAAAATCACCAATCCTATCACTGTTGCGTTTATGCCGCTGTACACACGCTTGATTCTCTTTCGGAGACATATAAATCCATAGGTTTTAAGATTCTTACTAGTCAGGTATATTCTTAGGCGTTTAATATGGGGTGTTGAGTCCACTTCGTTGAGCAAGGAGTAGCTCTTGTCTATTACATATTTGGCTTATGGAAGGGTATCTGTGCTAATTTCAATCTCTGGTTTTATGCAGCACCCCAACTCACCTTTCCCCTTAAGCAAGCATAAGTTGGTTGTCTACATTTGAGACCCTGTTCTGTTTTGTAATTCAGTTCCCGTGTAGCCAAGTTTACATTCCGTGTATTAGTCATATCTTATGATGTTTCTTTTTCTGTGTGACTTATTTCACTTAGAATCATCGTACCTGAATGCACTCGTTATGCTGCTACGGGCCTGATGACATAGATTTCATTGCTGAGTGATATTGCATTGTACGTAAGTACCACAAATTCTTTATCCATTTTTCGCTTTCTGCGATATTGAACTTGTACCGTAAACGAGGTTCTTGTAAACAGAGCCGCCCAAAACTTTGGGGTGGCTGTGTCTTTTTGATTTTAATTTCCCTAAGCTATAGGACCATAAGTGGAAGTGCCCTAGGCTCTGTTGCTTTGTTTTTTGGATGTTTCAGGAAACACCATACACTTTTCCAGAGTGGCTCTTGGCAATTTACATCCTGCCCATCAGCATAACAAGGCTCCCAGTTCTCCATGGCCTATCCTGCCTTTCTGGATTTTACACTTTTTTCAGATGGCCCTTTTGACTGGGGGGTAGTGCGACTTCATTGTAGTGCAGATTTCATTTGCAAGCTTGCTTGCTTGGCCAAAAAGGGCGTATGCGTTTTTTCCTGAATATATTCAGGAAAAAACGCATACGCCCTTTTTGGCCAAGTGCATCATTGTGGACATTCTGCCTCTTTTCCTATGCTTTTCATGCAATTCCAGTCTACCTCCTGAAATCGGTTTCCTGCAATTCTGCCCCGCTTTCAAGTCCTCTTGGCAGCCTTACTTCAATATATTTTTGGACGATAGCTGTCATTTATAACTCTGCAGGTTTGTGAATAACAGTGCCCCTGAGCTCCTTTCTTCAACTCGCTTTCTTGTGAGCTGGCCACAACACCGAAGGATTGCTTCAGGCCCTAGTGTGTTTCTGGCATGGCACACTGAGCCTTTGGTTAATTCCTCTTCCTGGTGGGAAATGAGAGTTAAATTTGCCCATCCAGACACCTCCAGCTAGTCTCTCATTTGTTCTCCCTATTCCTGTTCATTTTCCACAGTAATTGCAAACAGGGCCAAACAGGAGGTTAAAGGCACTGACTCTCCAAGTGCGGAGAGTGTTAGTAAAGTGTCTGGAATGTTGCATCCGAGTACCAGGGGACGAAAACTTAGATACATTTGAACACGTTTCCCGATCACACGGTGGATCATACTCTGGGTTCCACATGCATGTTTTAGCTGAAGGAAGAATCCCTTAAACCTGGAGAGTTGAGACCTATGGAATGGGTACCATGCAATATGACTTCAAAGGGTCTGCATTTGCTCACCGAACCTCATCAATCCTATCACTGCTGCGTTTATGCCGCTGTACACACACTTGATTCTCTGTTGGAGACATATCAATCCATAGGTTTTATGATTCTTACTAGTCAGGTATATTCTTAGGCGTTTAATATGGGGTGCTGAGTCCACTTTGTTGAGCAAGGAGTAGCTCTTGTCTATTACATATTTATCTTATGGAAGGGTATCTGTGCTAATTTCAATCTCTGGTTTTATGCAGCACCCCAACTCACCTTTCCCCTTAAGCAAGCATAAGTTGGTTTTCTACATGTGAGACCCTGTTCTGTTTTGTAATTCATTTCCTGTGTAGCCAAGTTGACATAACGTGTAGTAGTTATATCTTATGATGTTTCTTTTTCTGTGTGACTTATTTCACTTAGAATCATCGTACCTGAACCCACTCATTATGCTCCTATGGGCCTGATGACATAGATTGCATTGCTGAGTGATATTGCATTCTACGTAAGTACCACAACTTCTTTATCCATTTTTTGCTTTCTGTGATATTGAACTTGTACCGTAAACGAGGTTCTTGTAAACAGACCCGTCCCAAACTTTGGGGTGGCTGTGTCTTTTTGATTTTAATTTCCCTATGCTATAGGACCATAAGTGGAAGTGCCCTAGGCTCTGTTGCTTTGTTTTTTAGATGTTTCAGGAAACACCATACACTTCTCCAGAGTGGCTGTTGGCAATTTACATCCCGCCCATCAGCATAACAAGGCTCCCAGTTCTCCATGGCCTGTCCTGCCTTTCTGGATTTTACACTTTTTTCAGATGGCCCTTTTGACCGGGGGGCAGTGAGACTTCATTGTTGTGCAGATTTCCTTTGCATGCTTGCTTAGTTGGCCAAAAAGGGCGTATGCGTTTTTTCCTGAATATATTCAGGAAAAAACTCATACGCCCTTTTTGGCCAAGTGCATCATTGTGGACGTTCTGCCTCTTTTCCTATGCTTTACATGCAATTCCAGTCTACCTCCTGAAGTCGGTTTCCTGCAATTCTGCCCCGCTTTCAAGTCCTCTTGGCAGCCTTACTTCAATATATTTTTGGACGATAGCTGTCATTTATAACTCTGCAGGTTTGTGAATTACAGTGCCCCTGAGCTCCTTTCTTCAACTCGCTTTCTTGTGAGCAGGCCGCAACACCGGAAGCATTGCTTCAGGCCCTAGTGTGGCTCCGGCACGGCACGCTGAGGTTTTGGTTAATTCCTCTTCCTGGTGGGAAATGAGAGTTAAATTTGCCCGTCCAGACACCTCCAGCTAGTCTCACATTTGTTCTCCCTATTCCTGTTCATTTTCCGCAGAAATTGCAAACTGGGCCAAACAGGAGGTTAAAGGCCCTGACTCTCCAAGTGGGGAGAGAGTTAGGAAAGCGTCTGGAATGTTGCCTCCGAGTACCAGGGCACGAAAACTGAGACACATTTGAACACGTTTCCCGATCACACGGTGGATCATACTCTGGGTTCCACAAGCATGTTTTAGCTGAAGGAAGAATCCCTAAAACCTAGAGAGTTGAGACCCATGGAATGGGTACCATGCAATATGACTTCCAAGGGTCTGCATTTGCTCACCGAACATCACCAATCCTATCACGACTGCGCTTATGCCGCTGTACACACACTTGATTCTCGTTCAGGGACATATAAATCCATAGGTTTTAAGATTCTTACTAGTCAGGTATATTCTTAGGCGTTTAATATGGGGTGTTGAGTCCACTTCGTTGAGCAAGGAATAGCTCTTGTCTATTACATATTTGGCTTATGGAATGTATCTGTGCTAATTTCAATCTCTGGTTTTATACAGCACCCCAACTCACCTTTCCCCTTAAGCAAGCATAAGTTGGTTTTCTACATTTGAGACCCTGTTCTGTTTTGTAATTCAGTTCCTGTGTAGCCAAGTTTACATTCCGTGTATTAGTGATATCTTATGATGTTTCTTTTTCTGGGTGACTTATTTCACTTAGAATCATCGTACCTCAATCCACTCATTATGCTGCTACGGGCCTGATGACATAGATTTCATTGCTGAGTGATATTGCATTGTACGTAAGTACCACAACTTCTTTATCCATTTTTCGCTTTCTGTGATATTGAACTTGTACTGTAAACGAGGTTCTTGTAAACAGAGCCGTCCCAAACTTTGGGGTAGCTGTGTCTTTTTGATTTTAATTTCCCTAAGTTATAGGACCATAAGTGGAACTGCTCTAGGCTCTGTTGCTTTGTTTTGCAGATAATTCAGGAAACACCATACACTTCTCCAGAGTGGCTGTTGGCAATTTACATCCCACCCATCAGCATAACAAGGCTCCCAGTTCTCCATGGCCTGTCCTGCCTTTCTGGATTTTACACATTTTTCAGATGCCCCTTTTGACCGGGGGGAAGTAAGACTTCATTGTAGTGCAGATTTCCTTTGCAAGCTTTCTTGGTTGGTCAAAAAGGGCGTGTGCGTTTTTTCCTGAATATAGTCAGGAAAAAACTCATACGCCCTTTTTGGCCAAGTGCATCGTTGTGGACGTTCTGCCTCTTTTCCTATGCTTTAAATGCAATTCCAGTCTACCTCCTGAAATCGGTTTCCTGCAATTCTGCCCCGCTTTCAAGTCCTCTTGGCAGTCTTACTTCAATATATTTTTGGACGATAGCGCTCATTTGTAACTCTGCAGGTTTGTGAATTACAGTGTCCCTGAGCTCCTTTCTTCAACTCGCTTTCTTGTGAGCTGGCCGCAACACCGCAGGTTTGCTTCAGGCCCTAGTGTGGTTCTGGCACAGCACGCTGAGCCTTTGGTTAATTCCTCTTCCTGGTGGGAAATGAGAGTTAAATTTGCCCGTCCAGATACCTCCAGCTAGTCTCTCATGGGTTCTCCCTATTCCTGTTCATTTTCCGCAGAAATTGCAAACTGGGCCAAACAGGAGGTTAAAGGCCCTGACTCTCCAAGTGGGGAGAGAGTTAGTAAAATGTCTGGAATGTTGCCTCCGAGTACCAGGGGTCGAAAACTGAGACACATTTGAAAACGTTTCCCGATCACACGGTGGATCATACTCTGGGTTCCACATGCATGTTTTAGCTGAAGGAAGAATCCCTTAAACCTGGAGAGTTGAGACCCATGGAATGGGTACCATGCAATATGACTTCAAAGGGTCTGCATTTGCTCACCGAATCTCATCAATCCTATCACTGCTGCGTTTATGCCGCTGTACACACGCTTGATTCTCTTTTGGAGACATATAAATCCATAGGTTTTAAGAATCGTACTAGTCAGGTATATTCTTAGGCGTTTAATATGGGGTGTTGAGTCCACTTCATTGAGCAAGGAGTAGCTCTTGTCTATTACATATTTGGCTTATGGAACGGTATCTGTGCTAATTTCAATCTCTGGTTTTATGTAGCACCCCAACTCACCTTTCCCCTTAAGCAAGCATAAGTTGGTTTTCTACATTTGAGACCCTGTTCTGTTTTGTAATTCAGTTCCTGTGTAGCCAAGATTACATTCCGTGTATTAGTGATATCTTATGATGTTTCTTTTTCTGTGTGACTTATTCCACTTAGAATCATCGTACCTGAATCCACTCATTATGCTGCTACGGGCCTGATGACATCGATTTCATTGCTGAGTGATATTGCATTGGACGTAAGTACCACAACTTCTTTATACATTTTTCGCTTTCTGTGATATTGAACTTGTACCGTAAACGAGGTTCTTGTAAACAGAGCCGTCCCAAACTTTGGGGTGGCTGTGTCTTTTTGATTTTAATATCCCTAAGCTATAGGACCATAATTGGAAGTGCTCTAGGCTCTGTTGCTTGGTTTTTTGGATGTTTCAGGAAACACCATACCCTTCTCCAGAGTGGCTGTTGGCAATTTACATCCCGCCTATCAGCATGACAAGGCTCCCAGTTCTCCATGGCCTGTCCTGCCTTTCTGGATTTTACACTTTTTTCAGATGGCCCTTTTGAGCGTGGGGCAGTGAGACTTCATTGTAGTGCAGATTTCCTTTGCAAGCTTGCTTGTTTGGCCAAAAAGAGCGTATGCGTTTTTTCCTGAATATATTCAGGAAAAAACGCATATGCCCTTTTTGGCCAAGTGCATCATTGTGGACGTTCTGCCTCTTTTCCTATGCTTTACATGCAATTCCAGTCTACCTCCTGAAATCGGTTTCCTGCAATTCTGCCCCGCTTTCAAGTCCTCTTGGCAGCCTTACTTCAATATATTATTGGACGATAGCTGTCATTTATAACTCTGCAGGTTTGTGAATTACAGTGCCCCTGAGCTGCTTTCTTCAACTCGCTTTCTTGTGAGCTGGCCGCAACACCGCACTATTGCTTCAGGCCCTAGTGTGGTTCCGGCATGGCATTATGAGCCTTTGGTTAATTCCTCTTCCTGGTGGGAAATGAGAGTTAAATTTGCCCGTCCAGACACCTCCAGCTAGTCTCTCATTGGTTCTCCCTATTCGTGTTCATTTTCCGCAGAAATTGGTAACTCGGCCAAACAGGAGGTTAAAGGCACTGACTCTCCAAGTGGGGAGAGTGTTAGTAAAGCATCTGGAATGTTGCACCCGAGTACCAGGGGATGAAAACTGAGACACATTTGAACACGTTTCCCGATCACATGGTGGATCATACTCTGGGTTCCACATGCATATTGTAGCTGAAGGAAGAATCCCTTAAACCTGAAGAGTTGAGACCCATGAAATGGGTACCATGCAATGTGACTTCAAAGGGTCTGCATTTGCTCACCAAACCTCACCAATCCTATCACTGCTGCATTTATGCCACTATACACACACTTGATTCTCTTTCGGAGACATAGAAATCCATAGGTTTTAAGATTCTTACTAGTCAGGTATATTCTTAGGCGTTTAATATGGGGTGTTGAGTCCACTTCGTTGAGCAAGGAGTAGCTCTTGTCTATTATATATTTGGCTTATGGAACGGTATCTGTGCTAATATCAATCTCTGGTTTTATGTAGCACCCCAACTTACCTTTCCCCTTAAGCAAGCATAAGTTGGTTTTCTACATTTGAGACACTGTTCTGTTTTGTAATTCATTTCCTGTGTAGCCACGTTTACATTCCGTGTATTAGTGATATCTTATGATGTTTCTTTCTCTGTGTGACTTATTTCACTTAGAATCATCGTACCTGAATCCACTCATTATGCTTCTATGGGCCTGATGACATAGATTTCATTGCTGAGTAATATTGCATTGTACGTAAGTACCACAATTTCTTTAACCATTTTTCGCTTTCTGTGATATTGAACTTGTACCATAAACCAGGTTCTTGTAAACAGAGCCATCCCAAACTTTGTGGTGGCTGTGTCTTTTTGATTTTAATTTCCCTAAGCTATAGGACCATAAGTGGAAGTGCCCTAGACTCTGTTGCTTTGTTTTTTAGATGTTTCAGGAAACACCATACACTTCTCCAGAGTGGCTGTTGGCAATTTACATCCCGCCTATCAGCATGACAAGGCTCCTAGTTCTCTATGGCCTGTCCTGCCTTTCTGGATTTTACACTTTTTTCAGATGGCCCTTTTGAGCGTGGGGCAGTGAGACTTCATTGTAGAGCAGATTTCATTTGCATGCTTGCTTGCTTGGTCAAAAAGTGCGTATGCGTGTTTTCCTGAATATATTCAGGAAAAAACGCATACGCCCTTTTTGGCCAGGTGCATCATTGTGGACCTTCTGCCTCTTTTCCTATGCTTTACATTCAATTCCAGTCCACCTCCTGAAATCGGTTTCCTGCAATTCTGCCCCGTTTTCAAGTCCTCTTGGCAGCCTTACTTCAATATATTTTTGGACGATAGCTGTCATTTATAACTCTGCAGGTTTGTGAATGACAGTGCCCCTGAGCTCCTTTCTTCAACTCGCTTTCTTGTGAGCTGGCTGCAAAACCGCAGGATTGCTTCAGGCCCTAGTGTGGTTCCGGCATGGCACGCTGAGCCTTTGGTGAATTCCTCTTCCTGGTGGGAAATGAGAGTTAAATTTGCCCGTCCAGACACCTCCAGCTAGTCTCTCATTGGTTCTCCCTATTCCTGTTCATTTTCCGCAGAAATTGCAAACTGGGCCAAACAGGAGGTTAAAGGCACTGACTCTCCAAGTGGGGAGAGCGTTAGTAAAGCGTTTGGAATGTTGCACCCGAGTACCAGGGGATGAAAACTGAGACACATTTGAACACGTTTCCCGATCACATGGTGGATCATACTCTGGGTTCCACATGCATGTTTTAGCTGAAGGAAGAATCCCTTAAACCTGGAGAGTTGAGACCCATGGAATGGGTACAATGCAATATGACTTCAAAGGGTCTGTATTTGCTCACCGAACCTCACCAATCCTATCACTGCTGCGTTTATGCCGCTGTACGCACGCTTGATTCTCTTTCGGAGACATATAAATCCATAGGTTTTAAGATTCTTACTAGTCAGGTATATTCTTAGGCGTTTAATATGGGGTGTTGAGTCCACTTCGTTGAGCAAGGAGTAGCTCTTGTCTATTACATATTTGGCTTATGGAACGGTATCTGTGCTAATTTCAATCTCTGGTTTTATGCAGCACCCCAACTCACCTTTCCCCTTAAGCAAGCATAAGTTGGTTTTCTACATTTGAGACCCTGTTCTGTTTTGTAATTCTGTTCCTGTGTAGCCAAGTTTTCATTCCGTGTAGTAGTGATATCTTATGATGTTTCTTTTTCTGTGTGACTTATTTCACATAGAATCATCGTACCTGAATCCACTCATTAGGCTGCTACGGGCCTGATGACATAGATTTCATTGCTGAGTGATATTGCATTGGACGTAAGTACCACAACTTCTTTATCCATTTTTCGCTTTCTGTGATATTGGACTTGTACCGTAAACGAGGTTCTTGTAAACAGAGCCATCCCAAACTTTGGGGTGGCTGTGTCTTTTTGATTTTAATTTCCCTAAGCTATAGGACCATAAGTGTAAGTGCCCTAGGCTCTGTTGCTTTGTTTTTTAGATGTTTCAGGAAACACCATACACTTCTCCAGAGTGGCTGTTCGCAATTTACATCCCACCCATTAGCATAACAAGGCTCCCAGTTCTCCATGGCCTGTCCTGCCTTTCTGGATTTTACACATTTTTCAGATGGCCCTTTTGACCGGGGGCAGTGAGACTTCACTGTAGTGCAGATTTCCTTTGCGAGCTTGCTTGGTTGGCCAAAAAGTGCGTATGCGTTTTTTCCTGAGGAAAAAGCACATACGCCCTCTTTGGCCAAGTGCATCATTGTGGACGTTCCGCCTCTTTTCCTATGTTTTACATGCAACTCCAGTCTACCTCCTGAAATCGGTTTCCTGCAATTCTGCCCCACTTTCAAGTGCTCTTGGTAGCCTTACTTCAATATATTTTTGGACGATAGCTGTCATTTATAACTCTGCAGGTTTGTGAATGACAGTGCCCCTGAGCTCCTTTCTTCAACTCGCTTTCTTGTGAGCTGGCCGCAACACCGCAGGATTGCTTCAGGCCCTAGTGTGTTTCCGGCATGGCACGGTGAGCCTTTGGTTAATTCCTCTTCCTGGTGGGAAATGAGAGTTAAATTTGCCCGTCCAGACACCTCCAGCTAGTCTCTCATTGGTTCTCCCTATTCCTGTTCATTTTCCGCAGAAATTGCAAACTGGGCCAAACAGGAGGTTAAAGGCACTGACTCTCCAAGTGGGGAGACTGTTAGGAAAGCGTCTGGAATGTTGCACCCGAGTACCAGGGGACGAAAATTGAGACACATTTGAACACGTTTCCCGACCACACGGTGGATCATACTCTGGGTTCCACATGCATGTTTTAGCTGAAGGAAGAATCCCTTAAACCAGGAGAGTTGAGACCCATGGAATGGGTACCATGCAATATGACTTCAAAGGGTCTGCATTTGCTCACCGAACCTCACCACTCCAACACTGCTGCGTTCATGCTGCTGCACACACGCTTGATTCTCTTTCAGAGACATATAAATCCATAGGTTTTAAGATTCTTACTAGTCAGGTATATTCTTAGGAGTTTAATATGGGGTGTTGAGTCCACTTCGTTGAGCAAGGAGTAGCTCTTGTCTATTACATATTTGGCTTATGGAACGGTATCTGTGCTAATTTCAATCTCTGGTTTTATGCAGCACCCTAACTCACCTTTCCCCTTAAGCAAGCATAAGTTGTTTTTCTACATTTGAGACACTGTCCTGTTTTGTAATTCAGTTCCTGTGTAGTCAAGTTTACATTCCGTGTATTAGAGATATCTTATGATGTTTCTTTTTCTGTGTGACTTATTTCACTTAGAATTATCGTACCTGAATCCACTCATTATGCTGCTACGGGCCTGATGACATAGATTTCATTGCTGAGTGATATTGCATTGTACGTAAGTACCACAACTTCTTTATCCATTTTTCGCTTTCTGTGATATTGAACTTGTACCGTAAACGAGGTTCTTGTAAACAGAGCCGTCCCAAACTTTGGGATGGCTGTGTCTTTTTGATTTTAATTTCCCTAAGCTATAGGACCATAAGTGGAAATGCCCTAGACTCTGTTGCTTTGTTTTTCAGATGTATCAGGAAACACCATACACTTCTCCAGAGTGGCTGTTGGCAATTTACATCCCGCCCATCAGCATAACAAGGCTCCTTTTTCCTCATGGCCTGTCTTGCCTTTCTGGATTTTACACTTTTCTCAGATGGCCCTTTAGACCGGGGGGAAGTGACACTTCATAGTAGTTCGGATTTCCATTGCAAGCTTGCTTGGTTTGCCAAAAAGGGCGTATGCGTCTTTTCCTAAATATATTCAGGAACAAACTCATACGCCCTTTTTTGCCAAGTGCATCATTGTCGATGTTCTGCCTCTTTTCCTATGCTTTAAATGCAAATCCAGTCTACCTCCTGAAATCAGTTTCCTGCAATTCTGCCCCGCTTTCAAGTCCTCTTCGCAGCCTTACTTCAATATATTTTTGGACGTTATCTGTCATTTATAACTCTGCAGGTTTGTGAATTACAGTGCCCCTGAGCTCCTTTCTTCAACTCGCTTTCTTGTGAGCTGGCCGCAAACCCGCAAGACTGCTTCAGGCCCTAATCTGCTTCTGGCAGGGCATGCTGAGCCTTTGTTTAATTCCTCTTCCTGGTGGGAAATGAGTGTTAAATATGCCCGTCCAGACACCTACCTCACTCTCAACACCTTGGTGATGTGGGTCCTCTGGTTTGTGGCCACCTTTGCTGGGTTCCTCACGTTTCGATGATGTGGCCCCACTAGTGTGAGGACACTCCTGCCTGGTTCTCATCCACGTGGTTATGTGGACCCCCTGGTGAGAGTCTGTTCCTGGCTGTGTTCCTCACCCTTCTGTGAGGGAGACCCTCTGCTGATAGGTCACTCCTGCAGGGCTGGCACACATTGCCTTGGTGAAGTCAGCCGTGTGGTGGCAGTTGGAGCGTGCTGGTAATCTCCTCCCCCCGGTGATGACGGCCCTCTTGCGTCAGGCCCTAACTGCTGGGCCCACCAACTTTTCTTAGTGAGCCCAATGATGCTTGGGCACTCCTCTTAGGATCCCATCTCCATGGGGATGTGGGCCTTCTGCTCTGAGGTCTCAACGCCTGGGTTGTTCACAGTTTCATGATGTGGGCTCTCTGCTGTTAGTTCACTCCTGCCTGCATCCCATAGCTTCTGTGCTCTCGGCCGCCTGCTGGGAGGTTCCAACTGCTGGATTCCTCACCTTTCTTATTCTTTGGGCCCTCTGTTATGAGGCTACTCCTGCCTGCCTCACTCCCATTCCCTTTGTGATATGTGTCCTCTGATTTGAGGCCACATGTGCTGGGTTCCGCACCTCTCGATGATGTGGCCCCACTGGAGGGAAGACAGTCCTGACTGGTTCCCATCCCCTTGCTGATGTGGGCCCTCAGGTGAGAGTCTGATCCTGGCTGGGTTCCTCACCCTTCTGTGAGGTGGGCCCTCTGCTGTGAGGTCAATCATGCCTGTCTGGCACACGTCACCTTGGCGACGTGGGCCCTCTGGTGGCAGTTGGAGTGTGCTGGGATCCTCCTCCCCTCGGTGATGAGGGCCCTCTTGCCTTAGGCCATAACTGCTGGGCTCCCCACATTTTCTGATGTGCGCCAAGTGAGTGAGGACACTCTTGCCAGATTCCCATCCCCATGGGGATATGGGCCTTCTGCTCTGAGGTCAAAACGGCTGGCTTGCTCACAGTACCATGATGTGGGCCCTCTGCTGTGAGTTCACTCCGGCAAGGATCCCTTATCATCGGTGCTCTGAGCCGCCTGCTGGGAGGTTCCAACTCCTGGATTCCTCAACTTTTTTATTCTATGTGCCCTCTGTTGTGAGCCTCCTCCTGCCTGCCTCACTGCCAGACCCTTGGTGATGACTGTCCTATGGCTTGAGGCCACATGTGCTGCATTCCTCACCTTTCGATGATGTGACCCCACTCGTGTGAGGACACTCCTGCCTGGTTCCCATCCCCTTGGTGAGGTGGGCCCTCTGGTGAGAGTCTAATCCTGGCTGGGTTCCTCAACGTTCTGTGAGGTAGGCCCTCTGCTGTGAGGTCACTCCTGCCTGGCTGGCACACGTCACCTTGGAGACGTGAGCCCTCTGGTGGCAGTTGGAGCGTGCAGGGTGCCTCCTCCTCTCGGTGATGACGGCCCTCTGGCGTCAGGCCCTAAATGGTGGGCTCCCCACATTTTCTGATGTGCGCCCAGTGGCGCGAGGACACTCCAGCCAGGTTCCCATTCCCATGGGGATGTGGGCCTTCTGCGCTGAGGCCCCAACACCTGGGTTGCTCACAGTTTCATGATGTGGGCCTTCTGCTGTGAGTTCACTGTGGCCTGGATCCCATAGCCTCGGTGTTCTGGGCCGCCTGCTGGAAGGTCTAAATGCTGGAATCCTCACGTTTTTTATATTATGTGCCCTGTGTTGTGAGGCTACTCCTGCCTGCCTCACTCCAAGGCCCTTGGTGATGTGGGTCCTCTGGTTTGAGGACACATGTGCTGGGTTCCTCACCTTAAGATGATGAGGCCCCACTGGTGTGAGGATAATCCTGACTGGTTCCCATCCCCTTTGTGATGTGGGTCCTCTGGTGAGAGTCTGATCCTGGCTGGGTTCCTCACCCATCTGTGAGGTGGGCCATCTAGTATCAGGTAACTTTTGCCTGGCTTGCTCACCTCGCCTTGTGGACATGAGCCCTCTGGTGGCACTTGGAGCCTGCTGGGAGCCTCCTCCCCTTGGTGATGAGGGCCCTCTGGCGTCAGGCCCTATCTGCTGGGCTCCCCACATTTTGTGATGTGCGCCCAGTGGTGCGAGGACACTCCAGCCAGGTTCACATCCCCATTGGGATGTGGGCCTTCTGCTCTGAGGTCCCAACGCCTGGGTTGCTCACAGTTTCATGATGTGGGCTCTCTGCTGTTAGTTCACTCCTGCCTGCATCCCATAGCTTCTGTGCTCTCGGCCGCCTGCTGGGAGGTTCCAACTGCTGGATTCCTCACCTTTCTTATTCTTTGGGCCCTCTGTTATGAGGCTACTCCTGCCTGCCTCACTCCCATTCCCTTTGTGATATGTGTCCTCTGATTTGAGGCCACATGTGCTGGGTTCCGCACCTTTCGATGATGTGGCCCCACTGGAGGGAAGACAGTCCTGACTGGTTCCCATCCCCTTGCTGATGTGGGCCCTCAGGTGAGAGTCTGATCCTGGCTGGGTTCCTCACCCTTCTGTGAGGTGGGCCCTCTGCTGTGAGGTCAATCATGCCTGTCTGGCACACGTCACCTTGGCGACGTGGGCCCTCTGGTGGCAGTTGGAGTGTGCTGGGATCCTCCTCCCCTCGGTGATGAGGGCCCTCTTGCCTTAGGCCATAACTGCTGGGCTCCCCACATTTTCTGATGTGCGCCAAGTGAGTGAGGACACTCTTGCCAGATTCCCATCCCCATGGGGATATGGGCCTTCTGCTCTGAGGTCAAAACGGCTGGCTTGCTCACAGTACCATGATGTGGGCCCTCTGCTGTGAGTTCACTCCGGCAAGGATCCCTTATCATCAGTGCTCTGAGCCGCCTGCTGGGAGGTTCCAACTGCTGGATTCCTCAACTTTTGTATTCTGTGGGTCCTGTGTTGTGATGCTCCTCCTGCCTGCCTCACTCGCAACCCCTTCGTGATGTGGGTCTTCTGGTTTGAGGCCACATGTGCTGGGTTCCGCAACTTTCTATGATGTGGCCCCACTGGTGTGAGGACACTCCTGCCTGGTTCCCATCCCCTTGGTGATGTGGGCCTTCTGGTGACAGTCTTATCCTGGCTGGGTTCCTCACTCTTCTGTGAGGTAGGCCCTCTGCTGTGAGGTCAATCCTGCCTGACTTGCACACATCACCTTGGCGACGTGGGCTCTCTGTTGGCACATGGAACCTGCTGGGAGCCTCCTGCCCTCGGTGATGATGGCCCTCTAGCATCAGGCCCTAACTGGTGGGCTCCCCACGTTTTCTGATGTGAGCCCAGTGATGCCAGGACACTCCTGTCAGGTTCCCATCCCCATGAGGATGTGGGCTTTCTGCTCTGAGGTCCCAACGCCTGGGTTGCTCACAGTTTCATGATGTGGGCTCTCTGGTGTTAGTTCACTCCTGCCTGCATCCCATAGCTTCTGTGCTCTCGGCCGCCTGCTGGGAGGTTCCAAATGCTGGATTCCTCACCTTTTTTATTCTTTGGGCCCTCTGTTTTTAGGCTACTCCTACCTGCCTCACTCCCATCCCCTTTGTGATGTATTTCCTCTGATATGAGGTCACATGTGCTGGGTTCCTCACCTTTCGATGATGTGGCCTCACTGGTGGGAGGACAGTCCTGACTGGTTCCCATCCCCTTGGTGTTGTGGGCCCTCTGGTGAGAGTCTCATCCTGCCTCGGTCCCTCACCCTTCTGTGAGATAGGCCCTCTGCTGTGAGGTCAGTACTGCCTGGCTGGCGCATGCCACCTTGTAGACGTGGGCCCTCTGTTGGCACTTGGAACCTGCTGGGAGTCTCCTCCCCTCAGTTATGAGGGCCCCCTGGCTTCAGGCCCTAACTGCTGGGCTCCTAACATTTTCTGATATGTGCTAAGTGGTGCGAAGCCACTCCTGCCAGGTTCCCATCCCAATGGGGATGTGGGCCTTCTGTTCTGAGGTCCCAACGGCTGGGCTGCTCACAGGTTCATGATGTGGGCCCTCTGCTGTGAGTTCACTGCGGCCTGGATCCCATAGCCTCGGTGCTCTGGGCCACTTGCTGGGAGGTTCCAACTGCTGGATTCCTCAACTTTTATATTCTATGGACCCTGTGTTTTGAGGCCAGTCCTGCCAGCCTCACTCCGAACGCCTTGGTGATGTGGTTCCTCTGGTTTGAGGCTACATGTGCTGGGATCCTCACCTTTCGATGATGTTGTCCCACTGGTGTGGGGACACTCCTGCCTGGTTCCCATCCCCTTGGTGATGTGGGCCCTCTGGTGAGAGTCTGATCCTGGCTGTGTTCCTCACCCTTCTGTGAGGTGGGCCCTCTGCTGTGAGGTCACTCCTGCCGGGCTGGCACACATCGCCTTGGCGACGTTGGCCCTCTGGTGGCAGCTGGAGCCTGCTGGGAGCCTCCTCCTCTCGGTGATGAGTGCCCTCTAGCGTCAGGCCCTAACTTCTGAGCACCCCACGTTTTCTGATGTGAGCCCAGTGATGCCAGGACACTCCTGTCATGTTCCCATCACCATAGGGATGTGGGCCTTCTGCTCAGAGGTCCCAATGTCTGGGTTGCTCACAGTTTCATGATGTGGGCTGTCTGGTGTTAGTTCACTCCGGCCTGCATCCCCTAGCCTCTGTGCTCTGGGCCGCCTGCTGGGAGGTTCCAACTGCTGGATTCCTCACCTTTCTTATTTTTGGGCCCTCTGTTATGAGGCTCCTCCTGCCTGCCTCACTTCCAGCCCCTTGGTGATGGGTGTCCTATGGTTTGAAGCCACATGTTCTAGGTTCCTCACCTTTAGATGATGTGACCCTACTCATGTGAGGACACTCCTGCCTGGTTCCAATCCATTTGGTGATGTGGGCCCTCTGGTGCGAGTCTGATCCTGACTGGGTTCGTCACACTTCTCTGAGGTGGGCCCTCTGCTGTGAGGTCATTCGTGCCTGGTTGGCACACATCGCCTTGGCGACGTCAGCCCTCTGGTGGCAGTTGGAGCCTGCTGGGAGCCTCCTTCCCTTGGTGATGAGGGTCCTCTGGCGTCAGGCCCTAACTGCTGGTCTCCCAAAATTTTCTGAAACGTTCTCAGTGGTGCGAGGACACTCCTACCAGATTTCCATCCCCATGGGGATGTGGGCCTCCTGCTCTGAGGTCCCAATGGCTGGGTTGCTCAGTTTCATGACATGGGCCCTCTTCTGTGAGTTCACTGTGGCCTGGATCCCATAGCCTCGGTGCTCTGGGCCGCCTGCTGGGAGGTTCCAACTGCTGGATTCCTCACTTTTTTATTCTATGGGCCCAGGGTTGTGAGGCTATTCCTGCCTGCCTCACTCCGAGGTCCTTGGTGATGTGGGTCCTCTGGTTTGAGGACTCATGTGCTGAGTACCTCACCTTTCGATGATGTGGCCCCACTGGTGTGAAGACACTCCTGCCTGGTTCCCATCCCCTTGGTGACGTGGGCTCTCTGGTGAGAGTCTGATTTTGGCTGGGTTTCTCACCCTTCTGTGAGGTGGGACCTCTGCTGTGAGGTAACTCCTGCCTGGCCTGCTCACATTGCCTTGACAATGTGAGCCCTCAGGTGGCAGTTGGAGCCTGCTGGGAATCTCCTCCCCTCAGTTATGAGAGCTCTGGATAAAACACATATGCCCTTTTCTGCCAAGTGCATTACTTTCCAAGTTCTGTCTCTTTTCCTATGCTTTAAGAGCGACTCCCGTGTACCTTCTGAAATCGGTTTAAAGCAATTCTTCCCCACATTCAAGTCCTCTTCACAGCCTTACTTCAGTATAATTTTGGACGATAGCTGTCATTTTTAACTCTGCAGGTGTGTGAATGAGAGTGCTCCTGAGCTCCTTTCTTCAACTCGCTTTCCTGTGAGCTGGCCGCAACACCGCAGTATTTCTTCAGGCCCTAGTGTGGTTCCGGCATGGCACGTTGAGCCTTTGGTTAATTCCTCTTCCTGGTGGGAAATGAGAGTTAAATTTGCCCGTCCAGACACCTCCAGCTAGTCTCTCATTGGTTCTCCCTATTCCTGTTCATTTTCCGCAGAAATTGCAAACTGGGCCAAACAGGAGTTTAAAGGCACTGACTCTCCAAGTGGGGAGAGTGTTAGTAAAGTGTCTGGAATGTTGCACCCGAGTACCAGGGGACGAAAACTGAGACACATTTGAACACGTTTCCCGATCACATGGTGGATCATACTCTGGGTTCCACATGCATGTTTTAGCTGAAGGAAGAATCCCTTAAACCTGGAGAGTTGAGACCCATGGAATGGGTACCAAGCAATATGACTTCAAAGGGTCTGCATTTGTGCACCAAACCTCACCAATCCTATCACTGCTGCGTTTATACCACTGTACACACACTTGATTCTCTTTCAGAGACATATAAATCCATAGGTTTTAATATTATTACTAGTGAGGTATATTCTTAGGCGTTTAATATGGGGTGTTGAGTCCACTTCGTTGAGCAAGGAGTAGCTCTTGTCTATTACATATTTGGCTTATGGAACGGTATCTGTGCTAATTTCAATCTCTGGTTTTATGCAGCACCGCGACTCACCTTTTCCCTTAAGCAAGAATAAGTTGGTTTTCTACATTTGAGACCCTGTTCTGTTTTGTAATTCAGTTCTTGTGTAGCCAAGTTTACATTCCGTGTATTACTGATATCTTATGATGTTTCTTTTTCTGTGTGACTTATTTCACTTAGAATCATCGTACCTGAATCCACTCATTATGCTGCTATGGGCCTGATGACATAGATTTCATTGCTGAGTGATATTGCATTGTACGTAAGTACCACACTTCTTTATCCATTTCTCGCTATCTGTGATATTGAACTTGTACCGTAAACGAGGTTCTTGTAAACAGAGCCGGCCCAAACTTTGGGGTGGCTGTGTCTTTTTGATTTTAATTTCCCTAAGCTATAGGACCATAAGTGGAAGTGCCCTAGGCTCTGTTGCTTTGTTTTTTAGATGTTTCAGGAAACACCATACACTTCTCCAGAGTGGCTGTTGGCAATTTACATCCCGCCCATCAGCATAACAAGGCTCCCAGTTCTCCATGGCCTGTCCTGCCTTTCTGGATTTTACACTTTTTTCAGATGGCCAGTTTGACCGGGGGGCAGTGAGACTTCATTGTAGTGCAGATTTCTTTTGCAAGCTTGCTTGGTTGGCCAAAAAGGGTGTATGCGTTTTTTCCTGAATATATTCAGGAAAAAACACATACGCCCTTTTTGCCCAAGTGTATCATTGTGTACGTTCGGCCTCTTTTCCTATGCTTTACATGCATTTCCCGTCTACCTCCTGAAATCGGTTTCTTGCAATTCTACCCCGCTTTCAAGTCCTCTTGGCAGCCTTACTTCAATATATTTTTGGACGATAGCTGTCATTTATAACTCTGCAGGTTTGTGAATGACAGTGTCCCTGAGCTCCTTTCTTCAACTCGCTTTCTTGTGAGCTGGCCGCAACGCCGCCGGATTGCTTCAGGCCCTAGTGTGTTTCCGGCATGGCATGCTGAGCCTTTGGTTAACTCCTCTTCCTGGTCGAAAATGAGAGTTAAATTTGCCCGTCCAGACACCTCCAGCTAGTCTCTCATTGGTTCTCCCTATTCCTGTTCATCTTCCACAGAAATTGCAAACTGGGCCAAACAGGAGGTTAAAGGCACTGACTCTACAAGTGGGAGAGTGTTAGTAAAGCGTCTGGAATGTTGCACCCGAGGACCAGGGGACGAAAACTGAGACACATTTGGACACGTTTCCCTATCACACGGTGGATCATACTCTGGGTTCCACATGCATGTTTTAGCTGAAGGAAGAATCCCTTAAACCTGGAGAGTTGAGACCCATGGAATGGGTACCATGCAATATGACTTCAAAGGGTCTACATTTGCTCACCGAACCTCACCAATCCTATCACTGCTGCACTTATGCCGCTGTACACAGGCTTGATTCTTTTTCAGAGACATATAAATCCATAGGTTTTAAGATTCTTACTAGTTAGGTATATTCTTAGGCGTTTAATATGGCGTCTTGAGTCCACTTCGTTGAACAAGGAGTAGCTGATGTCTATTACATATTTGGCTTATGGAACGGTATCTGTGCCAATTTCAATCTGTGGTTTCATGCACTGCCCCAACTCACCTTTCCCCTTAAGCAAGCATAAGTTGGTTTTCTACATTTGAGACCCTGTTCTGTTTTGTAATTCAGTTCCTGTGTAGCCAAGCTTACATTCCGTGTATTAGTGATATCTTATGATGTTTCTTTTTCTGTGTGACTTATTTCACTTAGAATCATCTTACCTGAATCCACTCATTCTGCTGCTACGGGCCTGATGACATAGACTTCATTGCTGAGTGATATTGCATAGTACGTAAGTACCACAACTTCTTTATACATTTTTCGCTTTCTGCGATATTGAACTTGTACCGTAAAAGAGGTTCTTGTAAACAGAGCCTTCCCAAACTTTGGGGTGGCTGTGTCTTTTTGATTTTAATTTTCCTAAGCTATAGGACCATAAGTGGAAGTGCCCTAGGCTCTGTTGCTTTCTTTTTTAGATGTTTCAGGAAACACCATACATTTCTCCAGAGTGGCTGTTGGCAATTTGCATCCCGCCCATCAGCATAACAAGGCTCCCAGTTCTCCATGGCCTGTCCTGCCTTTCTGGATTTTACACTTTTTTCAGATTGCCCTTTTGACCTGGGGGCAGTGAAACTTCATTGTAGTGCAGATTTCCTTTCCATGCTTGCTTGCTTGGTCAAAAAGTGCGTATGCGTTTTTTCCTGAATATATTCAGGAAAAAACGCATACGCACTTTTTGGCCAGGTGCATCATTGTGGACCTTCTGCCTCTTTTCCTATGCTTTACATTCAATTCCAGTCTACCTCCTGAAATCGGTTTCCTGCAATTCTGCCCCGTTTTCAAGTCCTCTTGGCAGCCTTACTTCAATATATTTTTGGACGATAGCTGTCATTTATAACTCTGCAGGTTTGTGAATGACAGTGCCCCTGAGCTCCTTTCTTCAACTCGCTTTCTTGTGAGCTGGCTGCAACACCGCAGGATTGCTTCAGGCCCTAGTGTGGTTCCGGCATGGCACACTGAGCCTTTGGTTTATTCCTCTTCCTGGTGGGAAATGAGAGTTAAATTTGCCCGTCGAGACACCTCCATCTAGTCTCTCATTGGTTCTCCCTATTCCTGTTCATTTTCCGCAGAAATTGCAAACTGGGCCAAACAGGAGGTTAAAGGCACTGACTCTCCAAGTGGGGAGAGCGTTAGTAAAGCGTTTGGAATGTTGCACCCGAGTACCAGGGGACGAAAACTGAGACACATTTGAACACGTTTCCCGATCACATGGTGAATCATACTCTGGGTTCCACATGCATGTTTTACCTGAAGGAAGAATCCCTTAAACCTGGAGAGTTGAGACCCATGGAATGCGTACAATGCAATATGACTTCAAAGGGTCTGCATTTGATCAGCGAACCTCACCAATCCTATCACTGCTGCGTTTATGCCGCTGTACGCACGCTTGATTCTCTTTCGGAGACATATAAATCCATAGGTTTTAAGATTCTTACTAGTCAGGTATATTCTTAGGCGTTTAATATGTGGTGTTGAGTCCACTTCGTTGAGCAAGGAGTAGCTCTTGTCTATTACATATTTGGTTTATGGAAAGGTATATGTGCTAATTTCAATCTCTGGTTTTATGCAGCACCCCAACTCACCTTTCCCCTTAAGAAAGCATAAGTTGGTTTTCTACATTTGAGACCCTGTTCTGTTTTGTAATTCAGTTCCTGTGTAGCCAAGTTTACATTCCGTGTAGTAGTGATATCTTATGATGTTTCTTTTTCTGTGTGACTTATTTCACTTAGAATCATCGTACCTGAATCCACTCATTAGGCTGCTACGGGCCTGATGACATCGATTTCATTGCTGAGTGATATTGCATTGGACGTAAGTACCACAACTTCTTTATACATTTTTCGCTTTCTGTGATATTGAACTTGTACCATAAACGAGGTTCTTGTAAACAGAGCCGTCCCAAACTTTGGGGTGGCTGTGTCTTTTTGATTTTAATATCCCTAAGCTATAGGACCATAAGTGGAAATGCCCTAGGCTCTGTTGCTTTGTTTTTTGGATGTTTCAGGAAACACCATACACTTCTCCAGAGTGGCTGTTGGCAATTTACATCCCTCGCATTAGCATAACAAGGCTCCCAGTTCTCCATGGCCTGTCCTGCCTTTCTGGATTTTACACTTTTTTCAGATGGCCCTATTGACCGGGCGGAGTTGAGACATCATTGTAATGCAGATTTCCTTTGCAAGCTTGCTTGCTTGGCCAAAAAGGGCGTATGCGTTTTTTCCTGAATATATTCAGGAAAAAACGCATACACCCTTTTTGGCCAAGTGCATCATTGTCCACCTTCTGCCTCTTTTCCTATGCTTTCAATGCAATTCCAGTCTACCTCCTGAAATCGGTTTCCTGCAATTCTGCCCCGCTTTAAAGTCCCCTTGACAGCCTTACTTCAGTATATTTTTGGACGATAGCTGTCATTTATAACTCTGCAGGTTTGTGAATTACAGTGCCCCTGAGCTCCTTTCTTCAACTCGCTTTTTTGTTAGCTGGCCGCAACACAGCAGGATTGCTTCAGGCCCTAATCTGGTTCCGGAACGGCACACTGAGCCTTTGGTTAATTCCTCTTCCTGGTGGGAAATGAGAGTTAAATTTGCCCGTCCATACACCTCCAGCTAGTCTCTCATTGGTTCTCCCTATTCCTGGAAATCTTCCGCAGAAATTGCAAACTGGGCCAAACAGGAGGTTAAAGGCACTGACTCTCCAAGTGGGGAGAGTGTTAGTAAAGCGTCTGGAATGTTGCACCCAATAACAGGGGATGAGAACTGAGACATATTGGAACACAACTCCCGATCACACGGTTGATCATACTCTGGGTTCCACATGCATGTTTCAGCTGAGGGAAGAATCCCTTAAACCTGGAGAGTTGAGACCCTTGGAATGGGTACCATGCAATATGACTTCAAAGGGTCTTCATTTGCTCACCGATCCTCTCCAGTACTATCACTGCTGCGTTTATGCCCCTGTACACACACTTGATTCTCTTTCAGAGACATAGCAATCCATAGGTTTTAAGATTCTTACTAGTCAGGTACATTCTTAGGCATTTAATATGGGGTGTTGAGCCCATTTCGTTGAGCAAGGAGTAGCTCTTGTCTATTTCATATTTGGCTTAAGGAACTTTATCTGTGCTCATTTCAATCTCTGGTTTTATGCAGCACCCCAACTCACCTTTTCCCTTAAGCAAGCATAAGTTGGTTTTCTAAATTTGAGACCCTGTTCTGTTTTGTAATTCCGTTCCTGTGTAGCCAAGTTTACATTCCGTGTATTAGTGATATCTTATGATGTTTCTTTTTCTGTGTGACTTATTTCAGTTAGAATCATCATACCTGAATCCACTCTATGCTGCTACGGGCCTGATGACATAGATTTCATTGCTGAGTGATATTGCATTGTACGTAAGTACCACAACTTCTTTATCCATTTTTCGCTTTCTGCGATATTGAACTTGTACCGTAAACAAGGTTCTTGTAAACAGAGCTGTCCCAAACTTTGGGGTGGCTGTGTCTTTTTGATTTTAATTTCCCTAAGCTATAGGACCATAAGTGGAATTGACTTAGGCTCTGTTGCTTTGTTTTTTAGATGTTTCAGGAAACACCATACACTTTTCCAGTGTGGCTGTTGGCAATTTACATCCCGCCCATCAGCATAACAAGGCTCCCAGTTCTCCATGGCCTGTTCTGCCTTTCTGGATTTTACACTTTTTTCAGATGGCCCTTTGGACCGGGGGGAAGTGAGACTTCATTGTAGTGCAGATTTCCATTGCAAGCTTGCTTGGTTGGCCAAAAAGTTGAATATATTCAGGAAAAAACGCATACGCCCTTTTTGGCCAAGTGCATCATTGTCGACATTCTGCCTCTTTTCCTATGCTTTAAATGCAATTCCAGTCTACCTCCTGAAATCAGTTTCCTGCAATTCTGCCCCACTTTCAAGTCCTCTTGGCAGCCTTACTTCAGTATATTTTTGGACGATAGCTGTCATTTATAACTCTGCAGGTTTGTGAATTACAGTGCCCCTGAGCTCCTTTCTTCAACTCGATTTCTTGTGAGCTGGCCGCAACACCGCAGGATTGCTTCATGCCCTAATCTGGTTCCGGCACGGCACGCTGAGCCTTTGGTTAATTCCTCTTCCTGGTGGGAAATGAGAGTTAAATTTGCCCGTCCAGACACCTCCAGCTAGTCTCTCATTAGTTCTCCCTATTCCTGTTCATCTTCCGCAGAATTTGCAAACTGGGCCAAACAGGAGGTTAAAGGCACTGACTCTCCAAGTGGGGAGAGTGTTAGTAAAGCGTCTGGAATGTTGCACCCGAGTACCAGGGGACGTGAACTAAGACATATTTCAAAACGTCTCCCAATCACACGGTTGATCATACTCTGGGTTCCACATGCATGTTTTAGCTGAAGGAAGAATCCCTTAAACCTGGAGAGTTGAGACCCATGGAATGGCTACCATGCAATATGACTTCAAAGGGTCTTCATTTGTTCACCGAACCTCACCAATCCTATCACTGCTGCGTTTATGCTGCTGTACACACACTTGATTCTCTTTCAGAGACATAGCAATCCATAGGTTTTAAGATACTTACTAGTCAGGTTCATTCTTAGGCGTTTAATATGGGGTGTTGAGTCCATTTCGTTGAGCATGGAGTAGCTCTTGTCTATTACATATTTGGCTTAAGGAACTTTATCTGTGCTCATTTCAATCTCTGGTTTTATGCAGCACCCCAACTCACCTTTCCCCTTAAGCAAGCATAAGTTGGTTTTCTAAATTTGAGACCCTGTTCTGTTTTGTAATTCAGTTCCTGTGTAGCCAAGTTTACATTCCGTGTATTAGTGATATCTTATGATGTTTCTTTTTCTGTGTGACTTATTTCAGTTAGAATCATCATACCTGAACCCACATATTTTCTGCTACAGGCCGGTTGAAATAGATTTCATTGCTGAGTGATATTGCATTGTACGTAAGTACCACAACTTCTTTATCCATTTTTCACTTTCTGCGATATTGAAATTGTACCATAAACGAGGTTCTTGCAAACAGAGCTGTCCCAAACTTTGGGGTGCCTGTGTCTTTTTGATTTTAATTTCCCTAAGCTATAGGACCATAAGTGGAAGAGCCCTAGGCTCTGTTGCTTTGTTTTTAGATGTTTCAGGAAACACCATACACTTCTCCGAGTGGCTGTTGGCAATTTACATCCCGCCTATCAGCATAACAAGGCTCCCAGTTCTCCATGGCCTGTCCTGCCTTTCTGGATTTTACACTTTTTTCAGATGGCCCTTTTGACTGGGGGGCAGTGAGACTTCATTGTAGTGCAGATTTCCTTTGCAAGCTTGCTTGCTTGGCCAAAAGGGCGTATGCGTTTTTTCCTGAATATATTCAGGAAAAAACGCATATGCCCTTTTTGGCCAAGTGCATCATTGTGGACGTTCTGCCTCTTTTCCTATGCTTTACATGCAATTCCAGTCTACCTCCTGAAATCGGTTTCCTGCAATTCTGCCCCACTTTCAAGTCCTCTTGGCAGGCTTACTTCAGGATATTTTTGACGATAGCTGTCATTTATAACTCTGCAGGTTTGTGAATGACAGTGCCCCTGAGCTCCTTTCTTCAACTCACTTTCTTGTGAGCTGGCCGCAACACCGCAGGATTGCTTCAGGCCCTAATCTGGTTCCAGCACGGCACGCTGAGCCTTTGGTTAATTCCTCTTCCTGGTGGTAAATGAGAGTTAAATTTGCCCGTCCAGACACCTCCAGCTAGTCTCTCACTGGTCCTCCCTATTCCCGTTCATCTTCCGCAGAAATTGCAAACTGGGCCAAACAGGAGGTTAAAGGCACTGACTCTCTAAGTCGGGAGAGTGTTAGTAAAGCGTCTGGAATGTTGCACCCGAGTACCAGGGGACAAAAACTGACACATATTTGAACACGTCTCCGGATCACACGGTTGATCATACTCTGGGTTCCACATGCATGTTTCAGCTGAAGGAAGAATCCCGAAAAACTGGAGAGTTGAGACCCGTGTAATGGGTACCATGCAATATGACTTCCAAGGGTCTTCATTTGCTCACCAAACCTCTCCAGTCCTATCACTGCTGCGTTTATGCCCCTGTACTCACACTTGATTCTCTATCGGAGACATAGCAATGCATAGGTTTTAAAATATTTACTAGTCAGGTACATTCTTAGGTGTTTAATATGGGGTGTTGAGTCCATTTCGTTGAGCAAGGAGTACCTCTTCTCTATTCCATATTTGGCTTAAGGAACTTTATCTGTGCTCATTTCAATCTCTGGTTTTATGCAGCAACCCAACTCACCTTTCCCCTTAAGCCAGCATAAGTTGGTTTTCTACATTTGAGACACTGTTCTGTTTTGTAATCCACTTCCTGTGTAGCCAAGTTTACCTTCCGTGTATTAGTGATATCTTATGATGTTTCTTTTTCTGTGTGACTTATTTCAGTTAGAATCATCATACCTGAATCCACTCATTATGCTGCTATGGGCCTGATGACTTAGATTTCATTGCTGAGTGATATTGCATTGTACGTAAGTACCACATCTTCTTTATCCATTTTTCGCTTTCTGCGATATTGAACTTGTACCGTAAACGAGGTTCTTGTAAACAGAGCCATCCCAAACTTTGGGGTGGCTGTGTCTTTTTGATTTTAATTTCCCTAATCTATAGGAACATAAGTAGAAGTGCCCTAGGCTCTGTTCCTCTGTTTTTTAGATGTTTCAGGAAGCAGCATACACTTCTCCCGAGGGGCTGTTGGCAATTTACATCCCTCCCATCAGCACAACAAGGCTCCCAGTTCTCCATGGCCTGTCCTGCCTTTCTGGATTTTACACTTTTTTCAGATGGCCCTTTTCACCGAGGGGAAGTGAGACTTCATTGTAGTGCAGATTTCCTTTGCAAGCTTGCTTGGTTGGCCAAAACGGGCGTATGTATTTTTTCCTGAATATATTCAGGTAAAAACTCATACGCTCTTTTAGGCCAAGTGCATCATTGTGGACGTTCTGCCTCTTTTCCTATGCTTTACATGCAATTCCAATCTACCTCCTGAAATCGGTTTCCTGAAATTCTGCCCCGCTTTCAAGTCCTCTTGGCAGCCTTAGTTCAATATATTTTTGGACGATAGCTGTCATTTATAACTCTGCAGGTTTCTAAATGACAGTGCCCCTGAGCTCCTTTCTTCAACTCGCTTTCTTGTGAGCTGGCCGCAACACCGCAGGTCAGCTTCAGGCCCTAGTGTGGTTCCGGAACGGCATGCTGTGCCTTTGGTTAATTCCTCTTCCTGGTGGGAAATGAGAGTTAAATTTGCCCGTCCATACACCTTCAGCTAGTCTCTCATTGGTTCTCCCTATTCCTGGAAATCTTCCGCAGCAATTGCAAACTGGGCCAAACAGGAGGTTAAAGGCACTGACTCTCCAAGTCGGGAGAGTGTTAGTAAAGCGTCTGGAAAATTGCACCCAATAACAGGGGATGAGAACTGAGACATATTGGAACACCACTCCCGATCACACGGTTGATCATACTCTGGGTTCCACATGCATGTTTCAGCTGAAGGAAGAATCCCTTAAACCTGGAGAGTTGAGACCCGTGGAATGGGTACCATGCAATATGACTTCAAAGGGTCTTCATTTGCTCACCGAACCTCTCCAATCCTATCACTGCTGCGTTTATGCCCCTGTACACACGCTTGATTCTCTTTCAGAGACATAGCAATCCATAGGTTTTAAGATACTTACTAGTCAGGTTCATTCTTAGGCGTTTAATATGGGGTGTTGAGTCCATTTCGTTGAGCAAGGAGTAGCTCTCGTCTATTCCATATTTGGCTAAAGGAACTTCATCTGTGCTCATTTCAATCTCTGGTTTTATGCAGCACCCCAACTCACCTTTCCCCTTAAGCAAGCATAAGTTGGTTTTCTACATATGAGACCCTGTTCTGTTTTGTAATCCAGTTCCTGTGTAGCCAAGTTTACATTCCGTGTATTAGTGATATCTTATGATGTTTCTTTTTCTGTGTGACTTAATTCAGTTAGGTTCATCATAGCTGAATCCACTCATTATGCTGCTACGTGCCTGATGACATAGATTTCATTGCTGAGTGATATTGCATTGTACATAAGTACCACAACTTCTTTATCCATTTTTCGCTTTCTGCGATATTGAACTTGTACCGTAAACGAGGTTCTTGTAAACAGAGCCGTCCCAAACTTTGGGGTGGCTCTGTCTTTTTGATTTTAATATCCCTAAGCTATAGGACCATAAGTAGAAGTACCCTAGGCTCTGTTGCTTTGTTTTTTAGATGTTTCAGGAAGCACCATACACTTCTCCTGAGTGGCTGTTGGCCATTAACATCCCGCCCATCAGCATAACAAGGCTCCCAGTTCTCCATGGCCTGTCCTGCCTTTCTGGATTTTACACTTTTTTCAGATGGCCCTTTTGACCAGGGGGAAGTGAGACTTCATTTTAGTGCAGATTTCCTTTGCAAGCTTTCTTGGTTGGCCAAAAAGGGCGTATGCGTTTTTTCCTGAATATATTCAGGAAAAAACGCATACGCCCTTTTTGGCCAAGTGCATCATTGTCGACATTCTGCCTCTTTTCCTATGCTTTAAATGCAATTCCAGTCTACCTCCTGAAATCGGTTTCCTGCAATTCTGCCCCGCTTTCAAATCCTCTTGGCAGCCTTACTTCAGTATATTTTTGGACGATACCTGTCATTTATAACTCTGCAGGTTTGTGAATTACAGTACCCCTGAGCTCCTTTCTTCAACTCGCTTTCTTGTGAGCTGGCCGCAACACTGCAAGATTGCTTCAGGCCCTAATCTGGTTCCGGAACGGCAGGGTGAGCCTTTGGTTAATTCCTCTTCCTGGTGGGAAATGAGAGTTAAATTTGCCCGTCCATACACCTCCAGCTAGTCTCTCATTGGTTCTCCCTATTCCTGGAAATCTTCCGCAGAAATTGCAAACTGGGCCAAACAGGAGGTTAAAGGCACTGACTCTCCAAGTCGGGAGAGTGTTAGTAAAGCGTCTGGAAAATTGCACCTGATAACAGGGGATGAGAACTGAGACATATTGGAACACGACTCCCGATCACACGGTTGATCATACTCTGGGTTCCACATGCATGTTTCAGCTGAAGGAAGAATCCCTTAAACCTGGAGAGTTGAGACCCGTGGAATGGGTACCATGCAATATGACTTCAAAGGGTCTTCATTTGCTCACCGAACCTCTCCAATCCTATCACTGCTGCGTTTATGCCCCTGTACTCACGCTTGATTCTCTTTCAGAGACATAGCAATCCATAGGTTTTAAGATACTTACTAGTCAGGTAAATTCTTAGGCGTTTAATATGGTGTTTTGAGTCCATTTCGGTGAGCAAGGAGTAGCTCTTGTCTATTCCATATTTGGCTTAAGGAACTGTATCTGTGCTCATTTCAATCTCTGGTTTTATGCAGCACCCCAACTCACCTTTCCCCTTAAGCAAGCATAAGTTGGTTTTCTAAATTTGAGACCCTGTTCTGTTTTGTAATCCAGTTCCTGTGTAGCCAAGATTACATTCTGTGTATTAGTGATATCTTATGATGTTTCTTTTTCTGTGTGACTTATTTCACTTAGAATCATCATACCTGAATCCACTCATTATGCTGCTACGGGCCTGATGACATAGATTTCATTGCTGAGTGATATTGCATTGTACGTAAGTACCACAACTTCTTTATCCATTTTTCGCTTTCTGCTATATTGAACTTGTACCGTAAACGAGGTTCTTGTAAACAGAGGTGTCCCAAACTTTCGGGTGGCTGTGTCTTTTTGATTTTAATTTCCCTAAGCTATAGGACCATAAGTGGAAGTGCCCTAGGCTCTGTTGCTTGGTTTTTTAGATGTTTCAGGAAACACCATACACTTCTCCAGAGTGGCTGTTGGCAATTTACATCCCGCCCATCAGCATAACAAGGCTCCCAGTTCTCCTTGGCCTGTCCTGCCTTTCACACTTTTTTCAGATGGCCCTTTTGACCGGGGGGAAGTGAGACTTCATTGTAGTGCAGATTTCCATTGCAAGCTTGCTTGGTTGGCCAAAAAGGGCGTATGCGTTTTTTCCTGAATATATTCAGGAAAAAACGCATACGCCCTTTTTGGCCAAGTGCATCATTGTGGACGTTCTGCCTCTTTTCCAATGCTTTAAATGCAATTCCAGTCTACCTCCTGAAATCGGTTTCCTGCAACTCTGCCCCACATTCAAGTCCTCTTGGCAGCCTTACTTCAGTATATTTTTGGACGATAGCTGTCATTTATAACTCTGCAGGTTTGTGAATGACAGTGCCCCTGAGCTCCTTTCTTCAACTCGCTTTTTTGTGAGCTGGCCGCAACACCGCAGGATTGCTTCAGGCCCTAATCTCGTTCCGGCACGGCACGCTGAGCCTTTGGTTAATTCCTCTTCCTGGTGGGAAATGAGAGTTAAATTTGCCCGTCCAGACACCTCCAGCTAGTCTCTCATTGGTCCTCCCTATTCCTGTTCATCTTCCACAGAAATTGCAAACTGGGCAAATCAGGAGGTTAAAGGCACTGACTCTCCAATTCGGGAGAGTGTTAGTAAAGCGTCTGGAATGTTGCACCCGAGTACCAGGGGACGAAAACTGAGACATATTTGAACACATCTCCCGATCACACGGTTGATCATACTCTGGGTTCCACATGCATGTTTTAGCTGAAGGAAGAATCCATAAACCTGGAGAGTTGAGACCCGTGGAATGGGTACCATGCAATATGACTTCAAAGGGTCTTCATTTGCTCACCGAACCTCTCCAATCCTATCACTGCTGCGTTTATGCCCGTGTACTCACGCTTGATTCTCTTTTAGAGACATAGCAATCCATAGGTTTAAGATTCTTACTAGTCAGGTATATTCTTAGGCGTTTAATATGGGGTGTTGAGTCCACTTCGTTGAGCAAGGAGTAGCTCTTGTCTATTACATATTTGGCTTATGGAACGGTATCTGTGCTAATTTCAATCTCTGGTTTTATGCAGTGCCCCAGCTCACCTTTCTCCTTAAGCAAGCATAAGTTGGTTCTCTAAATTTGAGACCCTGTTCTGTTTTGTAATTCAGTTCCTGTGTAGCGAAGTTTAAATTCCGTGTATTAGAGATATCTTATGATGTTTCTTTCTCTGTGTGACTTATTTCACTTAGAATCATCGTACCTGAATCCACTCATTATGCTGCTACGGGCCTGATGAGAGAGATTTCATTGCTGAGTGATATTGCATTGTAGGTAAGTACCACAGCTTCTTTATCCATTTTTCCCTTTCTGTGATATTGAACTTGTACCGTAAACGAGGTTCTTGTATACAGAGCCGTCCCAAACTTTGGGGTGGCTGTGTCTTTTGGATTTCAATTTCCCTATGCTATAGGACCATAAGTGGAAGTGCCCTAGGCTCTGTTGCTCTGTTTTTAGATGTTTCAGGAAACACCATACACTTCTCCAGAGTGGCTGTTGGCAATTTACATCCCGCCCATCAGCATAACAAAGCTCCCAGTTCTCCATGCCCTGTCCTGCCTGTCTGGATTTTACACTTTTTTCAGATGGCCCTTTTGACCGGGGAGCAGTGAGACTTCATTGTAGTGCAGATTTCCTTTGCAAGCTTGCTTGGTTGGCCAAAAAGGGCGTATGCGTTTTTTCCTGAATATATTCAGGAAAAAACGCATACGCCCTTTTTGGCCAAGTGCATCATTGTGGACGTTCTGCCTCCTTTCCTATGCTTTACATGTAATTCCAGTGTACCTCCTGAAATCGGTTTCCTGCAATTCTGCCCCGCTTTCAAGTCCTCTTGGCAGCCTTACTTCAATATATTTTTGGATGATAGCTGTCATTTATAACTCTGCAGGTTTGTGTATGACAGTGCCACTGAGCTCCTTTCTTCATCTCACTTTCTTGTGAGCTGGCCGCAACACCACAGGATTGCTTCAGTCCCTAGTGTGGTTCCGGCACGGCACGCTGAGCCTTTGGTTAATTCCTCTTCCTGGTGGGAAATGAGAGTTAAATTTGCCCGTCCAGACACCTCCAGCTAGTCTCTCATTGGTTCTCCCTATTCCTGTTCATCTTACGCAGAAATTGCCAACTGGGCCAAACAGGAGGTTAAAGGCACTGACTCTCCAAGTGGGGAGAGTGTTAGTAAAGCATCTGGAATGTTGCACCCGAGTACCAGGGGACGAAAACTGAGACACATTTGAACACGTTTGCCGATCACACTGTGGATCATACTCTGGGTTCCATATGCATGTTTTAGCTGAAGGAAGAATCCCTTAAACCTGGAGAGTTGAGACCCATGGAATGGGTACCATGCAATATGACTTCAAAGGGTCTTCATTTGCTCACCGATACTCTCCAATACTATCACTGCTGAGTTTATGCCCCTGTACACACACTTGATTCTCTTTCGGAGACACAGCAATCCATAACTTTTAAGATACTTACTAGTCAGGTACATTCTTAGGCGTTTAATATGGGGTGTTGAGTCCATTTTGTTGAGCAAGGAGTAGCTCTTGTCTATTACATATTTGGCTTAAGGAAGTTTATCTGTGCTCATTTCAATCTCTGGTTTTATGCAGCACCCCAACTCACCTTTCCCCTTAAGCAAGCATAAGTTGGTTTTCTAAATTTGAGACCCTGTTCTGTTTTGTAATCCAGTTCCTGTGTAGCCAAGTTTACATTCCGTGTAGTAGTGATATCTTATGATGTTTCTTTTTCCGTGTGACATAATTCAGTTAGATTCATCATAGCTGAATCCACTCATTATGCTGCTACGGGGCTGATGACATAGATTTCATTGCTGAGTGATATTGCATTGTACATAAGTACCACAACTTCTTTATCCATTTTTCGCTTTCTGCGATATTGAACTTGTACCGTAAACGAGGTTCTTGTAAACAGAGTCGTCCCAAACTTTGGGGTGGCTCTGTCTTTTTTATTTTAATTTCCCTACGCTATAGGACCATAAGTGGAAGTGCCCTAGGCTCTGTTGCTTTGTTTTTTAGATGTTTCAGGAAGCACCATACACTTCTCCTGAGTGGCTGTTGACCATTTACATCCCGCCCATCAGCATAACAAGGCTCCCAGTTCTCCATGGCCTGTCCTGCCTTTCTGGATTTTACACTTTTTTCAGATGGCCCTTTTGACCGGGGGGAAGTGAGACTTCATTGTAGTGCAGATTTCCTTTGCAAGCTTGCTTGGTTGGCCAAAAAGTGCGTATGAGTTTTGTCCTGAATATATTCAGGAAAAATCGCATACGCCCTTTTTGGCCAAGTGCATCATTGTGGACGTTCTGCCTCTTTTCCTATGCTTTAAATGCAATTCCAGTCTACCTCCTGAAATCGGTTTCCTGCAATTCTGCCCCGCTTTCAAATCCTCTTGGCATCCTTACTTCAGTATATTTTTGGACGATAGCTGTCATTTATAACTCTGCATGTTTGTGAATTACAGTGCCCCTGAGCTCCTTTCTTCAACTCGCTTTCTTGTGAGCTGGCCGCAACACCGCAGGATTTCTTCAGGCCCTAATCTGGTTCCGGAACGGCACACTGAGCCTTTGGTTAATTCCTCTTCCTGGTGGGATATGAGAGTTAAATTTGCCCGTCCAGACACCTCCAGCTAGTCTCTCATTGGTTCTCCCTATTCCTGTTCATCTTACGCAGAAATTGCAAACTGGGCCAAACAGGAGGTTAAAGGCACTGACTCTCCAAGTCGGGAGAGTGTTAGTAAAGTGTTTGGAATGTTGCACCCGAGTACCAGGGTACGAGAACTGAGACATATTTGAACACGTCTCCCGATCACACGGTTGATCATACTCTGGGTTCCACATGCATGTTTTAGCTGAAGGAAGAATCCCTTAAACCTGGAGAGTTGAGACCCGTGGAATGTGTACCATGCAATATGACTTCAAAGGGTCTGCATTTGCTCACCGAACCTCTCCAATCCTATCACTGCTGCGTTTATGGCCCTGTACACACGCTTGATTCTTTTTCAGAGACATAGCAATCCATAGGTTTTAAGATACTTACTAGTCAGGTACATTGTTAGGCGTTTAATATGGGGTGTTGAGTCCATTTCGTTGAGCAAGGAGTAGCTCTTGTCTATTACATATTTGGCTTAAGGAACTTTATCTGTGCTCATTTCAATCTCTGGTTTTATGCAGCACCCCAACTCACCTTTCCACTTGAGCAAGCATAAGTTGGTTTTCTGAATTTGAGACCCTGTTCTGTTTTGTAATTCAGTTCCTGTGTAGCCATGTTTACATTCTGTGTTTTAGTGATATCTTATGATATTTCTTTTTCTGTGTGACTTATTTCTGTTAGAATCATCATACCTGAATCCACTCATTATGCTGCTACGGGCCTGATGACATAGATTTCATTGCTGAGTGATATTGCATTGTAGGTAAATACCACAATTTCTTTATCCATTTTTCGCTTTCTGCGATATTGAACTTGTACCGTAAACGAGGTTTTTGTAAACAGAGCCAACCCAAACTTTGGGGTGGTTGTGTCTTTTTGATTTTAATTTCCCTAAGCTATAGGACCATAAGTGGAAGTGCCCTAGGCTCTGTTGCTTTGTTTTTTAGATGTTTCAGGAAACACCATACACTTCTCCAGAGTGGCTGTTGGCAATTTACATCCCGCCCATCAGCATAACAAGGCTAGCAGTTCTCCATGGCCTGTCCTGCCTTTCTGGATTTTACACTTTTTTCAGATGGCCGTTTTGACCGCGGGGAAGTGAGACTTCATTGTAGTGCAGATTTCCTTTGCAAGCTTGCTTGGTTGGCCAAAAAGGGCGTATGCGTTTTTTCCTGAATATATTCAGGAAAAAACGCATACGCCCTTTTTGTCCAACTGTATCATTGTGCACGTTCTGCCTCTTTTCCTATGCTTTAAATGCAATTCCAGTCTACCTCCTGAAATCGGTTTCCTGCAATTCTGCCCCGCTTTTTAGTCCTCTTGGCAGCCTTACTTCAGTATATTTTTGGACGATAGCTGTCATTTATAATTCTGCAGGTTTGTGAATTACAGTGCCCCTGAGCCCCTTTCTTTAACTCGCTTTCTTGTGAGCTGCCCGCAACACCGCAGTTTTGCTTCAGGCCCTAATCTGCTTCTGGCACTGCACGCTGAGCCTTTGGTTATTCCTCTTCCTGGTGGGAAATGAGAGTTAAATTTGCCCGTCCAGACACCTCCAGCTAGTCTCTCATTGGTTCTCCCTATTCCTGTTCATCTTACGCAGAAATTGCCAACTGGGCCAAACAGGAGGTTAAAGGCACTGACTCTCCAAGTGGGGAGAGTGTTAGTAAAGCGACTGGAATGTTGCACCCGAGTACCAGGGGACGAAAACTGAGACACATTTGAACACGTTTGCCGATCACACTGTGGATCATACTCTGGGTTCCATATGCATGTTTTAGCTGAAGGAAGAATCCCTTAAACCTGGAGAGTTGAGACCCATGGAATGGGTACCATGCAATATGACTTCAAAGGGTCTTCATTTGCTCACCGATACTCTCCAATACTATCACTGCTGCGTTTATGCCCCTGTACACACACTTGATTCTCTTTCGGAGAAACAGCAATTCATAACTTTTAAGATACTTACTAGTCAGGTACATTCTTAGGCCTTTAATATGGGGTGTTGAGTCCATTTTGTTGAGCAAGGAGTAGCTCTTGTCTATTACATATTTGGCTTAAGGAAGTTTATCTGTGCTCATTTCAATCTCTGGTTTTATGCAGCACCCCAACTCACCTTTCCCCTTAAGCAAGCATAAGTTGGTTTTCTAAATTTGAGACCCTGTTCTGTTTTGTAATCCAGTTCCTGTGTAGCCAAGTTTACATTCCGTGTAGTAGTGATATCTTATGATGTTTCTTTTTCCGTGTGACTTAATTCAGTTAGATTCATCATAGCTGAATCCACTCATTATGCTGCTACGGGGCTGATGACATAGATTTCATTGCTGAGTGATATTGCATTGTACATAAGTACCACAACTTCTTTATCCATTTTTCGCTTTCTGCGATATTGAACTTGTACCGTAAACGAGGTTCTTGTAAACAGAGGCGTCCCAAACTTTGGGGTGGCTCTGTCTTTTTTATTTTAATTTCCCTACGCTATAGGACCATATGTGGAAGTGCCCTAGGCTCTGTTGCTTTGTTTTTTAGATGTTTCAGGAAGCACCATACACTTCTCCGGAGTGGCTGTTGACCATTTACATCCCGCCCATCAGCATAACAAGGCTCCCAGTTCTCCATGGCCTGTCCTGCCTTTCTGGATTTTACACTTTTTTCAGATGGCCCTTTTGACCGGGGGGAAGTGAGACTTCATTGTAGTGCAGATTTCCTTTGCAAGCTTGCTTGGTTGGCCAAAAAGTGCGTATGAGTTTTGTCTTGAATATATTCAGGAAAAAACTCATATGCCCTTTTTGGCCAAGTGCATCATTGTGGACGTTCTGCCTCTTTTCCTATGCTTTAAATGCAATTCCAGTCTACCTCCTGAAATCGGTTTCCTGCAATTCTGCCCCGCTTTCAAATCCTCTTGGCAGCCTTACTTCAGTATATTTTTGGACGATAGCTGTCATTTATAACTCTGCAGGTTTGTGAATTACAGTGTCCCTGAGCTCCTTTCTTCAACTCCCTTTCTTGTGAGCTGGCCACAACACCGCAGGATTGCTTCAGGCCCTAATCTGGTTCCGGCACGGCACGCTGAACCTTTGGTTAATTCCTCTTCCTGGTGGGAAATGAGAGTTAAATTTGCCCGTCCAGACACCTCCAGCTAGTCTCTCATTGGTTCTCCCTATTCCTGTTCATCTTCCGTGGAATTTGCAAACAGGGCCAAACAGGAGGTTAAAGGCACTGACTCCCCAAGTGGGGAGAGTGTTAGTAAAGCGTCTGGAATGTTGCACCCGAGTACCAGGGGATGAGAACTGAGACATATTTGAACACGTCTCCCGATCACACGGTTGATCATACTCTGGGTTCCACATGCATGTTTTAGCTGAAGGAGGAATCACTTAATCCTGGAGAGTTGAGACCCGTGGAATGGATACCATGCAATATGACTTCAAAGGGTCTTCATTTGCTCACCGAACCTCTCCAATCCTATCACTGCTGCGTTTATGCCCCTGTACTCATGCTTGATTCTCTTTCAGAGACATAGCAATCCATAGGTTTTAAGATACTAACAAGTCAGGTACAGTGTTAGGCGTTTAATATGGGGTTTTTAGTCCATTTCGTTGAGCAAGGAGTAGCTCTTGTCTATTCCATATTTGGCTTAAGGAACTTTATCTGTGCTCATTTCAATCTCTGGTTTTATGCAGCACCCCAACTCACCTTTCCCCTTAAGCAAGCATAATTTGGTTTTCTAAATTTGAGACCCTGTTCTGTTTTGTAATTCAGTTCCTGTGTAGCCAAGTTTACATTCCGTGTATTAGTGATATCTTATGATGTTTCTTTTTCTGTGTGACTTATTTCAGTTAGAATCATCATAACTGAATCCACTCATTATGCTGCTATGGGCCTGATGACATAGATTTCATTTCTGAGTGATATTGCATTGTACGTAAGTACCACAACTTCTTTATCCATTTTTCGTTTTCTGCGATATTGAACTTGTACCGTAAAAGAGGTTCTTGTAAACAGAGCCGTCCCAAACTTTGGGGTGGCTGTGTCTGTTTGATTTTAATTTCCCTAAGCTATAGGACCATAAGTGTAAGTGCCCTAGGCTCTGTTGCTTTGTTTTTTACATGTTTCAGGAAACACCATACACTTCTCCAGAGTGGCTGTTGGCAATTTACATCCCGTCCATCAGCATAACAAGGCTCCCAGTTCTCCATGGCCTGTCCTGCCTTTCTGGATTTTACACTTTTTACAGATGGCCCTTTTGACCGGGGGGAAGTGAGACTTCATTGTAGTGCAGATTTCCTTTGCAAGCTTGCTTGGTTGGCCAAAAAGGGCGTATGCGTTTTTTCCTGAATATATTCAGGAAAAAACGCATACGCCCTTTTTGGCCAAGTGCATCATTGTGCACGTTCTGCCTCTTTTCCTATGCTTTAAATGCAATTCCTGTCTACTTCCTGAAATCAGTTTCCTACAATTCTGCCCCAGTTTGCAGTCCTCTTGGCAGCCTTACTTCAGTATATTTTTGGACGATAGCTGTCATTTATAACTCTGCAGGTTTGTGAATTACAGTGTCCCTGAGCTCCTTTCTTCAACTCCCTTTCTTGTGAGCTGGCCACAACACCGCAGGATTGCTTTAGGCCCTAATCTGGTTCCAGCACGGCACGCTGAGCCTTTGGTTAATTCCTCTTCCTGGTGGGAAATGAGAGTTAAATTTGCCCGTCCAGACACCTCCAGCTAGTCTCTCATTGGTTCTCCCTATTCCTGTTCATCTTTCGCCGAAATTGCAAACTGGGCCAAACAGGAGGTTAAAGGCACTGACTCTCCAAGTCGGGAGAGTGTTAGTAAAGTGTTTGGAATGTTGCACCCGAGTACCAGGGTACGAGAACTGAGACATATTTGAACACGTCTCCCGATCACACGGTTGATCATACTCTGGGTTCCACATGCATGTTTTAGCTGAAGGAAGAATCCCTTAAACCTGGAGAGTTGAGACCCGTGGAATGGGTACCATGCAATATGACTTCAAAGGGTCTTCATTTGCTCACCGAACCTCTCCAATCCTATCACTGCTGCGTTTATGCCCCTGTACACACGCTTGATTCTTTTTCAGAGACATAGCAATCCATAGGTTTTAAGATACTTACTAGTCAGGTACATTGTTAGGCGTTTAATATGGGGTGTTGAGTCCATTTCGTTGAGCAAGGAGTAGCTCTTGTGTATTACATATTTGGCTTAAGGAACTTTATCTGTGCTCATTTCAATCTCTGGTTTTATGCAGCACCCCAACTCACCTTTCCACTTGAGCAAGCATAAGTTGGTTTTCTGAATTTGAGACCCAGTTCTGTTTTGTAATTCAGTTCCTGTGTAGCCATGTTTACATTCCGTGTTTTAGTGATATCTTATGATATTTCTTTTTCTGTGTGACTTATTTCAGTTAGAATCATCATACCTGAATCCACTCATTATGCTGCTACGGGCCTGATGACATAGATTTCATTGCTGAGTGATATTGCATTGTAGGTAAATACCACAATTTCTTTATCCATTTTCCGCTTTCTGCGATATTGAACTTGTACCGTAAACGAGGTTTTTGTAAACAGAGCCAACCCAAACTTTGGGGTGGTTGTGTCTTTTTGATTTTAATTTCCCTAAGCTATAGGACCATAAGTGGAAGTGCCCTAGGCTCTGTTGCTTTGTTTTTTAGATGTTTCAGGAAACACCATACACTTCTCCAGAGTGGCTGTTGGCAATTTACATCCCGCCCATCAGCATAACAAGGCTAGCAGTTCTCCATGGCCTGTCCTGCCTTTGTGGATTTTACACTTTTTTCAGATGGCCGTTTTGACCGGGGGGAAGTGAGACTTAATTGTAGTGCAGATTTACTTTGCAAGCTTGCTTGGTTGGCCAAAAAGGGCGTATGCGTTTTTTCCTGAATATATTCAGGAAAAAACGCATACGCCCTTTTTGTCCAACTGTATCATTGTGCACGTTCTGCCTCTTTTCCTATGCTTTAAATGCAATTCCAGTCTACCTCCTGAAATCGGTTTCCTGCAATTCTGCCCCGCTTTCAAGTCCTCTTGGCAGCCTTACTTCAGTATATTTTTGGACGATAGCTGTCATTTATAATTCTGCAGGTTTGTGAATTACAGTGCCCCTGAGCCCCTTTCTTCAACTCGCTTTCTTGTGAGCTGCCCGCAACACCGCAGGATTGCTTCAGGCCCTAATCTGCTTCTGGCACTGCACGCTGAGCCTTTGGTTATTCCTCTTCCTGGTGGGAAATGAGAGTTAAATTTTCCCGTCCAGACACCTCCAGCTAGTCTCTCATTGGTTCTCCCTATTCCTGTTCATCTTCCGGAGAAATTGCAAACTGGGCCAAACAGGAGCTTAAAGGCACTGACTCTCCAAGTCGGGAGAGTGTTAGTAAAGCGTCTGCAATGTTGCACTCGAGTACCAGGGGACGAAAACTGAGACATATTTGAACACGTTTCCCGATCACACGGTTGATCATACTCTGGGTTCCACATGCATGTTTCAGCTAAAGGAAGAATCCCTTAAACCTGTAGAGTTGAGACCCGTGGAATGGGTACCATGCAATATGACTTCAAAGGGTCTTCATTTGCTCACCGAACCTCTCCATCCTATCACTGCTGCGTTTATGACCCTGTACTCACGCTTGATTCTCTTTCAGAGACATAGCAATCCATAGGTTTTAAGATACTTACTAGTCAGGTACATTATTAGGCGTTTAATATGGTGTTTTGAGTCCATTTCGGTGAGCAAGGAGTAGCTCTTTTCTATTCCATATTTGGCTTAAGGAACTTTATCTGTGCTCATTTCAATCTCTGGTTTTATGCAGCACCCAAACTCACCTTTCCCCTTAAGCAAGCATAAGTTGGTTTTCTATATTTGAGACCCTGTTCTGTTTTGTAATCCAGTTCCTGTGTAGCCAAGATTACATTCTGTGTATTAGTGATATCTTATGATGGTTCTTTTTCTGTGTGACTTATTTCACTTAGAATCATCATACCTGAATCCACTCATTATGCTGCTATGGGCCTGATGACATAGATTTCATTGCTGAGTGATATTGCATTCTACGTAAGTACCACAACTTCTTTATCCATTTTTCGCTTTCTGCGATATTGAACTTGTACCGTAAACGAGGTTCTTGTAAACAGAGCTGTCCCAAACTTTGGGGTGGCTGTGTCTTTTTGATTTTAATTTCCCTAAGCTATAGGACCATAAGTGGAAGTGCCCTAGGCTCTGTTGCTTTGTTTTTTAGATGCTTCAGGAAACACCATACACTTCTCCCGAGTGGCTGTTGGCAATTTACATCCCGCCCATCAGCATAACAAGGCTCCCAGTTCTCCATGGCCTGTCCTGCCTTTCTGGATTTTACACTTTTTACAGATGGCCCTTTTGACCGGGGGGAAGTGAGACTTCATTGTAGTGCAGATTTCCTTTGCAAGCTTGCTTGGTTGGCCAAAAAGGGCGTATGCGTTTTTTCCTGAATATATTCAGGAAAAAACGCATACGCCCTTTTTGGCCAAGTGCATCATTGTGCACGTTCTGCCTCTTTTCCTATGCTTTAAATGCAATTCCTGTCTACTTCGTGAAATCAGTTTCCTGCAATTCTGCCCCAGTTTGCAGTCCTCTTGGAAGCCTTACTTCAGTATATTTTTGGACGATAGCTGTCATTTATAACTCTGCAGGTTTGTGAATTACAGTGTCCCTGAGCTGCTTTCTTCAACTCCCTTTCTTGTGAGCTGGCCGCAACACCGCAGGATTGCTTCAGGCCCTAATCTGGTTCCGGCACGGCATGCTGAGCCTTTGGTTAATTCCTCTTCCTGGTGGGAAATGAGAGTTAATTTTGCCCGTCCAGACACCTCCAGCTAGTCTCTCATTGGTTCTCCCTATTCCTGTTCATCTTCCACAGAAATTGCAAACTGGGCCAAACAGGAGTTTAAAGTCATTGACTCTCCAAGTGGGGAGAGTGTTAGTAAAGCGTCTGGAATGTGGCACCCGAGTACCAGGGGACAAGAATTGAGACATATTTGAACACATCTCCCGATCACATGGTTGATTATACTGTGGGTTCCACATGCATGTTTTAGCTGAAGGAAGAATCCCTTAAACCTGGAGAGTTGAGACCCGTGGAATGGGTACCATGCAATATGACTTCAAAGGGTCTTCATTTGCTCACCAAACCTCTCCAGTCCTATCACTGCTGCGTTTATGCCCCTGTGCACATGCTTGATTCTCTTTCGGAGACATAGCAATCCATAGGTTTTAAGATACTTACTAGTCAGGTACATTCTTAGGCATTTAATATGGGGTGTTGAGTCCATTTCGTTGAACAAGGAGTAGCTCTTGTCTATTCCATATTTGGCTTAAGGAACTTTATCTGTGCTCATTTCAATCTCTGGTTTTATGCAGCACCCCAACTCACCTTTCCCCTTAAGCAAGCCTAAGGTGGTTTTCTAAATTTGAGACCCTGTTCTGTTTTGTAATTCCGTTCCTGTGTAGCCAAGATTACATTCCGTGTATTAGTGATATCTTATGATGTTTCTTTTTCTGTGTGACTTATTTCAGTTAGAATCATCATACCTGAATCCACTCTATGCTGTTACGGGCCTGATGACATAGATTTCATTGCTGAGTGATATTGCATTGTACGTAAGTACCACAACTTCTTTATCCATTTTTCACTTTCTGCGATATTGAACTTGTACCGTAAACGAGGTTCTTGTAAACAGAGCCGTCCCAAACTTTGGGGTGGCTGTGTCTTTTTGATTTTAATTTCCCTAAGCTATAGGACCATAAGTCGAAGTGCCCTAGGCTCTGTTGCTTTGTTTTTTAGATGTTTCAGGAAACACCATACACTTCTCCAGAGTGGCTGTTGGCAATTTACATCCCACCCCTCAGCATAACAAGGCTCCCAGTTCTCCATGGCCTGTCCTGCCTTTCTGGATTTTACACTTTTTTCAGATGGCCCTTTTGACCGGGGGGAAGTGAGACTTCATTGTAGTGCAGATTTCCATTGCAAGCTTGCTTGGTTGGCCAAAAAGAGCGTATGCGTTTTTTCCTGAATATATTCAGGAAAAAACGCATACGCCCTTTTTGGCCAAGTGCACCATTGTGGACGTTCTGCCTCTTTTCCTATGCTTTAAATGCAATTCCAGTCTACCTCCTGAAATCGTTTTCCTGCAATTCTGCCCCGCTTTCAAGTCCTCTTGGCAGCCTTACTTCAGTATATTTTTGGACGATAGCTGTCATTTATAACTCTGCAGGTTTGTGAATGACAGTGCCCCTGAGCTCCTTTCTTCAACTCGCTTTATTGTGAGCTGGCCGCAACACCGCAGGATTGCTTCAGGCCCTAATCTGGTTCCGGCATGGCACGCTGAGACTTTGGTTAATTCCTCTTCCTGGTGGGAAATGAGAGTTAAATTTTCCCGTCCTGATACCTCCAGCTTGTCTCTCATTGGTTCTCCATATTCCTGTTCATCTTCCGCAGAAATTGCAAACTGAGCCAAACAGGAGGTTAAAGGCACTGACTGTCGAAGTCGGCAGAGTGTTAGTAAAGCGTCTGGAATGTTACACCCGAGTACCAGGGTACGAGAACTGAGACATATTTGAACACGTCTCCCGATCACACAGTTGATCATACTCTGGGTTTCACATGCATGTTTTAGCTGAAGGAAGAATCCCTTTAACCTGGAGAGTTGAGACCCGTGGAATGGGTACCATGCAATATGAGTTCAAAGGGTCTTCATTTGTTCTCCGAACCTCTCGAATCCTATCATTGCTGCGTTTATGCCGCTGTACACATGCTTGATTCTCTTTCGGAGACATAGCGATCCATAGGTTTTAAGATACTTACTAGTCAGGTACAGTCTTAGGCGTTTAATATGGGGTGTTGAGTCCATTTCGTTGAGCAAGGAGTAGCTCTTGTCTATTACATATTTGGCTTATGGAACAGTATTTGTGCTCATTTCAATCTCTGGTTTTATGCAGCGCCCCAGCTCACCTTTCTCCTTAAGCAAGCATAAGTTGGTTTTCTAAATTTGAGACCCTGTTCTGTTTTGTAATTCAGTTCCTGTGTAGCCAAGTTTACATTCCGTGTATTAGTGATATCTTATGATGTTTCTTTTTCTGTGTGACTTATTTCACTTAGAATCATCGTACCTGAATCCACTCATTATGCTGCTACGGGCCTGATGACAGAGATTTCATTGCTGAGTGATATTGCATTGTACGTAAGTACCACAGCTTCTTTATCCATTTTTCACTTTCTGTGATATTGAACTTGTACCGTAAACGAGGTTCTTGTATACAGAGCCGTCCCAAACTTTGGGGTGGCTGTGTCTGTTGGATTTTAATTTCCCTAAGCTATAGGACCATAAGTGGAAGTGCCCTAGGCTCTGTTGCTCTGTTTTTAGATGTTTCAGGAAACACCATACACTTCTCCAGAGTGGCTGTTGGCAATTTACATCCCGCCCATCAGCATAACAAGGCTCCCAGTTCTCCATGGCCAGTCCTGCCTTTCTGGATTTTACACTTTTTTCAGATGGACCTTTTGACCAGGGGGCAGTGAGACTTCATTGTAGTGCAGATTTCCTTTGCAAGCTTGCTTTGTTTGCCAAAAAGTGCGTATGCGTTTTTTCCTGAATATATTCAGGAAAAAACGCATACCCTCTTTTTGGCCAAGTGCATCATTGTGGACGTTCTGCCTCTTTTCCTATGCTTTACATGCAATTCCAGTCTACATCCTGAAATCGGTTTCCTGCAATTCTGTCCCACTTTCAGGTCCTCTTGGCAGCCTTACTTCAATATATTTTTGGACGATAGCTGTCATTTATAACTCTGCAGGTTTGTGAATCACAGTGCCCCTGAGCTCCATTCTTCAACTCGCTTTCTTGTGAGCTGGCCGCAACACCGCAGGATTGCTTCATTCCCTAGTGTGGTTCCGGCATGGCACGCTGAGCCTTTGGTTAATTCCGCTTCCTGGTGGGAAATGAGAGTTAAATTTGCCCGTCCAGACACCTCCAGCTAGTGTGTCATTGGTTCTCCCTATTCCTGTTCATTTTTCGCAGAAATTGCCAACTGGGCCAAACAGGAGGTTAAAGGCACTGACTCTCCAAGTGGGGAGAGTGTTAGTAAAGCGTCTGGAATGTTGCACCCGAGTACCAGGGGACGAAAACTGAGACACATTTGAACACGTTTCGCGATCACACGGTGGATCATACTCTGGGTTCCACATGCATGTTTTAGCTGAAGGAAGAATCCCTTAAACCTGGAGAGTTGAGACCCATGGAATGGGTACCATGCAATATGACTTCAAAGGGTCTGCATTTGATCACCGAACCTCACCGATCCTATCACCTCTGCGTTTATGCCACTGTACACACGCTTGATTCTCTTTCAGAGACATAGCAATCCATACGTTTTAAGATTCTTACTAGTCAGGTGTATTCTTAGGCGTTTAATATGGGGTGTTGAGTCCACTTCGTTGAGCAAGGAGTAGCTCTTGTCTATTACATATTTGGCTTATGGAACGGTATCTGTGCTAATTTCAAACTCTGGTTTTATGCAGCATCCCAACTCACCTTTCCCCTTAAGCAAGCATAAGTTGGTTTTCTACATTTGAGACCCTGTTCTGTTTTGTAATTCAGTTCCTGTGTAGCCAAGTTTTAATTCCGTGTAGTAGTGACATCTTATGATGTTTCTTTTTCTGTGTGACTTATTTCACTTAGAATCATCGTACCTGAATCCACTCATTATGCTGCTACAGACCTGATGACATAGATTTCATTGCTGAGTGATATTGCATTGTACGTAAGTACCACAACTTCTTTATCCATTTTTCGCTTTCTGTGATATTGAACTTGTACCGTAAACGAGGTTCTTGTAAACAGAGCCGTCCCAAACTTTGGGGTGGCTGTGTCTTTTTTATTTTAATTTCCCTAAGCTATAGGACCATAAGTGGAAGTGCCCTAGGCTCTGTTGCTTTGTTTTTTAGATGTTTCAGGAAACACCATACACTTTTCCAGAGTAGCTGTTGGCAATTTACATCCCGCCCATCAGCATAACAAGGCTCCCAGTTCTCCATGGCCTGTCCTGCCTTTCTGGATTGTACACTTTTTTCAGATGGACCTTTTGACCGGGGGGCAGTTAGACTTCATTGTAGTGCAGATTTCCTTTGCAAGCTTGCTTGGTTGGCAAAAAAGGGTTTATGCATTTTTTCCTGAATATATTCAGGAAAAAACGCATACGCGCTTTTTGGCCAAGTGCATCATTGTGGACTTTCTGCCTCTTTTCCTATGCTTTACATGCAATTCCAGTCTACCTCCTGAAATCGGTTTCCTGCAATTCTGCACCCCTTTTAAGTCCTCTTGGCAGCCTTACTTCAATATATTTTTGGATGATAGCTGTCATTTATAACTCTACAGGTTTGTGAATGACAGTGCCTCTGAGCTCCTTTCTTCAACTCGCTTTCTTGTGAGCTGGCCGCAACACCGCAGGATTGCTTCAGGCCCTAGTGTGGTTCAGGCATTGCACGCTGAGCCTTAGGTTAATTCCTCTTCCTGGTGGGAAATGAGAGTTAAATTTACCCGTCCAAACACCTCCAGCTAATCTCTCATTGGTTCTCCCTATTCCTGTTCATCTTCCACAGAAATTGCAAACTGAGCCAAACAGGAGTTTAAAGGCACTGACTCTCCAAGTGGGGAGAGTGTTAGTAAAGCATCTGGAATGTTGCACCCGAGTAACAGGGGAGGAAAACTGAGACACATTTGAACACGTTTCCCGATCACACGGTGGATCATACTCTGGGTTCCACATGCATGTTTTAGCTGAAGGAAGAATCCCTTAAACCTGGAGAGTTGAGACCCATGGAATGGGTACCATGCAATATGACTTCAAAGGGTCTGCATTTGCTCACCGAACCTCACCAATCCTATCACTGCTGCATTTATGCCGCTGTACACACGCTTGATTCTCTTTCGGAGACATATAAATCCATAGGTTTTAAGATTCTTACTAGTTAGGTATATTCTTAGGCGTTTAATATGGGGTGTTTAGTTCACTTCGTTGAGCAAGGAGTAGCTGTTGTCTATAACATATTTGGCTTATGGAACGGTATCTGTGCTCATTTCAATCTCTGGTTTTATGCAGCACCCCAACTCACCTTTCCCCTTAAGCAAGCATAAGTTGGTTTTCTACATTTGAGACCCTGTTCTGTTTTGTAATTCAGTTCCTGTGTAGCCAAGTTTACATTCCGTGTAGTAGTGATATGTTATGATGTTTCTTTTTCTGTGTGACTTATTTCAATTAGAATCATTGTACCTGAATCCACTCATTATGCTGCTACGGACCTGATGACATAGATTTCTTTGCTGAGTGATATTGCATTATACGTAAGTACCACAACTTCTTTATCCATTTTTCGCTTTCCGTGATATTGAACTTGTACCGTAAACGAGGTTCTTGTAAACAGAGCCAATCCAAACTTTGGGGTGGCTGTGTCTTTTTGATTTTAATTTCCCTAAGCTATAGGACCATAAGTGGAAGTGCCCTAGGCAGTGTTGCTTTGTTTTTTAGATGTTTCAGGAAACACCATACACTTCTCCAGAGTGGCTGTTGGCAATTTACATCCCGCCCATCAGCATAACAAGGCTCCTTTTTCCCCATGGCCTGTCCTGCCTTTCTGGATTTTACACTTTTTTCAGATGGCCCTTTTGACCGGGGGGCAGTGAGACTTCATTGTAGTGCAGATTTCCTTTGCAAGCTTGCTTGGTTGGCGAAAAAGGGCGTATGCATTTTTTCCTGAATATATTCAGGAAAAAACGCATACGCCCTTTTTGGCCAAGTGCATCATTGTGGACGTTCTGCCACTTTTCCTATGCTTTACATGCAATTCCAGTCTACCTCCTGAAATCGGTTTCCTGCAATTCTGCCCCGCTTCCAAGTCCTCTTGGCAGCCTTACTTCAATATATTTTTGGACGATAGCTGTCATTTATAACTCTGCAGGTTTGTGAATTACAGTGCCCCTGAGCTCCATTCTTCAACTCGCTTTCTTGTGAGCTGGCCGCAACACCGCAGGATTGCTTCAGGCCCTAGTGTGGTTCCGGCATAGAACTCTGAGCCTTTGGTTAATTCCTCTTCCTGGTGGGAAATGAGAGTTAAATTTGCCCGTCCAGACACCTCCAGCTAGTCTCTCATTGGTTCTCCCTATTCCTGTTCATTTTCCACAGAAATTGCAAACTGGGCCAAACAGGAGGTTAAAGGAACTGACTCTCCAAGTGGGGAGAGTGTTAGTAAAGCGTCTGGAATGTTGCACCCGAGTACCAGGGGACGAAAACTGAGACACATTTGAACACGTTTCCCGATCTCATGGTGGATCATACTCTGGGTTCCACATGCATGATTTAGCTGAAGGAAGAATCCCTTAAACCTGGAGAGTTGAGACCCATGGAATGGGTACCATGCAATATGACTTCAAAGGGTCTGCATTTGCTCACCGAACCTCACCAATCTTATCACTGCTGCGTTTATGCCACTGTACACACGCTTGATTCTCTTTCGGAGACATATAAATCCATAGGTTTTAAGGTTCTTACTAGTTAGGTACATTTTTAGGCATTTAATATGGCGTTTTGAATCCAGTTCGTTGAGCAATGAGTAGCTCTTGATTATTCCATATTTGGCTTATGGAACGGTATCTGTGTTAATTTCAATCTCTGCTTTTATGCAGCAGTCCAACTCACCTTTCCCCTTAAGCAAGCATAAGTTGGTTTTCTACATTTGAGACCCTGTTCTGTTTTGTAATTCAGTTCCTGTGTAGCCAAGTTTACATTCCGTGTAGTAGTGATATCTAATGATGTTTCTTTTTCTGTGTGACTTATTTCACTTAGAATCATTGTACCTGAATCCACTCATTTTGCTGCTACGGGCCTGATGACATAGATTTCATTGCTGAGGGATTTTCCATTGTACGTAAGTGCCACAACTTCTTTATCCATTTTTCGCTGTCTGTGATATTGAACTTGTACCGTAAAGGAGGTTCTTGTAAACAGAGCCGTCGCAAACATTGGGGTGGCTGTCTCTTTTTGATTTTAATTTCCCTAAGCTATAGGACCATAAGTGGAAGTGCCCTAGGCTCTGTTGCTTTGTTTTTTAGATGTTTCAGGAAACACCATACACTTCTCCAGAGTGGCTGTTGGCAATTTACATCCCGCCCATCAGCATAACAAGGCTCCCAGTTCTCCATGGCATGTCCTGCCTTTCACAATTTTTTCATATGGCCCTTTTGACCGGGGGGCAGTGAGACTTCATTGTAGTGCAGATTTCCATTGCAAGCTTGCTTGGTTCGCCAAAAAGGGCGTATGCGTTTTTTCCTGAATATATTCAGGAAAAAACGCATACGCCCTTTTTGGCCAAGTGCATCATTGTGGACGTTCTGCCTCTTTTCCTATGCTTTACATGCAATTCCACTCTACCTCCTGAAATCGGTTTCCTGCAATTCTTTCCCACTTTCAAGTCCTCTTGGCAGCCTTACTTCAATATATTTTTGGACGATAGCTGTCATTTATAACTATGCAGGTTTGTGAATGACAGTGCCCCTGAGCTACTTTCTTCAACTTGCTTTCTTGTGAGCTGGCCTCAACACCACAAGATTGCTTCGGGCCGTAGTGTGGTTTCGGCATGGCATGCTGAGCCTTTGGTTAATTCCTCTACCTGGTGGGAAATGAGAGTTAAATTTGCCCGTCCAGACACCTCCAGCTAGTCTCTCATTGGTTCTTCCTATTCCTGTTCATTTTCCGCAGAAATTGCAAACTGGGCCAAACAGGAGGTTAAAGGCACTGACTCTCCAAGTGGGGAGAGTGTTAGTAAAGCGTCTGGAATGTTGCACCCGAGTAACAGGGGACGAAAACTGAGACACATTTGAACACGTTTCCTGATCACACGGTGGATCATACTCTGGGTTCCACATGCATGTTTTAGCTGAAGGAAGAATCCCTTAAACCTGGAGAGTTGAGACTCATGGAATGGGTACCATGCAATATGACTTCAAAGGGTGTGCATTTGCTCACCGAACCTCACCAATCCTATCACTGCTGCATTTATGCCAGTGTACACATGCTTGATTCTCTTTCGGAGACATATAAATCCATAGGTTTTAAGATTCTTACTAGTCAGGTATATTCTTAGGCGTTTAATATGGGGTGTTGAGTCCACTTCGTTGAGCAAGGAGTAGCTCTTGTGTATTACATATTTGGCTTATGGAACGGTATGTGTGCTAATTTCAATCTCTGGTTTTATGCAGCTCCCCAACTCACCTTTCCCCTTAAGCAAGCATAAGTTGGTTTTCTACATTTGAGACGCTGTTCTGTTTTGTAATTCAGTTCCTGTGTAGCCAAGTTTACATTCCGTGTAGTAGTGATATCTTATGATGTTTCTTTTTCTGTGTGACTTATTTCACTTAGAATCTTCGTACCTGAATCCACTCATTATGCTGCTACGGGCCTCATTACATAGATTTCATTGCTGAGTGATACTGCATTGTATGTAAGTACCACAACTTCTTTATCCATTTTTCGCTTTCTCTGATATTGAACTTGTACCGTAAAAGAGGTTCTTGTAAACAGAGCCGTCCCAAAATTTGGGTTGGCTGTGTCTTTTTGATTTTAATTTCCCTAAACCATAGGACCATATGTGGAAGTGCCCTAGGCTTTGTTGCTTTGTTTTTTAGATGTTTAGGAAACACCATAAACTTCTCCAGAGTGGCTGTTGGCAATTTACATCCCGCCCATCAGCATAACAAGGCTCCTTTTTCCCCATGGCCTGTCTTGCCTTTCTGGATTTTACACTTTTTTCAGATGGCCCTTTAGACCGGGGGGAAGTGACACTTCATAGTAGTTCGGATTTCCATTGCAAGCTTGCTTGGTTTGCCAAAAAGGGCGTATGTGTTTTTTCCTGAATATATTCAGGAACAAACTCATACGCCCTTTTTTGCCAAGTGCATCATTGTCGATGTTCTGCCTCTTTTCCTATGCTTTAAATGCAAATCCAGTCTACCTCCTGAAATCGGTTTCCTGCAATTCTGCCCCGCTTTCAAGTCCTCTTCGCAGCCTTACTTCAATATATTTTTGGACGTTATCTGTCATTTATAACTCTGCAGGTTTGTGAATTACAGGGCCCCTGAGCTCCTTTCTTCAACTCGCTTTCTTGTGAGCTGGCCGCAAACCCACAAGACTGCTTCAGGCCCTAATCTGCTTCTGGCAGGGCACGCTGAGCCTTTGTTTAATTCCTCTTCCTGGTGGGAAATGAGTGTTAAATATGCCCGTCCAGACACCTACCTCACTCTCAACCCCTTGGTGATGTGGGTCCTCTGGTTTGTGGCCACCTTTGCTGGGTTCCTCACGTTTCGATGATGTGGCCCCACTAGTGTGAGGACACTCCTGCCTGGTTCTCATCCACGTGGTTATGTGGACCCCCTGGTGAGAGTCTGTTCCTGGCTGTGTTCCTCACCCTTCTGTGAGGGAGACCCTCTGCTGATTGGTCACTCCTGCATGGCTGGCACACATTGCCTTGGTGAAGTCAGCCGTGTGGTGGCAGTTGGAGCGTGCTGGGAATCTCCTCCCACCGGTGATGAGGGCCCTCTTCGGTCAGGCCCTAACTGCTGGGCTCACCAACTTTTCTTAGTGAGCCCAGTGATGCTTGGGCACTCCTCTTAGGATCCCATCTCCATGGGGATGTGGGCCTTCTGCTCTGAGGTCCCAACGGCTGGGTTGTTCACATTTTCATGATGTGGGCTCTCTGGTGTTAGTTCACAGAGGCCTGGATCCCATAGCCTCTGTGCACTTGGCCGCCTGCTGGGAGGTTCCAACTGCTGGATTCCTCACTTTTTTAATTTTTTGGGCCCTCTGTTGTGAGGATCCTCCTGCCTGCCTCACTCCCAGCCCCTTCGTGATGTGTGTCGTCTGGTTTGAGGCCACATGTGCTGGGTTCCTCACCTTTCGATGATGTGGGACCAATGGTCTTAGGAGACTCCTGCCTGGTTCACATCCCCTTGGTGATGTGGGCCCTCTGTTGAGAGTCTGATCCTGGCTGGGTTCCTCCCCCATCTGTGAGGTGGGCCGTCTGCTGTGAAGTCACTCCTGCCTGGCTTGCTCACCTCGCCTTGTGGACATGAGCCCTCTGGTGGCACTTGGAGCCTGCTGGGAGCCTCCTCCCCTCGGTGATGAGGGCCCTCTGGCGTCAGGCCCTAACTGCTGGGCTCCCCACATTTTGTGATGTGTGCCCAGTGGTGCGAGGACACTCCATCCAGGTTCACATCCCCATTGGGATGTGGGCCTTCTGCTCTGAGGTCCCAACGCCTGGGTTGCTCACAGTTTCATGATGTGGGCTCTCTGCTGTTAGTTCACTCCTGTCTGTATCCCATAGCTTCTGTGCTCTCGGCCGCCTGCTGGGAGGTTCCAACTGCTGGATTCCTCACCTTTCTTATTCTTTGGGCCCTCTGTTTTTAGGCTACTGCTGCCTGCCTCACTCCCATTCCCTTTGTGATATGTGTCCTCTGATTTGAGGCCACATGTGCTGGGTTCCGCACCTTTCGATGATGTGGCCCCACTGGAGGGAAGACAGTCCTGACTGGTTCCCATCCCCTTGCAGATGTGGGCCCTCAGGTGAGAGTCTGATCCTGGCTGGGTTCCTCACCCTTCTGTGAGGTGGGCCCTCTGCTGTGAGGTCAATCATGCCTGTCTGGCACACGTCACCTTGGCGACGTGGGCCCTCTGGTGGTAGTTGGAGTGTGCTGGGATCCTCCTCCCCTCGGTGATGAGGGCCCTCTTGCCTAAGGCCATAACTGCTGGGCTCCCCACATTTTCTGATGTGCACCAAGTGAGTGAGGACACTCTTGCCAGGTTCCCATCCCCATGGGGATATGCGCCTTCTGCTCTGAGGTCAAAACGGCTGGCTTGCTCACAGTACCATGATGTGGGCCCTCTGCTGTGAGTTCACTCCGGCAAGGATCCCTTATCATCGGTGCTCTGAGCCGCCTGCTGGGAGGTTCCAACTGCTGGATTCCTCAACTTTTTTATTCTATGTGCCCTCTGTTGTGAGGCTCCTCCTGCCTGCCTCACTGCCAGCCCCTTGGTGATGACTGTCCTTTGGTTTGAGGCCACATGTGCTGCATTCCTCACCTTTCGATGATCTGGCCCCACTCGTGTGAGGACACTCCTGCCTGGTTCCCATCCCCTTGGTGAGGTGGGCCCTCTGGCGAGAGTCTAATCCTGGCTGGGTTCCTCAACGTTCTGTGAGGTAGGCCCTCTGCTGTGAGGTCACTCCTGCTTGGCTGGCACACGTCACCTTGGAATCATGAGCCCTCTGGTGGCAGTTGGAGCGTGCAGGGTGCCTCCTCCTTTTGGTGATGACGGCCCTCTGGCGTCAGGCCCTAAATGGTGGGCTCCCCACATTTTCTGATGTGCGCCCAGTGGTGCGAGGACACTCCAGCCAGGTTCCCATTCCCATGGGGATGTGGGCCTTCTGCGCTGAGGTCCCAACGCCTGGGTTGCTCACAGTTTTATGATGTGGGCCCTCTGCTGTGAGTTCACTGTGGCCTGGTTCCCATAGCCTCAGTGTTCTGGGCCGCCTGCTGGAAGGTCTAAATGCTGGAATCCTCACGTTTTTTATATTATGTGCCCTGTGTTGTGAGGCTACTCCTGCGTTCCTCACTCCAAGGCCCTTGGTGATGTGGGTCCTCTGGTTTGAGGACACATGTGCTGGGTTCCTCACCTTAAGATGATGAGGCCCCACTGGTGTGAGGATAATCCTGACTGGTTCCCATCCCCTTTGTGATGTGGGCCCTCTGGTGAGAGTCTGATCCTGGCTGGGTTCCTCACCCATCTGTGAGGTGAGCCCTCTACTATCAGGTAACTCTTGCCTGGCTTGCTCACCTCGCCTTGTTGACATGAGCCCTCTGGTGGCACTTGGACCCTGCTGGGAGCCTCCTCACCTCTGTGATGAGGGCCCTCTGACGTCAGGCCCTAACTGCTGGGCTCCCCAACTTTTCTTAGTGAGCCCAGTGATGCTCGGACACTCCTCTTAGGTTCCCATCTCCACGGGGATGTGGGCCTTCTGCTCTGAGGTTCCAACAGCTGGGTTGATCACAATTTCATGATGTGGGCTCTCTGGTGTTAGTTCACTGTGGCCTGGATGCCATAGCCTCTGTGCTCTGGGCCGCCTGCTGGGAGGTTCCAACTTCTCGATTCCTCAACTTTTGTATTCTATGGGTCCTGTGTTGTGATGCTCCTCCTGCCTGCCTCACTCGCAACCCCTTCGTGATGTGGGTCTTTTGGTTTGAGGCCACATGTGCTGGGTTCTGCAACTTTCAATGATGTGGCCCCACTGGTGTGAGGACACTCCTGCCTGGTTCCCATCCCCTTGGTGATGTGGGCCTTCTGGTGACAGTCTTATCCTGGCTGGGTTCCTCACTCTTCTGTGAGGTAGGCCCTCTGCTGTGAGGTCACTCCTGCCTGACTTGCACACATCACCTTGGCGACGTGGGCCCTCTGTTGGCACATGGAACCTGCTGGGAGCCTTCTGCCCTCGGTGATGATGGCCCTCTAGCATCAGGCTCTAACTGCTGGGCTCCCCACGTTTTCTGATGTGAGCCCAGTGATGCCAGGACACTTCTGTCAGGTTCCCATCCCCATGAGGATGTGGGCTTTCTGCTCTGAGGTCCCAACGCCTGGGTTGCTCACAGTTTCATGATGTGGGCTCTCTGCTGTTAGTTCACTCCTGCCTGCATCCCATAGCTTCTGTGCTCTCGGCCACCTGCTGGGAGGTTCCAACTGCTGGATTCCTCACCTTTTTTATTCTTTGGGCCCTCTGTTTTTAGGCTACTCCTACCTGCCTCACTCCCATCCCCTTTGTGATGTATGTCCTCTGATATGAGGCCGCATGTGCTGGGTTCCTCACCTTTCGATGATGTGGCCCCACTGGTGGGAGGACAGTCCTGACTGGTTCCCATCCCCTTGGTGTTGTGGGCCCTCTGGCGAGAGTCTCATCCTGCCTCGGTTCCTTACCCTTCTGTGAGATAGGCCCTCTGCTGTGAGGTCACTACTGCCTGGCTGGCGCATGCCACCATGTAGACGTGGGCCCTCTGTTGGCAGTTGGAACCTGCTGGGAGTCTCCTCCCCTCAGTTATGAGGGCCCCCTGGCGTCAGGCCCTAACTGCTGGGCTCCTAACATTTTCTGATATGTGCTAAGTGGTGCGAAGCCACTCCTGCCAGGTTCCCATCCCAATGGGGATGTGGGTCTTCTGTTCTGAGGTCCCAACGGCTGGGCTGCTCACAGGTTCATGATGTGGGCCCTCTGCTGTGAGTTCACTGCGGCCTGGATCCCATAGCCTCGGTGCTCTGGGCCACTTGCTGGGAGGTTCCAACTGCTGGATTCCTCAACTTTTATATTCTATGGACCCTGTGTTGTGAGGCCGGTCCTGCCAGCCTCATTCCGAACCCCTTGGTGATGTGGTTCCTGTGGTTTGAGGCTACATGTGCTGGGATCCTCACCTTTCGATGATGTTGTCCCACTGGTGTGGGGACACTCCTGCCTGGTTCCCATCCCCTTGGTGATGTGGGCCCTCTGGTGAGAGTCTGATCCTGTCTGTGTTCCTCACCCTTCTGTGAGGTGGGCCCTCTGCTGTGAGGTCACTCCTGCCGGGCTGGCACACATCGCCTTGGCGACGTTGGCCCTCTGGTGGCAGCTGGAGCCTGCTGGGAGCCTCCTCCTCTTGGTGATAAGTGCCCTCTAGCGTCAGGCCCTAATTTCTGAGCACCCCACGTTTTCTGATGTGAGCCCAGTGATGCCAGGACACTCCTGTCATGTTCCCATCACCATGGGGATGTGGGTCTTCTGCTCTGAGGTCCCAATGTCTGGGTTGCTCACAGTTTCATGATGTGGGCTGTCTGGTGTTAGTTCACTCCGGCATGGATCCCCTAGCCTCTGTGTTCTTGGCCGCCTGCTGGGAGGTTCCAACTGCTGGATTCCTCACCTTTTTTATTTTTGGGCCCTCTGTTATGAGGCTCCTCCTGCCTGCCTCACTCCCAGCCCCTTGGTGATGGGTGTCCTATGGTTTCAAGCCACATGTTCTGGGTTCCTCACCTTTAGATGATGTGGCCCTACTCATGTGAGGACACTCCTGCCTGGTTCCAATCCATTTGGTGATGTGGGCCCTCTGGTGCGAGTCTGATCCTCACTGGGTTCGTCAAACTTCTCTGAGGTGGGCCCTCTGCTGTGAGGTCATTCGTGCCTGGTTGGCACACATCGCCTTGGCGACGTCAGCTCTCTGGTGGCAGTTGGAGCCTGCTGGGAGCCTCCTTCCATTGGTGATGAGGGTCCTCTGGCGTCAGGCCCGAACTGCTGGTTGCCCAAAATTTTCTGATACGTTCTCAGTGGTGCGAGGACACTCCTACCAGATTTCCATCCCCATGGGGATGTGGGCCTCCTGCTCTGAGGTCCCAATGGCTGGGTTGCTCAGTTTCATGACATGGGCCCTCTTCTGTGAGTTCACTGTGGCCTGGATCCCATAGCCTCGGTGCTCTGGGCCGCCTGCTGGGAGGTTCCAACTGCTGGATTCCCCACTTTTTTATTCTATGGGCCCAGGGTTGTGAGGCTACTCCTGCCTGCCTCACTCCGAGGCCCTTGGTGATGTGGGTCCTCTGGTTTGGGGACACATGTGCTGAGTACCTCACCTTTCGATGATGAGGCCCCACTGGTGTGAAGACACTCCTGCCTGGTTCCCATCCCCTTGGTGATGTGGGCCCTCTGGTGAGAGTCTGATGTTGGCTGGGTTTCTCACCCTTCTGTGAGGTGGGACATCTGCTGTGAGGTAACTCCTGCCTGGCTTGCTCACGTTGCCTTGGCAACGTGAGCCCTCAGGTGGCAGTTGGAGCCTGCTGGGAATCTCCTCCCCTCAGTTATGAGAGCTCTGGATAAAACACATATGCCCTTTTTTGCCAAGTGCATTATTTTCCAAGTTATGTCTCTTTTCCTATGCTTTAAGAGCGACTCCCGTGTACCTTCTGAAATCGGTTTCCAGCAATTCTGCCCCGCATTCAAGTCCTCTTCGCAGCCTTACTACAGTATAATTTTGGATGATAGCTGTCATTTATAACTCCGCAGGTTTGTGAATTACAGTGCCCCTCAGCTCTTTTCTTCAACTCGCTTTCTTGTGAGCTGTCCGCAAAACCACAGGATCTTTTCAGGCCCTAATCTAGTTCCAGCATGGCACGTGGAGCCTTTGGTTCATTCGTCTTCCTGGTGGGAAATGAGAGTTAAATTTGCCCGTCCAGACACCTACAGATAGGCTCCCATTGCTTCTCCTTATTCCTGTTCATCTTCCAAAGAAATTGCAAGCTGGGCCACACAGGAGGTTAAAGGCACTGACTCTCCAAGTGGGGAGAGTGTTAGTAAAGTGTCTGGAAAGTTGCACCGAGTAGCAGGGGACGAAAAATGAGATACATTTGAACACGTTTGCCGATCACACGGTGGATCATACTCTAGGTTCCACATACATGTTTTAGCTGAAGGAAGAATCCCTTACACCAGGATAGTTGGGACCCATGGAATGCGTACCATGCAATATGATTTCAAAGGGTCTGCATTTGCTCACCAAACCTCACCAATCCTATCACTGCTGCGTTTATGCCGTTGTACACACACTTAATTCTCTTTTGGAGACATATAAATCCATAGGTTTTAAGATTCTTACTAGTCAGGTATATTCTTAGGCGTTTAATATGGCATGTTGAGTCCACTTCATTGAGCAAGGAGTAGCTCTTGTCTATTACATATTTGGCTTATGGAACGGTATCTGTGCTAATTTCAATCTCTGGTTTTATGCAGCACCCCAACTCACCTTTCCCCTTAAGCAAGCATAAGTTGGTTTTCTACGTTTGAGACCCTGTTCTGTTTTGTAATTCAGTTCCTGTGTAGCCAAGTTTACATTCCGTGTAGTAGTGATATCTTATGATGTTTCTCTTTATGTGTGACTTATTTCACTTAGAATCATCGTACCTGAATCCACTCATTATGCTTCTACGGGCCTGATGGCATAGATTTCATTGCTGAGTGATATTGCATTGTACATAAGTACCACAACTTCTTTATCCAGTTTTCGCTTTCTGCAATATTCAACTTGTCCCGTAAACGAGGTTCTTGTAAACAGAGCCATCCCAAACTTTGGATTGGCTGTGTCTTTTTGATTTTAATTTCCCTAAGCTATAGGACCATAAGTGGAAGTGCCCTAGGCTCTGTTGCTTTGTGTTTTAGATATTTCAGGAAACACCATACACTTCTCCAGAGTGGCTGTTGGCAATTTACATCCCGCCCATCAGCATAACAAGGCTCTCAGTTCTCCATGGCCTGTCCTGCCTTTCTGGATTTTACAGTTTTTGCAGATGGCCCTTTTGTCCGGGGGGCAGTGAGACTTCATTGTAGTACAGATTTCCTTTGCAAGCTTGCTTGGTTGGCCAAAAAGGGCGTATGCGTTTTTTCCTGAATATATTCAGGAAAAAACGCATACGCCCTTTTTGGCCAAGTGCATCATTGTGGACGTTCTGCCTCTTTTCCTATGCTTTAAATGCAATTCCAGTCTACCTCCTAAAATCGGTTTCCTGCAATTCTGCCCCACTTTCAAGTCCTCTTGGCAGCCTTACTTCAATATATTTTTGGACGATAGCTGTCATTTATAACTCTGCAGGTTTGTGAATTACAGGGCCCCTGAGCTCCTTTCTTCAACTCGCTTTCTTGTGAGCTGGCCGCAACACCGCTGGATTGCTTCAGGCCCTAGTGTGGTTCCAGCATGGCACGCTGAGCCTTTGGTTAATTCCTCTTCCTGGTGGGAAATGAGAGTTAAATTTGCCCGTCCAGACACCTCCAGCTAGTGTGTCATTGGTTCTCCCTATTCCTGTTCATTTTTCGCAGAAATTGCCAACTGGGCCAAACAGGAGGTTAAAGGCACTGACTCTCCAAGTGGGGAGAGTGTTAGTAAAGCGTCTGGAATGTTGCACCCGAGGTCCAGGTGATGAAAACTGAGACACATTTGAACACGTTTCCCGATCACACGGTGGATCATACTCTGGGTTCCACATGCATGATTAAGCTGAAGGAAGAATCACTTAAACCTGGTTAGTTGAGACCCATGGAATGGGTACCATGCAATATGACTTCAAAGGGTCTGCATTTGCTCACCAAACCTCACCAATCCTATCACTGCTGCGTTTATGCCACTGTACACACGCTTGATTCTCTTTCAGAGATATATAAATCCATAGGTTTTAAGATTCTTACTAATCAGGTATATTCTTATGGCATTTAATATGGCGTCTTGAGTCCACTTCGTTGAGCAAGGAGTAGCTCTGGTCTATTACATATTTGGCTTATGGAACGGTATCTGTGCTAATTTCAATTTCTGGTTTTATGCAGCACCCCAACTCACCTTTCCCCTTAAGCAAGCATAAGTTGGTATTCTACATTTGAGACCCTGTTCTGTTTTGTAATTCAGTTCCTGTGTAGCCAAGTTTACATTCCGCGTAGTAGTGATATCAAATGATGTTTCTTTTTCTCTGTGACTTATTTCACTTAGAATCATCGTACCTGAATCCACTCATTATGCTGCTACGGGCCTGATGACATAGATTTCATTGCTGAGTGATATTGCATTGTACGTAAGTACCACAACTTCTTTATCCATTTTTCGCTTTTTGTGATATTGAACTTCTACCGTAAACGAGGTTCTTATAAACAGAGCCATCCCAAACTTTGGGGTGGCTGTGTCTTTTTGATTTTAATTTCCCTAAACTAGAGGACCATAAGTGGAAGTGCCCTAGGCTCTGTTGCTTTGTTTTTTAGATGTTTCAGGAAACACCATACATTTCTCCAGAGTGGCTGTTGGCAATTTACATCCCGCCCATCAGCATAACAAGGCTCCCAGTTCTCCATGGCCTGTCCTGCCTTTCTGGATTTTACACTTTTTTCAGATGGCCCTTTTGACCGGGGGGCAGTGAGACTTCATTGTACTGCAGATTTCCTTTGCAAGCTTGCTTGGTTGGCCAAAAAGGGCGTATGCGTTTTTTCCTGAATATATTCAGGAAAAAACGCATACGCCCTTTTTGGCCAAGTGCATCATTGTGGACGTTCTGCCTCTTTTCCTATGCTTTACATGCAATTCCAGTCTACCTCCTGAAATCGGTTTCCTGCAATTCTGCCCCGCTTTCAAGTCCTCTTGGCAGCCTTACTTCAATATATTTTTGGACGATAGCTGTCATTTATAACTCTGCATGTTTGTGAATTACAGTGCCCCTGAGCTCCTTTCTTCAACTCGCTTTCTTGTGAGCTGGCCGCAACACCACTGGATTGATTCAGGCCCTAGTGTAGTTCCGGCACGGCACGCTGAGCCTTTGTTTAATTCCTCTTCCTGGTGGGAAATGAGAGTTAAATTTTCCCGTCCAGACACCTCCAGCTAGTCTCTCATTGGTTCTCCCTATTCCTGTTCATCTTACGCAGAAATTGCAAACTGGGCCAAACAGGAGGTTAAAGGCACTGACTCTCCAAGTGGGGAGAGTGTTAGTAAAGCGTCTGGAATGTTGCACCCGAGTACCAGGGGAGGAAAACTGAGACACATTTGAACACGTTTCCCGATCACACGGTGGATCATACTCTGGGTTCCACATGCATGTTTTAGCTGAAGGAAGAATCCCTTAAACCTGGAGAGTTGAGACCCATGGAATGGGTACCATGCAATATGACTTCAAAGGGTCTGCATTTGCTCACCGATCCTCACCAATCCTATCACTGCTGCGTTTATGCTGCTGTACACACGCTTGATTCTCTTTCGGAGACGTATAAATCCATAGGTTGTAAGATTCTTACTAGTCAGGTATATTCTTAGGCGTTTAATATGGGGTGTTGAGTTCACTTCATTGAGCAAGGAGTAGCTCTTGTTATTACATATTTGGCTTATGGAATGGTATCTGTGCTAATTTCAATCTCTGGTTTTATGCAGCACCCCAACTCACCTTTCCCCTTAAGCAAGCATAAGTTGGTTTTCTACATTTGAGACACTGTTCTGTTTTGGAATTCAGTTCCTGTGTAGCCAAGTTTACATTCCGTGTATTAGAGATATCTTATGATGTTTCTTTTTCTCTGTGACTTATTTCACTTAGAATCATCGTAGCTGAATCCACTCATTATGCTGCTACGGGCCTGATGACATAGATTTCATTGCTGAGTGATACTGCATTGGACGTAAGTACCACAACTTCTTTATCCATTTTTCGCTTTCTGTGATATTGAACTTGTACCGTAAACGTGGTTCTTGTAAACAGAGCAGGCCCAAACTTTGGGGTGGCTGTGTCTTTTTGATTTTAATTTCCCTAAGCTATAGGACCATAAGTGGAAGTGCCCTAGGCTCTGTTGCTTTGTTTTTTAGATGTTTCAGGAAACACCATACACTTCTCCAGATTGGCTGTTGGCAATTTACATCCAGCCCATCAGCATAACAAGGCTCCCAGTTCTCCATGGCCTGTCCTGCCTTTCTGGATTTTACACTTTTTTCGATGGCCCTTTTGACCGGGGGGCAGTGAGACTTCATTGTAGTGCAGATTTCCTTTGCAAGCTTGCTTGGTTGGCCAAAAAGGGCGTATGCATTTTTTCCTGAATATATTCAGGAAAAAACGCATACGCAATTTTTGGCCAAGTGCATCATTGTGGACGTTCTGCCTCTTTTCCTATGCTTTACATGCAATTCCAGTCTACCTCCTGAAATCGGTTTCCTGCAATTCTGCCCCGCTTTCAAGTCCTCTTGGCAGCCTTACTTCAATATATGTTTGGACGATAGCTGTCATTTATAACTCTCCAGGTTTGTGAATTACAGTGCCCCTGAGCTCCTTTCTTCAACTCGCTCTCTTGTGAGCTGGCCGCAACACCGCAGTATTGCTTCACGCCCTAGTGTGGTTCGGCATGGCACGCTGAGCCTTTGGTTAATTCCTCTTCCTGGTGGGAAATGAGAGTTAAATTTGCCTGTCCAGACACCTCCAGCTAGTCTCTCATTGGTTCTCCTATTCCTGTTCATTTTCCACAGAAATTGCAAACTGGGCCTAACTGGAGGTTAAAGGCACTGACTCTCCAAGTAGGGAGAGTGTTAGTAAAGCGTCTGGAATGTTGCACCTGAGTACCAGGGGACGAAAACTGAGACACATTTGAACACGTTTCCCGATCACACGGTGGATCGTACTCTGGGTTCCACATTCATGTTTTAGCTGAAGGAAGAATCCCTTAAACCTGGAGAGTTGAGACCCATGGAATGGGTACCATGCAATATGACTTCAAAGGGTCTGCATTTGCTCACCGAACCTCACCAATCCTATCACTGCTGCGTTTATGCCGCTGTACACACGCTTGGTTCTCTTTCGGAGACATAGAAATCCATAGGTTTTAAGATTCTTACTAGTCAGGTATATTCTTAGGCGTTTAATATGGGGTGTAGAGTCCACTTCGTTGAGCAAGGAGTAGCTCTTGTTATTATATATTTGGCTTCTGGAACGGTATCTGTGTTAATTTCAATCACTGGTTTTATGCAGCACCCCAACTCACCTTTCCCCTTAAGCAAGCATAAGTTGGTTTTCTACATTTGAGACCCTGTTCTGTTTTGTAATTCAGTTCCTGTGTAGCCAAGTTTTCATTCGGTGTATTAGTCATATCTTATGATGTTTCTTTTTCTGTGTGACTTATTTCACTTAGAATCATCGTACCTGAATCCACTCATTATGCTGCTATGGGCCTGATGACATAGATTTCATTGCTGAGTGATATTGCATTGTACGTAAGTACCACAACTTCTTTATCCATTTTTCACTTTCTGTGATATTGAACTTGTACCGTAAACGAGGTTCTTGTAAACAGAGCCATCCCAAAACTTGGGGTGGCTGTGTCTTTTTGATTTTAATTTCCGTAAGCTATGGGACCATAAGTGGAAGTGCTCTAGGCTCTGTTGCTTTGTTTTTTAGATGTTTCAGGAAACACCATACACTTCTCCAGAGTGGCTGTTGGCAATTTACATCCCGCCCATCAGCATAACAAGGCTCCCAGTTCTCCATGGCCTGTCCTGCCTTTCTGGATTTTACACTTTTTTCAGATGGCCCTTTTGACCGGGGGGCAGTGAGAGTTCGTTGTAGTGCAGATTTCCTTTGCAAGCTTGCTTGGTTGGCCAAAAAGGGCGTATGCGTTTTTTCCTGAATATATTCAGGAAAAAAGTCATACGCCCTTTTTGGCCAAGTGCATCATTGTGGACGTTCTGCCTCTTTTCCTATGCTTTAAATGCAATTCCAGTCTACCTCCTGAAATCGGTTTCCTGCAATTCTGCCCCGCTTTCAAGTCCTCTTGGCAGCCTTACTTCAATATATTTTTGGACGATAGCTGTCATTTTTACCTCTGCAGGTGTGTGAATGAGAGTGCCCCTGAGCTCCTTTCTTCAACTCGCTTTCTTGTGAGCTGGCCGCAACACCACTGGATTGATTCAGGCCCTAGTGTAGTTCCGGCACGGCACGCTGAGCCTTTGTTTAATTCCTCTTTCTGGTGGGAAATGAGAGTTAAATTTTCCCGTCCAGACACCTCCAGCTAGTCTCTCATTGGTTCTCCCTATTCCTGTTCATCTTACGCAGAAATTGCAAACTGGGCCAAACAGGAGGTTAAAGGCACTGACTCTCCAAGTGGGGAGAGTGTTAGTAAAGCATCTGGAATGTTGCACCCGAGTACCAGGGGAGGAAAACTGAGACACATTTGAACACGTTTCCCGATCACACGGTGGATCATACTCTGGGTTCCACATGCATGTTTTAGCTGAAGGAAGAATCCCTTAAACCTGGAGAGTTGAGACCCATGGAATGGGTACCATGCAATATGACTTCAAAGGGTCTGCATTTGCTCACCGATCCTCACCAATCCTATCACTGCTGCGTTTATGCTGCTGTACACACGCTTGATTCTCTTTCGGAGACGTATAAATCCATAGGTTGTAAGATTCTTACTAGTCAGGTATATTCTTAGGCGTTTAATATGGGGTGTTGAGTTCACTTCATTGAGCAAGGAGTAGCTCTTGTGTTTACATATTTGGCTTATGGAATGGTATCTGTGCTAATTTCAATCTCTGGTTTTATGCAGCACCCCAACTCACCTTTCCCCTTAAGCAAGCATAAGTTGGTTTTCTACATTTGAGACACTGTTCTGTTTTGGAATTCAGTTCCTGTGTAGCCAAGTTTACATTCCGTGTATTAGAGATATCTTATGATGTTTCTTTTTCTCTGTGACTTATTTCACTTAGAATCATCGTAGCTGAATCCACTCATTATGCTGCTATGGGCCTGATGACATAGATTTCATTGCTCAGTGATATTGCATTGTACGTAAGTACCACAACTTCTTTATCCATTTTTTGCTTTCTGCGATATTAAACTTGTACCGTAAACAAGGTTCTTGTAAACACAGCCGTCCCAAACTATGGGGTGGCTGTGTCTTTTTGATTTTAATTTCCCTAAGCTATAGGACCATAAGTGGAAGTGCCCTAGGCTCTGTTCCTTTGTTTTTAGGATGTTTCAGGAAACACCATACACTTCTCCAGAGTGGCTGTTGGCAATTTACATCGCGCCCATCAGCATTAAAAGGCTCCCAGTTCTCCATGGCCTGTCCCGCCTTTCTGGATTTTACACTTTTTTCAGATGACCCTTTTGACCGGGGGGGAAGAGAGACTTCATTGTAGTGCAGATTTCCCTTGCAAGCTTGCTTGGTTGGACAAAAAGGGCGTATGAATTTTTTCCTGATTCAGGAAAAAACGCATACGCACTTTTTGGCCAAATGCACCATTGTGGACGTTCTGCCTCTTTTCCTATGCTTTAAATGGAATTCCAGTCTACCTCCTGAAATTGGTTTCCTGCAATTCTTCCCCTCTTTCATGTCCTCTTGGCAGCCTTACTTCAATATATTTTTGGACGATAGCTGTCATTTATAACTCTGCAGGTTTGTGAATTACAGTGCCCCTGAGCTCCTTTGTTCAACTCGCTGTCTTGTGAGCTGGCCGCAACACCGCAGGATTGCTTCAGGCCCTAGTGTGGTTCCTGCAGAGCACGCTGAGCCTTTGGTTAATTCCTCTTCCTGGTGGGAAATGAGAGTTCAATTTGCCCGTCCAGACACCTCCAGCTAGTCTCTCATTGGTTCTACCAATTCCTGTTCATTTTCCGAAGAAATTGCAAACTGGGCCAAACAGGAGGTTAAAAGCACTGACTCTCCAAGTGAGGAGAGTGTTAGTAAAGCGTCTGGAATGTTGCGCCCGAGTACCAGGGGATGAAAACTGAGACACATTTGAACACATTTCCCGATCACACGGTGAATCATACTCTGGGTTCCACATGCATGTTTTAGCTGAAGGAACAATCCCTTAAACCTGGAGAGTTGAGACCCATGGAATGGGTACCATGCAATATGACTTCAAAGGGTCTGCATTTTCTCACCGATCCTCACCAATCCTATCACTGCTGCATTTATGCCGCTGTGCACACGCTTCATTCTCTTTCGGAGACATATAAATCCATAGGTTTTAAGATTCTTACTAGTCAGGTATATTCTTAGGTGCTTAATATGGAGTGCTGAGTCCACTTCGTTGAGCAAGGAGTAGCTCTTGTCTATTACATATTTGGCTTATGGAGCGGTATCTGTGTTAATTTCAATCTCTGGTTTTATGCAGCACCCCAACTCACCTTTCCCCTTAAGCAAGCATAAGTTGGTTTTCTACATTTGAGACCCTGTTCTGTTTTGTAATTCAGTTCCTGTGTAGCCAAGTTTACATTCCGTGTATTAGTGATATCTTATGATGTTTCTTTTTCTGTGTGACTTATTTCACTTAGAATCATCGTACCTGAATCCACTCATTATGCTGCTACGGGCCTGATGACATAGATTTCATTGCTGAGTGATATTGCACTGTACGTAAGTACCAAACTTCTTTATCTATTTTTCGCTTTCTGTGATATTGAACTTGTACCGTAAACGAGGTTCTTGTAAACAGAGCTGTCCCAATCTTTAGGGTGGCTGTGTCTTTTTGATTTTAATTTGCCTAAGCTATAGGACCATAAGTGGAAGTGCCCTATGCTCCATTGCTTTGTTTTCTAGATATTTCAGGAAACACCATACACTTCTCCAGAGTGGCTGTTGGCAATTTACATCCCGCCCATCAGCATAACAAGGCTCCCAGTTCTCCATGGCCTGTCCTGCCTTTCTGGATTTTACACATTTTTCAGATGGCCCTTTTCACCGGGGGGCAGTGAGACTTCATTGTAGCGCAGATTTCCTTTTCAAGCTTGCTTGGTTGTCCAAAAAGGGCGTATGCGCTTTTTCCTGAATATATTCAGGAAAAAACACATACGCCCTTTTTGGCCAAGTGCACCATTGTGGACGTTCTGCCTGTTTTCATATTCTTTAAATGCAATTCCAGTCTACCTCCTGAAATCGGTTTCCTGCAATTCTGCCCCGCTTTCAAGTCCTCTTGGCAGCGTTACTTCAATACATTTTTGGACGATAGCTGTCATTTATAACTCTGCAGGTTTGTGAATTACAGTGCCCCTGAGCTCCTTTCTTCAACTCGCTTTCTTGGGCGCTGGCCGCAACACCGCAGGATTGCTTCAGCCCCTAGTGTGGTTCCGGCACGGCACGCTGAGCCTTTGGTTAATTCCTCTTCCTGGTGGGAAATGAGAGTTAAATTTTCCCATCCAGACACCTCCAGCTAGTCTCTCATTGGTTTTCCCTATTCCTGTTCATTTTCCGCAGAAATTGCAAACTGGGCCAAACAGGAGGTTAAAGGCACTGACTCTACAAGTGGGGAGAGTGTTAGTAAAGCGTCTGGAATGTTGCGCCCGAGTACCAGGGGACGAAAACTGAGACACATTTGAACACGTTTCTCGATCACACGGTGGATCATACTCTGGGTTCCACATGCATGTTTTAGCTGAAGGAAGAATCCTTTAAACCTGGAGAGTTGAGAACCATGGAATGGGTACCATGCAATATGACTTCAAAGGGTCTGCATTTGCTCACCGAACCTCACCAATCCCATCAATGCTGCGTTTATGCCGCTGTGCACACACTTCATTCTCTTTCGGAGACATATAAATCCATAGGTTTTAAGATTCTTACTAGTCAGGTATATTCTTAGGCGTTTAATATGGGGTGTTGAGTCCACTTCGTTGAGCAAGGAGTAGCTCTTGTCTATTACATATTTGGCTTATGGAACGGTATCTGTGCTAATTTCAATCTCTGGTTTTATGCAGCACCACAACTCACCTTTTCCCTTAAGCAAGCATAAGTTGGTTTTCTGCACTTGAGACCCTGTTCTGTTTTGGAATTCAGTTCCTGTGTAGCCAAGTTTACGTTCCGTGTAGTAGTGATATCTTATGATGTTTCTTTTTCTGTGTGAATTATTTCACTTAGAATCATCGTACCTGAATCCACTCATTATGCTGCTACGGGCCTGATGACATAGATTTCATTGCTGAGTGATACTGCATTGGACGTAAGTACCACAACTTCTTTATCCATTTTTCGCTTTCTGTGATATTGAACTTGTACCGTAAACGAGGTTCTTGTAAACAGAGCCGGCCCAAACTTTTGGGTGGCTGTGTCTTTTTGATTTTAATTTCCCTAAGCTATAGGACCATAAGTGGAAGTGCCCTAGGCTCTGTTGCTTTGTTTTTTGGATGTTTCAGGAAACACCATACACTTCTCCAGAGTGGCTGTTGGCAATTTACATCCCGCCCATCAGCATAACAAGGCTCCCAGTTCTCCATGGCCTGTCCTGCATTTCTGGGTTTTACACTTCTTTCAGATGGCCCATTTGACCGGGGGCAGTGAGACTCATTGTAGTGCAGATTTCCTTTGCAAGCTTGCTTGGTTGGCCAAAAAGGGCTTATGCGTTTTTTCCTGAATATATTCAGGAAAAAAGTCATACGCCATTTTTGGCCAAGTGCATCATTGTGGACGTTCTGCCTCTTTTCCTATGCTTTACATGCAATTCCAGTCTACCTCCTGAAATCGGTTTCCTGCAATTCTGCCCCGCTTTCAACTCCTCTTGGCAGCCTTACTTCAATATAATTTTGGACGATAGCTGTCATGTATAACTCTGCAGGTTTTTGAATTACAGTGCCCCTGAGCTCCTTTCTTCAACTCGCTTTCTTGTGAGCTGGTCGCAACACCGCAGGATTGCTTCAGGCACTAGTGTGGTTCCGGTATGGCACGCTGAGCCTTTGGTTAATTCCTCTTCCTGGTGGGAAATGAGAGTTAAATTTGCCCGTCCGGACACCTCCAGCTAGTCTCTCATTGGTTCTCCCTATTCCTGTTCATTTTCCGCAGAAATTGCAAACTGGGCCAAACAGGAGGTTAAAGGTATGGACTCTCCAAGTGAGGAGAGTGTTAGTAAAGCATCTGGAATGTTGCACCCGAGTACCAGGGGAGGAAAACTGAGACATATTTGAACACGTTTCCCGATCACACGGTGGATCATACTCTGGGTTCCACATGCATGTTTTAGCTGAAGGAAGAATCCCTTAAACCTGGAGAGTTGAGACCCATGGAATGGGTACCATGCAATATGACTTCAAAGGGTCTGCATTTGCTCACCGAACCTCACCAATCCTATCAATGCTGCGTTTATGCCGCTGTACACACGCTTGATTCTCTTTCGGAGACAAATAAATCCATAGGTTTTAAGATTCTTACTAGTCTGGTATATTCTTAGGCGTTTAATATGGGGTGTTGAGTCCACTTCGTTGAGCAAGGAGTAGCTCTTGTTATTACATATTTGGCTTATGGAATGGTATCTGTGCTAATTTCAATCTCTGGTTTTATGCAGCACCCCAACTCACCTTTCCCCTTAAGCAAGCATTAGTTGGTTTTCTACATTTGCGACCCTGTTCTGTTTTGTAATTCAGTTCCTGTGTAGCCAAGTTTACATTCCGTGTATTATTGATATCTTATGATGTTTCTTTTTCTGTGTGACTTATTTCACTTAGAACCATCATACCTGAATCCACTCATTATGCTGCTACGGGCCTGATGACATAGATTTCATTGCTGAGTGATATTGCATTGTACGTAAGTACCACAACTTCTTTATCCATTTTTCGCTTTCTGTGATATTGAACTTGTACCGTAAACGAGGTTCTTGTAAACAGAGCCGTCCCAAACTTTGGGGTGGCTGTGTCTTTTTGATTTTAATTTCCCTAAGCTATAGGACCATAAGTGGAAATGCCCTAGGGTCTGTTGCTTTGTTTTTTGGATGTTTCAGGAAACACCATACACTTCTCCAGAGTGGCTGTTGGCAATTTACATCCCGCCCATCAGCATAACAAGGCTCCCAGTTCTCCATGGCCTGTCCTGCCTTTCTGGATTTTACACTTTTTTCAGATGGCCCTTTTGACCGGGGGGCAGTGAGAGTTCATTGTAGTGCAGATTTCCTTTGCAAGCTTGCTTGGTTGGCCAAAAAGGGCGTATGCGTTTTTTCCTGAATATATTCAGGAAAAAAGTCATACGCCCTTTTTGGCCAAGTGCATCATTGTGGACGTTCTGCCTCTTTTCCTATGCTTTAAATGCAATTCCAGTCTACCTCCTGAAATCGGTTTCCTGCAATTCTGCCCCGCTTTCAAGTCCTCTTGGCAGCCTTACTTCAATATATTTTTGGACGATAGCTGTCATTTTTACCTCTGCAGGTGTGTGAATGAGAGTGCCCCTGAGCTCCTTTCTTCAACTCGCTTTCTTGTGAGCTGGCCGCAACACCACTGGTTTGATTCAGGCCCTAGTGGAGTTCCGGCACGGCACACTGAGCCTTTGTTTAATTCCTCTTCCTGGTGGGAAATGAGAGTTAAATTTTCCCGTCCAGACACCTCCAGCTAGTCTCTCATTGGTTCTCCCTATTCCTGTTCATTTTCCGCAGAAGTTGCAAACTGGGCCAAACAGGAGGTTAAAGGCACTGACTCTCCAAGTGGGGAGAGTGTTAGTAAAGCGTCTGGAATGTTGCACCCGAGTACCAGCGGACGAAAACTGAGACACATTTGAACACGTTTCCCGATCACACGGTGGATCATACTCTGGGTTCCACATGCATATTTTAGCTGAAAGAAGAATCCCTTAAACCTGGAGAGTTGAGACCCATGGAATGGGTACCAATGCAATATGACTTCAAAGGGTCTGCATTTGCTCACTGAACCTCACCAATCCTATCACTGCTGCGTTTATGCTGCTGTACACACGCTTGATTCTCTTTCGGAGACATATAAATCCATAGGTATTAAGATTCTTACCAGTCAGGTATATTCTTAGGCTTTTAATACGGGGTGTTGAGTCCACTTCGTTGAGCAAGGAGTAGCTCTTGTCTATAATATATTTGGCTTATGGAACGGTATCTGTGCTCATTTCAATCTCTGGTTTAATGCAGCACCCCAACTCACCTTTCCCCTTAAGCAAGCATAAGTTGGTTTTTTACATTTGAGACCCTGTTCTGTTTTGTAATTCAGTTCCTGTGTAGCCAAGTTTACATTCCGTGTAGTAGTGATATCTTATGATGTTTCTTTTTCTGTGTGACTTATTTCACTTAGAATCATCGTACTTGAATCCACTCATTATGTTGCTACGGGCCTGATGACATAGATTTCATTGCTGAGTGATGTTGCATTGTACGTAAGTACCACAACTTCTTTATCCATTTTTCGCTTTCTGCGATATTGAACTTGTACCGTAAACGAGGTTCTTGTAAACAGAGCCGTCCCAAACTTTGGGGTGGCTGTGTCTTTTTGATTTTAATTTCCCTAAGCTATAGGACCATAAGAGGAGGTGCCCTAGGCTCTGTTGCTTTGTTTTTTGGATGTTTCAGGAAACACCACACAATTCTCCAGAGTGGTTGTTGGCAATTTACATCCCGCCCATCAGCATAACAAGGCTCCCAGTTCTCCATGGCCTGTCCTGCCTTTCTGGATTTTACACTTTTTTTCAGATGGCCCTTTTGACCGGGGGGCAGTGAGACTTCATTGTAGTGCAGATTTCCTTTGCAAGCTTACTTGGTTGGCCAAAAAGTGCGTATGCGTTTTTTCCTGAATATATTCAGGAAAAACCACATACGCCATTTTTGGCCAAGTGCATCATTGTGGACGTTCTGCCTCTTTTCCTATGCTTTACATGCAATTCCAGTCTACCTCCTGTAATCCGTTTCCTGCAATTGTGCCCCACTTTCAAGTCCTCTTGGCAGCCTTACTTCAATATATATTTGGATGATAGCTGTCATTTATAACTCTACATGTTTGTGAATTACAGTGCCACTGAGCTCCTTTCTTCAACTCGCTTTCTTGTGAGCTGGCCGCAACATCGCAGGATTGCTTCAGACCCTAGTGTGGTTCCGGCACTGCACGCTGAGCCTTTGGTTAATTCCTCTTCCTGGTGGGAAATGAGAGTTAAATTTGTCCGTCCAGACACCTCCAGCTAGTCTCTCATTGGTTCTCCCTATTCCTGTTCATTTTCCGCAGAAATTGCAAACTGGGCCAAACAGGAGTTTAAAGGCACTGACTCCCCAAGGGGGGGAGTGTGAGTAAAGCATGTGGAATGTTGCACCCGAGTACAGGGAACGAAAACTGAGACACATTTAAACATGTTTCCCGATCACACGGTGGATCATACTCTGGGTTCCACAGGCATGTTTTAGCTGAAGGAAGAATCCCTTAAACCTGGAGATTTGAGATCCATGGAATGGGTACCATGCAATATGATATTAAATGTCTGCATTTGCTCACCGAACCTCACCAATCCTATCACTGCTGCATTTATGCCGTGGTACACACGCTTGATTCTCTTTTGGAGACATATAAATCCATAGGTTTTAAGATTCTTACTAGTCAGGTATATTCTTAGGCGTTTAATATGGGGTGTTGAGTCCACTTCATTGAGCAAGGAGTAGCTCTTATTATTACATATTTGGCTTATGGAACGGTATCTGTGCTCATTTCAATCTCTGGTTTTATGCAGCACCCCAACTCACCTTTCCCCTTAAGCAAGCATAAGTTGGTTTTTTACATTTGAGACCCTGTTCTGTTTTGTAATTCAGTTCCTGTGTAGCCAAGTTTACATTCCGTGTAGTAGTGATATCTTATGATGTTTCTTTTTCTGTGTGACTTATTTCACTTAGAATCATCGTACCTGAATCCACTCATTATGCTGCTCCGGGCCTGATGACATAGATTTCATTGCTGAGTGATATTGCATTGTACGTAAGTACCACAACTTCTTTATCCATTTTTCGCTTTCTGTGATATTGAACTTGTACTGTAAACGAGGTTTTTGGAAACAGAGCCATCCCAAACTTTGGGGTGGCTGTGTCTTTTTGATTTTAATTTCCCTAAGCTATAGGACCATAAGTGGAAGTGCCCTAGACTCTGTTGCTTTGTTTTTTAGATGTTTCAGGAAACACCATACACTTCTCCAGAGGGGCTGTTGGCAATTTACATCCCGCCCATCAGCATAACAACGCTCTCAGTTCTCCATGGCCTGTCCTGCCTTTCTGGATTTTACACATTTTTCAGATGGCCCTTTTGACCGGTGGGCAGTGAGACTTCATTGTAGCGCAGATTTCCTTTGCAAGCTTGCTTGGTTGGCCAAAAAGGGCGTATGCGTTTCTTCCAGAATATATCAGGAGAAAATGCATACGCCCTTTTTGTCCAAGTGCATCATTGTGGACGTTCTGCCTCTTTTCCTATGCTTTACATGCAATTCCAGTCTACCTCCTGAAATCGGTTTCCTGCAATTCTGCCCCACTTTCAAGTCCTCTTGGCAGCCTTACTTCAATATATTTTTGGACGATAGCTGTCATTTATAACTCTGCAGGTTTGTGAATTACAATGCCCCTGATCTCCTTTCTTCAACTCACTTTCTTGTGAGCTGGCCGCAACACCGCAGGATTGCTTCAGGCCCTAGTGTGGTTCCGTCATGGCACGCTGAGCCTTTGGTTAATTCCTCTTCCTGGTGGGAAATGAGAGTTAAATTTGCCCATCCAGACACCTCCAGCTAGTCTCTCATTGGTTCTCCCTATTCCTGTTCATTTTCCGCTGAAATTGCAAACTGGGCCAAAGAGGAGATTAAAGGCACTGACTCTCCAAGTGGGGAGAGTGTTAGTAAAGCGTCTGGAATGTTGAATCCGAGTACCAGGGGACGAAAACTGAGACACATTTGAACACGATTCCCGATCACACGGTGGATCATACTCTGCATTCCACATGCATGTTTTAGCTGAAGGAAGAATCCCTTAAGCCTGAAGAGTTGAGACCCATGGAATGGGTACCATGCAATATGACTTCATAGGGTCTGCATTTGCTCACCGAACCTCACCAATCCTATCACTGCTGCGCTTATGCCACTGTACACACGCTTGATTCTCTTTCAGAGACATATAAATCCATAGGTTTTAAGATTCTTAATTGTCAGGTATATTCTTAGGCGTTTAATATGGGGTGTTGTGTCCTCTTCGTTGAGCAAGGAGTAGCTATTCTCTGTTATATATTTGGCTTATGGAACGGTATCTGTGCTCATTTCAATCTCTGGTTTTATGCAGCACCCCAACTCACCTTTCCCCTTAAGCAAGCATAAGTTGGTTTTCTACATTTGAGACCCTGTTCTGTTTTGTAATTCAGTTCCTGTGTAGCCAAGTTTACATTCCGTGTAGTAGTGATATCTTATGATGTTTCTTTTTCTCTGTGACTTATTTCACTTAGAATCATCGCACCTCAATCCACTCATTATGCTGTTATGGGCCTGATGACATAGATTTCATTGCTGAGTGATATTGCATTGTACGTAAGTACCACAACTTCTTTATCCATTTTTCGCTTTCTGCGATATTGAACTTGTACCGTAAATGAGTTTCTTGTAAACAGAGCTGTCCCAAACTTTGGGGTGGCTGTGTCTTTTTGATTTTAATTTCCCTAAGCTATAGGACCATAAGTGGAAGTGCCCTAGGCTCTGTTGCTTTGTTTTGTAGACCTTTCAGGAAACACCATACACTTCTCCAGAGTGGCTGTTGGCAATTTACATCTCGCCCATCAGCATAACAAGGCTCCCAGTTCTCCATGGCCTGTCCTGCCTTTCTGGATTTTACACTTTTTTCAGATGGCCCTTTTGACCGGGGGGCAGTGAGACTTCATTGTAGTGCAGATTTCCTTTGCAAGCTTGCTTGGTTGGCCAAAAAGTGCATATGCGTTTTTTTCCCGAGGGAAAAATGCTTACGGCCTTTTTGGCCAAGTGCATCATTGTGGACGTTCTGCCTCTTTTCCTATGCTTTACATGCACTCCAGTCTACTTCCTGAAATCGGTTTCCTACAATTTTGCCCCGCTTTCAAGTCCTCTTGGCAGCCTTACTTCAATATATTTTTGGACGATAGCTGTCATTTATAACTCTGCAGGTTTGTGAATTACAGTGACCCTGAGCTCCTTTCTTCAACTCGCTTTCTTGTGAGCTGGCCGCAACACTGCAGGATTGCTTCAGGCCCTAGTGTGGTTCCTGCATAGCACGCTGAGCCTTTGGTTAATTCCTCTTCCTGGTGGGAAATGAGACTTAAGTTTGCCCGTCCAGACACCTCCAGCTAGTCTCTCATTGGTTCTCCCTATTCCTGTTCATTTTCCGCTGAAATTGCAAACTGGGCCAAAGAGGAGATTAAAGGCACTGACTCTCCAAGTGGGGAGAGTGTTAGTAAAGCGTCTGGAATGTTGCACCCGAGTACCAGGGGACGAAAACTGAGACACATTTGAACACGTTTCACGATCACACGGTGGATCATACTCTGGGTTCCACATGCATGTTTTAGCTGAAGGAAGAATCCCTTAAACTTGGAGAGTTGAGACCCATGGAATGGGTACCATGCAATATGACTTCAAAGGGTCTGCATTTGCTCACCGATCCTCACCAATCCTATCACTGCTGCGTTTATTCTGCTGTAAACACACTTGATTCTCTTTCAGAGACATATAAATCCATAGCTTTTAAGATTCTTACTAGTCATGTATATTCTTAGGCGTTTAATATGGTGTCTTGAGTCCACTTCATTGAGCAAGGAGTAGCTCTTGTCTATTACATATTTGGCTTATGGAACGGTATCTGTGCTAATTTCAATCTCTGGTTTTATGCAGCACCCCAACTCACCTTTCCCCTTAAGCAAGCATAAGTTGGTTTTCTACATTTGAGACCCTGTTCTGTTTTGTAATTCAGTTCCTGTGTAGCCAAGTTTACATTCCATGTAGTAGTGATACCTTATGATGTTTCTTTTTCTCTGTGACTTATTTCACTTAGAATCATCGTACCTGAATCCACTCATTATGCTGCTACGGGCCTGATGACATAGATTTCATTGCTGAGTGATATTTCATTGTACGTAAGTACCACAACTTCTTTATCCATTTTTCGCTTTCTGTGATATTGTACTTGTACCGTAAACGAGGTTCTTCTAAACAGAGCCGTCCCAAACTTTGGGGTGGCTGTGTCTTTTTGATTTTAATTTCCCTAAGCTATAGGACCATAAGTGGAAGTGCCCTAGGCTCTGTTGCTTTGTTTTTTGGATGTTTCAGGAAACACCATACACTTCTCCAGAGTGGCTCTTGGCAATTTACATCCCGCCCATCAGCATAACAAGGCTCCCAGTTCTCCATGGCCTGTCCTGCCTTTCTGGATTTTACACTTTTTTCAGATGGCCCTTTTGTCTGGGGGGCAGTGAGACTTCATTGTAGTGCAGATTTCCTTTGCAAACTTGCTTGCTTGGCCAAAAAGGGCGTATGCGTTTTTTCCAGAATATATTCAGGAAAAAACGCATACGCCCTTTTTGGCCAAGTGCATCATTGTGGATGTTCTGCCTCTTTTCCTATGCTTTACATGCAATTCCAGTCTACCTCCTGAAATCGGTTTCCTGCAATTCTGCCGCGCTTTCAAGTCCTGTTGGCAGCCTTACTTCAATATATTTTTGGACGATAGCTGTCATTTATAACTCTGCAGGTTTGTGAATTACAGTGCCCCTGAGCTCCTTTCTTCAACTCGCTTTCTTGTGAGCTGGCCGCAACACCGCAGGATTGCTTCAGGCCCCAGTGTGTTTCCGGAATGGCACGCTGAGCCTTTGGTTAATTCCTCTTCCTGGTGGGGAATGAGAGTTAAATTTGCCCATCCAGACACCTCCAGCTAGTCTCTCATTGGTTCTCCCTATTCCTGTTCATCTTACGCAGAAATTGCAAACTGGGCCAAACAGGAGGTTAAAGGCACTGACTCTCCAAGTGGGGAGAGTGTTAGTAAATCGTCTGGAATGTTGCACCTGAGTACCAGGGGATGACAACTGAGACACATTTGAACACGTTTCCCAATCACACGGTGGATCATACTGTGGGTTCCACATGCATATTTTAGCTGAAGGAAGAATCCCTTAAACCTGGAGAGTTGAGACCCATGGAATGGGTACCATGCAGTATGACTTCAAAGGGTCTGCATTTGCTCACCGAACCTCACCAATCCTATCACTGCTGCGTTTATGCCGCTGTACACACGCTTGATTCTCTTTCGGAGACATATAAATCCATAGGTTTTAAGATTTTTAGTAGTCAGGTATATTCTTATGCGTTTAATATGGGGTGTTTAGTCCACTTCGTTGAGCAAGGAGTAGCTCTGGTCTATTACATATTTGGCTTATGAAACGGTATCTGTGCCAATTTCAATCTCTGGTTTTATGCAGCACCCCAACTCACCTTTCCCCTTAAGCAAGCATAAGTTGGTTTTCTACATTTGAGACCCTGTTCTGTTTTGTAATTCAGTTCCTGTGTAGCCAAGTTTACATTCCATGTAGTAGTGATACCTTATGATGTTTCTTTTTCTCTGTGACTTATTTCACTTAGAATCATCGTACCTGAATCCACTCATTATGCTGCTACGGGCCTGATGACATAGATTTCATTGCTGAGTGATATTGCATTGTACGTAAGTACCACAACTTCTTTATCAATTTTTCGCTTTCTGTGATATTGAACTTGTACCATAAACGAGGTTCTTGTAAACAGAGCCGTCCCAAAATTTGGGGTGGCTGTGTCTTTTTGATTTTAATTTCCCTAAGCTGTAGGACCATAAGTGGAAGTGCCCTAGGCTCTGTTGCTTTGTTTTTTAGATGTTTCAGGAAACACCATACACTTCTCCAGAGTGGCTGTTGGCAATTTACATCCCGCCCATCAGCATAACAAGGCTCCCAGTTCTCCATGGCCTGTCCTGCCTTTCTGGATTTTACACTTTTTTCAGATGGCCCTTTTGACCGGGGGAAGTGAGACTTCATTGTAGTGCAGATTTCCTTTGCAAGCTTGCTTGGTTGGCCAAAAAGGGCGTATGCGTTTTTTCCTGAATATATTCCTGAATATATTCAGGAAAAAACGCATACGCCCTTTTTGGCCAAGTGCATCATTGTGGACGTTCTGCCTCTTTTCCTATGCTTTACATGCAATTCCAGTCCACCTCCTGAAGTCGGTTTCCTGCAATTCTGCCCCACTTTCAAGTCCTCTTGGCAGCCTTACTTCAATATATTTTTGGACGATAGCTGTCATTTATAACTCTGCAGGTTTGTGAATTACAGTGCCCCTGAGCTCCTTTCTTCAACTCGCTTTCTTGTGAGCAGGCTGCAACACCGGAAGCATTGCTTCAGGCCCTAGTGTGGCTCCGGCACGGCACACTGAGGTTTTGGTTAATTCCTCTTCCTGGTGGGAAATGAGAGTTAAATTTGCCCGTCCAGACACCTCCAGCTAGTCTCACATTTGTTCTCCCTATTCCTGTTCATTTTCCGCAGAAATTGCAAACTGGGCCAACAGGAGGTTAAAGGCCCTGACTCTCCAACTGGGGAGAGAGTTAGTAAAGCGTCTGGAATGTTGCCTCCGAGTACCAGGGCACGAAAACTGAGACACATTTGAACACGTTTCCCGATCACACGGTGGATCATACTCTGGGTTCCACATGCATGTTTTAGCTGAAGGAAGAATCCCTAAAACCTGGAGAGTTGAGACCCATGGAATGGGTACCATGCAATATGACTTCCAAGGGTCTGCATTTGCTCACCGAACATCACCAATCCTATCACGACTGCGCTTATGCCGCTGTACACACACTTGATTCTCGTTCAGGGACATATAAATCCATAGGTTTTAAGATTCTTACGAGTCAGGTATATTCTTAGGCGTTTAATATGGGGTGTTGAGTCCACTTCGTTGAGCAAGGAGTAGCTCTTGTCTATTACATATTTGGCTTATGGAATGTATCTGTGCTAATTTCAATCTCTGGTTTTATACAGCACCCCAACTCACCTTTCCCCTTAAGCAAGCATAAGTTGGTTTTCTACATTTGAGACACTGTTCTGTTTTGTAATTCAGTTCCTGTGTAGCCAAGTTTACATTCTGTGTATTAGTGATACCTTATGATGTTTCTTTTCTGTGTGACTTATTTCACTTAGAATCATCGTACCTGAATCCACTCATTATGCTCCTACGGGCCTGATGACATAGATTTTATTGCTGAGTGATATTGCATTGTACGTAAGTACCACAACTTCTTTATCCATTTTTTGCTTTCTGTGATATTGAACTTGTACTGTAAACGAGATTCTTGTAAACAGAGCCGTCCCAAACTTTGGGGTGGCTGTGTGTTTTTGATTTTAATATCCCTAAGCTATAGGACCATAAGTGGAAATGCCCTAGGCTCTGTTGCTTTGTTTTTTGGATGTTTCAGGAAACACCATACACTTCTCCAGAGTGGCTGTTGGCAATTTACATCCCGCCCATCAGCATAACAAGGCTCCTAGTTCTCCATGGCCTGTCCTGCGTTTCTGAATTTTACACTTTTTTCAGATGGCCCTTTTGACCGGGGGCAGTGAGACTTCATTGTAGTGCAGATTTCCATTGCAAGCTTGCTTGGTTGGCCAAAAAGGGCGTATGCGTTTTTTCCTAAATATATTCAGGAAAAAACGCATACGCCCTTTTTGGCCAAGTGCATCATTGTGGACGTTCTGCCTCTTTTCCTATGCTTTACATGCAATTCCAGTCTACCTCCTGATATCGGTTTCCTGCAATTCTGCCCCGCTTTGAAGTCGTCCTGGCAGCCTTACTTCAATATATTTTTGGACAATAGCTGTCATTTATAACTCTGCAGGTTTGTGAATTACAGTGCCCCTGAGCTCCTTTCTTTAACTCGCTTTCTTGTGAGCTGGCCGCAAAACCGCAGGATTGCTTCAGGCACTAGTGTGGTTCCGGCATGGCACGCTGAGCCTTTGGTTAATTCCTCTTCCTGGTGGGAAATGAGAGTTAAATTTGCCCGTCCAGACACCTCCAGCTAGTCTCTCATTGGTTCTCCCTATTCCTGTTCATCCTACGCAGAAATTGCAAACTGGGCCAAACAGGAGGTTAACGGCATTGACTCTCCAAGTGGGGAGAGTGTTAGTAAAGCGTCTGGAATGTTGCACCCGAGTACCAGGGGATGAAAACTGAGACACATTTGAACACGTTTCCCGATCACATGGTGGATCACACTCTGGGTTCCACATGCATGTTTTAGCTGAAGGAAGAATCCCTTAAACCTGGAGAGTTGAGACCCATGGAATGGGTACCATGCAATATGACTTCAAAGGGTCTGCATTTGCTCACCGAACCTCACCAATCCTATCACTGCTGCGTTTATGCCGCTGTACACATGCTTGATTCTCTTTCGGAGACATATAAATCCATAGGTTTTAAGATTCTTACTAGTCACGTATATTCTTAGGCGTTTAATATGGGGTGTTGAGTCCACTTCGTTGAGCAAGGAGTAGCTCTTGTTTATTACATATTTGGCTTATGGAACGGTATCTGTGCTAATTTCAATCTCTGGTTTTATGCAGCACTCTAACTCACCATTCCCCTTAAGCAAGCATAAGTTGGTTTTCTACATTTGAGACCCTGTTCTGTTTTGTAATTCAGTTCCTGTGTAGCCAAGTTTACATTCCGTGTAGTAGTGATATCTTATGATGTTTCTTTTTCTGTGTGACATATTTCACTTAGAATCATCGTACCTGAATCCACTCATTATGCTTCTACGGGCATGATGACATGGATTTCATTGCTGAGTGATATTGCATTGTACGTAAGTACCACAACTTCTTTATCCATTTTTCGCTTTCTGTGATATTGAACTTGTACCGTAAACGAGGTTCTTGTAAACAGAGCCGTCCCAAACTTTGGCGTGGCTGTGTCTTTTTGATTTCAATTTCCCTAAGCTATAGGGCAATAAGTGGAAGTGCCCTAGGCTCTGTTACTTTGTTTTTTAGATGTTTCAGGGAACACCTTTCACTTCTCCAGAGTGGCTGTTGGCAATTAACATCCCGCCCATCAGCATAACAAGTCTCCCAGTTCTCCATGGCCTGTCCTGCCTTTTTGGATTTTACACTTTTTTCAGATGGCCCTTTTGACCGGGGGGCAGTGAGACTTCAGTGTAGTGCAGATTTCCTTTGCAAGCTTGCTTGGTTGGCCAAAAAGGGCGTATGCGTTTTTTCCTGAATATATTCAGGAAAACACGCATACGCCCTTTTTGGCCAAGTGCATCATTGTGGACGTTCTGCCTCTTTTCCTATGCTTTACATGCAATTCCAGTCTACCTCCTGAAATCAGTTTCCTGCAATTCTGCCCCGCATTCAAGTCCTCTTGGCAGCCTTACTTCAATATATTTTTGGACGATAGCTGTCATTTATAACTCTGCAGGTTTGTGAATGACAGTGACCCTGAGCTCCTTTCTTCAACTCGCTTTCTTGTGAGCTAGCCGCAACACCGCAGGATTGCTTCAGGCCCTAGTGTGCTTCCGGCACGGCACGCTGAGCCTTTGGTTAAATCCTCTTCCTGGTGGGAAATGAGAGTTAAATTTGCCCGTCCAGACACCTCCAGCTAGTCTCTCATTGGTTCTCCCTATTCCTGTTCATCTTACGCAGAAATTGCAAACTGGGCCAAACAGGAGGTTAACGGCACTGACTCTCCAAGTGGGGAGAGAGTTAGTAAAGCATCTGGAATGTTGCCTCCGAGTACCAGGGCATGAAAACTGAGACACATTTGAACACGTTTCCCGATCACACGGTGGATCATACTCTGGGTTCCACATGCATGTTTTAGCTGAAGGAAGAATCCCTAAAACCTGGAGAGTTGAGACCCATGGAATGGGTACCTTGCAATATGACTTCCAAGGGTCTGCATTTGCTCACCGAACATCACCAATCCTATCACGACTGCGCTTATGCCGCTGTACACACACTTGATTCTCGTTCAGGGACATATAAATCCATAGGTTTTAAGATTCTTACTAGTCAGGTATATTCTTAGGCGTTTAATATGGGGTGTTGAGTCCACTTCGTTGAGCAAGGAGTAGCTCTTGTCTATTACATATTTGGCTTATGGAATGTATCTGTGCTAATTTCAATCTCTGGTTTTATACATCACCCCAACTCACCTTTCCCCTTAAGCAAGCATAAGTTGGTTTTCTACATTTGAGACACTGTTCTGTTTTGTAATTCAGTTCCTGTGTAGCCAAGTTTACATTCCGTGTATTAGTGATATCTTATGATGTTTCTTTTTCTGTGTGACTTATTTCACTTAGAATCATCGTACCTCAATCCACTCATTATGCTGCTACGGGCCTGATGACATAGATTTCATTGCTGAGTGATATTGCATTGTACGTAAGTACCACAACTTCTTTATCCATTTTTCGCTTTCTGTGATATTGAACTTGTACTGTAAACGAGGTTCTTGTAAACAGAGCCGTCCCAAACTTTGGGGTAGCTGTGTCTTTTTGATTTTAATTTCCCTAAGTTATAGGACCATAAGTGGAAGTGCCCTAGGCTCTGTTGCTTTGTTTTGTAGATAATTCAGGAAACACCATACACTTCTCCAGAGTGGCTGTTGGCATTTTACATCCCGCCCATCAGCATAACAAGTCTCCCAGTTCTCCATGGTCTGTCCTGCCTTTCTGGATTTTACACTTTTTTCAGATGGCCCTTTTGACCGGGGGACAGTGAGACTTCATTGTAGTGTAGATTTACATTGCAAGCTTGCTTGGTTGGCCAAAACGGGCGTATGCGTTTTTTCCTGAATATATTCAGGAAAAAACGCATACGCCCTTTTTGTCCAAGTGCATCATTGTGGACGTTGTGCCTCTTTTCCTATGCTTTACATGCAATTCCAGTCTACCTCCTGAAATCGGTTTCCTGCAATTCTGCGCTGCTTTCAAGTCCTCTTGGCAGCCTTACTTCAATATATTTTTGGATGATAGGTGTCATTTATAACTCTGCAGGTTTGTGAATTACAGTGCCCCTGAGCTCCTTCCTTCAACTCGCTTTCTTGTGAGCTGGCCGCAACACCGCAGGATTGCTTCAGGTCCTAGTGTGGTTCCGGCACGGCACGCTGAGCCTTTGATTAATTCCTCTTCCTGGTGGGAAATGAGAGTTAAATTTGCCCGTCCAGACACCTCCAGCTAGTCTCTCATTGGTTCTCCCTATTCCTGTTCATCTTCCACAGCAATTGCAACTGGGCCAAACAGCAGGTTAAAGCCACTGACTCTCCATGTGGGTAGAGTGTTAGTAAAGCAACTGAAATGTTGCACCCAAGTACCAGAGGACCAAAACCTGAGACACATTTGAACATGTTTCCCGATCACATGGTGGATCATACTTTGGGTTCCACATGCATGTTTTAGCTGAAGGAAGAATCCCTTAATCCTGGAGAGTTGAGACCCATGGAATGGGTACCATACAATATGACTTCAAAGGGTCTGCATTTACTCACTTAACCTCACCAATCCCATCACTGCTGCGTTTATACCGCTGTACACACGCTTGATTCTCTTTCAGAGACATATAAATCCATAGGTTTTAAGATTCTTACTAGTCAGGTATATTCTTAGGCGTTTAATATCGGGTGTTTAGTGCACTTCGTTGAACAAGGAGTAGCTCTTCACTATTACATATTTGGCTTATGGGAACGGTATCTGTGCTAATTTCAATCTCTGATTTTATGCAGCACCCAAACTCACCTTTCCCCTTAAGCAAGCATAAGTTGGTTTTCTACATTTGAGACCCTGTTCTGTTTTGTAATTCAGTTCCTGTGTAGCCAAGTTGACATTCTGTGTAGTAGTGATATCTTATGATGTTTCTTTTTTTGTGTGACTTATTTCACTTAAAATCGTCGTACCTGAATCCACTCATTATGCTGCTACGGGCTTGATGACATAGATTTCATTGCTGAGTGATATTGTATTTTACGTAAGTACCACAACTTCTTTATCCATTTTTCGCTTTCTGTGATATTGAACTTGTACTGTAAACGAGGTTCTTGTAAACAGAGCCATTCCAAACCTTGGGGTAGCTGTGTCTTTTTGATATTAATTTCCCTAAGCTATAGGACCATAAGTGGAATGCCCTAGGATCTGTTGCTTTGTTTTTCAGATGTTTCAGGAAACACCATAGACTTCTCCAGAGTGGCTGTTGGCAATTTACATCCCACCCATCAGCATAACAAGGCTCCCAGTTCTCCATGGCCTGTCCTGCCTTTCTGGATTTTACACTTTTTTCAGATGCCCCTTTTGACCGGGGGGAAGTAAGACTTCATTGTAGTGCAGATTTCCTTTGCAAGCTTTCTTGGTTGGCCAAAAAGGGCGTGTGCGTTTTTTCCTGAACATAGTCAGGAAAAAACTCATACGCACTTTTTGGCCAAGTGCATCGTTGTGGACGTTCTGCCTCTTTTCCTATGCTTTAAATGCAATTCCAGTCTACCTCCTGAAATCGGTTTCCTGCAATTCTGCCCCGCTTTCAAGTCCTCTTGGCAGTCTTACTTCAATATATTTTAGGACGATAGCGCTCATTTGTAACTCTGCAGGTTTGTGAATTACAGTGTCCCTGAGCTCCTTTCTTCAACTCGCTTTCTTGTGAGCTGGCCGCAACACCGCAGGATTGCTTCAGGCCCTAGTGTGGTTCTGGCACAGCACGCTGAGCCTTTGGGTAATTCCTCTTCCTGGTGGGAAATGAGAGTTAAATTTGCCCGTACAGATACCTCCAGCTAGTCTCTCATGGGTTTTCCCTATTCCTGTTCATTTTCCGCAGAAATTGCAAACTGGGCCAAACAGGAGGTTAAAGGCCCTGACTCTCCAAGTGGGGAGAGAGTTAGTAAAGTGTCTGGAATGTTGCCTCCGAGTACCAGGGGTCGAAAACTGAGACACATTTGAAAACGTTTCCCGATCACACGGTGGATCATACTCTGGGTTCCACATGCATGTTTTAGCTGAAGGAAGAATCCCTTAAACCTGGAGAGTTGAGACCCATGGAATGGGTACCATGCAATATGACTTCAAAGGGTCTGCATTTGCTCACCGAATCTCATCAATCCTATCACTGCTGCGTTTATGCTGCTGTACGCACGTTCATGCCGCTGTACGCATGCTGTATGCCGCTGTACGCACGGCTTTCAGAGACATATAAATCCATAGGTTTTAAGATTCTTTCTAGTCAGGTATATTCTTAGGCGTTTAATATGGGGTGTTGTGTCCACTTCGTTGAGCAAGGAGTAGCTCTTGTCTATTACATATTTGGCTTATGGAACGGTATCTGTGCTAATTTCAATCTCTGGTTTTATGCAGCACCCCAACTCACCTTTCCCCTTAAGCAAGCATAAGTTGGTTTTCTACATTTGAGACCCTGTTCTGTTTTGTAATTCTGTTCCTGTGTAGCCAAGTTTACATTCCATGTAGTAGTGATATCTTATGATGTTTCTTTTTCTGTGTGACTTATTTCACATAGAATCATCGTACCTGAATCCACTCATTAGGCTGCTACGGGCCTGATGACATAGATTTCATTGCTGAGTGATATTGCATTGGACGTAAGTACCACAACTTCTTTATCCATTTTTCGCTTTCTGTGATATTGGACTTGTACCGTAAATGAGGTTCTTGTAAACAGAGCCATCCCAAACTTTGGGGTGGCTCTGTCTTTTTGATTTTAATTTCCCTAAGCTATAGGACCATAAGTGGAAGTGCCCTAGGCTCTGTTGCTTTGTTTTTTAGATGTTTCAGGAAACACCATACACTTCTCCAGAGTGGCTGTTCGCAATTTACATCCCACCCATTAGCATAACAAGGCTCCCAGTTCTCCATGGCCTGTCCTGCCTTTCTGGATTTTACACATTTTTCAGATGGCCCTTTTGACCGGGGGCAGTGAGACTTCATTGTAGTGCAGATTTCCTTTGCGAGCTTGCTTGGTTGGCCAAAAAGTGCGTATGCGTTTTTTCCTAAGGAAAAAGCACATACGCCCTCTTTGGCCAAGTGCATCATTGTGGACGTTCCGCCTCTTTTCCTATGTTTTACATGCAACTCCAGTCTACCTCCTGAAATCGGTTTCCTGCAATTCTGCCCCACTTTCAAGTGCTCTTGGCAGCCTTACTTCAATATATTTTTGGACGATAGCTGTCATTTATAACTCTGCAGGTTTGTGAATGACAGTGCCCCTGAGCTCCTTTCTTCAACTCGCTTTCTTGTGAGCTGGCCGCAACACCGCAGGATTGCTTCAGGCCCTAGTGTGTTTCCGGCATGGCACGGTGAGCCTTTGGTTAATTCCTCTTCCTGGTGGGAAATGAGAGTTAAATTTGCCCGTCCAGACACCTCCAGCTAGTCTCTCATTGGTTCTCCCTATTCCTGTTCATTTTCCGCAGAAATTGCAAACTGGGCCAAACAGGAGGTTAAAGGCACTGACTCTCCAAGTGGGGAGACTGTTAGGAAAGCGTCTGGAATGTTGCACCCGAGTACCAGGGGACGAAAATTGAGACACATTTGAACACGTTTCCCGACCACACGGTGGATCATACTCTGGGTTCCACATGCATGTTTTAGCTGAAGGAAGAATCCCTTAAACCAGGAGAGTTGAGACCCATGGAATGGGTACCATGCAATATGACTTCAAAGGGTCTGCATTTGCTCACCGAACCTCACCACTCCAACACTGCTGCGTTCATGCTGCTGCACACACGCTTGATTCTCTTTCAGAGACATATAAATCCATAGGTTTTAAGATTCTTACTAGTCAGGTATATTCTTAGGCGTTTAATATGGGGTGTTGAGTCCACTTCGTTGAGCAAGGAGTAGCTCTTGTCTATTACATATTTGGCTTATGGAACGGTATCTGTGCTAATTTCAATCTCTGGTTTTATGCAGCACCCTAACTCACCTTTCCCCTTAAGCAAGCATAAGTTGGTTTTCTACTTTTGAGACACTGTCCTGTTTTGTAATTCAGTTCCTGTGTAGTCAAGTTTACATTCCGTGTATTAGAGATATCTTATGATGTTTCTTTTTCTGTGTGACTTATTTCACTTGGAATTATCGTACCTGAATCCGCTCATTATGCTGCTACGGGCCTGATGACATAGATTTCATTGCTGAGTGATATTGCATTGTACGTAAGTACCACAACTTCTTTATCCATTTTTCGCTTTCTGTGATATTGAACTTGTACCGTAAACGAGGTTCTTGTAAACAGAGCCGTCCCAAACTTTGGGATGGCTGTGTCTTTTTGATTTTAATTTCCCTAAGCTATAGGACCATAAGTGGAAATGCCCTAGACTCTGTTGCTTTGTTTTTCAGATGTATCAGGAAACACCATACACTTCTCCAGAGTGGCTGTTGGCAATTTACATCCCGCCCATCAGCATAACAAGGCTCCTTTTTCCTCATGGCCTGTCTTGCCTTTCTGGATTTTACACTTTTCTCAGATGGCCCTTTAGAGCGGGGGGAAGTGACACTTCATAGTAGTTCGGATTTCCATTGCAAGCTTTCTTGGTTTGCCAAAAAGGGCGTATGTGTTTTTTCCTGAATATATTCAGGAACAAACTCATACGCCCTTTTTTGCCAAGTGCATCATTGTCGATGTTCTGCCTCTTTTCCTATGCTTTAAATGCAAAGCCAGTCTACCTCCTGAAATCGGTTTCCTGAAATTCTGCCCCGCTTTCAAGTCCTCTTCGCAGCCTTACTTCAATATATTTTTGGACGTTATCTGTCATTTATAACTCTGCAGGTTTGTGAATTACAGGGCCCCTGAGCTCCTTTCTTCAACTTGCTTTCTTGTGAGCTGGCCGCAAACCCGCAAGACTGCTGCAGGCCCTAATCTGCTTCTGGCAGGGCACGCTGAGCCTTTGGTTAATTCCTCTTCCTGGTGGGAAATGAGTGTTAAATATGCCCGTCCAGACACCTACCTCACTCTCAACCCCTTGGTGATGTGGGTCCTCTGGTTTGTGGCCACCTTTCCTTGGTTCCTCACCTTTCGATGATGTAGCCCCACTAGTGTGAGGACACTCCTGCCTGGTTCTCATCCACGTGGTTATGTGGACCCCCTGGTGAGAGTCTGTTCCTGGCTGTGTTCCTCACCCTTCTGTGAGGGAGACCCTCTGCTGATAGGTCACTCGTGCAGGGCTGGCACACATTGCCTTGGTGAAGTCAGCCGTGTGGTGGCAGTTGGAGCGTGCTGGGAATCTCCTCCCCCCGGTGATGACGGCCCTCTTGCGTCAGGCCCTAACTGCTGGGCCCACCAACTTTTCTTAGTGAGCCCAATGATGCTTGGGCACTCCTCTTAGGATCCCATCTCCATGGGGATGTGGGCCTTCTGCTCTGAGGTCCCAACGCCTGGGTTGTTCACAGTTTCATGATGTGGGCTCTCTGCTGTTAGTTCACTCCTGCCTGCATCCCATAGCTTCTGTGCTCTCGGCCGCCTGCTGGGAGGTTCCAACTGCTGGATTCCTCACCTTTCTTATTCTTTGGGCCCTCTGTTATGAGGCTACTCCTGCCTGCCTCACTCCCATTCCCTTTGTGATATGTGTCCTCTGATTTGAGGCCACATGTGCTGGGTTCCGCACCTCTCGATGATGTGGCCCCACTGGAGGGAAGACAGTCCTGACTGGTTCCCATCCCCTTGCTGATGTGGGCCCTCAGGTGAGAGTCTGATCCTGGCTGGGTTCCTCACCCTTCTGTGAGGTGGGCCCTCTGCTGTGAGGTCAATCATGCCTTTCTGGCACACGTCACCTTGGCGACGTGGGCCCTCTGGTGGCAGTTGGAGTGTGCTGGGATCCTCCTCCCCTCGGTGATGAGGGCCCTCTTGCCTTAGGCCATAACTGCTGGGCTCCCCACATTTTCTGATGTGCGCCAAGTGAGTGAGGACACTCTTGCCAGATTCCCATCCCCATGGGGATATGGGCCTTCTGCTCTGAGGTCAAAACGGCTGGCTTGCTCACAGTACCATGATGTGGGCCCTCTGCTGTGAGTTCACTCCGGCAAGGATCCCTTATCATCGGTGCTCTGAGCCGCCTGCTGGGAGGTTCCAACTGCTGGATTCCTCAACTTTTTTATTCTATGTGCCCTCTGTTGTGAGGCTCCTCCTGCCTGCCTCACTGCCAGCCCCTTGGTGATGACTGTCCTATGGCTTGAGGCCACATGTGCTGCATTCCTCACCTTTCGATGATGTGACCCCACTCGTGTGAGGACACTCCTGCCTGGTTCCCATCCCCTTGGTGAGGTGGGCCCTCTGGTGAGAGTCTAATCCTGGCTGGGTTCCTCAACGTTCTGTGAGGTAGGCCCTCTGCTGTGAGGTCACTCCTGCCTGGCAGGCACACGTCACCTTGGAGACGTGAGCCCTCTGGTGGCAGTTGGAGCGTGCAGGGTGCCTCCTCCTCTCGGTGATGACGGCCCTCTGGCGTCAGGCCCTAAATGGTGGGCTCCCCACATTTTCTGATGTGTGCCCAGTGGCGCGAGGACACTCCAGCCAGGTTCCCATTCCCATGGGGATGTGGGCCTTCTGCGCTGAGGCCCCAACACCTGGGTTGCTCACAGTTTCATGATGTGGGCCTTCTGCTGTGAGTTCACTGTGGCCTGGATCCCATAGCCTCGGTGTTCTGGGCCGCCTGCTGGAAGGTCTAAATGCTGGAATCCTCACGTTTTTTATATTATGTGCCCTGTGTTGTGAGGCTACTCCTGCCTGCCTCACTCCAAGGCCCTTGGTGATGTGGGTCCTCTGGTTTGAGGACACATGTGCTGGGTTCCTCACCTTAAGATGATGAGGCCCCACTGGTGTGAGGATAATCCTGACTGGTTCCCATCCCCTTTGTGATGTGGGTCCTCTGGTGAGAGTCTGATCCTGGCTGGGTTCCTCACCCATCTGTGAGGTGGGCCCTCTAGTATCAGGTAACTTTTGCCTGGCTTGCTCACCTCGCCTTGTTGACATGAGCCCTCTGGTGGCACTTGGACCCTGCTGGGAGCCTCCTAACCTCTGTGATGAGGGCCCTCTGACGTCAGGCCCTAACTGCTGGGCTCCCCAACTTTTCTTAGTGATCCCAGTGATGCTCGGGCACTCCTCTTAGGTTCCCATCTCCATGGGGATGTGGGCCTTCTGCTCTGAGGTCCCAACGGCTGGGTTGTTCACATTTTCATGATGTGGGCTCTCTGGTGTTAGTTCACAGAGACCTGGATCCCATAGCCTCTGTGCTCTTGGTCACCTGCTGGGAGGTTCCAACTGCTGGATTCCTCACTTTTTTAATTTTTTGGGCCCTCTGTTGTGAGGATCCTCCTGCCTGCCTCACTCCCAGCCCCTTCGTGATGTGTGTCATCTGGTTTGAGGCCACATGTGCTGGGTTCCTCACCTTTCGATGATGTGGGACCAATGGTCTTAGGAGACTCCTGCCTGGTTCACATCCCCTTGGTGATGTGGGCCCTCTGTTGAGAGTCTGATTCTGGCTGGGTTCCTCACCCATCTGTGAGGTGGGCCGTCTGCTGTGAGGTCACTCCTGCCTGGCTTGCTCACCTCGCCTTGTGGACATGAGCCCTCTGGTGGCACTTGGAGCCTGCTGGGAGCCTCCTCCCCTTGGTGATGAGGGCCCTCTGGCGTCAGGCCCTATCTGCTGGGCTCCCCACATTTTGTGATGTGCGCCCAGTGGTGCGAGGACACTCCAGCCAGGTTCACATCCCCATTGGGATGTGGGCCTTCTGCTCTGAGGTCCCAACGCCTGGGTTGCTCACAGTTTCATGATGTGGGCTCTCTGCTGTTAGTTCACTCCTGCCTGCATCCCATAGCTTCTGTGCTCTCGGCCGCCTGCTGGGAGGTTCCAACTGCTGGATTCCTCACCTTTCTTATTCTTCGGGCCCTCTGTTTTCAGGCTACTCCTGCCTGCCTCACTCCCATTCCCTTTGTGATATGTGTCCTCTGATTTGAGGCCACATGTGCTGGGTTCCGCACCTCTCGATGATGTGGCCCCACTGGAGGGAAGACAGTCCTGACTGGTTCCCATCCCCTTGCTGATGTGGGCCCTCAGGTGAGAGTCTGATCCTGGCTGGGTTCCTCACCCTTCTGTGAGGTGGGCCCTCTGCTGTGAGGTCAATCATGCCTGTCTGGCACACGTCACTTTGGCGACGTGGGCCCTCTGGTGGCAGTTGGAGTGTGCTGGGATCCTCCTCCCCTCGGTGATGAGGGCCCTCTTGCCTTAGGCCATAACTGCTGGGCTCCCCACATTTTCTGATGTGCGCCAAGTGAGTGAGGACACTCTTGCCAGATTCCCATCCCCATGGGGATATGGGCCTTCTGCTCTGAGGTCAAAACGGCTGGCTTGCTCACAGTACCATGATGTGGGCCCTCTGCTGTGAGTTCACTCCGGCAAGGATCCCTTATCATCAGTGCTCTGAGCCGCCTGCTGGGAGGTTCCAACTGCTGGATTCCTCAACTTTTGTATTCTGTGGGTCCTGTGTTGTGATGCTCCTCCTGCCTGCCTCACTCGCAACCCCTTCGTGATGTGGGTCTTTTGGTTTGAGGCCACATGTGCTGGGTTCCGCAACTTTCTATGATGTGGCCCCACTGGTGTGAGGACACTCCTGCCTGGTTCCCATCCCCTTGGTGATGTGGGCCTTCTGGTGACAGTCTTATCCTGGCTGGGTTCCTCACTCTTCTGTGAGGTAGGCCCTCTGCTGTGAGGTCAATCCTGCCTGACTTGCACACATCACCTTGGCGACGTGGGCCCTCTGTTGGCACATGGAACCTGCTGGGAGCCTCCTGCCCTCGGTGATGATGGCCCTCTAGCATCAGGCCCTAACTGCTGGGCTCCCCACATTTTCTGATGTGAGCCCAGTGATGCCAGGACACTCCTGTCAGGTTCCCATCCCCATGAGGATGTGGGCTTTCTGCTCTGAGGTCCCAACGCCTGGGTTGCTCACAGTTTCATGATGTGGGCTCTCTGGTGTTAGTTCACTCCTGCCTGCATCCCATAGCTTCTGTGCTCTCGGCCGCCTGCTGGGAGGTTCCAAATGCTGGATTCCTCACCTTTTTTATTCTTTGGGCCCTCTGTTTTTAGGCTACTCCTACCTGCCTCACTCCCATCCCCTTTGTGATGTATTTCCTCTGATATGAGGTCACATGTGCTGGGTTCCTCACCTTTCGATGATGTGGCCTCACTGGTGGGAGGACAGTCCTGACTGGTTCCCATCCCCTTGGTGTTGTGGGCCCTCTGGTGAGAGTCTCATCCTGCCTCGGTCCCTCACCCTTCTGTGAGATAGGCCCTCTGCTGTGAGGTCAGTACTGCCTGGCTGGCGCATGCCACCTTGTAGACGTGGGCCCTCTGTTGGCAGTTGGAACCTGCTGGGAGTCTCCTCCCCTCAGTTATGAGGGCCCCCTGGCGTCAGGCCCTAACTGCTGGGCTCCTAACATTTTCTGATATGTGCTAAGTGGTGCGAAGCCACTCCTGCCAGGTTCCCATCCCAATGGGGATGTGGGCCTTCTGTTCTGAGGTCCCAACGGCTGGGCTGCTCACAGGTTCATGATGTGGGCCCTCTGCTGTGAGTTCACTGCGGCCTGGATCCCATAGCCTCGGTGCTCTGGGCCGCTTGCTGGGAGGTTCCAACTGCTGGATTCCTCAACTTTTATATTCTATGGACCCTGTGTTTTGAGGCCAGTCCTGCCAGCCTCACTCCGAACGCCTTGGTGATGTGGTTCCTCTGGTTTGAGGCTACATGTGCTGGGATCCTCACCTTTCGATGATGTTGTCCCACTGGTGTGGGGACACTCCTGCCTGGTTCCCATCCCCTTGGTGATGTGGGCCCTCTGGTGAGAGTCTGATCCTGGCTGTGTTCCTCACCCTTCTGTGAGGTGGGCCCTCTGCTGTGAGGTCACTCCTGCCGGGCTGGCACACATCGCCTTGGCGACGTTGGCCCTCTGGTGGCAGCTGGAGCCTGCTGGGAGCCTCCTCCTCTCGGTGATGAGTGCCCTCTAGCGTCAGGCCCTAACTTCTGAGCACCCCACGTTTTCTGATGTGAGCCCAGTGATGCCAGGACACTCCTGTCATGTTCCCATCACCATAGGGATGTGGGCCTTCTGCTCAGAGGTCCCAATGTCTGGGTTGCTCACAGTTTCATGATGTGGGCTGTCTGGTGTTAGTTCACTCCGGCCTGCATCCCCTAGTCTCTGTGCTCTGGGCCGCCTGCTGGGAGGTTCCAACTGCTGGATTCCTCACCTTTCTTATTTTTGGGCCCTCTGTTATGAGGCTCCTCCTGCCTGCCTCACTCCCAGCCCCTTGGTGATGGGTGTCCTATGGTTTGAAGCCACATGTTCTAGGTTCCTCACCTTTAGATGATGTGGCCCTACTCATGTGAGGACACTCCTGCCTGGTTCCAATCCATTTGGTGATGTGGGCCCTCTGGTGCGAGTCTGATCCTGACTGGGTTCGTCACACTTCTCTGAGGTGGGCCCTCTGCTGTGAGGTCATTCGTGCCTGGTTGGCACACATCGCCTTGGCGACGTCAGCCCTCTGGTGGCTGTTGGAGCCTGCTGGGAGCCTCCTTCCCTTGGTGATGAGGGTCCTCTGGCGTCAGGCCCTAACTGCTGGTCTCCCAAAATTTTCTGAAACGTTATCAGTGGTGCGAGGACACTCCTACCAGATTTCCATCCCCATGGGGATGTGGGCCTCCTGCTCTGAGGTCCCAATGGCTGGGTTGCTCAGTTTCATGACATGGGCCCTCTTCTGTGAGTTCACTGTGGCCTGGATCCCATAGCCTCGGTGCTCTGGGCCACCTGCTGGGAGGTTCCAACTGCTGGATTCCTCACTTTTTTATTCTATGGGCCCAGGGTTGTGAGGCTACTCCTGCCTGTCTCACTCCGAGGTCCTTGGTGATGGGGGTCCTCTGGTTTGAGGACTCATGTGCTGAGTACCTCACCTTTCGATGATGTGGCCCCACTGGTGTGAAGACACTCCTGCCTGGTTCCCATCCCCTTGGTGACGTGGGCTCTCTGGTGAGAGTCTGATGTTGGCTGGGTTTCTCACCCTTCTGTGAGGTGGGACCTCTGCTGTGAGGTAACTCCTGCCTGGCCTGCTCACATTGCCTTGGCAATGTGAGCCCTCAGGTGGCAGTTGGAGCCTGCTGGGAATCTCATCCCCTCAGTTATGAGAGCTCTGGATAAAACACATATGCCCTTTTTTGCCAAGTGCATTACTTTCCAAGTTCTGTCTCTTTTCCTATGCTTTAAGAGCGACTCCCGTGTACCTTCTGAAATCGGTTTAAAGCAATTCTTCCCCACATTCAAGTCCTCTTCACAGCCTTACTTCAGTATAATTTTGGACGATAGCTGTCATTTTTAACTCTGCAGGTGTGTGAATGAGAGTGCTCCTGAGCTCCTTTCTTCAACTCGCTTTCTTGTGAGCTGGCCGCAACACCGCAGGATTGCTTCAGGCCCTAATCTGCTTCTGGCACTGCACGCTGAGCCTTTGGTTATTCCTCTTCCTGGTGGGAAATGAGAGTTAAATTTGCCCGTCCAGACACCTCCAGCTAGTCTCTCATTGGTTCTCCCTATTCCTGTTCATCTTCCGCGGAATTTGCAAACAGGGCCAAACAGGACGTTAAAGGCACTGACTCTCCAAGTCGGGAGACTGTTAGTAAAGCGTCTGGAATGTTGCACCCGAGTACCAGGGGATGAGACCTGAGACATATTGGAACACGTCTCCCGATCACACGGTTGATCATACTCTGGGTTCCACATGCATGTTTTAGCTGAAGGAGGAATCACTTAAACCTGGAGAGTTGAGACCCATGGAATGGGTACCGTGCAATATGACTTCAAAGGGTATTCATTTGCTCACCGAACCTCTCCAATCCTATCACTGCTGCGTTTATGCCCCTGTACTCACGCTTGATTCTCTTTCAGTGACATAGCAATCCATAGGTTTTAAGATACTTACAAGTCAGGTACAGTGTTAGGCGTTTAATATGGTGTTTTTAGTCCATTTCGTTGAGCAAGGAGTAGCTCTTGTCTATTACATATTTGGCTTAAGGAACTTTATCTGTGCTCATTTCAATCTCTGGTTTTATGCAGCACCCCAACTCACCTTTCCCCTTAAGCAAGCATAAGTTGGTTTTCTAAATTTGAGACCCTGTTCTTTTTTGTAATCCAGTTCCTGTGTAGCCAAGTTTACATTCCGTGTATTAGTGATATCTTATGATGTTTCTTTTTCTGTGTGACTTATTTCAGTTAGAATCATCATACCTGAACCCACTCATTTCCTGCTACAGGGCTGTTGACATAGATTTCATTGCTGAGTGATATTGCATTGTACGTAAGTACCACAACTTCTTTATCCATTTTTCACTTTCTGTGATATTGAACTTGTACCGTAAACGAGGTTCTTGTAAACAGAGCCGTCCCAAACTTTGGGGTGGCTGTGTCTTTTTGATTTTAATTTCCCTAAGCTATAGGACCATAAGTAGAAGTGCCCTAGGCTCTGTTGCTTTGTTTTTTAGATGTTTCAGGAAACACCATACACTTCTCCAGAGTGGCTGTTGGCAATTTACATCCCACCCCTCAGCATAACAAGGCTCCCAGTTCTCCATGGCCTGTCCTGCCTTTCTGGATTTTACACTTTTTTCAGATGGCCCTTTTGACCGTGGGGAAGTGAGACTTCATTGTAGTGCAGATTTCCTTTGCAAGTTTGTTTGTTTGGCCAAAAACGGCGTATGCGTTTTTTCCTGAATATATTCAGGAAAAAACGCATACACCCTTTTTGGCCAAGTGCATGATTGTCGACGTTCTGCCTCTTTTCCTCTGCTTTAAATGTAATTCCAGTCTACCTCCTGATTTCGGTTTCCTGCAATTCTGCCCCGCTTTCAAGTCCTCTTGGCAGCCTTACTTCAGTATATTTTTGGACGATAGCTGTCATTTATAACTCTGCAGGTTTGTGAATTACAGTGCCCCTGAACGCCTTTCTTCAACTCGCTTTCTTGTGAGCTGGCCGCAACACCGCAGGATTGCTTCAGGCCCTAATCTGGTTCTGGCACGGCACGCTGTGCCTTTGGTTAATTCCTCTTCCTGCTGGGAAACGACAGTTAAATTTGCCCGTCCAGACAGCACCAGCTAGTCTCTCATTGGTTCTCCCTATTCCTGTTCATCTTCCGCGGAATTTGCAAACTGGGCCAAACAGGAGGTTAAAGGCACTGACTCTCCAAGTCAGGAGAGTGTTAGTAAAGCGTCTGGAATGTTGCAACCGATAACAGGGGATGAGAACTGAGACATATTGGAACACGACTCCCGATCACACGGTTGATCATACTCTGGGTTCCACATGCATGTTTTAGCTGAAGGAAGAATCCCTTAAACCTGGAGAGTTGAGACCCGTGGAATGGGTACCATGCAATATGACTTCAAAGGGTCTTCATTTGTTCACCGAACCTCTCCAATCCTATCACTGCTACGTTTATGCCCCTGTAATCACGCTTGATTCTCTTTCAGAGACATAGCAATCCATAGGTTTTAAGATACTTACTAGTCAGGTACATTTTTAGGCGTTTAATATGGGGTTTTGAGTCCATTTCATTGAGCAAGGAATAGCTCTTGTCTATTACATATTTGGCTTAAGGAACATTATCTGTGCTCGTTTCAATCTCTGGTTTTATGCAGAACCCCAACTCACCTTTCCCCTTAAGCCAGCATAAGTTGGTTTTCTAAATTTGAGACACTGTTCTGTTTTGTAATCCAGTTCCTGTGTAGCCAAGTTTACATTCCGTGTATTAGTGATATCTTATGATGTTTCTTTTTCTGTGTGACTTATTTCAGTTAGAATCATCATACCTGAATACACTCTATGCTGCTACGGGCCTGATGACATAGATTTCATTGCTGAGTGATATTGCATTGTACGTAAGTACCACAACTTCTTTATCCATTTTTCGCTTTCTGCGATATTGAACTTGTACCGTAAACAAGGTTCATGTAAACAGAGCTGTCCCAAACTTTGGGGTGGCTGTGTCTTTTTGATTTTAATTTCCCTAAGCTATAGGACCATAAGTGGAATTGACTTAGGCTCTGTTGCTTTGTTTTTTAGATGTTTCAGGAAACACCATACACTTTTCCAGTGTGGCTGTTGGCAATTTACATCCCGCCCATCAGCATAACAAGGCTCCCAGTTCTCCATGGCCTGTTCTGCCTTTCTGGATTTTACACATTTTTCAGATGGCCCTTTGGACCGGGGGGAAGTGAGACTTCATTGTAGTGCAGATTTCCTTTGCAAGCTTGCTTGGTTGGCCAAAAAGTTGAATATATTCAGGAAAAAACGCATACGCCCTTTTTGGCCAAGTGCATCATTGTCGACGTTCTGCCTCTTTTCCTATGCTTTAAATGCAATTCCAGTCTACCTCCTGAAATCAGTTTCCTGCAATTCTGCCCCACTTTCAAGTCCTCTTGGCAGCCTTACTTCAGTATATTTTTGGACGATAGCTGTCATTTATAACTCTGCAGGTTTGTGAATTACAGTGCCCCTGAGCTCCTTTCTTCAACTCGCTTTCTTGTGAGCTGGCCGCAACACCGCAGGATTGCTTCATGCCCTAATCTGGTTCCGGCACGGCACGCTGAGCCTTTGGTTAATTCCTCTTCCTGGTGGGAAATGAGAGTTAAATTTGCCCGTCCAGACACCTCCAGCTAGTCTCTCATTAGTTCTCCCTATTCCTGTTCATCTTCCGCAGAATTTGCAAACTGGGTCAAACAGGAGGTTAAAGGCACTGACTCTCCAAGTGGGGAGAGTGTTAGTAAAGCATCTGGAATGTTGCACCCGAGTACCAGGGGACGTGAACTAAGACATATTTCAAAACGTCTCCCAATCACACGGTTGATCATACTCTGGGTTCCACATGCATGTTTTAGCTGAAGGAAGAATCCCTTAAACCTGGAGAGTTGAGACCCGTGGAATGGGTACCATGCAATATGACTTCAAAGGGTCTTCATTTGTTCACCGAACCTCACCAATCCTATCACTGCTGCGTTTATGCCCCTGTTATCACGCTTGATTCTCTTTCAGAGACATAGCAATCCATAGGTTTTAAGATACTTACTAGTCAGGTTCATTCTTAGGCGTTTAATATGGGGTGTTGAGTCCATTTCATTGAGCATGGAGTAGCTCTTGTCTATTACATATTTGGCTTAAGGAACTTTATCTGTGCTCATTTCAATCTCTGGTTTTATGCAGCACCCCAATTCACCTTTCCCCTTAAGCAAGCATAAGTTGGTTTTCTAAATTTGAGACCCTGTTCTGTTTTGTAATTCAGTTCCTGTGTAGCCAAGTTTACATTCCGTGTATTAGTGATATCTTATGATGTTTCTTTTTCTGTGTGACTTATTTCAGTTAGAATCATCATACCTGAACCCACTTATTTTCTGCTACAGGCCGGTTGAAATAGATTTCATTGCTGAGTGATATTGCATTGTACGTAAGTACCACAACTTCTTTATCCATTTTTCACTTTCTGCGATATTGAAATTGTACCATAAACGAGGTTCTTGCAAACAGAGCTGTCCCAAACTTTGGGGTGGCTATGTCTTTTTGATTTTAATTTCCCTAAGATATAGGACCATAAGTGGAAGAGCCCTAGGCTCTGTTGCTTTGTTTTTAGATGTTTCAGGAAACACCATACACTTCTCCGAGTGGCTGTTGGCAATTTACATCCCCCCTATCAGCATAACAAGGCTCCCAGTTCTCCATGGCCTGTCCTGCTTTTCTGGATTTTACACTTTTTTCAGATGGCCCTTTTGACTGGGGGGCAGTGAGACTTCATTGTAGTGCAGATTTCCTTTGCAAGCTTGCTTGCTTGGCCAAAAAGGGCGTATGCGTTTTTTCCTGAATATATTCAGGAAAAAACGCATACGCCCTTTTTGGCCAAGTGCATCATTGTGGACGTTTTGCCTCTTTTCCTATGCTTTACATGCAATTCCAGTCTACCTCCTGAAATCGGTTTCCTGCAATTCTGCCCCACTTTCAAGTCCTCTTGGCAGGCTTACTTCAGGATATTTTTGACGATAGCTGTCATTTATAACTCTGCAGGTTTGTGAATTACAGTGTCCCTGAGCTCCTTTCTTCATCTCCCTTTCTTGTGAGCTGGCCGCAACACCGCAGGATTGCTTCAGCCCCTAATCTGGTTCCGGCACGGCACGCTGAGCCTTTGGTTAATTCCTCTTCCTGGTGGGAAATGAGAGTTAAATTTGCCCGTCCAGACACCTCCAGCTAGTCTCTCACTGGTCCTCCCTATTCCCGTTCATCTTCCGCAGAAATTGCAAACTGGGCCAAACAGGAGGTTAAAGGCATTGACTCTCCAAGTCGGGAGAGTGTTAGTAAAGCGTCTGGAATGTTGCACCCGAGTACCAGGGGACAAAAACTGACACATATTTCAACACATCTCCGGATCACACGGTTGATCATACTCTGGGTTCCACATGCATGTTTCAGCTGAAGGAAGAATCCCTAAAAACTGGAGAGTTGAGACCCGTGTAATGGGTACCATGCAATATGACTTCCAAGGGTCTTCATTTGCTCACCAAACCTCTCCAGTCCTATCACTGCTGCGTTTATGCCCCTGTACTCACACTTGATTCTCTATCGGAGACATAGCAATGCATAGGTTTTAAAATATTTACTAGTCAGGTACATTCTTAGGTGTTTAATATGGGGTGTTGAGTCCATTTCGTTGAGCAAGGAGTAGCTCTTCTCTATTCCATATTTGGCTTAAGGAACTTTATCTGTGCTCATTTCAATCTCTGGTTTTATGCAGCAACCCAACTCACCTTTCCCCTTAAGCCAGCATAAGTTGGTTTTCTACATTTGAGACACTGTTCTGTTTTGTAATCCAGTTCCTGTGTAGCCAAGTTTACCTTCCGTGTAGTAGTGATATCTTATGATGTTTCTTTTTCTGTGTGACTTATTTCAGTTAGAATCATCATACCTGAATCCACTCATTATGCTGCTATGGGCCTGATGACTTAGATTTCATTGCTGAGTGATATTGCATTGTACGTAAGTACCACATCTTCTTTATCCATTTTTCGCTTTCTGCGATATTGAACTTGTACCGTAAACGAGGTTCTTGTAAACAGAGCCATCCCAAACTTTGGGGTGGCTGTGTCTTTTTGATTTTAATTTCCCTAATCTATAGGAACATAAGTAGAAGTGCCCTAGGCTCTGTTCCTCTGTTTTTTAGATGTTTCAGGAAGCAGCATACACTTCTCCCGAGGGGCTGTTGGCAATTTACATCCCGCCCATCAGCACAACAAGGCTCCCAGTTCTCCATGGCCTGTCCTGCCTTTCTGGATTTTACACTTTTTTTCAGATGGCCCTTTTCACCGAGGGGAAGTGAGACTTCATTGTAGTGCAGATTTCCTTTGCAAGCTTGCTTGGTTGGCCAAAAAGGGCGTATGCGTTTTTTCCTGAATATATTCAGGAAAAAACGCATACTCCCTTTTTGGCCAAGTGCATCATTGTCCACGTTCTGCCTCTTTTCCTATGCTTTAAATGCAATTCCAGTCTACCTCCTGAAATCGGTTTCCTGCAATTCTGCCCCGCTTTAAAGTCCCCTTGGCAGCCATACTTCAGTATATTTTTGGACGATAGCTGTCATTTATAACTCTGCAGGTTTGTGAATTACAGTGCCCCTGAGCTCCTTTCTTCAACTCGCTTTTTTGTGAGCTGGCCGCAACACAGCAGGATTGTTTCAGGCCCTAATCTAGTTCCGGCACGGCACGCTGAGCCTTTGGTTAATTCCTCTTCCTGGTGGGAAATGAGAGTTAAATTTGCCCGTCCATACACCTCCAGCTAGTCTCTCATTGGTTCTCCCTATTCCTGGAAATCTTCCGCAGAAATTGCAAACTGGGCCAAACAGGAGGTTAAAGGCACTGACTCTCCAAGTCGGGAGAGTGTTAGTAAAGCGTCTGGAAAATTGCACCCGATAACAGGGCATGAGAACTGAGACATATTGGAACACGACTCCCGATCACACGGTTGATCATACTCTGGGTTCCACATGCATGTTTCAGCTGAAGGAAGAATCCCTTAAACCTGGAGAGTTGAGACCCGTGGAATGGGTACCATGCAATATGACTTCAAAGGGTCTTCATTTGCTCACCGAACCTCTCCAATCCTATCACTGCTGCGTTTATGCCCCTGTACACACGCTTGATTCTCTTTCAGAGACATAGCAATCCACAGGTTTTAAGATACTTACTAGTCAGGTTCATTCTTAGGCGTTTAATATGGGGTGTTGAGTCCATTTCGTTGAGCAAGGAGTAGCTCTCGTCTATTCCATATTTGGCTAAAGGAACTTCATCTGTGCTCATTTCAATCTCTGGTTTTATGCAGCACCCCAACTCACCTTTCCCCTTAAGCAAGCATAAGTTGGTTTTCTACATATGAGACCCTGTTCTGTTTTGTAATCCAGTTCCTGTGTAGCCAAGTTTACATTCCGTGTATTAGTGATATCTTGTGATGTTTCTTTTTCTGTGTGACTTAATTCAGTTAGATTCATCATAGCTGAATCCACTCATTATGCTGCTACGGGCCTGTTGACATAGATTTCATTGCTGAGTGATATTGCATTGTACATAAGTACCACAACTTCTTTATCCATTTTTCGCTTTCTGCGATATTGAACTTGTACCGTAAACGAGGTTCTTGTAAACAGAGCCGTCCCAAACTTTGGGGTGGCTCTGTCTTTTTGATTTTAATATCCCTAAGCTATAGGACCATAAGTGGAAGTGCCCTAGGCTCTGTTGCTTTGTTTTTTAGATGTTTCAGGAAGCACCATACACTTCTCCTGAGTGGCTGTTGGCCATTAACATCCCGTCCATCAGCATAACAAGGCTCCCAGTTCTCCATGGCCTGTCCTGCCTTTCTGGATTTTACACTTTTTTCAGATGGCCCTTTTGACCAGGGGGAAGTGAGACTTCATTTTAGTGCAGATTTCCTTTGCAAGCTTTCTTGGTTGGCCAAAAAGGGCGTATGCGTTTTTTCCTGAATATATTCAGGAAAAAACGCATACGCCCTTTTTGGCCAAGTGCATTATTGTCGACATTCTGCCTCTTTTCCTATGCTTTATATGCAATTCCAGTCTACCTCCTGAAATCGGTTTCCTGCAATTCTGCCCCGCTTTCAAGTCCTCTTGGCAGCCTTACTTCAGTATATTTTTGGACGATACCTGTCATTTATAACTCTGCAGGTTTGTGAATTACAGTACCCCTGAGCTCCTTTCTTCAACTCGCTTTCTTGTGAGCTGGCCGCAACACCGCAAGATTTCTTCAGGCCCTAATCTGGTTCCGGAACGGCAGGGTGAGCCTTTGGTTAATTCCTCTTCCTGGTGGGAAATGAGAGTTAAATTTGCCCGTCCATACACCTCCAGCTAGTCTCTCATTGGTTCTCCCTATTCCTGGAAATCTTCCGCAGAAATTGCAAACTGGGCCAAACAGGAGGTTAAAGGCACTGACTCTCCAAGTCGGGAGAGTGTTAGTAAAGCGTCTGGAAAATTGCACCCGATAACAGGGGATGAGAACTGAGACATATTGGAACACGACTCCCGATCACACGGTTGATCATATTCTGGGTTCCACATGCATGTTTCAGCTGAAGGAAGAATCCCTTAAACCTGGAGAGTTGAGACCCTTGGAATGGGTACCATGCAATATGACTTCAAAGGGTCTTCATTTGCTCACCGATCCTCTCCAATACTATCACTGCTGCGTTTATGCCCCTGTACACACGCTTGATTCTCTTTCTGAGACATAGCAATCCATAGGTTTTAAGATTCTTACTAGTCAGGTACATTCTTAGGCATTTAATATGGGGTGTTGAGCCCATTTCGTTGAGCAAGGAGTAGCTCTTGTCTATTTCATATTTGGCTTAAGGAACTTTATCTGTGCTCATTTCAATCTCTGGTTTTATGCAGCACCCCAACTCACCTTTTCCCTTAAGCAAGCATAAGTTGGTTTTCTAAATTTGAGACCCTGTTCTGTTTTGTAATTCCGTTCCTGTGTAGCCAAGTTTACATTCCGTGTAGTAGTGATATCTTATGATGTTTCTTTTTCTGTGTGACTTATTTCAGTTAGAATCATCATACCTGAATCCACTCTATGCTGCTATGGCCCTGATGACATAGATTTCATTGCTGAGTGATATTGCATTGTACGTAAGTACCACAACTTCTTTATCCATTTCTCAATTTCTGCGATATTGAACTTGTACCATAAACGAGGTTCTTGTAAACAGAGTCATCCGAAACTTTTGGGTGGCTGTGTCTTTTTGATTTTAATTTCCCTAAGCTATAGGACCATAAGTGGAAGTGCCCTAGGCTCTGTTCCTCTGTTTTTTAGATGTTTCAAGAAGCTGCATACACTTTTCCCGAGTGGCTGTTGGCAATTTACATCCCGCCCATCAGCACAACAAGGCTCCCAGTTCTCCATGGCCTGTCCTGCCTTTCTGGATTTTACACTTTTTTCAGATGGCCCTTTTCACAGAGGGGAAGTGAGACTTCATTGTAGTGCAGATTTCCTTTGCAAGCTTGCTTGGTTGGCCAAAAAGTGCGTATGCGTTTTTTCCTGAATATATTCAGGAAAAAACGCATACGCCCTTTTTGCCCAAGTGCATCATTGTCCACGTTCTGCCTCTTTTCCTATGCTTTAAATGCAATTCCAGTCTACCTCCTGAAATCGGTTTCCTGCAATTCTGCCCCGCTTTCAAATCCTCTTGGCAGCCTTACTTCAATATATTTTTGGACGATAGCTGTCATTTATAACTCTGCATGTTTGTGAATTACAGTGCCCCTGAGCTCCTTTCTTCAACTCGCTTTCTTGTGAGCTGGCCGCAACACCGCAGGATTGCTTCAGGCCCTAATCTGGTTCCGGAACGGCACACTGAGCCTTTGGTTAATTCCTCTTCCTGGTGGGAAATGAGAGTTAAATTTGCCCTTTCAGACACCTCCAGCTAGTCTCTCATTGGTTCTCCCTATTCCTGTTCATCTTCTGCAGAAATTGCAAACTGGGCCAAACAGGAGGTTAAAGGCACTGACTCTTCAAGTCGGGAGAGTGTTAGTAAAGCGTTTGGAATGTTGCACCCGAGTACCAGGGTACGAGAACTGAGACATATTTGAACACGTCTCCCGATCACACGGTTGATCATACTCTGGGTTCCACATGCATGTTCTAGTTGAAGGAAGAATCCCTTAAACCTGGAGAGTTGAGACCCGTGGAATGGGTACCATGCAATATGACTTCAAAGGGTCTTCATTTGCTCACCGAAACTCTCCAATCCTATCACTGCTGCGTTTATGCCCCTGTACACACGGTTGATTCTCTTTCAGAGACATAGCAATCCATAGGTTTTAAGATACTTACTAGTCAGGTACATTGTTAGGCGTTTAATATGGGGTGTTGAGTCCACTTCGTTGAGCAAGGAGTAGCTCTTGTCTATTACATATTTGGCTTAAGGAACTTTATCTGTGCTCATTTCAATCTCTGGTTTTATGCAGCACCCCAACTCACCTTTCCACTTGAGCAAGCATAAGTTGGTTTTCTGAATTTGAGACCCAGTTCTGTTTTGTAATTCAGTTCCTGTGTAGCCATGATTACATTCCGTGTTTTAGTGATATCTTATGATATTTCTTTTTCTGTGTGACTTATTTCAGTTAGAATCATCATACCTGAATCCACTCATTATGCTACTACGGGCCTGATGAAATAGATTTCATTGCTGAGTGATATTGCATTGTACGTAAATACCACAATTTCTTTATCCATTTTTCGCTTTCTGCGATATTGAACTTGTACCGTAAACGAGGTTTTTGTAAACAGAGCCAACCCAAACTTTGGGGTGGTTGTGTCTTTTTGATTTTAATTTCCCTAAGCTATAGGACCATAAGTGGAAGTGCCCTAGGCTCTGTTGCTTGGTTTTTTAGATGTTTCAGGAAACACCATACACTTCTCCAGAGTGGCTGTTGGCAATTTACATCCCGCCCATCAGCATAACAAGGCTAGCAGTTCTCCATGGCCTGTCCTGCCTTTCTGGATTTTACACTTTTTTCAGATGGCCGTTTTGACCGGGGGGAAGTGAGACTTCATTGTAGTGCAGATTTCCTTTGCAAGCTTGCTTGGTTGGCCAAAAAGGGCGTATGCGTTTTTTCCTGAATATATTCAGGAAAAAACGCATACGCCCTTTTTGTCCAACTGTATCATTGTGCACGTTCTGCCTCTTTTCCTATGCTTTAAATGCAATTCCAGTCTACCTCCTGAAATCGGTTTCCTGCAATTCTGCCCCGCTTTCAACTCCTCTTGGCAGCCTTACTTCAGTATATTTTTGGACGATAGCTGTCATTTATAATTCTGCAGGTTTGTGAATTACAGTGCCCCTGAGCCCCTTTCTTCAACTCGCTTTCTTGTGAGCTGCCCGCAGCACCGCAATATTGCTTCAGGCCCTAATCTGCTTCCGGCACTGCACGCTGAGCCTTTGGTTATTCCTCTTCCTGGTGGAAATGAGAGTTAAATTTGCCCGTCCAGAAACCTCCAGCTAGTCTCTCATTGGTTCTCCCTATTCTTGTTCATCTTCCGTAGAAATTGCAAACTGGGCCAAACAGGAGGTTAAAGGCACTGAGTCTCCAAGTCGGGAGAGTGTTAGTAAAGCGTCTGGAATGTTGCACTCGAGTACCAGGGGACGAAAACTGAGACATATTTGAACACGTTTCCCGATCACACGGTTGATCATACTCTGGGTTCCACATGCATGTTTCAGCTGAAGGAAGAATCCCTTAAACCTGGAGAGTTGAGACCCGTGGAATGGGTATCATGCAATATGACTTCAAAGGGTCTTCATTTGCTCACCGAACCTCTCCAATCCTATCACTGCTGCGTTTATGCCCGTGTACTCACGCTTGATTCTCTTTTAGAGACATAGCAATCCATAGGTTTTAAGATTCTTACTAGTCAGGTATATTCTTAGGCGTTTAATATGGGGTGTTGAGTCCACTTCGTTGAGCAAGGAGTAGCTCTTGTCTATTACATATTTGGCTTATGGAACGGTATCTGTGCTAATTTCAATCTCTGGTTTTATGCAGCGCCCCAGCTCACCTTTCTCCTTAAGCAAGCATAAGTTGGTTCTCTAAATTTGAGACCCTGTTCTGTTTTGTAATTCAGTTCCTGTGTAGCCAAGTTTAAATTCCGTGTATTAGAGATATCTTATGATGTTTCTTTCTCTGTGTGACTTATTTCACTTAGAATCATTGTACCTGAATCCACTCATTATGCTGCTACAGGCCTGATGACAGAGATTTCATTGCTGAGTGATATTGCATTGTACGTAAGTACCACAGCTTCTTTATCCATTTTTCGCTTTCTGTGATATTGAACTTGTACCGTAAACGAGGTTCTTGTATACAGAGCCGTCCCAAACTTTGGGGTGGCTCTGTCTTTTGGATTTCAATTTCCCTAAGCTATAGCACCATAAGTGGAAGTGCCCTAGGCTCTGTTGCTCTGTTTTTAGATGTTTCAGGAAACACCATACACTTCTCCAGAGTGGCTGTTGGCAATTTACATCCCGCCCATCAGCATAACAAAGCTCCCAGTTCTCCATGGCCTGTCCTGCCTGTCTGGATTTTACACTATTTTCAGATGGCCCTTTTGACCGGGGAGCAGTGAGACTTCATTGTAGTGCAGATTTCCTTTGCAAGCTTGCTTGGTTGGCCAAAAAGGGCGTATGCGTTTTTTCCTGAATATATTCAGGAAAAAACGCATACGCCCTTTTTGGCCAAGTGCATCATTGTGCACGTTCTGCCTCTTTTCCTATGCTTTAAATGCAATTCCTGTCTACTTCCTGAAATCAGTTTCCTACAATTCTGCCCCAGTTTGCAGTCCTCTTGGCAGCCTTACTTCAGTATATTTTTGGACGATAGCTGTCATTTATAACTCTGCAGGTTTGTGAATTACAGTGTCCCTGAGCTCCTTTCTTCAACTCCCTTTCTTGTGAGCTGGCCACAACACCGCAGGATTGCTTCAGGCCCTAATCTGGTTCCGGCACGGCACGCTGAGCCTTTGGTTAATTCCTCTTCCTGGTGGGAAATGAGAGTTAAATTTGCCCGTCCAGACACCTCCAGCTAGTCTCTCATTGGTTCTCCCTATTCCTGTTCATCTTCCGTGGAATTTGCAAACAGGGCCAAACAGGAGGTTAAAGGCACTGACTCTCCAAGTGGGGAGAGTGTTAGTAAAGCGTCTGGAATGTTGCACCCGAGTACCAGGGGATGAGAACTGAGACATATTTGAACACGTCTCCCGATCACACGGTTGATCATACTCTGGGTTCCACATGCATGTTTTAGCTGAAGGAGGAATCACTTAATCCTGGAGAGTTGAGACCCGTGGAATGGGTACCATGCAATATGACTTCAAACGGTCTTCATTTGCTCACCAAACCTTTCCAATCCTATCACTGCTGCGTTTATGCCCCTGTACTCATGCTTGATTCTCTTTCAGAGACATAGCAATCCATAGGTTTTAAGATACTAACAAGTCAGGTACAGTGTTAGGCGTTTAATATGGGGTTTTTAGTCCATTTCATTGAGCAAGGAGTAGCTCTTGTCTATTCCATATTTGGCTTAAGGAACTTTATCTGTGCTCATTTCAATCTCTGGTTTTATGCAGCACCCCAACTCACCTTTCCCCTTAAGCAAGCATAATTTGGTTTTCTAAATTTGAGACCCTGTTCTGTTTTGTAATTCAGTTCCTGTGTAGCCAAGTTTACATTCCGTGTATCAGTGATATCTTATGATGTTTCTTTTTCTGTGTGACTTATTTCAGTTAGAATCATCATACCTGAATCCACTCATTATGCTGCTATGGGCCTGATGACATAGATTTCATTGCTGAGTGATATTGCATTCTACGTAAGTACCACAACTTCTTTATCCATTTTTCGTTTTCTGCGATATTGAACTTGTACCGTAAACGAGGTTCTTGTAAACAGAGCCGTCCCAAACTTTGGGGTGGCTGTGTCTGTTTGATTTTAATTTCCCTAAGCTATAGGACCATAAGTGGAAGTGCCCTAGGCTCTGTTGCTTTGTTTTTTAGATGTTTCAGGAAACACCATACACTTCTCCAGAGTGGCTGTTGGCAATTTACATCCCGTCCATCAGCATAACAAGGCTCCCAGTTCTCCATGGCCTGTCCTGCCTTTCTGGATTTTACACTTTTTACAGATGGCCCTTTTGACCGGGGGGAAGTGAGACTTCATTGTAGTGCAGATTTCCTTTGCAAGCTTGCTTGGTTGGCCAAAAAGGGCGTATGCGTTTTTTCCTGAATATATTCAGGAAAAAACGCATACGCCCTTTTTGGCCAAGTGCATCATTGTGCACGTTCTGCCTCTTTTCCTATGCTTTAAATGCAATTCCTGTCTACTTCCTGAAATCAGTTTCCTACAATTCTGCCCCAGTTTGCAGTCCTCTTGGCAGCCTTACTTCAGTATATTTTTTGACGATAGCTGTCATTTATAACTCTGCAGGTTTGTGAATTACAGTGTCCCTGAGCTCCTTTCTTCAACTCCCTTTCTTGTGAGCTGGCCACAACACCGCAGGATTGCTTCAGGCCCTAATCTGGTTCCAGCACGGCACGCTGAGCCTTTGGTTAATTCCTCTTCCTGGTGGGAAATGAGAGTTAAATTTGCCCGTCCAGACACCTCCAGCTAGTCTCTCATTGGTTCTCCCTATTCCTGTTCATCTTCCGCAGAAATTGCAAACTGGGCAAAACAGGAGTTTAAAGTCACTGACTCTCCAAGTCGGGAGAGTGTTAGTAAAGCGTCTGGAATGTTGCACCCGAGTACCAGGGGATGAGAATTGAGACATATTTGAACACATCTCCCGATCACACGGTTGATCATACTGTGGGTTCCACATGCATGTTTCAGCTGAAGGAAGAATCCCTTAAACCTGGAGAGTTGAGACCCGTGGAATGGGTACCATGCAATATGACTTCAAAGGGTCTTCATTTGCTCACCGAACCTCTCCAATCCTATCAGTGCTGTGTTTATGCCCCTGTGCACATGCTTGATTCTCTTTCGGAGACATAGCAATCCATAGGTTTTAAGATTCTTACTAGTCAGGTACATTCTTAGGCATTTAATATGGGGTGTTGAGTCCATTTTGTTGAGCAAGGAGTAGCTCTTGTATATTACATATTTGGCTTATGGAACGGTATCTGTGCTAATTTCAATCTCTGGTTTTATGTAGCACCCCAACTCACCTTTCCCCTTAAGCAAGCATAAGTTGGTTTTCTACATTTGAGACCCTGTTCTGTTTTGCAATTCAGTTCCTGTGTAGCCAAGATTACATTCCGTGTATTAGTGATATCTTATGATGTTTCTTTTTCTGTGTGACTTATTTCAGTTAGAATCATCATACCTGAATCCACTCTATGCTGCTACGGGCCTGATGACATAGATTTCATTGCTGAGTGATATTGCATTGTACGTAAGTACGACAACTTCTTTATCCATTTTTCACTTTCTGCGGTATTGAACTTGTACCATAAACGAGGTTCTTGTAAACAGAGACATCAGAAACATTTGGGTGGCTGTGTCTTTTTGATTTTAATTTCCCTAAGCTATAGGACCATAAGTGGAAGTGCCCTAGGCTCTGTTGCTTTGTTTTTTAGATGTTTCAGGAAACACCATACACTTCTCCCCAGTGGCTGTTGGCAATTTACATCCCGCCCATCAGCATAACAAGGCTCCCAGTTCTCCATGGCCTGTTCTGCCTTTCTGGATTTTACACTTTTTTCAGTTGGCCCTTTGGACCGGGGGGAAGTGAGACTTCATTGTAGTGCAGATTTCCTTTGCAAGCTTGCTTGGTTGGCCAAAAAGGACGTATGTGTTTTTTCCTGAATATATTCAGGAAAAATCGCATATGTCCTTTTTGGTCAAGTGCATCATTGTGGACGTTCTGCCTCTTTTCCTATGCTTTAAATGTAATTCCAGTCTACCTCCTGAAATCGGTTTCCTGCAATTCTGCCCTGCTTTCGAGTCCTCTTGGCAGCCTTACTTCAGTATATTTTTGGACGATAGCTGTCATTTATAACTCTGCAGGTTTGTGAGTTACAGTGCCCCTGAGCTCCTTTCTTCAACTCGCTTTCTTGTGTGCTGGCCGCAACACCGCAGGATTGCTTCAGGCCCTAATCTGGTTCCGGCACGGCACGCTGAGCCTTTGGTTAATTCCTCTTCCTGGTGGGAAATGAGAGTTAAATTTGCCCGTCCAGACACCTCCAGCTAGTCTCTCATTGGTTCTCCCTATTCCTGTACATCTTCCGCGGAATTTGCAAACAGGGCCAAACAGGAGGTTAAAGGCACTGACTGTCCAAGTCGGGAGACTGTTAGGAAAGCGTCTGGAATGTTGCACCCGAGTACCAGGGGATGAGACCTGAGACATATTGGAACACGTCTCCCGATCACACGGTTGATCATACTCTGGGTTCCACATGCATGTTTTAGCTGAAGGAGGAATCACTTAAACCTGGAGAGTTGAGACCCATGGAATGGGTACCATGCAATATGACTTCAAAGGGTCTTCATTTGCTCACCGAACCTCTCCAATCCTATCACTGCTGCGTTTATGCCCCTGTACTCACGCTTGATTCTCTTTCAGAGGCATAGCAATCCATAGGTTTTAAGATACTTACAAGTCAGGTACAGTGTTAAGCGTTTAATATGGGGTTTTTAGTCCATTTCGTTGAGCAAGGAGTAGCTCTTGTCTATTACATATTTGGCTTAAGGAACATTATCTGTGCTCATTTCAATCTCTGGTTTTATGCAGCACCCCAACTCACCTTTCCCCTTAAGCAAGCATAAGTTGGTTTTCTAAATTTGAGACCCTGTTCTGTTTTGTAATTCAGTTCCTGTGTAGCCACGTTTACATTCCGTGTATTAATGATATCTTATGATGTTTCTTTTTCTGTGTGACTTATTTCAGTTAGAATCATCATAACTGAATCCACTCATTATGCTGCTACGGGCCTGATGACATAGATTTCATTGCTGAGTGATATTGCATTCTACGTAAGTACCACAACTTCTTTACCCATTTTTCGCGTTCTGCGATATTGAACTTGTACCGTAAATGAGGTTCTTGTAAACAGAGCCATCCCAAACTTTGGGGTGGCTGTGTCTGTTTGATTTTAATTTTCCTAAGCTATAGGACCATAAGTGGAAGTGCCCTAGGCTCTGTTGCTTTGTTTTTTAGATGTTTCAGGAAACACCATACACTTCTCCAGAGTGGCTGTTGGCAATTTACATCCTGCCCATCAGCATAACAAGGCTCCCAGTTCTCCATGGCCTGTCCTGCCTTTCTGGATTTTACACTTTTTTCAGATGGCCCTTTTGACCGGGGGGAGGTGAGACTTCATTGTAGTGCAGATTTCCTTTGCAAGCTTGCTTGGTTGGCCAAAAAGGGCGTATGCGTTTTTTCCTGAATATATTCAGGAAAAAACGCATAAGCCCTTTTTGCCCAAGTGCATCATTGTGCACGTTCTGCCTCTTTTCCTATGCTTTAAATGCAATTCCTGTCTACTTCTTGAAATCAGTTTCCTGCAATTCTGCCCCACTTTGCAGTCCTCTTGGCAGCCTTACTTCAGTATATTTTTGGACGATAGCTGTCATTTATAACTCTGCAGGTTTGTGAATTACAGTGTCCCTGAGCTGCTTTCTTCAACTCCCTTTCTTGTGAGCTGGCCGCAACACTGCAGGATTGCTTCAGGCCCTAATCTGGTTCCGGCACGGCATGCTGAGCCTTTGGTTAATTCCTCTTCCTGGTGGGAAATGAGAGTTAATTTTGCCCGTCCAGACACCTCCAGCTAGTCTCTCATTGGTTCTCCCTATTCCTGTTCATCTTCCACAGAAATTGCAAACTGGGCCAAACAGGAGTTTAAAGTCATTGACTCTCCAAGTGGGGAGAGTGTTAGTAAAGCGTCTGGAATGTGGCACCCGAGTACCAGGGGACGAGAATTGAGACATATTTGAACACATCTCCCGATCACACGGTTGATTATACTGTGGGTTCCACATGCATGTTTTAGCTGAAGGAAGAATCCCTTAAACCTGGAGAGTTGAGACCTGTGGAATGGGTACCATGCAATATGACTTCAAAGGGTCTTCATTTGCTCACCAAACCTCTCCAATCCTATCACTGCTGCGTTTATGCCCCTGTGCACATGCTTGATTCTCTTTCAGAGACATAGCAATCCATAGGTTTTAAGATACTTACTAGTCAGGTACATTCTTAGGCATTTAATATGGGGTGTTGAGTCCATTTTGTTGAGCAAGGAGTAGCTCTTGTCTATTCCATATTTGGCTTAAGGAACTTTATCTGTGCTCATTTCAATCTCTGGTTTTATGCAGCACCCCAACTCACCTTTCCCCTTAAGCAAGCCTAAGCTGGTTTTCTAAATTTGAGACCCTGTTCTGTTTTGTAATTCCGTTCCTGTGTAGCCAAGATTACATTCCGTGTATTAGTGATATCTTATGATGTTTCTTTTTCTGTGTGACTTATTTCAGTTAGAATCATCATACCTGAATCCACTGTATGCTGTTACGGGCCTGATGACATAGATTTCATTGCTGAGTGATATTGCATTGTACGTAAGTACCACAACTTCTTTATCCATTTTTCACTTTCTGCGATATTGAACTTGTACCGTAAACGAGGTTCTTGTAAACAGAGCCGTCCCAAACTTTGGGGTGGCTGTGTCTTTTTGATTTTAATTTCCCTAAGCTATAGGACCATAAGTCGAAGTGCCCTAGGCTCTGTTGCTTTGTTTTTTAGATGTTTCAGGAAACACCATACACTTCTCCAGAGTGGCTGTTGGCAATTTACATCCCACCCCTCAGCATAACAAGGCTCCCAGTTCTCCATGGCCTGTCCTGCCTTTCTGGATTTTACACTTTTTTCAGATGGCACTTTTGACCCGGGGGAAGTGAGACTTCATTGTAGTGCAGATTTCCTTTGCAAGCTTGCCTGGTTGGCCAAAAAGGGCGTATGCGTTTTTTCCTGAATATATTCAGGAAAAACGCATACGCCCTTTTTGGCCAAGTGCACCATTGTGGACGTTCTGCCTCTTTTCCTATGCTTTAAATGCAATTCCAGTCTACCTCCTGAAATTGTTTTCCTGCAATTCTGCCCCGCTTTCAAGTCCTCTTGGCAGCCTTACTTCAGTATATTTTTGGACGATAGCTGTCATTTATAACTCTGCAGGTTTGTGAATGACAGTGCCCCTGAGCTCCTTTCTTCAACTCGCTTTATTGTGAGCTGGCCGCAACACCGCAGGATTGCTTCAGGCCCTAATCTGGTTCCGGCACGGCACGCTGAGACTTTGGTTAATTCCTCTTCCTGGTGGGAAATGAGAGTTAAATTTTCCCGTCCTGATACCTCCAGCTTGTCTCTCATTGGTTCTCCATATTCCTGTTCATCTTCCGCAGAAATTGCAAACTGGGCCAAACAGGAGGTTAAAGGCACTGACTGTCGAAGTCGGCAGAGTGTTAGTAAAGCGTCTGGAATGTTACACCCGAGTACCAGGGTACGAGAACTGAGACATATTTGAACACGTCTCCCGATCACACGGTTGATCATACTCTGGGTTCCACATGCATGTTTTAGCTGAAGGAAGAATCCCTTTAACCTGGAGAGTTGAGACCCGTGGAATGGGTACCATGCAATATGAGTTCAAAGGGTCTTCATTTGTTCTCCAAACCTCTCGAATCCTATCATTGCTGCGTTTATGCCGCTGTACACATGCTTGATTCTCTTTCGGAGACATAGCGATCCATAGGTTTTAAGATACTTACTAGTCAGGTATATTCTTAGGCGTTTAATATGGGGTGTTGAGTCCATTTCGTTGAGCAAGGAGTAGCTCTTGTCTATTACATATTTGGCTTATGGAACGGTATCTGTGCTCATTTCAATCTCTGGTTTTATGCAGCGCCCCAGCTCACCTTTCTCCTTAAGCAAGCATAAGTTGGTTTTCTAAATTTGAGACCCTGTTCTGTTTTGTAATTCAGTTCCTGTGTAGCCAAGTTTACATTCCGTGTATTAGTGATATCTTATGATGTTTCTTTTTCTGTGTGACTTATTTCACTTAGAATCATCGTACCTGAATCCACTCATTATGCTGCTACGGGCCTGATGACAGAGATTTCATTGCTGAGTGATATTGCATTGTACGTAAGTACCACAACTTCTTTATCCATTTTTCACTTTCTGTGATATTGAACTTGTACCGTAAACGAGGTTCTTGTATACAGAGCCGTCCCAAACTTTGGGGTGGCTGTGTCTTTTGGATTTTAATTTCCCTAAGCTATAGGACCATAAGTGGAAGTGCCCTAGGCTCTGTTGCTCTGTTTTTAGATGTTTCAGGAAACACCATACACTTCTCCAGAGTGGCTGTTGGCAATTTACATCCCGCCCATCAGCATAACAAAGCTCCCAGTTCTCCATGCCCTGTCCTGCCTGTCTGGATTTTACACTTTTTTCAGATGGCCCTTTTGACCGGGGAGCAGTGAGACTTCATTGTAGTGCAGATTTCCTTTGCAAGCTTGCTTGGTTGGCCAAAAAGGGCGCATGCGTTTTTTCCTGAATATATTCAGGAAAAAACGCATACGCCCTTTTTGGCCAAGTGCATCATTGTGGATGTTCTGCCTCTTTTCCTATGCTTTGCATGCAATTCCAGTCTACCTCCTGAAATCGGTTTCCTGCAATTCTGCCCCACTTTCAAGTCCTCTTGGCAGCCTTACTTCAATATATTTTTGGACGATAGCTGTCATTTATAACTCTGCAGGTTTGTGAATTACAGTGCCCCTGAGCTCCTTTCTTCAACTCGCTTTCTTGTGAGCTGGCCGCAACACCGCAGGATTGCTTCAGGCCCTAGTGTGATTCTGGAACGGCACGCTGAGCCTGTGGTTAATTCTTCTTCCTGGTGGGAAATGTGAGTTAAATTTGCCCCTCCAGACACCTCCAGCTAGTCTCTCATTGGTTCTCCCTATTCCTGTTCGTCTTCCGCAGAAATTGCAAACTGGGCCAAACAGGAGGTTAAAGGCACTGACTCTCCAAGTGGGGAGAGTGTTAGTAAAGCATCTGGAATGTTGCACCCGAGTACCAGGGGATGAAAACTGAGACACATTTGAACACGTTTCCCGATCACACGGTGGATCATACTCTGGGTTCCACATGCATGTTTTAGCTGAAGGAAGAATCCCTTTAACCTGGAGAGTTGAGACCCATGGAATGGGTACCATGCAATATGACTTCAAAGGGTCTGCATTTGCTCACCGAACCTCACCAATCCTATCACTGCTGCGTTTATGCCGCTGTACACACGCTTGATTCTCTTTTGGAGACATATAAATCCATAGGTTTTAAGATACTTACTAGTCAGGTGTATTCTTAGGCGTTTAATATGGGGTGTTGAGTCCACTTCGTTGAGCAAGGAGTAGCTCTTGTCTATTACATATTTGGCTTATGGAACGGTATCTGTGCTAATTTCTTTTTTTTTTCTTTTTTGTTTTTTTTTAGATTCATACATGTTTAAATTTCAATCCTTTCTATTAAAAGATCAGGATCAATTAATTTAACATCTTTTTTTTTATGAAAGAAAAAGAATATTCATTTATTTTTAATGACTTATTAGAACAAATACCTATAGATATCATTATATATATGATATATAAATTAATTATACAATATATCATGTATTAATTATTAAAACATACTCTGGTAAATATTATATATTCAATATGAAACAGGAGGAAAGGGGTCAGGGCACAACCTTTAAAAGAATTACATAGCCCAAGGACACAACATAAACTGATTAGAACAAAATAGGTCCAAGATGGCGGACGAGTCTACTTCCACTAGACCTTGAGCCTCAGTATACACTCATTGTAACACATTAGCAAGCTAAGCGACACACCCACAGGTGCCACGACAGTTCCAAGGATGACCATAAAGGTCAAAAAGTGGGCGGTGGCTCAATTCCTAGAAATCCCCACCCCTTCCCCAAAATAGCTGGAATACTCCTCCCACTCATCAGCGTATGAAATTACTCACCCCTATAAAACTAACAACCCCATACCCTGGTGCTGCCCTCGCCTTCTTTTTTTTTTATTTTTTTTTTATTTTTTTTTATAGGTATACCTGGATTTAATTCTCACTTCTACCGCTTGGTAGCTGGATAGCCTTAGGCAAGTTTCATACCTCCCTGAAATTCACTTAATTCAGTCTGTAAAATGGCATAATAACTTATTATAGCATCCTTTCAGGAATTTTAAATCAGTTCTTGAAATAAAAGTACACAATATATAGACAAGTATGGATTCCTCAATAGATGTTTGACCTTTCATTTCTCCAGTATCCCACCCACATCAAATAAAGAAAAATACTTTTTAAAATTTACAAATATTTCATTGTTGTAAAGTTAAAGCCATAAAAATAATCAAATGGCCTACTATCATACCGTTAGAAGAAAAAAAAAAGGTGTTCATGAGAGTTCCATATTAGAATACAAGTTTTCCTTAGGCACCTGTTTATGTATGCTATTCTGCTCTTTACAATAAATAATTAAATTTAAAAGACTTAATTCCTCACTTTTAAGACCTTATTAGTTTACAAATTACATATTGACCTATGCTAAATTTTATACCGACCCATGCTAATGAATTCAGTACAGAAAACAAAAAACACTGCCCTCAAGCAAACTACATATATATATATATATATATATATATATATAACTTATATGAGAATTGCTACTCCAGCTTTCTTTTGGTTTCCATTTGCATGAAATACCTTTTTACATCCCCTTACTTTCAGTCTGTATGTGTCTCTAGGTCTGAAGTGGGTCTCTTGTAGACAGCAAATATATGGGTCTTGTTTTTGTATCCATTCAGCCAATCTGTGTCTTTTGGTGGGAGCATTTAGTCCATTTACATTTAAGGTAATTTTCGATATGTGTGTTCCCATTCCCATTTTCTTAATTGTTTGGGGTTTGTTATTGTAGGTCTTTTCCTTCTTTTGTGTTTCTTACCTAGAGAAGTTCCTTTAGCAGTTGTTGTAGAGCTGGTTTGGTGGTGCTGAACTCTCTCAGCTTTTGCTTGTCTGTAAAGGTTTTAATTTCTCCATCAAATCTGAATGAGATCCTTGCTGGGTAGAGTAATCTTGGTTGCAGGTTTTTCTCCTTCAACACTTTGAATATGTCCTGCCACTCCCTTCTGGCTTGCAGAGTTTCTGCTGAAAGATCAGCTGTTAACCTTATGGGGATTCCCTTGTGTGTTATTTGTTGTTTTTCCCTTGCTGCTTTTAATATGTTTTCTTTGTATTTAATTTTTGACAGTTTGATTAATATGTGTCTTGGCGTATTTCTCCTAGTATTTATCCTGTATGGGACTCTCTGTGCTTCCTGGACTTGATTAACTATTTCCTTTCCCATATTAGGGAAGTTTTCAACTATAATCTCTTCAAATATTTTCTCAGTCCCTTTCTTTTTCTCTTCTTCTTCTGGAACCCCTATAATTCGAATGTTGGTGCATTTAATGTTGTCCCAGAGGTCTCTGAGACTGTCCTCAGTTCTTTTCATTCTTTTTTCTTTATTCTGCTCTGCAGTAGTTATTTCCACTATTTTATCTTCCAGGTCACTTATCCGTTCTTCTGCCTCAGTTATTCTGCTATTGATCCCATCTAGAGTACTTTTAATTTCATTTATTGTGTTGTTCATCGTTGCTTGTTTCATCTTTAGTTCTTCTAGGTCCTTGTTAACTGATTCTTGCATTTTGTCCATTCTATTGTCCATTCTATCTCCAAGATTTCGGATCAACCTTACTATCATTATTCTGAATTCTTTTTCCGGTAGACTGCCTATTTCCTCTTCATTTGTTAGGTCTGGTGGGTTTTTATCTTGCTCCTTCATCTGCTGTGTGTTTTTCTGTGTTTTCATTTTGCTTATCTTACTGTGTTTGTGGTCTCCTTTTTTGCAGGCTGAAGGTTCGTAGTTCCTGTTGTTTTCTGTGTCTGTCCCCAGTGGCTAAGTTTGGTTCAGTGGGTTGTGTCGGCTTCCTGGTGGAGGGTACTAGTGCCTGTGTTCTGGTGGATGAGGCTGGATCTTGTCTTTCTGGTGGGCAGGTCCACGTCTGGTGGTGTGTTTTGGGGTGTCTGTGGACTTATTATGATTTTGGGCAGCCTCTCTGCTAATGGGTGGGGTTGTGTTCCTGTCTTGCTAGTTGTTTGGCATAGGATGTCCAGCACTGTAGCTTGCTGGTCGTTGAGTGAAGCTGGGTGCTGGCGTTGAGATGGAGATCTCTCGGAGATTTTTGCTGTTTGATATTATGTGCAGCTGGGAGGCCTCTTGTGGACCAGTGTCCTGAAGTTGGCTCTCCCACCTCAGAGGCACAGCACTGACTCCTGGCTGCAGCACCAAGAGTCTTTCATCCACAGGGCTCCTTAATTTGGGATGATTTGTTGACTATTCATGTATTCCACAGATGCAGGGTATATCAAGTTGATTGTGGAGCTTTAATCCGCTGCTTCTGAGGCTGCTGGGAGAGATTTCCCTTTCTCTTCTGGGTTCTCACAGCTCCCAGGGGCTCAGCTTTGGATTTGGCCCCGCCTGTGCATGTAGGTCGCCGGAGGGCGTCTGTTCTTTGCTCAGACAGGACGGGGTTAAAGGAGCCGCTGATTCGGAGGCTCTGGCTCACTCAGGCCGGGGGGTAGGGAGGGTCACGGAGTGTGGGGCGGGCCTGCAGCGGCAGAGGCCAGCGTGACGTTGCAGCCTGAGGCGCGCCGCGCGATCTCCCAGGCGAGTTGTCCCTGGATCCCGGGACCCTGGCAGTGGCGGGCTGCACAGGCTCCCCGGAAGGGCGTGTGGCTAGTGACCTGTGTTCGCACACAGGCCTCCTGGTGGTGGCAGCAGCGGCCTTAGCATCTCATGTCCGTCTCTGGGCTCCGCACTTTTAGCCGCGGCTCGCGCCCGTCCCTGGAGCTCTCTCAAGCAGCGTTCCCAATCCCCTCTCCTCGTGCACCAGGAAACAAAGAGGGACGTAAAAGTCTCTTGCCTCTTCGGCAAGTCCAGACTTTTCCCCGGACTCTCTCCCGGCTAGCCGCGGTGCACTATCGCCCTGCAGGCTGTGTTCACGCCGCCAACCTCAGTCCTCTCCCGGCGCTCCGACAAAAGCCGGAGCCTCAGCTCCCAGTCCCGCCCGCCCCGGCGGGCGAGCAGAAAAGCCTCTTGGCTGGTGAGTTCCGGTCGGCCCGATCCTCTGCGCTGGAATCTGTCCGCTTTGCCCTCCGCGCCCCTGTTGCTGTGCTCTCCTCCGCGGCTCCCAAGCTCCCCCACTCCGCCTCCCGAAGTCTCCACCTGCGAAGGGGCTTCCTAGTGTGTGGACACTTTTCCTCCTTCACAGCTGGTGCAGGACCCGTCCCTATCCTTTTGTCTCTGTTTAGTTTTTTCTTTTGCCCTAACCAGGTACGTGGGGGGTTCCTTGCCTTTTGGGAGGTCTGAGGTCTTCTGCCAGCGTTCAGTAGGTGCTCCGTAGGAGTTGTTCCACGTGTAGATGTATTTCTGGTGTATCTGTGGGGAGGAAGGTGATCTCCGCGTCATACTCTTCCGCCATCTTCCCGGAAGTCCTCTGTGCTAATTTCAATCTCTGGTTTTATGCAGCACCCCAACACACCTTTCCCCTTAAGCAAGCATAAGTTGTTTTTCTACATTTGAGACCCTGTTCTGTTTTGTACTTCAGTTCCTGTGTAACCAAGTTTACATTCCGTATAGTAGAGATATCTTATGATGTTTCTTTTTCTATGTGCCTTATTTGTCTTAGAATCATCGTACCTGAATCCACTCAATATGCTGCTACGGGCCTGATGACATAGACTTCATTGCTGAGTGATATTGCATTGTACGTAAGTACCACAATGTCTTTATCCATTTTTCGCTTTCTGTGATATTGAACTTGTACCGTAAACGAGGTTCTTGTAAACAGAGCCGTCCCAAACTTTGGAGTGGCTGTGTCTTTTTGATTTTAATTTCCCTACACTATAGGACCATATGTGGAAGTGACCTAGGCTCTGTTTTTTTGTTTTTTAGATGTTTCAGGAAACACCATACACTTCTCCAGAGTGGCTGTTGGCAGTTTACATCCCGCCCATCAGCATAACAAGGCTCCCAGTTCTCCATGGCCTGTCCTGCCTTTCTGGATTTTACACTTTTTTCAGATGGCCCTTTTACCGGGGGGCAGTGAGACTTCATTGTAGTGCAGATTTCCTTTGCAAGCTTGCTTGGTTGGCCAAAAAGGGTGCATGCGTTTTTTCCTGAATATATTCAGGAAAAAACGCATACGCCCTTTTTGGCCAAGTGCATCATTGTGGACGTTCTGCCTCTTTTCCTATGCTTTACATGCAATTCCAGTCTACCTCCTGAAATCGGTTTCCTGCAATTCTGCCCCGCTTTCAAGTCCTCTTGGCAGCCTTACTTCAATATATTTTTGGACGATAGCTGTAATTTATGACTCTGCAGGTTTGTGAATTACAGTGCCCCTGAGCTCCTTTCTTCAACTCGCTTTCTTGTGAGCTGGCCGCAACACCGCAGGATTGCTTCAGGCCCTAGTGTGGTTCCGGCACGGCACGCTGAGCCTTTGGTTAATTCCTGTTCCTGGTGGGAAATGAGAGTTAAATTTGCCCGTCCAGACACCTCCAGCTAGCCTCTCATTGGTTCTCCCTATTCCTGTTCATTTTCTGCAGAAATTGCAAACTGGGCCAAACAGGAGGTTAAAGACACTGACTCTCCAAGTCGGGAGAGTGTTAGTAAAGCATCTGGAATGTTGCACCCGAGTACCAGGGGACGAAAACTGAGACAGATGTGAACACGTTTCCCGAACACACGGTGGATCATACTCTGGGTTCCACATGCATGTTTTAGCTGAAGGAAGAATCCCTTAAACCTGGAGAGTTGAGACCCATGGAATGGGTACCATGCAATATGACTTCAAAGGGTCTGCATTTGCTCACCGAACCTCAACAATGCTATCAGTACTGCCTTTATGCCGCTGTACACACGCTTGATTCTCTTTCGGAGACATAGAAATCCATAGGTTTTAAGATTCTTACTAGTAAGGTATATTCTTAGGCGTTTAATATGGGGTGTTGAGTCCACTTCGTTGAGCAAGGAGTAGCTCTAGTCTATTACATATTTGGCTTATGGAACGGTATCTGTGCTAATTTCAATCTCTGGTTTTATGCAGCACCCCAACTCACCTTTCCCCTTAAGCAAGCATAAGTTGGTTTTCTACATTTGAGACCCTGTTCTGTTTTGTAATTCAGTTCCTGTGTAGCCAAGTTTCCATTCCGTGTAGTAGTGATATCTTATGATGTTTCTTTTCTGTGTGACTTATTTCACTTAGAATCGTCGTACCTGAATCCACTCATTATGCTGCTATGGGCCTGATGACATAGATTTCATTGCTGAGTGATATTGCATTGTACGTAAGTACCACAATGTCTTTATCCATTTTTCGCTTTCTGTGATATTGAACTTGTACAGTACACGAGGTTCTTGTAAACAGAGTCGGACCAAAATTTGGGGTGGCTGTGTCTTTTTGATTTTAATTACCCTACGCTATAGGACCATAAGTAGAAGTGCCCTAGGCTCTGTTGCTTTGTTTTGTAGATGTTTCAGGAAACACCATACACTTCTCCAGAGTGGCTGTTGGCAATTTACATCTCGCCCATCATCATAACAAGGCTCCCAGTTCTCCATGGCCTGTCCTGCCTTTCTGGATTTTACACTTTTTTCAGATGGCCCTTTTGACTGGGGGGAAGTGAGACTTCATTGTAGTGCAGATTTCCTTTGCAAGCTTGCTTGGTTGGCCAAAAAGGGCGTATGCGTTTTTTCCTGAATATATTCAGGAAAAAACGCATACTCCCTTTTTGGCCAAGTGCATCACTGTGGACATCTGCCTCTTTTCCTATTCTTTACATGCAATTCCAGTCTACCTCCTGAAATCGGTTTCCTGCAATTCTGCCCCGCTTTCAAGTCCTCTTGGCAGCCTTACTTCAATATATTTTTGGACGATAGCTGTCATTTATAGCTCTGCAGGTTTGTGAATTACAGTGCCCCTGAGCTCCTTTCTTCAACTCACTTTCTTGTGAGCTGGCCGCAACACCACAGGATTGCTTCAGGCCCTAGTGTGGTTCCCGCACGGCACGCTGAGCCTTTGGTTAATTCCTGTTCCTGGTGGGAAATGAGAGTTAAATTTGCCCGTCCAGACACCTCCAGCTGGTCTCTCATTGGTTCTCCCTATTCCTGTTTATCTTCCGCAGAAATTACAAACTGGGCAAAACAGGAGTTTAAAGGCACTGACTCTCCAAGTGGGGAGAATGTTAGTAAATCGTCTGGAATGTTGCACCAGAGTACCTGGGGACGAAAACTGAGACACATTTGAACACGTTTCCCGATCACACGGTGGATCACAGTCTGGGTTCCACATGCATGTTTTAGCTGAAGGAAGAATCCCTTAAACCTGGAGAGTTGAGACCCATGGAATGGGTACCATGCAATATGACTTCAAAGGGTCTGCATTTGCTCACCGAACCTCACCAATCCTATCACTGCTGCGTTTATGCCGCTGTAACACGCTTGATTCTCTTTCGGAGACATATAAATCCATAGGTTTTAAGATTCTTACTAGTCAGGTATATTCTTAGGCGTTTAATATGGGGTGTTGAGTCCACTTTGTTGAGCAAGGAGTAGCTCTTGTCTATTACATATTTGGCTTATGGAATGGTATCTGTGCTAATTTCAATCTCTGGTTTTATGCAGCACCCCAACTCACCTTTCCCCTTAAGCAAGCATAAGTTGGTTTTCTACATTTGAGACCCTGTTCTGTTTTGTAATTCAGTTCCTGTGTAGCCAAGTTTACATTCCGTGTAGTAGAGATATCTTATGATGTTTCTTTTTCTATGTGCATTATTTCACTTAGAATCATCGTACCTGCATCCACTCATTATGCTGCTACGGGCCTGATGACATAGATATCATTGCTGAGTGATATTGCATTGTACGTAAGTACCACAAATTCTTTATCCATTTTTCGCTTTCGCGATATTGAACTTGTACCGTAAACGAGGTTCTTGTAAACAGAGCTGTCCCAAACTTTCGGGTGGCTGTGTGTTTTTGATTTTAATTTCCCTAAGCTATAGGACCATAAGTGGAAGTGCCCTAGGCTCTGTTGCTTTGTTTTTTAGATGTTTCAGGAAACACCATACACTTCTCCAGAGTGGCTGTTGGCAATTTACATCCCGCCCATCAGCATAACAAGGCTCCCAGTTCTCCATGGCCTGTCCTGCCTTTCTGGATTTTACACTTTTTTCAGATGGCCCTTTTGACTGGGGGGAAGTGAGACTTCATTGTAGTTCAGATTTCCTTTGCAAGCTTGCTTGGTTGGCCAGAAAGTGCGTATGCGTTTTTTCCTGAATATATTCAGGAAAAAACGCATACGCCCTTTTGGGCCAACTGCATCATTGTCGAAATTCTGCCGCTTTTCATGTGCTTTAAAGACGAGTCCAATCTATGTCTTGAAATCTGTTTCTTGCAATTCTGTCTTGCATTCAGATCCTCTTCTTTGCCTTACCTCAACATATTTTTGGACGTTAGTTTTCATTTATAACTCTGCTGGTTTGTGAATTGCAGTGACCCTGAGCTCCATTTTTTAAATTGCTGTTTTGTGAGCTGGCCTCAAAGCCACAGGATTTCTTCAGGCCCTATTTTGGCTCTGGCGAGGTGGGCTGAGCCTTTTTTTAATTCTTATTCTTAATGGGAAATTAGAGTGACATGTGCCCATCCAAACCCCTACAACTATTCTCTCATTGGTTCCCCCTCTTCCCGTTCATCCTCCTCACAATTTGCAAAATGTGTGAAACAGAAGTTTAAATGTGCTGATTCTCTAAGTGGGGAGATTCTAAGTAACGTGGCTGGAATGGTGAACAGGAGCACCAGGAGAGGATAAATGAGGTGCATTTTAGACACATCTCCTGATCACATGGTGTACAGTCCTCTGGGTTTTCCATGCATGTTTTAGCTGTAGGAAGATTCCTTGAACCTGCAGATTTGGGACCCATTGAATGGGTACCAGGTAGTATTACTTTAAAGGGTGTGCATTTCCTCACCCAACTTCACATTTCTCTTAGCGCGAACAGTTTCCAGCCTTATGTCTCATCCTGCTGTGGGTCTAGATGTGTTCAATCCACGTTGCATCACCGTCCCTGAGGAAAAGTTGTAAGAGGTTTTCTCTGTCTCTCTGTCGTTTATTTTTTTCAATTTATTACTATATTGGTTACAGCTGATTTTCAAAGCTCTGTTTCTTGCTGCTGTACATCCACTTGATTCACGTACAGAGAGACATCAATAAATTCTTTTTCAGATTCTTACCAGTCATAGATATTCTTTTCCGGTGACTTGAGTGTGCTGAGTGCAGTTCTTTTAGCTACCGTGTAGGCTTTGTTGATTATCAGTTTGGTATTTGGAATGGTATCTTTGCTAATTTCAACCTCCTGGATGATGCCTCACCCCTCCCCACCTTTCCCGTTTAGCCGCCTTACGCGTTTTCTACATATTTGACTATGTTTTTGTTTTGTAATTTATTTCATGTGTAGCCATTTTGGATTCCACCTTTAAGTGATATCTTATGATATGTGTCTTTTTCTTTTTGAATTATGTCACTTAGAATGATCATACGTAACTCCTCCGGAGTTGTTACAACTGGCCATATTTCATTGATTTCCAGGCTGAGTAATATTCCACTCTACATAAGTACCACATCTCTATCCATTTTTTCCCTCCAGAGACATTTAAGTTATATCCTAGTCGAGGATCTTTTAAACAGAGAGGCAGTAAACATTGGGGTGCCTGTGTCCTCTCGATTTTTGTTTTTCCCAAGATATACGCCCATGAGTGCAAGTGCCCTATGCTCTGTAGCTCATTTTTTAGATGCTTTAGTAAACACAATACACTTCTCCAGAATGGCCGTTGGCAATATACATTTCCACTATAAGCCTCACAGGGCTCCCTCTTCTCCTTGCCCTGTCCTGCATTTCTGGTGTTTACACTTTATGAGGATGGCTTTTCTGACTGATGCGAAGTGATATCTTTTGTAGTATTGATTTCCAGTGCCCACCTGTTTGGTTGGCTAAAAAAGTGTATGCCCTTTTCTTGAATATATACAGAAAAAAACGCATACAGCCTTTTTGGCCAACTGCAATGTTGGCAATGTTCAGCCCCTTTTCTTGTGCTTAATGGCGAGTCCTTTCTACCTCCTCAAATCCCTTTCCTGCCATTCTCCCTTGCTTACCAATCCTTTTCTCTGACTTTCCTCAAGACATTTTTCAGTGATAGATATTTTCAACTCTGCAGTTTCGTGAATTTTACTGCCCCTGAGTTCCATTGTTCAACTTGTGTTTATGGGAACTGGCCACAAAGCAGTGGGATTTCCTCAAGCCCTATACTGTTTCCATGGGCAACCCTAGCCTTTGGTCAATTCGTCTTCCTGATTGGAAATTAGAGTGACATGTGCCTGTCTGAACACCTAGGACTTGTCTCTCATTGTTCCTCATCCTTCCGCTTCATCCTCTGGACAAATTCCAAACTGTACGCAACAGGATGTTGACAGTGCTGACATCTCCAAGTGGGGAGACTGTTAGTAAAGACGCTGGAGGGGTGAACCCGAGCACCAGGAGATGAGGAGATGAGATGCCTTTTCCAAACTCTTCCCGATCAGACGGTATACCATCCTCTGGGTGTGACAGACATGTTTTAGCAGTAGGAAGAGTCCCATTCATGTAAGGAGAACACCAGGGCTTTTTCAAAATCAGTGTCTCCCCGAAACCCCATCTGGGGAATTTTTTAAGCTACGGCTACACATATGTTCATTAAGGGCCTTGGGAAGTAGGCAGAGTCCAAACTTTAGATGATTGAAGTCTTCAGGGTCAGAAGCACTCACCACCGACTTCCCTTAGGTTACACTTTAACTGTCATTGATAGATGATGTCAATAAAAATATCTATTCTTTTTCCGATTATTTCCCCTTATAGGTTATTGCAAAATATTGAGTGTAGTTCCCTGTGCTGTACAGTAGTTCCTTGTTGATGATCTATTTTATACATAGCAGTGTGTATGTGTTAATTCCAAACTGTTAATTTATCCCTCCTCCCACCTTTCCCCTTTGGTAATAATAAATTATAAGATTTTATACTTCTCAGAAATGGGGGAGCTGAAAGAGAGGTATCATTTTCAATGGAAAAGCATTTAAAACAAGATTGAAGCTTTAACCAAGATTATTAGATGTACATCCTTGGAAAGAAATCACTTCATTTCTCTAATATTGACCTGACAAATAAGACAAACCTTTTCACTGAACTTGCTTATAATAAAGTGATGGAAATATCAAATGGAAGTGTTAGAAACATCTTATTTTACCCGAGCCTTCTAAACTGTTCTATGTTAACTACAGTTTGGCTCACACATCTGTTCATTGAAGTTACAATAGTCTCAATTTCTGTTACTGATCCTCCAGAGTGGACCCCAACAAGTGACCCCCTGCCCAGTGTCATTGGGGTCAACAGATCGAGACTGAGCTTGGTTCACGAGCAAAGGAAACTTTATATTTTGATCAGAGAATGGAGAGGTGAGAGCATGCACTACCCCGTGGGCTGTGGGCTGGGCTGCTGTGTAGAGATCCTGTCAGAGTCAGTGGGAGGGAGGGGGCGGAGCTCTCGAGGGCCGGGTTGGCTGCAGCTCAGGCTCTATATCTCGGAGTCTGCACTGGACCCCAGGAGCTGAGGTGTTGACCCAGCCATTCTGCACTAGGAAATCTGGTCTGAAGTGCCGGGTGTGGAACCTCTGCATGCGGGACCCTAGGAGCACGTGAAATTAGACAAAGCACAAAGGATAAAAAAGGTCAGACTTGACTTTATTGCCCAGATTCTATTTTTATCTCCCAGGGATTTTTAATGGGCTTTGCTGGGGACAAACCCCTCCTCTGCCTTTTGTCCCGTTCCTCATTCTTGGAGTGCTGAGGGTGCAGACCCTTCTTCTGTAACTGCTGAGTGCTGAGTTGGGAGCCCTCATACCAGGGGACGAGGGTCAGAACTTCTCCCCAGCAGCCTCCAGGTGACGTTGATTGGCCCCAGGACCCCTGCCTCCCTGCTCGTCCGCCTGAGCACCAGCATTGGAAGTGTTATAGATTCTAATGACCTTTAAGGGTCCAGGAAAGAGATGTGCAGAGACGCTGTGGGGGCCGGTTTCACCCCGCCCCACATTTGTTCGGCCACCTTAGGCTGACCGTTTCTGCCAGCCTAGATGCTCTGACCAGTAGTCTGCTCTTTCTTCAATTAGGCCCCTGAATTAACGTAAAAACAGCACCAGGTGTCAGAGCCCTGCCCGCTCAACTCCCAGACAGTCCAGGGTCAGTGGTGATCAAGGACCATGATGGCCACTGAGTCAACAGCCTTTTGAAGTAAACAGGAGTCCAGCCGGTCTTATTGGCCACCATCATCACGGTGTCTGTAGGCTTTTCTATGGTGACAGTGTGATATACGGTTCCCCCGCCAAGATTATTAGCTCCCCTCCGGGTGCAGTAAGTCCTGCAAGCAGTAGTCTATTCCTTCGGGACACACTATTGTTGTTTTATGAGAGAAACTCCAGGTCAAGTGATGTTCACACGAGTCGTCATGGTGCCCTGTTGCCCCCGGTTATCTCTCTGGATGTTGGAGTTGGAGGGCCTTCTCACTCGAGGTCGGTGTGCCCACGGAGCGAACCCTGCAACTTCAGGGCATGGTTGGTGATTAGGATCACCACGTGGGGTCCTTTTCCCTTAGGAGGGAGGTGGCCTTTTGGGCTGCTGATTTCCAGGTTTTTAGATACCGCCAGTATCTTGGCCAGATGTGGCAGTGGGCCAAGCCCCTTGGTGACTGTAGTTTATCCTACCTGGATGGCATTCTTGCGTTGTTCCATTTCAAGTGGTCCCAGTTTTTGCACTAATTCTCCAATGGCGATTCACCTTTCACCAGGAATGTAAAGGTCAAAAGGTTTAGCTCAATTAGGGAGTTCCAGGGCAAGGGTCTGAATTGACTGCTCTTTCCATTCTTGAAAGGCCACTTCTGGATTTTGTTCAAAAGGATCATCATCTTTTCCTTTCAGTGTTTCATATAGAGGCCCAGCTAGTAGACTGTAGTTAGGGATCCAGAAGCAGCAAACCCTGGCCTCCCCAGGAACCCCTAAGCTGTCTTCTAGTTTTAGAAAGGGGTAAGGCTGCAAATGATTTCTTCCCTTTCCTGGGATGGGCTTCTCTGACCTTGTGTGAGAATGAAGCCCAGGCAGGTCACCGCAGTCTTTGATATTTGAGCTTTTTCTTGGACAACTTCTATCCTTTATTGGCTTGGTAGTTCAGAGGCCTCCTTAGTAGGGCTGGCGATCAGAATGTCATCTGCATATTGAAGGAGGGTTTCCTTTTCCAGAGGTAGAACTTTTCGGTCTTTAGCTAAGCTTTCCCCAAAGATGGTGTGGGAATTTTTGAACCCTTGGGGCAAGACGGCCCGGAAGTATTGTTTTAGTTGTATGTTGAGTCCTGCCACTCACAAGCCAAAATTTCTTGTGACTCTGGGACTAATGGAATACAAAAGAAGGCATCATTGAAGACTAATACAGAATACCATGTCCTGGTGGTTGGTAGAATGACCAGCAGGATGTAGGAATCAGGAGCACCTGGAGGTATATCCTCGGTGGCTTCACTGACTGTCCTGACATCCTTTACCAGGTCCCCAGCAGCCCATGGGGCTCTCGTGGTCAGGCCAATCCCAGGATAGGGAGCTCTCCTGGGCAGGTACCCCACCCCCAACCCAGCCCATGGGGCTCTCATGGTCAGGCCCCTCCCAGGATACAGAGCTACCCTTGCAGGTACCGTGGCAGGGCTGGGCACACAGGAACCGTGCACATAGCCCTCATTGAAGAGCACCCCCAGCTCACCTGTCACTCAGAGCTGACACAGAGCACCTCAGAGCAGGACTTGAACTAACAAACAGCAGCTCCGACAGGTCTGTGACCCTGGGCATCACTCTGTGTGGCCTCCCTCCACCTGGTCTTCCAGAGACTTCCACTGCACCCAGGGCACCAGGCCTCTGTCTCCAACCACCACCCACCCCCTCCTCTCCCTGACTCCTGGGTTCCTCTCATTAGGAGAGGGTTTTCTTGAAGTTGTCTCCCACTCATGGGCCAGATAAAATGATTAGAAAACAAGCCAAAGCTGCAGCCCCTTGTCTATCCTGACTCTCAGGAGCCCACACCTGTTCCTTGGACCTGGCCGGTTCAACAAGTTCCATTTTCTGCAACTGTGAGCCCCTGAGGGGTGATGATTGGCTGACCTGGACAGCCTTACCGTGCTGGCCAGCCCTCTCTAGGTGTGCCTGGGTTGAGATCAATATAAATACCACTCCAGGCAGCAAGAGCCCCTGCAGCTGTGCCTGACACCATTTTCTCTGCCCTGTCAGCAGTCTCGGGGCTGGGCTGGTGGGAGGGAGTGAGAGGCCATGGCTTTGTGGGTGGCCCAGTGTGAGTGGGGCTCTGCTGGACTTTCTGCAGCAGTTGCCAGGCTGCCACCTGCTAAAGAAGAGGATGTGTCACCCATACCTGCTGCTGGAATTTCTCCCTGGGCAGAGGTGAGGAAGGAAAAAAGCAGTGGGGGCAGGGACAGGACGGGTATCTCAGGCAGGGAAATGGAAATCTTCCAGAAGAGCACCCAGGGCCAGGACCATCCTGGCTGGCCTGCAGGCACCAAGTCAGCTGGCATGCTGTCACTCGTGTGGCTCCATGGCCCTTCCTCTAGGCTTTCAAGTCCTTGTATATATTCAGGTGTTTTACCTGGGAAGGGTGGGAACAGTTCAGCAGCAACTGGCCTGGGGCTCAGCTCACGTTTACTCACAGATGCCTCGGCACGGTGCCCCAGCTTTGCAATGAGGACGCTTGTTGTGTGGGGGCTGCTGGCTGAATGGGAGACGATTCCCCACCACTGACCAACTTCAGAATTGTTTACAACTGGAGCAAGTGCCCTGATACGGTTTTCCTCTGAGTAACTGGTGGGTTCTGTTTTTTTTTTTTTCTCTTTTTCGTTTTTGGTTCAAGGTAGATTTTATTCCTCTTTTTTGTATTTACAGATATAAGCATGGAAATAATTTATTCATATAAATACATGTATGTGAAGGGAATAATTGTTTTTTCTGTTTTATTTTTTAAATTTTATTTCTTTTTAATTTTGAATTTTATTTTATACTTTTATACAGCAGGTTCTTATTGGTTATCTATTTTATACATATAAATGTTTACATGCCAATCCCAATCTCTCAACTCCTCCCACCACCACCCCCCCAAGAGCTTTCCCCCCTTGTTGTCCATACGATTGTTGTCTACATCTGTTGCTCTATTTATGCCTTGCAAAACGGTTAATCTGTACAGTTTTTCTAGGTTCCACATATATGCATGAATATACAAGATTAGTTTTTCTCTTTCTGACTTACTTCACTCTGTATGACAGTCTCTAGATCCATCGACGTCTCTACAAATGACCCAATTTCATTCCTTTCATGGCTTAGTAATATTCCATTTTATATATGTACCACATCTTTATGCATTCGTCTGTCTGTGGGCATTTAGGTTGCTTCCATTACCTCGATATTGTAAATAGTGATGCAATGAACATTGCGGTGAATGTCTCTTTTTGATTTATGGTTTTGTCTGGGTATATGTCCAGTACTGGGATTGCTGTATCATATGGTAATTCTATTATTAGTTTCTTAAGAAACTCCATATTGTTCTCCATAGTGACTGTATCAATTTATATTCCCAACAATAGTGGAAGAGGCTTCCTTTTCTCCACACCCTTTCCAGCATTTGTTGTTTGTAGATTTTCAGATGATGCCCATTCTAACAGGTGTGAGGTGATACCTCATTGTTGAGTCCATTTCGTTGAACAAGGGGTAGGTCTTGTCTATTACATATTTGGCTTATGGAACGGTATCTGTGCTAATTTCAAACTCTGGTTTTATGCAGCACCCCAACTCACCTTTCCCCTTAAGCAAGCATAAGTTGGTTTTCTAAACTTGAGACCCTGTTCTGTTTTGTAATTCAGTTCATGTGTAGCCAAGTTTACATTCCGTGCATTAGTGATACCTTATGATGTTTCTTTTTCTGTGTGACTTATTTCACTTAGAATCATCGTGCCTCAATCCACTCATTATGCTGGTACAGGCCTGGTGACACAGATTTCATTGCTGAGTGGTATTCTGTTGTACGTAAGTACCGCAACTTCTTTATCAATTATTTGTTCTCTGGGATATTTAACTTGTACTGTAGAAGAGGTTCCTGTAAACAGAGCCGTCCCAAATTTTGGGGTGGCTGTGTCTTTTTGATTTTAATTTCCCTAAGCTATAGGACCATAAGTGGAAATGCCCTAGACTCTGTTGCTTTGTTTTTCAGATGTATCAGGAAACACCATACACTTCTCCAGAGTGGCTGTTGGCAATTTACATCCCGCCCATCAGCATAACAAGGCTCCTTTTTCCCCATGGCCTGTCTTGCCTTTCTGGATTTTACACTTATCTCAGATGGCCCTTTAGACCGGGGGGAAGTGACACTTCATAGTAGTTCGGATTTCCATTGCAAGCTTGCTTGGTTTGCCAAAAAGGGCGTATGCGTCTTTTCCTGAATATATTCAGGAACAAACTCATACGCCCTTTTTTGCCAAGTGCATCATTATCGATGTTCTGCCTCTTTTCCTATGCTTTAAATGCAAATCCAGTCTACCTCCTGAAATCAGTTTCCTGCAATTCTGCCCCGCTTTCAAGTCCTCTTCGCAGCCTTACTTCAATATATTTTTGGACGTTATCTGTCATTTATAACTCTGCAGGTTTGTGAATTACAGTGCCCCTGAGCTCCTTTCTTCAACTCGCTTTCTTGTGAGCTGGCCGCAAACCCGCAAGACTGCTTCAGGCCCTAATCTGCTTCTGGCACGGCACGCTGAGCCTTTGGTTAATTCCTCTTCCTGGTGGGAAATGAGAGTTAAATTTGCCCGTCCAGACACCTCCAGCTAGTCTCTCATTGGTTCTCCCTATTCCTGTTCATTTTCCGCAGAAATTGCAAACTGGGCCAAACAGGAGGTTAAAGGCACTGACTCTCCAAGTGGGGAGAGTGTTAGTAAAGCATCTGGAATGTTGCACCCGAGTACCAGGGGACGAAAACTGAGACACATTTGAACACGTTTCCCGATCACACGGTGGATCATACTCTGGGTTCCACATGCATGTTTTAGCTGAAGGAAGAATCCCTTAAACATGGAGAGTTGAGACCCATGGAATGGGTACCATGCAATATGACTTCAAAGGGTCTGCGTTTGCTCACCGAACCTCACCAATCCTATCACTGCTGCATTTATGCCACTGTACACACGCTTGATTCTCTTTCGGAGACATATAAATCCATAGGTTTTAAGGTTCTTACTAGTCAGGTATATTCTTAGGCGTTTAATATGGGGTGTTGAGTCCACTTCGTTGAGCAAGGAGTAGCTCTTGATTATTCCATATTTGGCTAATGGAACGGTATCTGTGTTAATTTCAATCTCTGCTTTTATGCAGCACCCCAACTCACCTTTCCCCTTAAGCAAGCATAAGTTGGTTTTCTACATTTGAGACCCTGTTCTGTTTTGTAATTCAGGTCCTGTGTAGCCAAGTTTACATTCCGTGTAGTAGTGATATCTTATGATGTTTCTTTTTCTGTGTGATTTACTTCACTTAGAATCATCGTACCTGAATCCACTCATTATGCTGCTATGGGCCTGATGACATAGATTTCATTGCTGAGTGATATTGCATTGGACGTAAGTACCACAACTTCTTTATCCATTTTTCACTTTCTGTGATATTGAACTTGTACCATAAATGAGGTTCTTGTAAACAGAGCCGTCCCAAAATTTGGGGTGGCTGTGTCTTTTTGATTTTAATTTCCGTAAGCTATAGAACCATAAGTGGAAGAGCCCTAGGCTCTGTTGCTTTGTTTTTTAGATGTTTCAGGAAACACCATAGACTTCTCCAGAGTGGCTGTTGGCAATTTACATCCCACTCATCAGCATAACAAGGCTCCCAGTTCTCCATGGCCTGTCCTGCCTTTCTGGATTTTACCCTTTTTTCAGATGGCCCTTTTGACTGGTGGGCAGTGAGACTTCATTGTAGTGCAGATTTCCTTTGCAAGCTTGCTTGGTTGGCCAAAAAGGGCGTATGCGTTTTTTCCTGAATATATTCAGGAAAAAACGCATACGCCCTTTTTGGCCAAGTGCATCATTGTGGACGTTCTGCCTCTTTTCCTATGCTTTACATGCAATTCCAGTCTACCTCCTGAAATCGGTTTCCTGCAATTCTGCCCCGCTTTCAATTCCTCTTGGCAGCCTTACTTCAATATATTTTTGGACGATAGCTGTCATTTATAACTCTGCAGGTTTGTGAATTACAGTGCCCCTGAGCTCCTTTCTTCAACTCGCTTTCTTGTGAGCTGGCCACAACACCGCAGGATTGCTTCAGGCCCTACTGTGGTTCCGGCATGGCACGCTGAGCCTTTGGTTAATTCCTCTACCTGGTGGGAAATGAGAGTTAAATTTGCCCGTCCAGACACCTCCAGCTAGTCTCTCATTGGTTCTCCCTATTCCTGTTCATTTTCCACAGAAATTGCAAACTGGGCCAAACAAGAGGTTAAAGTAACTGACTCTCCAAGTGGGGAGAGTGTTAGTAAAGCGTCTGGAATGTTGCACCCGAGTACCAGGGGATGAAAACTGAGACACATTTGAACACGTTTCCCAATCACACGGTGGATCATACTCTGGGTTCCACATGCATGTTTTAGCTGAGGGAAGAATCCCTTAAACCTGGAGAGTTGAGACCCATGGAATGGGTACCATGCAATATGACTTCAAAGGGTCTGCATTTGCTCACCGAACCTCACCATTCCTATCACTGCTGCGTTTATGCGGCTGTACACACGCTTGATTCTCTTTCAGAGACATATAAATCCATAGGTTTTAAGATTCTTACTAGTCAGGTATATTCTTAGGTGTTTAATATGGGGTGTTGAGTTCACTTCGTTGAGCAAGGAGTAGCTCTTGTCTATTACATATTTGGCTTATGGAACGGTATCTGTGCTAATTTCAATCTCTGGTTTTATGCAGCACCCCAACTCACCTTTCCCCTTAAGCAAGCATAAGTTGGTTTTCTGCATTTGAGACCCTGTTCTGTTTTGTAATTCAGTTCCTGTGTAGCCAAGTTTACATTCCATGTAGTAGTGATATCTTATGATGTATCTTTATCTCTGTGATTTACTTCACTTAGAATCATCGTACCTCAATCCACTCATTATGCTGCTATGGGCCTGATGGCATAGATTTCATTGCTGAGTGATATTGCATTGTACATAAGGACCATAACTTCTTTATCCATTTTTCACTTTCTGTGATATTGAACTTGTACCGTAAACGAGGTTCTTGTAAACAGAGCCGTCCCAAAATTTGGGTTGGCTGTGTCGTTTTGATTTTAATTTCCCTGAGCTATAGGACGATAAGTGGACGTGCCCTAGGCTCTGTTGCTTTGTTTTGTAGATGTTTCAGGAAACACCATACACTTCTCCAGAGTGGCTGTTGGCAATTTACATCCCGCCCATCAGCATAACAAGGCTCCCAGTTCTCCATGGCCTGTCCTGCCTTTCTGGATTTTACACTTTTTTCAGATGTCCCTTTTGACCAGGGGGCAGTAAGACTTCATTTTAGTGCAGATTTCCTTTGCAAGCTTGCTTGGTTGGCCAAAAAGGGCGTATGCGTGTTTTCCTGAGTAAATTCAAGAAAAAACGCATACGCCCTTTTTGGCCAAGTGCATCATTGTGGACGTTCTGCCTCTTTTCCTATGCTTTACATGCAATTCCAGTCTACCTCCTGAAATCGGTTTCCTGCAATTCTGCCCCGCTTTCAAGTCCTCTTGACAGCCTTACTTCAATATATTTTTGGACGATAGCTGTCATTTATAACTCTGCAGGTTTGTGAATTACAGTGCCCCTGAGCTCCTTTCTTCAACTCGCTTTCTTGTGAGCTGGCCACAACACCGCAGGATTGCTTCAGGCCCTAGTGCGGTTCCGGCATGGCACGCTGAGCCTTTGGTTAATTCCTCTTCCTGGTGGGAAATGAGAGTTAAATTTGCCTGTCCAGACACCTCCAGCTAGTCTCTCATTGGTTCTCGCTATTCCTGTTCATTTTCCACAGAAATTGCAAACTGGGCCAAACAGGAGGTTAAAGGCACTGACTCTCCAAGTGGGGAGAGTGTTAGTAAAGCGTCTGGAATGTTGCACCCGAGTACCAGGGGACGAAAACTGATACACATTTGAACACATTTCCCGATCACATGGTGGATCATACTCTGGGTTCCACGTGCATGATTTAGCTGAAGGAAGAATCCCTTAAACCTGGAGAGTTGAGACCCGTGGAATGGGTACCATGCAATATGACTTCAAAGGGTCTGCATTTGCTCACCAAAACTCACCAATCCTATCACTGCTGCGTTTATGCCGCTGTACACACGCTTCGTTCTCTTTCGGAGACATATAAATCCATAGGTTTTAAGATTCTTACTAGTCAGGTATATTCTTAGGCGGTTAATATGGGGTGTTGAGTCCACTTCATTGAGCAAGGAGTAGCTCTTGTCTATTACATATTTGGCTTCTGGAACGGTATCTGTGCTAATTTCAATCTCTGGTTTTATGCGGCACCCCAACTCACCTTTCCCCTAAGCAAGCATAAGTTGGTTTTCTACATTTGAAACCCTGTTCTGTTTTGTAATTCAGTTCCTGTGTAGCCAAGTTTTCATTCGGTGTATTAGTCATATCTTATGATGTTTCTTTTTCTGTGTGACTTATTTCACTTAGAATCATCGTACCTGAATCCACTCATTATGCTGCTACGGGCCTGATGACATAGACTTCATTGCTGAGTGATATTGCATTGTTCGTAAGTACCACAACTTCTTTATCCATTTTTCACTTTCTGTGATATTGAACTTGTACCGTAAACGAGGTTCTTGTAAACAGAGCCATCCCAAAATTTGGGGTGGCTGTGTCTTTTCGATTTTAATTTCCGTAAGCTATAGGACCATAAGTGGAAGTGCCCTAGGCGGTGTTGCTTTGTTTTTTAGATGTTTCAGGAAACACCATACACTTCTCCAGAGTGGCTGTTGGCAATTTACATCCCGCCCATCAGCATAACAAGGCTCCCAGTTCTCCATGGCCTGTCCTGCCTTTCTGGATTTTACACTTTTTTCAGATGGCCCTTTTGACCGGGGGGCAGTGAGACTTCATTTTAGTGCAGATTTCCTTTGCAAGCTTGCTTGGTTGGCCAAAAAGGGCGTATGCGTGTTTTCCTGAATATATTCAAGAAAATACGCATACACCCTTTTTGGCCAAGTGCATCATTGTGGACGTTCTGCCTCTTTTCCTATGCTTTACATGCAATTCCAGTCTACCTCCTGAAATCGGTTTCCTGCAATTCTACCCCGCTTTCAAGTCCTCTTGGCAGCCTTACTTCAATATAATTTTGGACGATAGCTGTCATTTATAACTCTGCAGTTTTGTGAATAACAGTGCCCCTGAGCTCCTTTCTTCAACTCGCTTTCTTGTGAGCTGGCCACAACACCTCAGGATTGCTTCAGGCCCTAGTGTGGTTCCGGCACAGCACGCTGAGCCTTTGGTTAATTCCTCTTCCTGGTGGGAAATGAGAGTTAAATTTGCCCGTCCAGACACCTCCAGCTAGTCTCTCATTGGTTCTCCCTATTCCTGTTCATTTTCCACAGAAATTGCAAACTGGGCCAAACAGGAGGTTAAAGGCACTGACTCTCCAAGTGGGGAGAGTGTTAGTAAAGCGTCTGGAATGTTGCACCCGAGTACCAGGGGATGAAAACTGAGACACATTTGAACACATTTCCCGATCACATGGTGGATCATACTCTGGGTTCCACATGCATGATTTAGCTGAAGGAAGAATCCCTTAAACCTGGAGAGTTGAAACCCATGGAATGGGTACCATGCAATATGACTTCAAAGGGTCTGCATTTGCTCACCGAAACTCACCAATCCTATCACTGCTGCGTTTATGCCGCTGTACACACGCTTCGTTCTCTTTCGGAGACATATAAATCCATAGGTTTTAAGATTCTTACTAGTCAGGTATATTCTTAGGCGGTTAATATGGGGTGTTGAGTCCACTTCGTTGAGCAAGGAGTAGCTCTTGTCTATTACATATTTGGCTTCTGGAATGGTATCTGTGCTAATTTAAATCTCTGGTTTTATGCGGCACCCCAACTCACCTTTCCCCTAAGCAAGCATAAGTTGGTTTTCTACATTTGAGACCCTGTTCTGTTTTGTAATTCAGTTCCTGTGTAGCCAAGTTTACATTCCGTGTATTAGTGATATCTTAGATATTTAGTTTTCTGTGTGACTTATTTCACTTAGAATCATCGTACCTGAATCCACTCATTATGCTGCTATGGGCCTGATGACATAGATTTCATTGCTGAGTGATATTGCATTGTACGTAAGTACCACAACTTCTTTATCCATTTTTCGCTTTCTGCGATATTGAACTTGTACCGTAAAAGAGGTTCTTGTAAACAGAGCCGTCCCAAACTTTGGGGTGGCTGTGTCTTTTTGATTTTAATTTCCGTAAGCTATAGGACCATAAGTGGAAGTGCCCTAGGCTCTGTTGCTTTGTTTTTTAGATGTTTCAGGAAACACCATACACTCCTCCAGAGTGGCTGTTGGCAATTTACATCCCGCCCATCAGCATAACAAGGCTCCCAGTTCTCCATGGCCTGTCCTGCCTTTCTGGATTTTACACTTTTTTCAGATGGCCCTTTTGACCCGGGGGCAGTGAGACTTCATTGTAGTGCAGATTTCCTTTGCAATCTTGCTTGGTTGGCCAAAAAGGGCGTATGCGTTTTTTCCTGAATATATTCAGGAAGAAACGCATACGCCCTTTTTGGCCAAGTGCATCATTGTGGACGTTCTGCCTCTTTTCCTATGCTTTACATGCAATTCCAGTCTACCTCCTGAAATCGGTTTCCTGCAATTCTGCCCCGCTTTCAAGTCCTCTTGGCAGCCTTACTTCAATATATGTTTGGACCATAGCTGTCATTTATAACTCTGCAGGTTTTTGAATTACAGTGCCCCTGAGCTCCTTTCTTCAACTCGCTTTCTTGTGAGCTGGCCGCAACACCGCAGGATTGCTTCAGACCCTAGTGTGGTTCCGGCATGGCAAGCTGAGCCTTTGGTTAATTCCTCTTCCTGGTGGGAAATGAGAGTTAAATTTGCCCGTCCAGACACCTCCAGCTAGTCTCTCATTGGTTCTCCCTATTCCTGTTCATTTTCCGCAGAAATTGCAAACTGGGCCAAACAGGAGGTTAAAGGCACTGACTCTCCAAGTGGGGAGAGTGTTAGTAAAGCGTCTGGAATGTTGCACCCGAGTTCCAGGGGACAAAAACTGAGACACATTTGAACACGTTTCCCGATCACACGGTGGATCATACTCTGGGTTCCACATGCATGTTTTAGCTGAAGGAAGAATCCCTTAAACCTGGAGAGTTGAGACCCATGGAATGGGTACCATGCAATATGACTTCAAAGGGTCTGCATTTGCTCACCGAACCTCACCAATCCTATCACTGCTGCGTTTATGCTGCTGTACACACGCTTGATTCTCTTTCGGAGACATATAAATCCATAGGTTTTAAGATTATTACTACTCAGGTATATTCTTAGGCGTTTAATATGGGGTGTTGTGTCCTCTTCGTTGAGTTAGGAGTAGCTCTTGTCTACTACATATTTGGCTTATGGAATGGTATCTGTGCTAATTTCAATCTCTGGTTTTATGCAGCACCCAAACTCACCTTTCCCCTTAAACAAGCATAAGTTGGTTTTCTACATTTGAGACCCTGTTCTGTTTTGTAATTCAGTTCCTGTGTAGCCAAGTTTACATTCCGTGTAGTAGTGATATCTTATGATGTTTCTTTTTATGTGTGACGTATTTCACTTAGAATCATCGTACCTAAATCCACTCATTATGCTGCTATGGGCCTGATGACACAGATTTCACTGCTGAGTGATATTGCATTGTACGTAAGTACCACAACTTCTTTATCCATTTTTTGCTTCCTGTGATATTGAACTTGTACCGTAAATGAGGTTCTTGTAAAACGAGCCGTCCCAAACTTTAGGGTTGCTGTGTGTTTTTGATTTTAATTTCTCTAAGCTATAGGACCATAAGTGGAAGTGCCCTAGGCTCTGTTACTTTGTTTTTTAGATGTTTCAGGAAACACCATACACTTCTCCAGAGTGGCTGTTGGTAATTTACATCCCGCCCATCAGCATAACAAGGCTTCCAGTTCTCCATGGCCTGTCCTGCCTTTCTGGATTTTACACTTTTTTCAGTTGGCCTTTTTGACCGGGGGCAGTGAGACTTCATTGTAGTCCAGATTTCCTTTGCAAGCTTGCTTCGTTGGCCAAAAGGGCGTATGCGTTTTTTCCTGAATATATTCAGGAAAAAGCGCATGCGAACTTTTTGGCCAAGTGCATCATTGTGGACGTTCTTCCTCTTTTCCTATGCTTTACATGCAATTCCAGTCTACCTCCTGAAATCGGTTTCCTGCAATTCTGCCCCGCTTTCAAGTCCTCTTGGCAGCCTTACTTCAATATATTTTTGGACGATAGCTGTAATTTATAACTCTGCAGGTTTGTGAATGACAGTGCCTCTGAGCTCCTTTCTTCAACTCGCTTTCTTGTGAGCTGGCCGCAACACCGCAGGATTGCTTCAGGCCCTAGTGTGGTTGGGGCATGGCACACTGAGCCTTTGGTTAATTTTCTTCCCGGTGGGAAATGAGAGTTAAATTTGCCCGTCCAGACACCTCCAGCTAGTCTCTCATTGGTTCTCCCTATTCCTGTTCATTTTCCGCAGAAATTGCAAACTGGGCCAAACAGGAGGTTAAAGGCACTGAGTCTCCAAGTGGGGAGAGTGTCAGTAAAGCGTCTGGAATGTTGCACCCGAGTACCAGGGGACGAAAACTGAGACACATTTGAACACGTTTCCTGATCACACGGTGGATCATACTCTGGGTTCCACATGCATGTTTTAGCTGAAGGAAGAATCCCTTAAACCTGGAGAGTTGAGACCCATGGAATGGGTACCATGCAATATGACTTCAAAGGGTCTGCATTTGCTCACCGAACCTCACCAATCCTATCACTGCTGCGCTTATGCCGCTGTACACACGCTTGATTCTCTTTCGGAGTCATATAAATCCATAGGTTTTAAGATTCTTACTAGTCAGGTATATTCTTAGGCGTTTAATATGGGGTGTTGTGTCCTCTTCGTTGAGCAAGGAGTAGCTCTTGTCTATTACATATTTGGCTTCTGGAACGGTATCTGTGTAAATTTCAATCTCTGGTTTCATGCAGCAATCCAACTCACCTTTCCCCTTAAGCAAGCATAAGTTGGTTTTCTACATTTGAGACCCTGTTCTGTTTTGTAATTCAGTTCCTGTGTAGCCAAGTTTACATTCCGTGTATTAGTGATATCTTATGATATTTAGTTTTCTGTGTGACTTATTTCACTTAGAATCATCGTACCTGAATCCACTCATTATGCTGCTATGGGCCTGATGACATAGATTTCATTGCTGAGTGATATTGCATTGTACGTAAGTACCACAACTTCTTTATCCATTTTTCGCTTTCTGCGATATTGAACTTGTACCGTAAAAGTGGTTCTTGTAAACAGAGCCGTCCCAAACTTTGGGGTGGCTGTGTCTTTTTGATTTTAATTTCCCTAAGCTATAGGACCATAAGTGGAAGTGCCCTTGGCTCTGTTGCTTTGTTTTTTAGATGTTTCAGGAAACACCATACACTCCTCCAGAGTGGCTGTTGGCAATTTACATCCCGCCCATCAGCATAACAAGGCTCCCAGTTCTCCATGGCCTGTCCTGCCTTTCTGGATTTTACACTTTTTTCAGATGGCCCTTTTGACCGGGGGGCAGTGAGACTACATTGTAGTGCAGATTTCCTTTGCAAGCTTGCTTGGTTGGCCAAAAAGGGCGTATGCGTTTTTTCCTGAATATATTCAGGAAGAAACGCATACGCCCTTTTTGGCCAAGTGCATCATTGTGGACGTTCTGCCTCTTTTCCTATGCTTTACATGCAATTCCAGTCTACCTCCTGAAATCGGTTTCCTGCAATTCTGCCCCGCTTTCAAGTCCTCTTGGCAGCCTTACTTCAATATATGTTTGGACCATAGCTGTCATTTATAACTCTGCAGGTTTTTGAATTACAGTGCCCCTGAGCTCCTTTCTTCAACTCGCTTTCTTGTGAGCTGGCCGCAACACCGCAGGATTGCTTCAGACCCTAGTGTGGTTCCGGCATGGCAAGCTGAGCCTTTGGTTAATTCCTCTTCCTGGTGGGAAATGAGAGTTAAATTTGCCCGTCCAGACACCTCCAGCTAGTCTCTCATTGGTTCTCCCTATTCCTGTTCATTTTCCGCAGAAATTGCAAACTGGGCCAAACAGGAGGTTAAAGGCACTGACTCTCCAAGTGGGGAGAGTGTTAGTAAAGCATCTGGAATGTTGCACCCGAGTTCCAGGGGACGAAAACTGAGACACATTTGAACACGTTTCCCGATCACACGGTGGATCATACTCTGGGTTCCACATGCATGTTTTAGCTGAAGGAAGAATCCCTTAAACCTGGAGAGTTGAGACCCATGGAATGGGTACCATGCAATATGACTTCAAAGGGTCTGCATTTGCTCACCGAACCTCACCAATCCTATCACTGCTGCGTTTATGCTGCTGTACACACGCTTGATTCTCTTTCGGAGACATATAAATCCATAGGTTTTAAGATTATTACTAGTCAGGTATATTCTTAGGCGTTTAATATGGGGTGTTGTGTCCTCTTCGTTGAGTTAGGAGTAGCTCTTGTCTATTACATATTTGGCTTATGGAATGGTATCTGTGCTAATTTCAATCTCTGGTTTTATGCAGCACCCAAACTCACCTTTCCCCTTAAGCAAGCATAAGTTGGTTTTCTACATTTGAGACCCTGTTCTGTTTTCGAATTCAGTTCCTGTGTAGCCAAGTTTACATTCCGTGTAGTAGTGATATCTTATGATGTTTCTTTTTCTGTGTGACTTATTACACTTAGAATCATCGTACCTGAATCCACTCATTATGCTGTTACGGGCCTGATGACATAGATTTCATTGCTGAGTGATATTGCATTGTACGTAAGTACCACAACTTCTTTATCCATTTTTCGCTTTCTGTGATATTGAACTTGTACCGTAAACGAGGTTCTTGTAAACAGAGCCGTCCCAAACTTTGGGGTGGCTGTGTCTTTTTGATTTTAATTTCCCTAAGCTATAGGACCATAAGTGGAACTGCCCTAGGCTCTATTGCTTTGTTTTTTGGATGTTTCAGGAAACACCATACACTTTTCCAGAGTGGCTGTTGTCAGTTTACATCCCGCCTATCAGCATAACAAGGCTCCCAGTTCTCCATGGCCTGTCCTGCCTTTCTGGATTTTACAGTTTCTTCAGATGGCCCATTTGACCAGGGGCAGTGAGACTTCATTGTAGTGCAGATTTCCTTTGCAAGCTTGCTTGGTTGGCCAAAAAGGGCGTATGCGTTTTTTCCTGAATATATTCAGGAAAAAATGCATACGCCATTTTTGGCCAAGTGCATCATTGTGGACGTTCTGCCTCTTTTCCTATGCTTTACATGCAATTCCAGTCTACCTCCTGAAATCGGTTTCCTGACATTCTGCCCCGCTTTCAAGTCCTCTTGGCAGCCTTACTTCAATATATTTTTGGACGATAGCTGTCATTTATAACTCTGCAGGTTTGTGAATTACAGTGTCCCTGAGCTCCTTTCTTCACCTCGCTTTCTTGTGAGCAGGCCGCAACACCGCAGGATTGCTTCAGGCCCTTGGTTCCGGCATGGCACGCTGAGCCTTTGGTTAATTCCTCTTCCTGGTGGGAAATGAGAGTTAAATTTGCCCGTCCAGACACCTCCAGCTACTCTCTCATTGGTTCTCCCTATTCCTGTTCATTTTCCGCAGAAATTGCAAACTGGGCCAAACAGGAGGTTAAAGGCACGGACTCTCCAAGTGAGGAGAGTGTTAGTAAAGCTTCTGGAAAGTTGCACCCGAGTACCAGGGGATGAAAACTGAGACACATTTGAACACGTTTCCCGATCACACGGTGGATCATACTCTGGGTTCCACATGCATGTTTTAGCTGAAGGAAGAATCCCTTAAACCTGGAGAGTTGAGACCCATGGAATGGGTACCATGCAATATGACTTCAAAGGGTCTGCATTTGTTCACTGAACATCACCAATCCTATCACTGCTCCTCTTATGCCGCTGTACACATGCTTGATTCTCTTTCAGAGACATATAAATCCATAGGTTTTAAGATTCTTACTAGTCAGGTATATTCTTAGGCGTTTAATATGGAGTGTTGAGTCCATTCGTTGAGCAAGGAGTAGCTCTTGTCTATTACATATTTGGCTTATGGAACGGTAACTGTGCTAATTTCAATCTCTGGTTTTATGCACCACCCCAACTCACCTTTCCCCTTAAGCAAGCATAAGTTGGTTTTCTACATTTGAGACCCTGTTCTGTTTTGTAATTCAGTGCCTGTGTAGCCAAGTTTACATTCCATGTAGTAGTGATATCTTATGATGTTTCTTTTTCTCTGTGACTTATTCACGTAGAATCATCGTACCTGAATCCACTCATTATGCTGCTACGGGCCTGATGACATAGATTTCATTGCTGATTGATATTGCATTGGACGTAAGAACTACAACGTCTTTATCCATTTTTCGCTTTCTGCGATATTGAACTTGTACCGTAAACGAGGTTCTTGTAAACAGAGCCGTCCCAAACTTTGGGGTGGCTGTGTCTTTTTGATTTTAATTTCCCTAAGGTATAGGACCATAAGTGGAAGTGCCCTAGGCTCTGTTGCTTTGTTTTGTAGATGTTTCAGGAAACACCATACACTTCTCCAGAGTGGCTGTTGGCAATTTACATGCCGCCCATCAGCATAACAAGGCTCCCAGTTCTCCATGGCCTGTCCTGCGTTTCTGGATTTTACACATTTTTCAGATTGCCCTTTTGACTGGGGGGAAGTGAGACTTCATTGTAGTGCAGATTTCCTTTGCAAGCTTGCTTGGTTGGCCCAAAAGTGCCTATGCGTTTTTTCCTGAATATATTCCTGGAATATATTCAGGAAAAAACGCATACGCCGTTTTTGGCCAAGTGCATCATTGTGGACGTTCTGCCTCTTTTCCTATGCTTTACATGCAATTCCAGTCTACCTCCTGAAATCGGTTTCCTGCAATTCTACCCCGCTTTCAAGTCCTCTTGGCAGCCTTACTTCAATATATTTTTGGACGATAGTTGTCATTTTTAACTCTGCAGGTTTGTGAATGACAGTGCCCCTGAGCTCCTTTCTTCAACTTGCTTTCTTGTGAGCTGGTCGCAACACCGCAGGATTGCTTCAGGCCCTAGTGTGGTTCCTGCACGGCACACTGAGCCTTTGGTTAATCTCTTCCTGGTGGGAAATGAGAGTTAAAGTTGCCTGTCCAGACACCTCCAGCTAGTCTCTCATTGGCTCTCCCTATTCGTGTTCATTTTCCGCAGAAATTGCAAACTGGGCCAAACAGGAGGTTAAAGGCACTGACTCTCCAAGTGGGGAGAGTGTTAGTAGAGCATCTGGAATGTTGCGCCCGAGTACCAGGGGACGAAACCTGAGACACGTTTGAACACGTTTCTCGATCACACGGTGGATCATACTCTGGGTTCCACATGCATGTTTTAGCTGAAGGAAGAATCCTTTAAACCTGGAGAGTTGAGAACCATGGAATGGGTACCATGCAATATGACTTCAAAGGGTCTGCATTTGCTCACCAAACCTCTCCAGTCCTATCACTGCTGCGTTTATGGCACTGTACACACGCTTGATTCTCTTTCGGAGACATATAAATCCATAGGTTTTTTTTTTTTAACATCTTTATTGGGGTATAATTGCTTTACAATGATGTGTTAGTTTCTGCTTTATAACAAAGTGAATCAGTTATACATATATATATTTCCCATATCTCTTCCCTCTTGCGTCTCCCTCCCTCCCACCCTCCCTATCCCACCCCTCCAGGCTGTCACAAAGCACCAAGCCAATATCCCTCTGCCATGCGGCTGCTTCCCACTAGCTATCTACCTTACTACGTTTGTTAGTGTGTATATGTCCATGACTCTCTCTCGCCCCGTCACAGCTCACCCTTCCCCCTCCCCATAACCTCAAGTCGGTTCTCTAGGAGGTCTGCGTCTTTATTCCTGCCTTACCCCTAGGTTCTTCATGACATTTTTTTTTCTTAAATTCCATATATATGTGTTAGCATACGGTATTTGTCTTTTTCTTTCTGACTTACTTCACTGTGTATGACAGACTCTAGGTCTATCCACCTCATTACAAATAGCTCAATTTCATTTCTTTTTATGGCTGAGTAATATTCCATTGTATATATGTGCCACATCTTCTTTATCCATTCATCCGATGATGGGCACTTAGGTTGTTTCCATCTCCGGGCTATTGTAAATAGAGCTGCAATGAACATTTTGGTACATGACTCTTTTTGAATTTCGGTTTTCTCAGGGTATATGCCCAGTAGTGGGATTGCTGGGTCATATGGTAGTTCTATTTGTAGTTTTTTAAGGAACCTCCATACTGTTCTCCATAGTGGCTGAACCAATTCACATTCCCACCAGCAGTGCAAGAGGGTTCCCTTTTCTCCACACCCTCTCCAGCATTCATTGTTTCTAGATTTTTTGATGATGGCCATTCTGACTGGTGTGAGATGATATCTCATTGTAGTTTTGATTTGCATTTCTCTAATGATTAATGATATTGAGCATTCTTTCATGTGTTTGTTGGCAGACTGTATATCTTCTTTGGAGAAATGTCTATTTAGGTCTTCTGCCCATTTTTGGATTGGGTTGTTTGTTTTTTTGTTATTGAGCTGCATGAGCTGCTTGTAAATTTTGGAGATTAATCCTTTGTCGGTTGCTTCATTTGCAAATATTTTCTCCCATTCTGAGGGTTGTCTTTTGGTCTTGTTTATGGTTTCCTTTGCTGTGCAAAAGCTTTGAAGTTTCATTAGGTCCCATTTGTTTATTTCTGTTTTTATTTCCATTACTCTAGGAGGTGGGTCAGAAAGAATCTTGCTGTGATTTATGTCATAGAGTGTTCTGCCTATGTTTTCCTCTAAGAGTTTGATAGTTTCTGGCCTTATATTTAGGTCTTGAATCCATTTTGAGCTTATTTTTGTGTATGGTGTTAGGGAGTGATCTAATCTCATACTTTTACATGTACCTGTCCAGTTTTCCCAGCACCACTTATTGAAGAGGCTGTCCTTTCTCCACTGTACATTCCTGCCACCTTTATCAAAGATAAGGTGTCCATATGTGCATGGGTTTATCTCTGGGCTTTCTATCCTGTTCCATTGATCTATCTTTCTGTTTTTGTGCCAGTACCATACCGTCTTGATAACTGTAGCTTTGTAGTATAGTCTGAAGTCAGGGAGCCTGATTCCTCCAGTTCCTTTTTTTGTTCTCAAGATTGCTTTGGCTATTTGGGGTCTTTTGTGTTTCCATACAAATTGCGAAATTTTTTGTTCTAGTTCTGTGAAAAATGCCAGTGGTAGTTTGATAGGGATTGCATTGAATCTATAGATTGCTTTGGGTAGTAGAGTCATTTTCACAATGTTGATTCTTCCAATCCAAGAACATGGTATATGTCTCCATCTATTTGTATCATCTTTAATTTCTTTCATCAGTGTCTTATAATTTTCTGCATACAGGTCTTTTGTCTCCTTAGGTAGGTTTATTCCTAGATATTTTATTCTTTTTGTTGCAATGGTAAATGGGAGTGTTTTCTTGATTTCACTTTCAGATTTTTCATCATTAGTATATAGGAATGCCAGAGATTTCTGTGCATTAATTTTGTATCCTGCCACTTTACCAAATTCATTGATTAGCTCTAGTAGTTTTCTGGTAGCATCTTTAGGATTCTCTATGTATAGGATCATGTCATCTGCAAACAGTGACAGCTTTACTTCTTCTTTTCCGATTTGGATTCCTTTTATTTCCTTCTCTTCTCTGATTGCTGTGGCTAAAACTTCCAAAACTATGTTGAATAAGAGTGGTGAGAGTGGGCACCCTTGTCTTGTTCCTGATCTTAGTGGAAATGCTTTCAGTTTTTCCCCATTGAGGATGATGTTTGCTGTGGGCTTGTCGTATATGGCCTTTATTATGTTGAGGAAAGTTCCCTCTATGCCTACTTTCTGCAGGGTTTTTATCATAAATGGGTGTTGAATTTTGTCAAAAGCTTTCTCTGCATCTATTGAGATGATCATATGGTTTTTCTCCTTCAATTTGTTAATATGGTTTATCACATTGATAGATTTGCGTATATTGAAGAATCCTTGCATTCCTGGAATAAACCCCACTTGATCATGGTGTATGATCCTTTTAATGTGCTGTTGGATTCTGTTTGCTAGTATTTTGTTGAGGATTTTTGCATCTATGTTCATCAGTGATATTGGTCTGTAGTTTTCTTTCTTTGTGACATCCTTGCCTGGTTTTGGTATCAAGGTGATGGTGGCCTCGTAGAAGGAGTTTGGGAGTGTTCCTCCCTCTGCTATATTTTGGAAGAGTTTGAGAAGGATAGGTGTTAGCTCTTCTCTAAATGTTTGATAGAATTCGCCTGTGAAGCCATCTGGTCCTGGGCTTTTCTTTGTTGGAAGATTTTTAATCACAGTTTCAATTTCAGTGCTTGTGATTGGTCTGTTCATATTTTCTATTTCTTCCTGATTCAGTCTTGGCAGGTTGTGCATTTCTAAGAATTTGTCCATTTCTTCCAGATTGTCCATTTTATTGGCATAGAGTTGCTTGTAGTAATCTCTCATGATCTCTTTTATCTCTGCAGTGTCAGTTGTTACCTCTCCTTTTTCATTTCTAATTCTATTGATTTGAGTCTTCTCCCTTTTTTTCTTGATGAGTCTGGCTAGTGGTTTATCAATTTTGTTTATCTTCTCAAAGAACCAGCTTTTAGTTTTATTGATCTTTGCTATTGTTTCCTTCATTTCTTTTTCATTTATTTCTGATCTGATTTTTATGATTTCTTTCCTTCTGCTAGCTTTGGGTTTTTTTTGTTCTTCTTTCTCTAATTGCTTGAGGTGCAAGGTTAGGTTGTTTATTCTAGATGTTTCCTGCTTCTTAAGGTGGGCTTGTATTGCTATAAACTTCCCCCTTAGAACTGCTTTTGCTGCATCCCACAGGTTTTGGGTCGTTGTGTCTCCATTGTCATTTGTTTCTAGGTATTTTTTGATTTCCTCTTTGATTTCTTCAGTGATCACTTCATTATTAAGTAGTGTATTGTTTAGCCTCCATGTGTTTGTATTTTTTACAGATCTTTTCCTGTAATTGATATCTAGTCTCATGGCGTTGTGGTCAGAAAAGATACTTGATACAATTTCAATTTTCTTAAATTTACCAAGGCTTGATTTGTGACCCAAGATATGATCTATCCTGGAGAATGTTCCATGAGCACTTGAGAAAAATGTGTATTCTGTTGTTTTTGGATGGAGTGTCCTATAAATATCAATTAAGTCCATCTTGTTTAATGTATCATTTAAAGCTTGTGTTTCCTTATTTATTTTCATTTTGGATGATCTGTCCATGGGTGAAAGTGGGGTGTTTAAGTCCCCTACTATGAATGTGTTACTGTCGATTTCCCCTTTTATGGCTGTTAGTATTTGCCTTATGTATTGAGGTGCTCCTATGTTGGGTGCATAAATATTTACAATTGTTATATCTTCTTGGATCGATCCCTTGATCATTATGTAGTGTCCTTCTTTGTCTCTTTTAATAGTCCTTATTTTAAAGTCTATTTTGTCTGATATGAGAATTGCTACTCCAGCTTTCTTTTGGTTTCCATTTGCATGGAATATCTTTTTCCATCCCCTTACTTTCAGTCTGTATGTGTCTCTAGGTCTGAAGTGGGTCTCTTGTAGACAGCATATATAAGGGTCTTGTTTTTGTATCCATTCAGCTAATCTGTGTCTTTTGGTGGGAGCATTTAGTCCATTTACATTTAAGGTAATTATCGATATGTATGTTCCTATTCCCATTTTCTAAATTGTTTTGGGTTCGTTATTATAGGTCTTTTCCTTCTCTTGTGTTTCTTGCCTAGAGAAGATCCTTTAGCATTTGTTGTAAAGCTGGTTTGGTGGTGCTGAACTCTCTCAGCTTTTGCTTGTCTGTAAAGGTTTTAATTTCTCCATCAAATCTGAATGAGATCCTTGCTGGGTAGAGTAGTCTTGGCTGCAGGTTTTTCTCCTTCATCACTTTCAGTATGTCCTGCCACTCCCTTCTGGCTTGTAGGGTTTCTGCTGAGAGATCAGCTGTTAACCTTATGGGGATTCCCTTATGTGTTATTTGTTGTTTTTCCCTTGCTGCTTTTAATATGCTTTCTTTGTATTTAATTTTTGACAGTTTGATTAATATGTGTCTTGGCGTATTTCTCCTAGTATTTATCCTGTATGGGACTCTCTGTGCTTCCTGGACTTGATTAACTATTTCCTTTCCCATATTAGGGAAGTTTTCAACTATAATCTCTTCAAATATTTTCTCAGTCCCTTTCTTTTTCTCTTCTTCTTCTGGAACCCCTATAATTCGAATGTTGGTGCGTTTAATGTTGTCCCAGAGGTCTCTGAGACTGTCCTCAGTTCTTTTCATTCTTTTTTCTTTATTCTGCTCTGCAGTAGTTATTTCCACTATTTTATCTTCCAGGTCACTTATCCGTTCTTCTGCCTCAGTTATTCTGCTATTGATCCCATCTAGAGTATTTTTAATTTCATTTATTGTGTTGTTCATCGTTGCTTGTTTCATCTTTAGTTCTTCTAGGTCCTTGTTAACTGATTCTTGCATTTTGTCCATTCTATTGTCCATTCTATCTCCAAGATTTCGGATCAACCTTACTATCATTATTCTGAATTCTTTTTCAGGTAGACTGCCTATTTCCTCTTCATTTGTTAGGTCTGGTGCATTTTTATCTTGCTCCTTTATCTGCTGTGTGTTTTTCTGTTTTCTCATTTTGCTTATCTTACTGTGTTTGAGGTCTCCTTTTTGCAGGCTGCAGGTTCGTTTTTGATGTCTGTCTCCAGTGGCTAAGGTTGGTTCAATGGGTTGTGTAGGCTTCCTGGTGGAGGGGACTAGTGCCTGTGTTGTGGTGGATGAGGCTGGATCTTGTCTCTCTAGTGGGCAGGTTCACGTCTGGTGGTGTGTTTTGGGGTGTCTGTGGCCTTATTATGATTTTAGACTGCCTCTCTGCTAATGGGTGGGGTTGTGTTCCTGTTTTGCTAGTTGTTTGGCACAGGTTGTCCAGTACTGTGGCTTGCTGGTTGTTGAGTGAAGCTGGGTGCTGGTGTTAAGATGGAGGTCTCTGGGAGATTTTCACCGTTTGATATTATGTGGAGCTGGGAGGTCTCTTGTGGACCAGTGTCCTGAAGTTGGCTCTCCTACCTCAGAGGCAGAGCCCTGACTCCTGGCTGGAGCACCAAGAGCCTTTCATCCACACGGCTCAGAATAAAAGGGAGAAAAAGTAGAGGGAATTAGTAGAAGTATGAGGAAAGAAAGAAGGAAAGGAGGGAAGGAAGGAGGGAAGGAAGGAAGGAAGGAAGGAAGGAAGAAAGAAAGAAAGAAGCAACGAAGGAAGGAAGGCAAGAAGGAACGAAAGGAGGGAGGGAGGAAGGAAGGAAGGAAGGAGGGAAAGAAGAAAAAACAGAAAGAAAGAAGATACAGTAAAAATAAAATAATGTATAATAAAGTTATTGAATTAAAAAATTCTTATTTAGGAAAAAAAAAAGGGACGGATAGAACCTTAGGACAAATGTTGGAAGCAAAGCTATACAGACAAAATCTTACACAGAAGCGTACACATACACCCTCACTAAAAGAGGTAAAGGGGGAAAAATCATAAATCTTGCTGTCAGAGACCACCTCCTCAATTTGGGATGATTCATTGTCTAAAGGAGGGAAGGAAGGAAGGAAGGAAAGAAAGAAAGAAAAAGAAAGGATGAAGGTAAAGTATAATAACGTTCTTAAAATTAAAATTGATTATTAAGAAAAAAATTTTAAGAAAAAACCATGAAGGGATAGAACCCTAGGACAAATGGTGGAAGCAAGACTATACAGACAAGATCTCACACAGAAGCATACACATACACATTCACAAAAAGAGGAATAGGGGAAAAAATCATAGATCTTGCTCCCAAAGTCCACCTCCTTAATTTGGGATGATTGGCTGTCTATTCATGTATTCCAAAGATGCAGGGTACATCAAGTTGATTGTGGAGCTTTAATCCGCTGCTTCTGAGGCTGCTGGGAGAGATTTCCCTTTCTCTTCTTTGTTCTCACAGCTCACAGGGGCTCAGCTTTGGATTTGGCCCTGCCTCTGCGTGTAGGTCGCTGGAGGGCGTCTGTTTTTTGCTCAGACAGGACGGGGTTAAAGGAGCCGCTGATTCGGGGGTTCTGGCGTACTGAGGCTGGCGGGGAAGGAGGGGCATGGAATGCGGGGCGGGCCTGCGGCGGCAAAGTCTGGCGTGACCCTGCACCAGCCCGAGGCCCGCCGTGCACTCTCCCGGGGAAGTCATCCCCGGATCCCGGGAACCCGGCAGTGGCGGGCTGCACAGGCTCCGCGGAAGAGGGGCGTGGAGAGCGACCTGCGCTCACACACAGGCCCCTTGGTGGCGGCAGCAGCAGCCCCAACGTCTCCCGCCCGCCTCTGGGGTCTGCGCCTCCAGCTGCGGCTTGTGCCCGTCTCTGGAGTCCGCACCCTCAGCCGTGGCTCGCGCCCGTCTCTGGGGTCCGCGCCCTCAGCAGCGGCTCGCGCCCGTCTCTGGGGTCCGCGCTCTCAGCCGCGGCTCGCGCCCGTCTCTGGGGTCCGCGCTTTCAGCCGCGGCTCACGCCCGTATCTGGGGTCCGCGCTTTCAGCCGCGGCTCGTGCCCGTCTCTGGGGTCCGCGCTTTCAGCCACGGCTCGCTCCCGTCTCTGGGGTCCGCGCTTTCAGCCGCGGCTCGCGCCCGTCTCTGGAGTTCCTTTAAGCAGCATTCTTAAACCCCTCTCCTCAAGCACCAGGAAACAAAGAGGGAAGAAAAAGTCTCTTACCTCTTCGGCAGGTGCAGACTTTTCCCCGGACTCCCTCCCAGCTAGCTGTGGTGCACTAACCCCTTCAGGCTATGTTCAAGCCGCCAACCCCAGTCCTCTCCCTGCGCTCCGTCCGAAACCGAAACCCGAGCCTCAGAGCCTCAGCTCGCAGACCCCGCCCGCCCCGGCGGGTGAGCAGACAAGCCTCTTGGGCTGGTGAGTCCCGGTCAGCACCGATCCTCTGTGCGGGAATCTCCCCGATTTGCCCTCCGCACCCGTTGCTGTGCACTCCTCCGCAGGTTTGAAGCTCCCCCCCCGCCTCCCGCAGTCTCCGCCCGCGAAGGGGCTTCCTAGTGTGTGGAAACTTTTCCTCCTTCACAGCTCCCTCCCACTGGTGCAGGTGCCGTCCCTATCCTTTTGTCTCTGTTTATTCTTTTTTCTTTTGCCCTACCCAGGTACGTGGGCAGTTTCTTGCCTTTTGGGAGGTCTGAGGTCTTCTGCCAGCCTTCAGTAGGTGATCTGTAGGAGTTGTTCCACGTGTAGATGTATTTCTGGTGTATCTGTGGGGAGGAAGGTGATCTCCGCATCTTACTCTTCCACCATCTTCCTGCTCCTGGATCAATCCATAGGTTTTAAGATTCTTACTGGTCAGGTATATTCTTAGGCGTTTAATATGGAGTGTTGAGTCACTTCGTTGAGCAAGGAGTAGCTCTTGTCTATTACATATTTGGCTTATGGAACGGTATCTGGGCTAATTTCTATCTCTGGTTTTATGCAGTACCCCAACTCACCTTTCCCCTTAAGCAAGCATAAGTTGGTTTTCTACATTTGAGACCCTGTTCTGTTTTGTAATTCAGTTCCTGTGTAGCCAAGTTTACATTCCGTGTAGTAGTGATATCTTATGATGTTTCTTTTTCTGTGTGACTTATTTCACTTAGAATAATCGTAACTGAATCCACTCATTATGCTGCTACGGGCCTGATGACATAGATTTCATTGCTGAGTGATATTGCATTGTACGTAAGTACCACAACTTCTTTATCCATTTTTCGCTTTCTGTGATATTGAACTTGTACCGTAAACGAGGTTCTTGTAAACAGAGCCGTCCCAAACTTTCGGGTGGCTGTGTCTTTTCGATTTTAATTTCCCTAAGCTATAGGACCATAAGTGGAAATGCCCTAGGCTCTGTTGCTTTGTTTTTTAGATGTTTCAGGAAACACCATACACTTCTCCAGAGTGGCTGTTGGCAATTTACATCCCGCCCAGCAGCATAACAAGGCTCCCAGTTCTCCATGGCCTTCCTGCCTTTCTGGATTTTATACTTTATTCAGATGGCCCTTTGACCGGGGGGCAGTGAGACTTCATTGTAGTGCAGATTTCCTTTGCAAGCTTGCTTGGTTGGCCAAAAAGAACGTATGCGTTTTTTCCTGAATATATTCAGGAAAAAACGCATACATCCTTTTTGGCCAAGTGCATCATTGTGGACGTTCTGCCTCTTTTCCTATGCTTTACATGCAATTCCAGTCTACCTCCTGAAATTGGTTTCTTGAAATTCTGCCCCGCTTTCAAGTCCTCTTGGAAGCCTTACTTCAATATAATTTTGGACGATAGCTGTCATTTATAACTCTGCAGGTTTGTGAATGACAGTGTCCCAGAGCTCCTTTCTTCAACTCGCTTTCTTGTGAGCTGGCCGCAACACCGCAGGATTGCTTCAGGCCCTAGTGTTGTTCCGGCATGGCACGCTGAGTCTTTGGTTAATTCTTCTTCCTGGTGGGAAGTGAGAGTTAAATTTGCCCGTCTGGACACCTCCAGCTAGACTCTCATGTGTTCTCCCTATTCCTCTTCATTTTCCGCAGAAATTGCAAACTGGGCCAAACAGGAGGTTAAAAGCACTGACTCTCCAAGTGGGGAGAGTGTTAGTAAAGCATCTGGAATGTTGCACCCGAGTACCTGGGGACGAAAACTGAGACACATTTGAGCACGTTTCCCGATCACACGGTGGATCGTACTCTGGGGTCCACATGCATGTTTTAGCTGAAGGAAGAATCCCTTAAACCTGGAGAGTTGAGACCCATGGAATGGGTACCATGCAATATGACTTCAAAGGGTCTGCATTTGCTCACCGAACCTCTCCAATCCTATCACTGCTACGTTTATTCCGCTGTACACACGCTTGATTCTCTTTCGGAGACATAGAAATCCATAGGTTTTAAGATTCTTACTAGTCAGGTATATTCTTAGGCGTTTAATATGGGGTGTTGAGTCCACTTCATTGAGCAAGGAGTAGCTCTTGTCTATTACATATTTGGCTTATGGAACGGTGTCTGTGCTAATTTCAATCTCTGGTTTTATGCAGCACCGCAACTCACCTTTCCCCTTAAGCAAGCATAAGTTGGTTTTCTACATTTGAGACCCTGTTCTGTTTTATAATTCAGTTCCTGTGTAGCCAAGTTTCCATTCCGTGTATTAGTGATATCTTACGATGTTTCTTTTTCTCTGTGACTTATTTCACTTAGAATCATCGTACCTGAATCCACTCATTATGCTGCTACGGGCCTGATGACATAGATTTCATTGCTGAGTGATATTGCATTGTACGTAAGTGCCACAACTTCTTTATCCATTTTTTGCTTTCTGCGATATTGAACTTGTACCGTAAACGAGGTTCTTGTAAACAGAGCCGTCCCAAACTTTGGGGTGGCTGTGTCTTTTTGATTTTAATTGCCCTAAGCTATAGGACCATAAGTGGAAGTGCCCTAGGCTCTGTTGCTTTGTTTTGTAGATGTTTCAGGAAACACCATACACTTCTCCAGAGTGGCTGTTGGCAATTTACATCCCGCCCATCAGCATAACAAGGCTCCCAGTTCTCCATGGCCTGTCCTGCCTTTCTGGATTTTACACTTTTTTGATGGCCCTTTTGACCGGGGGGAAGTGAGACTTCATTGTAGTGCAGATTTCTTTTGCAAGCTTGCTTGGTTGGCCAAGGAAGAAACGCATACACCCTTTTGTCCAAGTGCATCATTGTGGACGTTCTGCCTCTTTGACTATGCTTTACATGCAATTCCAGTCTACCTCCTGAAATCAGTTTCCTGCAATTCTGCCCCGCTTTCAAGTCCTCTTGGCAGCCTTACTTCAATATATTTTTGGAGGATAGCTGTCATTTTTACCTCTGCAGGTGTGTGAATGAGAGTGCCCCTGAGCTCCTTACTTCAACTCGCTTTCTTGTGAACTGGCCGCAACACCACAGGATTGATTCAGGCCCTAGTGTAGTTCCGGCACGGCACCCTGAGCCTTTGTTTAATTCGTCTTCCTTGTGGGAAATGAGAGTTAAATTTGCCCGTCCAGACACCTCCAGCTAGTCTCTCATTGGTTCTCCCTATTCCTGTTCATCTTACGCAGAAATTGCAAACTGGGCCAAACAGGAGGTTAAAGGCACTGACTCTCCAAGTGGGGAGAGTGTTAGTAAAGCGTCTGGAATGTTGCACCCGAGTACCAGGGGAGAAAAACTGAGACACATTTGAACACGTTTCCCGATCACACAGTGGATCATACTCTGGGTTCCACATGCATGTTTTAGCTGAAGGAAGAATCCCTTAAACTTGGAGAGTTGAGAACCATGGAATGGGTACCATGCAATATGACTTCAAAGGGTCTGCATTTGCTCAACGAACCTCACCAATCCTCTCACTGCTGCGTTTATGCTGCCGTACACACGCTTGATTCTCTTTCGGAGACGTATAAATCCATAGGTTTTAAGATTCTTACTAGTCAGGTATATTCTTAGGCGTTTAATATGGGGTGTTGAGTCCACTTCGTTGAGCAAGGAGTAGCTCTTGTCTATTACATATTTGGCTTATGGAACGGTATCTGTGCTAATTTCAATCTCTGGTTTTATGCAGCACCCCAACTCACCTTTGCCCTTAAGCAAGCATAAGTTGGTTTTCTACATTTGAGACCCTGTTCTGTTTTGGAATTCAGTTCCTGTGTAGCCAAGTTTACGTCCCGTGTAGTAGTGATATCTTATGATGTTTCTTTTTCTGTGTGACTTATTTCACTTAGAATCATCGTACCTGAATCCACTCATTATGCTGCTACGGGCCTGATGACATAGATTTCATTGCTGAGTGATACTGCATTGGACGTAAGTACCACAACTTCTTTATCCATTTTTCGCTTTCTGTGATATTGAACTTGTACCGTAAACGAGGTTTTTGTAAACAGAGCCGGCCCAAACTTTGGGGTGGCTGTGTCTTTTTGATTTTAATTTCCCTAAGCTATAGGACCATAAGTGGAAGTGCCCTAGGCTCTGTTGCTTTGTTTTTTAGATGTTTCAGGAAACACCATACACTTCTCCAGAGTGGCTGTTGGCAATTTACATCCCGCCCATCAGCATAACAAGGCTCCCAGTTCTCCATGGCCTGTCCTGCCTTTCTGGATTTTACACTTTTTTCGATGGCCCTTTTGACCGGGGGGCAGTGAGACTTCATTGTAGTGCAGATTTCCTTTGCAAGCTTGCTTGGTTGGCCAAAAAGGGCGTATGCGTTTTTTCCTGAATATATTCAGGAAAAAACGCATACGCAATTTTTGGCCAAGTGCATCATTGTGGACGTTCTGCCTCTTTTCCTATGCTTTACATGCAATTCCAGTCTACCTCCTGAAATCGGTTTCCTGCAATTCTGCCCCGCTTTCAAGTCCTCTTGGCAGCCTTACTTCAATATATGTTTGGACGATAGCTGTCATTTATAACTCTCCAGGTTTGTGAATTACAGTGCCCCTGAGCTCCTTTCTTCAACTCGCTCTCTTGTGAGCTGGCCGCAACACCGCAGGATTGCTTCACGCCCTAGTGTGGTTCGGCATGGCACGCTGAGCCTTTGGTTAATTCCTCTTCCTGGTGGGAAATGAGAGTTAAATTTGCCTGTCCAGACACCTCCAGCTAGTCTCTCATTGGTTCTCCTATTCCTGTTCATTTTCCACAGAAATTGCAAACTGGGCCTAACTGGAGGTTAAAGGCACTGACTCTCCAAGTAGGGAGAGTGTTAGTAAAGCGTCTGGAATGTTGCACCTGAGTACCAGGGGACAAAAACTGAGACACATTTGAACACGTTTCCCGATCACACGGTGGATCGTACTCTGGGTTCCACATTCATGTTTTAGCTGAAGGAAGAATCCCTTAAACCTGGAGAGTTGAGACCCATGGAATGGGTACCATGCAATATGACTTCAAAGGGTCTGCATTTGCTCACCGAACCTCACCAATCCTATCACTGCTGCGTTTATGCCACTGTACACACGCTTGGTTCTCTTTCGGAGACATAGAAATCCATAGGTTTTAAGATTCTTACTAGTCAGGTATATTCTTAGGCGTTTAATATGGGGCGTAGAGTCCACTTCGTTGAGCAAGGAGTAGCTCTTGTTATTATATATTTGGCTTCTGGAACGGTATCTGTGTTAATTTCAATCACTGGTTTTATGCAGCACCCCAACTCACCTTTCCCCTTAAGCAAGCATAAGTTGGTTTTCTACATTTGAGACCCTGTTCTGTTTTGTAATTCAGTTCCTGTGTAGCCAAGTTTTCATTCGGTGTATTAGTCATATCTTATGATGTTTCTTTTTCTGTGTGACTTATTTCACTTAGAATCATCGTACCTGAATCCACTCATTATGCTGCTATGGGCCTGATGACATAGATTTCATTGCTGAGTGATATTGCATTGTACGTAAGTACCACAACTTCTTTATCCATTTTTCACTTTCTGTGATATTGAACTTGTACCATAAATGAGCTTCTTGTAAACAGAGCCATCCCAAAACTTGGGGTGGCTGTGTCTTTTTGATTTTAATTTCCGTAAGCTATAGGACCATAAGTGGAAGTGCCCTAGGCTCTGTTGCTTTGTTTTTTAGATGTTTCAGGAAACACCATACACTTCTCCAGAGTGGCTGTTGGCAATTTACATCCCGCCGATCAGCATAACAAGGCTCCCAGTTCTCCATGGCCTGTCCTGCCTTTCTGGATTTTACGATTTTTTCAGATGGCCCTTTTGACCGGGGGGCAGTGAGACTTCATTGTAGTGCAGATTTCCTTTGCAAGCTTGCTTGGTTGGCCAAAAAGGGTGTATGCGTTTTTTCCTGAATATATTCAGGAAAAAACGCATACGCCCTGTTTGGCCAAGTGCATCATTGTGGACGTTCTACCTCTTTTCCTATGCTTTACATGCAATTCCAGTCTAAATCCTGAAATCGGTTTCCTGCAATTCTGCCCCGCATTCAAGTCCTCTTGGCAGCCTTACTTCAATATACTTTTGGACGATAACTGTCATTTATAACTCTGCAGGTTTGTGAATTACAGTGCCCCTGAGCTCCTTTCTTCAACTTGCTTTCTTGTGAGCTGGCCGCAACACCGCAGGTTTGCTTCAGGCCCTACTGTGGTTCCGGCATGGCACGCTGAGCCTTTGGTTAATTCCTCTACCTGGTGGGAAATTAGAGTTAAATTTGCCCGTCCAGACACCTCCAGCTAGTCTCTCATTGGTTCTCCCTATTCCTGTTCATTTTCCGCAGAAATTGCAAACTGGGCCAAACAGGAGGTTAAAGGCACTGACTCTCCAAGTGGGGAGAGTGTTAGTAAAGCGTCTGGAATGTTGCACCCGAGTACCAGGGGATGAAAACTGAGACACATTTGAACACGTTTCCCGATCACACGGTGGATCATACTCTGGGTTCCACATGCATGTTTTAGCTGAAGGAAGAATCCCTTAAACCTGGAGATTTGAGACCCATGGAATGGGTACCATGTAATATGACTTCAAAGGGTCTGCATTTGCTCACCAAACCTCACCAATCCTATCACTGCTGTGTTTATGTCGCTGTACACATGCTTGTTTCTCTTTCGGAGACATATAAATCCATAGGTTTTAAGATTCTTACTAGTCAAGTATATTCTTAGGCATTTAATATGGCGTCTTCAGTCCACTTCTTTGAGCAAGGTGTAGCTCTTGTCTATTACGTATTTGGCTTATGGAACTGTATCTGTGCTAATTTCAATCTCTGGTTTTATGCAGCACCCCAACTCACCTTTCACCTTAAGCAAGCATAAGTTGGTTTTCTACATTTGAGACCCTGTTCTGTTTTGGAATTCAGTTCCTGTGTAGCCAAGTTTACGTTCCGTGTAGTAGTGATATCTTATGATGTTTCTTTTTCTGTGTGAATTATTTCACTTAGAATCATCGTACCTGAATCCACTCATTATGCTGCTACGGGCCTGATGACATAGATTTCATTGCTGAGTGATACTGCATTGGACGTAAGTACCACAACTTCTTTATCCATTTTTCGCTTTCTGTGATATTGAACTTGTACTGTAAACGAGGTTCTTGTAAACAGAGCCGGCCCAAACTTTTGGGTGGCTGTGTCTTTTTGATTTTAATTTCCCTAAGCTATAGGACCATAAGTGGAAGTGCCCTAGGCTCTGTTGCTTTGTTTTTTGGATGTTTCAGGAAACACCATACACTTCTCCAGAGTGGCTGTTGGCAATTTACATCCCGCCCATCAGCATAACAAGGCTCCCAGTTCCCCATGGTCTGTCCCGCCTTTCTGGATTTTACACTTTTTTCAGATGGCCCTTTTGACCAGGGGGGAAGAGAGACTTCATTGTAGTGCAGATTTCCCTTGCAAGCTTGCTTGGTTGGCCAAAAATGGCGTATGAGTTTTTTCCTGAATATATTCAGGAAAACACGCATACGCCCTTTTTGGCCAAGTGCATCATTGTGGACGTTCTCCCTCTTTTCCTTTGCTTTACATGCAATTCCAGTCTACCTCCTGAAATTGGTTTCCTGCAATTCTGCCCCATATTCAAGTCCTCTTGGCAGCCTTACTTCAATATATTTTTGAACGATAGCTGTCATTTATAACTCTGCAGGTTTGTGAATGACAGTGCCTCTGAGCTCCTTTCTTCAACTCGCTTTCTTGTGAGCTGGCCGCAACACCGCAGGATTTTTTCAGGCCCTAGTGTGGTTCCGGCATGGCACACTGAGCCTTTGGTTAATTTTCTTCCCGGTGGGAAATGAGAGTTAAATTTTCCCGTCCAGACACCTCCAGCTAGTCTCTCATTGGTTCTCCCTATTCCTGTTCATTTTCCGCAGAAATTGCAAACTGGGCCAAACAGGAGGTTAAAGGCACTGACTCTCCAAGTGGGGAGAGTGTCAGTAAAGCGTCTGGAATGTTGCACCCGAGTACCAGGGGACGAAAACTGAGACACATTTGAACACGTTTCCTGATCACACGGTGGATCATACTCTGGGTTCCACATGCATGTTTTAGCTGAAGGAAGAATCCCTTAAACCTGGAGAGTTGAGACCCATGGAATGGGTACCATGCAATATGACTTCAAAGGGTCTGCATTTGCTCACCGAACCTCACCAATCCTATCACTGCTGCGCTTATGCCGCTGTACACATGCTTGATTCTCTTTCGGAGTCATATAAATCCATAGGTTTTAAGATTCTTACTAGTCAGGTATATTCTTAGGCGTTTAATATGGGGTGTTGTGTCCTCTTCGTTGAGCAAGGAGTAGCTCTTGTCTATTACATATTTGGCTTATGGAACGGTATCTGTGTAAATTTCAATCTCTGGTTTCATGCAGCAATCCAACTCACCTTTCCCCTTAAGCAAGCATAAGTTGGTTTTCTACATTTGAGACCCTGTTCTGTTTTGTAATTCAGTTCCTGTGTAGCCAAGTTTACATTCCGTGTATTAGTGATATCTTATGATATTTAGTTTTCTGTGTGACTTATTTCACTTAGAATCATCATACCTGAATCCACTCATTATGCTGCTATGGGCCTGATGACATAGATTTCATTGCTGAGTGATATTGCATTGTACGTAAGTACCACAACTTCTTTATCCATTTTTCGCTTTCTGCGATATTGAACTTGTACCGTAAAAGAGGTTCTTGTAAACAGAGCCGTCCCAAACTTTGGGGTGGCTGTGTCTTTTTGATTTTAATTTCCCTAAGCTATAGGACCATAAGTGGAAGTGCCCTAGGCTCTGTTGCTTTGTTTTTTAGATGTTTCAGGAAACACCATACACTTCTCCAGATTGGCTGTTGGCAATTTACATCCAGCCCATTAGCATAACAAGGCTCCCAGTTCTCCATGGCCTGTCCTGCGTTTCTGGATTTTACACTTTTTTCAGATGGCCCTTTTGACAGGGGGGCAGTGAGACTTCATTGTAGTGCAGATTTCCTTTGCAAGCTTGCTTGGTTAGCCAAAAAGGGCGTATGCGTTTCTTCCTGAATATATTCAGGAAGAAACGCATACGCCCTTTTTGGCCAAGTGCATCATTGTGGACGTTCTGCCTCTTTTCCTATGCTTTACATGCAATTCCAGTCTACCTCCTGAAATCGGTTTCCTGCAATTCTGCCCCACTTTCAAGTCCTCTTGGCATCCTTACTTCAATATATTTTTGGACGATACCTGTCATTTATAACTCTGCAGGTTTGTGAATTACAGTGCCCCTGAGCTCCTTTCTTCAACTCGCTTTCTTTTGAGCTGGCCGCAACACCGCAAGATTGCTTCAGGCCCTAGTGTGGTTCTGGCATGGCACGCTGAGCCTTTAGTTAATTCCTCTTCCTGGTGGGAAATGAGAGTTAAATTTGCCCGTCCAGACACCTCCAGCTAGTCTCTCATTGGTTCTCCCTTTTCCTGTTCATTTTCCGCAGAAATTGCAAACTGGGCCAAACAGGAGGTTAAAGGCACTGACTCTCCAAGTGGGGAGAGTGTTAGTAAAGCATCTGGAATGTTGCACCCGAGTTCCAGGGGACGAAAACTGAGACACATTTGAACACGTTTCCCGATCACACGGTGGATCATACTCTGGGTTCCACATCCATGTTTTAGCTGAAGGAAGAATCCCTTAAACCTGGAGAGTTGAGACCCATGGAATGGGTACCATGCAATATGTCTTCAAAGGGTCTGCATTTGCTCACCGAACCTCACCAATCCTATCACTGCTGCATTTATGCTGCTGTTCATACGCTTGATTCTCTTTTGGAGACATATAAATCCATAGGTTTTTTTTTTTAACATCTTTATTGGGGTATAATTGCTTTACAATGATGTGTTAGTTTCTTCTTTATAACAAAGTGAATCAGTTATACATATACATATGTTCACATATCTCTTCCCTCTTGCGTCTCCCTCCCTCCCACCCTCCCTATCCCACCCCTCCAGGCTGTCACAAAGCACCAAGCCAATATCCCTCTGCCATGCGGCTGCTTCCCACTAGCTATCTACCTTACTACGTTTGTTAGTGTGTATATGTCCATGACTCTCTCTCGCCCCGTCACAGCTCACACTTCCCCCTCCCCATAACCTCAAGTCCCTTCTCTGGGAGATCTGCGTCTTTATTCCTGCCTTACCCCTAGGTTCTTCATGACATTTTTTCCCTTAAATTCCATATATATGTGTTAGCATACGGTATTTGTCTTTTTCTTTCTGACTTACTTCACTGTATATGACAGACTCTAGGTCTATCCACCTCATTACAAATAGCTCAATTTCATTTCTTTTTATGGCTGAGTAATATTCCATTGTATATATGTGCCACATCTTCTTTATCCATTCATCCGATGATGGGCACTTAGGTTGTTTCCATCTCCGGGCTATTGTAAATAGAGCTGCAATGAACATTTTGGTACATGACTCTTTTTGAATTTCGGTTTTCTCAGGGTATATGCCCAGTAGTGGGATTGCTGGGTCATATGGTAGTTCTATTTGTAGTTTTTTAAGGAACCTCCATACTGTTCTCCATAGTGGCTGAACCAATTCACATTCCCACCAGCAGTGCAAGAGGGTTCCCTTTTCTCCACACCCTCTCCAGCATTCATTGTTTCTAGATTTTTTGATGATGGCCATTCTGACTGGTGTGAGATGATATCTCATTGTAGTTTTGATTTGCATTTCTCTAATGATTAATGATATTGAGCATTCTTTCATGTGTTTGTTGGCAGACTGTATATCTTCTTTGGAGAAATGTCTATTTAGGTCTTCTGCCCATTTTTGGATTTTGTTGTTTGTTTTTTTGTTATTGAGCTGCATGAGCTGCTTGTAAATTTTGGAGATTAATCCTTTGTCGGTTGCTTCATTTGCAAATATTTTCTCCCATTCTGAGGGTTGTCTTTTGGTCTTGTTTATGGTTTCCTTTGCTGTGCAAAAGCTTTGAAGTTTCATTAGGTCCCATTTGTTTATTTCTGTTTTTATTTCCATTACTCTAGGAGGTGGGTCAGAAAGAATCTTGCTGTGATTTATGTCATAGAGTGTTCTGCCTATGTTTTCCTCTAAGAGTTTGATAGTTTCTGGCCTTATATTTAGGTCTTGAATCCATTTTGAGCTTATTTTTGTGTATGGTGTTAGGGAGTGATCTAATCTCATACTTTTACATGTACCTGTCCAGTTTTCCCAGCACCACTTATTGAAGAGGCTGTCCTTTCTCCACTGTACATTCCTGCCACCTTTATCAAAGATAAGGTGTCCATATGTGCATGGGTTTATCTCTGGGCTTTCTATCCTGTTCCATTGATCTATCTTTCTGTTTTTGTGCCAGTACCATACCGTCTTGATAACTGTAGCTTTGTAGTATAGTCTGAAGTCAGGGAGCCTGATTCCTCCAGTTCCTTTTTTTGTTCTCAAGATTGCTTTGGCTATTTGGGGTCTTTTGTGTTTCCATACAAATTGCGAAATTTTTTGTTCTAGTTCTGTGAAAAATGCCAGTGGTAGTTTGATAGGGATTGCATTGAATCTATAGATTGCTTTGGGTAGTAGAGTCATTTTCACAATGTTGATTCTTCCAATCCAAGAACATGGTATATGTCTCCATCTATTTGTATCATCTTTAATTTCTTTCATCAGTGTCTTATAATTTTCTGCATACAGGTCTTTTGTCTCCTTAGGTAGGTTTATTCCTAGATATTTTATTCTTTTTGTTGCAATGGTAAATGGGAGTGTTTTCTTGATTTCACTTTCAGATTTTTCATCATTAGTATATAGGAATGCCAGAGATTTCTGTGCATTAATTTTGTATCCTGCCACTTTACCAAATTCATTGATTAGCTCTAGTAGTTTTCTGGTAGCATCTTTAGGATTCTCTATGTATAGGATCATGTCATCTGCAAACAGTGACAGCTTTACTTCTTCTTTTCCGATTTGGATTCCTTTTATTTCCTTCTCTTCTCTGATTGCTGTGGCTAAAACTTCCAAAACTATGTTGAATAAGAGTGGTGAGAGTGGGCACCCTTGTCTTGTTCCTGATCTTAGTGGAAATGCTTTCAGTTTTTCCCCATTGAGGATGATGTTTGCTGTGGGCTTGTCGTATATGGCCTTTATTATGTTGAGGAAAGTTCCCTCTATGCCTACTTTCTGCAGGGTTTTTATCATAAATGGGTGTTGAATTTTGTCAAAAGCTTTCTCTGCATCTATTGAGATGATCATATGGTTTTTCTCCTTCAATTTGTTAATATGGTTTATCACATTGATAGATTTGCGTATATTGAAGAATCCTTGCATTCCTGGAATAAACCCCACTTGATCATGGTGTATGATCCTTTTAATGTGCTGTTGGATTCTGTTTGCTAGTATTTTGTTGAGGATTTTTGCATCTATGTTCATCAGTGATATTGGTCTGTAGTTTTCTTTCTTTGTGACATCCTTGCCTGGTTTTGGTATCAAGGTGATGGTGGCCTCGTAGAAGGAGTTTGGGAGTGTTCCTCCCTCTGCTATATTTTGGAAGAGTTTGAGAAGGATAGGTGTTAGCTCTTCTCTAAATGTTTGATAGAATTCGCCTGTGAAGCCATCTGGTCCTGGGCTTTTCTTTGTTGGAAGATTTTTAATCACAGTTTCAATTTCAGTGCTTGTGATTGGTCTGTTCATATTTTCTATTTCTTCCTGATTCAGTCTTGGCAGGTTGTGCATTTCTAAGAATTTGTCCATTTCTTCCAGATTGTCCATTTTATTGGCATAGAGTTGCTTGTAGTAATCTCTCATGATCTCTTTTATCTCTGCAGTGTCAGTTGTTACCTCTCCTTTTTCATTTCTAATTCTATTGATTTGAGTCTTCTCCCTTTTTTTCTTGATGAGTCTGGCTAGTGGTTTATCAATTTTGTTTATCTTCTCAAAGAACCAGCTTTTAGTTTTATTGATCTTTGCTATTGTTTCCTTCATTTCTTTTTCATTTATTTCTGATCTGATTTTTATGATTTCTTTCCTTCTGCTAGCTTTGGGTTTTTTTTGTTCTTCTTTCTCTAATTGCTTGAGGTGCAAGGTTAGGTTGTTTATTCTAGATGTTTCCTGCTTCTTAAGGTGGGCTTGTATTGCTATAAACTTCCCCCTTAGAACTGCTTTTGCTGCATCCCACAGGTTTTGGGTCGTTGTGTCTCCATTGTCATTTGTTTCTAGGTATTTTTTGATTTCCTCTTTGATTTCTTCAGTGATCACTTCATTATTAAGTAGTGTATTGTTTAGCCTCCATGTGTTTGTATTTTTTACAGATCTTTTCCTGTAATTGATATCTAGTCTCATGGCGTTGTGGTCAGAAAAGATACTTGATACAATTTCAATTTTCTTAAATTTACCAAGGCTTGATTTGTGACCCAAGATATGATCTATCCTGGAGAATGTTCCATGAGCACTTGAGAAAAATGTGTATTCTGTTGTTTTTGGATGGAGTGTCCTATAAATATCAATTAAGTCCATCTTGTTTAATGTATCATTTAAAGCTTGTGTTTCCTTATTTATTTTCATTTTGGATGATCTGTCCATGGGTGAAAGTGGGGTGTTTAAGTCCCCTACTATGAATGTGTTACTGTCGATTTCCCCTTTTATGGCTGTTAGTATTTGCCTTATGTATTGAGGTGCTCCTATGTTGGGTGCATAAATATTTACAATTGTTATATCTTCTTGGATCGATCCCTTGATCATTATGTAGTGTCCTTCTTTGTCTCTTTTAATAGTCCTTATTTTAAAGTCTATTTTGTCTGATATGAGAATTGCTACTCCAGCTTTCTTTTGGTTTCCATTTGCATGGAATATCTTTCTCCATCCCCTTACTTTCAGTCTGTATGTGTCTCTAGGTCTGAAGTGGGTCTCTTGTAGACAGCATATATAAGGGTCTTGTTTTTGTATCCATTCAGCTAATCTGTGTCTTTTGGTGGGAGCATTTAGTCCATTTACATTTAAGGTAATTATCGATATGTATGTTCCTATTCCCATTTTCTAAATTGTTTTGGGTTCGTTATTATAGGTCTTTTCCTTCTCTTGTGTTTCTTGCCTAGAGAAGATCCTTTAGCATTTGTTGTAAAGCTGGTTTGGTGGTGCTGAACTCTCTCAGCTTTTGCTTGTCTGTAAAGGTTTTAATTTCTCCATCAAATCTGAATGAGATCCTTGCTGGGTAGAGTAGTCTTGGCTGCAGGTTTTTCTCCTTCATCACTTTCAGTATGTCCTGCCACTCCCTTCTGGCTTGTAGGGTTTCTGCTGAGAGATCAGCTGTTAACCTTATGGGGATTCCCTTATGTGTTATTTGTTGTTTTTCCCTTGCTGCTTTTAATATGCTTTCTTTGTATTTAATTTTTGACAGTTTGATTAATATGTGTCTTGGCGTATTTCTCCTAGTATTTATCCTGTATGGGACTCTCTGTGCTTCCTGGACTTGATTAACTATTTCCTTTCCCATATTAGGGAAGTTTTCAACTATAATCTCTTCAAATATTTTCTCAGTCCCTTTCTTTTTCTCTTCTTCTTCTGGAACCCCTATAATTCGAATGTTGGTGCGTTTAATGTTGTCCCAGAGGTCTCTGAGACTGTCCTCAGTTCTTTTCATTCTTTTTTCTTTATTCTGCTCTGCAGTAGTTATTTCCACTATTTTATCTTCCAGGTCACTTATCCGTTCTTCTGCCTCAGTTATTCTGCTATTGATCCCATCTAGAGTATTTTTAATTTCATTTATTGTGTTGTTCATCGTTGCTTGTTTCATCTTTAGTTCTTCTAGGTCCTTGTTAACTGATTCTTGCATTTTGTCCATTCTATTGTCCATTCTATCTCCAAGATTTCGGATCAACCTTACTATCATTATTCTGAATTCTTTTTCAGGTAGACTGCCTATTTCCTCTTCATTTGTTAGGTCTGGTGCATTTTTATCTTGCTCCTTTATCTGCTGTGTGTTTTTCTGTTTTCTCATTTTGCTTATCTTACTGTGTTTGGGGTCTCCTTTTTGCAGGCTGCAGGTTCGTTTTTGATGTCTGTCTCCAGTGGCTAAGGTTGGTTCAATGGGTTGTGTAGGCTTCCTGGTGGAGGGGACTAGTGCCTGTGTTGTGGTGGATGAGGCTGGATCTTGTCTCTCTAGTGGGCAGGTTCACGTCTGGTGGTGTGTTTTGGGGTGTCTGTGGCCTTATTATGATTTTAGACTGCCTCTCTGCTAATGGGTGGGGTTGTGTTCCTGTTTTGCTAGTTGTTTGGCACAGGTTGTCCAGTACTGTGGCTTGCTGGTCGTTGAGTGAAGCTGGGTGCTGGTGTTAAGATGGAGGTCTCTGGGAGATTTTCGCCGTTTGATATTATGTGGAGCTGGGAGGTCTCTTGTGGACCAGTGTCCTGAAGTTGGCTCTCCTACCTCAGAGGCAGAGCCCTGACTCCTGGCTGGAGCACCAAGAGCCTTTCATCCACACGGCTCAGAATAAAAGGGAGAAAAAGTAGAGGGAATTAGTAGAAGTATGAGGAAAGAAAGAAGGAAAGGAGGGAAGGAAGGAGGGAAGGAAGGAAGGAAGGAAGGAAGAAAGAAAGAAAGAAGCAACGAAGGAAGGAAGGCAAGAAGGAACGAAAGGAGGGAGGGAGGGAGGGAGGAAGGAAGGAAGGAAGGAGGGAAAGAAGGAAAAACAGAAAGAAAGAAGATACAGTAAAAATAAAATAATGTATAATAAAGTTATTGAATTAAAAAATTCTTATTTAGGAAAAAAAAAAGGGACGGATAGAACCTTAGGACAAATGTTGGAAGCAAAGCTATACAGACAAAATCTTACACAGAAGCGTACACATACACCCTCACTAAAAGAGGTAAAGGGGGAAAAATCATAAATCTTGCTGTCAGAGACCACCTCCTCAATTTGGGATGATTCATTGTCTAAAGGAGGGAAGGAAGGAAGGAAGGAAAGAAAGAAAGAAAAAGAAAGGATGAAGGTAAAGTATAATAACGTTCTTAAAATTAAAATTGATTATTAAGAAAAAAATTTTAAGAAAAAACCATGAAGGGATAGAACCCTAGGACAAATGGTGGAAGCAAGACTATACAGACAAGATCTCACACAGAAGCATACACATACACATTCACAAAAAGAGGAATAGGGAAAAAAATCATAGATCTTGCTCCCAAAGTCCACCTCCTTAATTTGGGATGATTGGCTGTCTATTCATGTATTCCACAGATGCAGGGTACATCAAGTTGATTGTGGAGCTTTAATCCGCTGCTTCTGAGGCTGCTGGGAGAGATTTCCCTTTCTCTTCTTTGTTCTCACAGCTCACAGGGGCTCAGCTTTGGATTTGGCCCTGCCTCTGCGTGTAGGTCGCTGGAGGGCGTCTGTTTTTTGCTCAGACAGGACGGGGTTAAAGGAGCCGCTGATTCGGGGGTTCTGGCGTACTGAGGCTGGCGGGGAAGGAGGGGCATGGAATGCGGGGCGGGCCTGCGGCGGCAAAGTCTGGCGTGACCCTGCACCAGCCCGAGGCCCGCCGTGCACTCTCCCGGGGAAGTCATCCCCGGATCCCGGGAACCCGGCAGTGGCGGGCTGCACAGGTTCCGCGGAAGAGGGGCGTGGAGAGCGACCTGCGCTCACACACAGGCCCCTTGGTGGCGGCAGCAGCAGCCCCAACGTCTCCCGCCCGCCTCTGGGGTCTGCGCCTCCAGCTGCGGCTTGTGCCCGTCTCTGGAGTCCGCACCCTCAGCCGTGGCTCGCGCCCGTCTCTGGGGTCCGCGCCCTCAGCAGCGGCTCGCGCCCGTCTCTGGGGTCCGCGCCCTCAGCCGCGGCTCGCGCCCGTCTCTGGGGTCCGCGCTTTCAGCCGCGGCTCACGCCCGTCTCTGGGGTCCGCGCTTTCAGCCGCGGCTCGTGCCCGTCTCTGGGGTCCGCGCTTTCAGCCACGGCTCGCGCCCGTCTCTGGGGTCCGCGCTTTCAGCCGCGGCTCGCGCCCGTCTCTGGAGTTCCTTTAAGCAGCATTCTTAAACCCCTCTCCTCAAGCACCAGGAAACAAAGAGGGAAGAAAAAGTCTCTTACCTCTTCGGCAGGTGCAGACTTTTCCCCGGACTCCCTCCCAGCTAGCTGTGGTGCACTAACCCCTTCAGGCTATGTTCAAGCCGCCAACCCCAGTCCTCTCCCTGCGCTCCGTCCGAAACCGAAACCCGAGCCTCAGAGCCTCAGCTCGCAGACCCCGCCCGCCCCGGCGGGTGAGCAGACAAGCCTCTTGGGCTGGTGAGTCCCGGTCAGCACCAATCCTCTGTGCGGGAATCTCCCCGATTTGCCCTCCGCACCCGTTGCTGTGCACTCCTCCGCAGGTTTGAAGCTCCCCCCCCGCCTCCCGCAGTCTCCGCCCGCGAAGGGGCTTCCTAGTGTGTGGAAACTTTTCCTCCTTCACAGCTCCCTCCCACTGGTGCAGGTGCCGTCCCTATCCTTTTGTCTCTGTTTATTCTTTTTTCTTTTGCCCTACCCAGGTACGTGGGGAGTTTCTGGCCTTTTGGGAGGTCTGAGGTCTTCTGCCAGCCTTCAGTAGGTGATCTGTAGGAGTTGTTCCACGTGTAGATGTATTTCTGGTGTATCTGTGGGGAGGAAGGTGATCTCCGCATCTTACTCTTCCGCCATCTTCCTGCTCCTGGATCAATCCATAGGTTTTAAGATTCTTACTAGTCAGGTATATTCTTAGGCGTTTAATATGGGGTGTTGAGTCACTTCGTTGAGCAAGGAGTAGCTCTTGTCTATTACATATTTGGCTTATGGAACGGTATCTGGGCTAATTTCTATCTCTGGTTTTATGCAGTACCGCAACTCACCTTTCCCCTTAAGCAAGCATAAGTTGGTTTTCTACATTTGAGACACTGTTCTGTTTTGTAATTCAGTTCCTGTGTAGCCAAGTTTACATTCCGTGTAGTAGTGATATCTTACGATGTTTCTTTTTCTCTGTGACTTATTTCACTTAGAATAATCGTAACTGAATCCACTCATTATGCTGCTACGGGCCTGATGACATAGATTTCATTGCTGAGTGATATTGCATTGTACGTAAGTACCACAACTTCTTTATCCATTTTTCGCTTTCTGCGATATTGAACTTGAACCGTAAACGAGGTTCTTGTAAACAGAGCCGTCCCAAACTTTGGGGTGGCTGTGTCTTTTTGATTTTAATTGCCCTAAGCTATAGGACCATAAGTGGAAGTGCCCTAGGCTCTGTTGCTTTGTTTTTTAGATGTTTCAGGAAACACCATACACTTCTCCAGAGTGGCTGTTGGCAATTTCCATCCCGCCCAGCAGCATAACAAGGCTCCCAGTTCTCCATGGCCTGTTCTGCCTTTCTGGATTTTACAATTTTTTCAGATGGCCCTTTTGACCGGGGGGAAGTGAGACTTCATTGTAGTGCAGATTTCTTTTGCAAGCTTGCTTGGTTGGCCAAGGAAGAAACGCATACGCCCTTTTGGCCAAGTGCATCATTGTGGACGTTCTGCCTCTTTTCCTATGCTTTACATGCAATTCCAGTCTACCTCCTGAAATCGGTTTCCTGCAATTCTACCCTGCTTTCAAGTCCTCTTGGCAGCCTTACTTCAATATATTTTTGGACGATAGCTGTCATTTTTACCTCTGCAGGTGTGTGAATGAGAGTGCCCCTGAGCTCCTTACTTCAACTCGCTTTCTTGTGAACTGGCCGCAACACCACAGGATTGATTCAGGCCCTAGTGTAGTTCTGGCACTGCATGCTGAGCCTTTGTTTAATTCGTCTTTCTTGTGGGAAATGAGAGTTAAATTTGCCCGTCTAGACACCTCCAGCTAGTCTCTCATTGGTTCTCCCTATTCCTGTTCATCTTACGCAGAAATTGCAAATTGGGCCAAACAGGAGGTTAAAGGCACTGACTCTCCAAGTGGGGAGAGTGTTAGTAAAGCGTCTGGAATGTTGCACCCGAGTACCAGGGGAGAAAAACTGAGACACATTTGAACACGTTTCCCGATCACACGGTGGATCATACTCTGGGTTCCACATGCATGTTTTAGCTGAAGGAAGAATCCCTTAAACTTGGAGAGTTGAGAACCATGGAATGGGTACCATGCAATATGACTTCAAAGGGTCTGCATTTGCTCACCGAACCTCACCAATCCTCTCACTGCTGCGTTTATGCTGCTATACACACGCTTGATTCTCTTTCGGAGACGTATAAATCCATAGGTTGTAAGATTCTTACTAGTCAGGTATATTCTTAGGCGTTTAATATGGGGTGTTGAGTTCACTTCGTTGAGCAAGGAGTAGCTCTTGTTATTACATATTTGGCTTATGGAATGGTATCTGTGCTAATTTCAATCTCTGGTTTTATGCAGCACCCCAACTCACCTTTCCCCTTAAGCAAGCATAAGTTGGTTTTCTACATTTGAGACACTGTTCTGTTTTGTAATTCAGTTCCTGTGTAGCCAAGTTTACATTCCGTGTATTAGAGATATCTTATGATGTTTCTTTTTCTCTGTGACTTATTTCACTTAGAATCATCGTAGCTGAATCCACTCATTATGCTGCTACGTGCCTGATTACATAGATTTCATTGCTGAGTGATATTGCATTGTACGTAAATACCACAACTTCCTTATTCATTTTTCGCTTTCTGCGATATTAAACTTGTACCGTAAACGAGGTTCTTGTAAACACAGCTGTCCCAGACTATGGGGTGGCTGTGTCTTTTTGATTTTAATTTCCGTAAGCTATAGGACCATAAGTGGAAGTGTCCTAGGCTCTGTTGCTTTGTTTTTTGGATGTTTCAGGAAACACCATACACTTCTCCAGAGTGGCTGTTGGCAATTTACATCGCGCCCATCAGCATAAAAAGGCACCCAGTTCTCCATGGCCTGTCCCGCCTTTCTGGATTTTACACTTTTTTCAGATGGCCCTTTTGACTGGGGGGGAAAAGAGACTTCATTGTAGTGCAGATTTCCCTTGCAAGGTTGCTTGGTTGGTCAAAAAGGGCATATGAGTTTTTTCCTGAATATATTCAGGAAAAAACGCATACGCATTTTTTGGCCAAGTGCACCATTGTGGACTTCTGCCTGTTTTCCTATGCTTTAAATGCAATTCCAGTCTACCTCCTGAAATCGGTTTCCTGCAATTCTGCCCCTCTTTCAAGTCCTCTTGGCAGCGTTACTTCAATACATTTTTGGACGATACCTGTCATTTATAACTCTGCAGGTTTGTGAATTACAGTACCTCTGAGCTCCTTTCTTCAACTCGCTTTCTTGGGCGCTGGCCGCAACACCGCAGGATTGCTTCAGCCCCTAGTGTGGTTCCGGCACGGCACGCTGAGCCTTTGTTTAATTCCTCTTCCTGGTGGGAAATGAGAGTTAAATTTTCCCGTCCAGACACCTCCAGCTAGTCTCTCATTGGTTCTCCCTATTCCTGTTCATTTTCCGCAGAAATTGCAAACTGGGCCAAACAGGAGGTTAAAGGCACTGACTCTCCAAGTGGGGAGAGTGTTAGTAAAGCGTCTGGAATGTTGCGCCCGAGTACCAGGGGAGGAAAACTGAGACACATTTGAACACGTTTCTCGATCACACGGTGAATCATACTCTGGGTTCCACATGCATGTTTTAGCTGAAGGAAGAATCCTTTAAACCTGGAGAGTTGAGAACCATGGAATGGGTACCATGCAATATGACTTCAAAGGGTCTGCATTTGCTCACCGAACCTCACCAATCCTATCAATGCTGCGTTTATGCCGCTGTACACACGCTTCATTCTCTTTCGGAGACATATAAATCCATAGGTTTCAAGATTCTTACTAGTCAGGTATATTCTTAGGCGTTTAATATGGGGTGTTAAGTCCACTTCGTTGAGCAAGGAGTAGCTCTTGTCTATTACATATTTGGCTTATGGAACGGTATCTGTGCTAATTTCAATCTCTGGTTTTATGCAGCACCCCAACTCACCTTTGCCCTTAAGCAAGCATAAGTTGGTTTTCTACATTTGAGACCCTGTTCTGTTTTGGAATTCCGTTCCTGTGTAGCCAAGTTTACGTTCTGTGTAGTAGTGATATCTTATGATGTTTCCTTTTCTGTGTGACTTATTTCACTTAGAATCATCGTACCTGAATCCACTCATTATGCTGCTACGGGCCTGATGACATAGATTTCATTGCTGAGTGATACTGCATTGGACGTAAGTACCACAACTTCTTTATCCATTTTTCGCTTTCTGTTATATTGAACTTGTACCGTAAACGAGGTTCTTGTAAACAGAGCTGGCCCAAACTTTGGGGTGGCTGTGTCTTTTTGATTTTAATTTCCCTAAGCTATAGGACCATAAGTGGAAGTGCCCTAGGCTCTGTTGCTTTGTTTTTTGGATGTTTCAGGAAACACCATACACTTCTCCAGAGTGGCTGTTGGCAATTTACATCCCGCCCAGCAGCATAACAAGGCTCCCAGTTCTCCATGGCCTTTCCTGCCTTTCTGGATTTTATACTTTATTCAGATGGCCCTTTTGACCGGGGGGCAGTGAGACTTCATTGTAGTGCAGATTTCTTTTGCAAGCTTGCTTGGTTGGCCAAGGAAGAAACGCATATGCCCTTTTGGCCAAGTGCATCATTGTGGACGTTCTGCCTCTTTTCCTATGCTTTACATGCAATTCCAGTCTACCTCCTGAAATCGGTTTCCTGCAATTCTGCCCCGCTTTCAAGTCCTCTTGGCAGCTTACTTCAATATATTTTTGGAGGATAGCTGTCATTTTTACCTCTGCAGGTGTGTGAATGAGAGTGCCCCTGAGCTCCTTACTTCAACTCGCTTTCTTGTGAACTGGCCGCAACACCACTGGATTGATTCAGGCCCTAGTGTAGTTCCGGCACGGCACGCTGAGCCTTTGTTTAATTCCTCTTCCTGGTGGGAAATGAGAGTTAAATTTTCCCGTCCAGACACCTCCAGCTAGTCTCTCATTGGTTCTCCCTATTCCTGTTCATCTTACGCAGAAATTGCAAACTGGGCCAAACAGGAGGTTAAAGGCACTGACTCTCCAAGTGGGGAGAGTGTTAGTAAAGCGTCTGGAATGTTGCACCCGAGTACCAGGGGAGGAAAACTGAGACACATTTGAACACGTTTCCCGATCACACGGTGGATCATACTCTGGGTTCCACATGCATGTTTTAGCTGAAGGAAGAATCCCTTAAACCTGGAGAGTTGAGACCCATGGAATGGGTACCATGCAATATGACTTCAAAGGGTCTGCATTTGCTCACCGATCCTCACCAATCCTATCACTGCTGCGTTTATGCTGCTGTACACACACTTGATTCTCTTTCGGAGATGTATAAATCCATAGGTTGTAAGATTCTTACTAGTCAGGTATATTTTTAGGCGTTTAATATGGGGTGTTGAGTTCACTTCGTTGAGCAAGGAGTAGCTCTTGTTATTACATATTTGGCTTATGGAATGGTATCTGTGCTAATTTCAATCTCTGGTTTTATGCAGCACCCAAACTCACCTTTCCCCTTAAGCAAGCATAAGTTGGTTTTCTACATTTGAGACACTGTTCTGTTTTGGAATTCAGTTCCTGTGTAGCCAAGTTTACATTCCGTGTATTAGAGATATCTTATGATGTTTCTTTTTCTCTGTGACTTATTTCACTTAGAATCATCGTAGCTGAATCCACTCATTATGCTGCTACGGGCCTGATTACATAGATTTCATTGCTGAGTGATATTGCATTGTACGTAAGTACCACAACTTCTTTATCCATTTTTTGCTTTCTGCGATATTAAACTTGTACCGTAAACAAGGTTCTTGTAAACACAGCCGTCCCAAACTATGGGGTGGCTGTGTCTTTTTGATTTTAATTTCCCTAAGCTATAGAACCATAAGTGGAAGTGCCCTAGGCTCTGTTCCTTTGTTTTTTGGATGTTTCAGGAAACACCATACACTTCTCCAGAGTGGGTGTTGGCAATTTACATCGCGCCCATCAGCATTAAAAGGCTCCCAGTTCCCCATGGCCTGTCCCGCCTTTCTGGATTTTACACTTTTTTCAGATGGCCCTTTTGACCGGGGGGGAAGAGAGACTTCATTGTAGTGCAGATTTCCCTTGCAAGCTTGCTTGGTTGGCCAAAAATGGCGTATGAGTTTTTTCCTGAATATATTCAGGGAAAAACGCATACGCACTTTTTGGCCAAATGCACCATTGTGGACGTTCTGCCTCTTTTCCTATGCTTTAAATGCAATTCCAGTCTACCTCCTGAAATTGGTTTCCTGCAATTCTTCCCCTCTTTCATGTCCTTTTGGCAGCCTTACTTCAATATATTTTTGGACGATAGCTGTCATTTATAACTCTGCAGGTTTGTGAATTACAGTGCCCCTGAGCTCCTTTCTTCAACTCGCTGTGTTGTGAGCTGGCCGCAACACCGCAGGATTGCTTCAGGCCCTAGTGTGGTTCCGGCAGAGCACGCTGAGCCTTTGGTTAATTCCACTTCCTGTTGGGAAATGAGAGTTCAATTTGCCCGTCCAGACACCTCCAGCTAGTCTCTCATTGGTTCTCCCAATTCCTGTTCATTTTCCGAAGAAATTGCAAACTGGGCCAAACAGGAGGTTAAAAGCACTGACTCTCCAAGTGAGGACAGTGTTAGTAAAGCATCTGGAATGTTGCACCCGAGTACCAGGGGACGAAAACTGAGACACATTTGAACACGTTTCCCGATCACACGGTGAATCATACTCTGGGTTCCACATGCATGTTTTAGCTTAAGGAACAATCCCTTAAACCTGGAGAGTTGAGACCCATGGAATGGGTACCATGCAATATGACTTCAAAGGGTCTCCATTTGCTCACCGATCCTCACCAATCCTATCACTGCTGCGTTTATGCCACTGTACACACGCTTGATTCTCTTTCGGAGACATATAACTCCATAGGTTTTAAGATTCTTACTAGTCAGGTATATTCTTAGGCGTTTAATATGGGGTGCTGAGTACACTTCGTTGAGCAAGGAGTAGCTCTTGTCTATTACATATTTGGCTTATGGAACGGTATCTGTGTTAATTTCAATCTCTGGTTTTATGCAGCACCCCAACTCACCTTTCCCCTTAAGCAAGCATAAGTTGGTTTTCTACATTTGAGACCCTGTTCTGTTTTGGAATTCAGTTCCTGTGTAGCCAAGTTTACATTCCGTGTATTAGTGATATCTTATGATGTTTCTTTTTCTGTGTGACTTATTTCACTTAGAATCATCGTACCTGAATCCACTCATTATGCTGCTACGGGCCTGATGACATAGATTTCATTGCTGAGTGATATTGCACTGTACGTAAGTACCAAATTTCTTTATCTATTTTTCGCTTTCTGTGATATTGAACTTGTACCGTAAACGAGGTTCTTGTAAACAGAGCTGTCCCAATCTTTAGGGTGGCTGTGTCTTTTTGATTTTAATTTGCCTAAGCTATAGGACCATAAGTGGAAGTGCCCTAGGCTCCGTTGCTTTGTTTTCTAGATGTTTCAGGAAACAACATACACTTCTCCAGAGTGGCTGTTGGCAATTTACATCCCGCCCATCAGCATAACAAGGCTCCCAGTTCTCCATGGCCTGTCCTGCCTTTCTGTATTTTACACTTTTTTCAGATGGCCCTTTTGACCGGGGAGCAGTGAGAGTTCATTGTAGTGCAGATTTCCTTTGCAAGCTTGCTTGGTTGGCCAAAAAGGGCGTATGCGTTTTTTCCTGAATATATTCAGGAAAAAAGTCATACGCCCTTTTTGGCCAAGTGCATCATTGTGGACGTTCTGCCTCTTTTCCTATGCTTTACATGCAATTCCAGTCTACCTCCTGAAATCGGTTTCCTGCAATTCTGCCCCGCTTTCAAGTCCTATTGGCAGCCTTACTTCAATATATTTTTGGACGATAGCTGTCATTTTTACCTCTGCAGGTGTGTGAATGAGAGTGCCCCTGAGCTCCTTTCTTCAACTCGCTTTCTTGTGAGCTGGCCGCAACACCACTGGATTGATTCAGGCCCTAGTGTAGTTCCGGCACGGCACGCTGAGCCTTTGTTTAATTCCTCTTCCTGGTGGGAAATGAGAGTTAAATTTTCCCGTCCAGACACCTCCAGCTAGTCTCTCATTGGTTCTCCCTATTCCTGTTCATCTTACGCAGAAATTGCAAACTGGGCCAAACAGGAGGTTAAAGGCACTGACTCTCCAAGTGGGGAGAGTGTTAGTAAAGCGTCTGGAATGTTGCACCCGAGTACCAGGGGAGGAAAACTGAGACACATTTGAACACGTTTCCCGATCACACAGTGGATCATACTCTGGGTTCCACATGCATGTTTTAGCTGAAGGAAGAATCCCTTAAACCTGGAGAGTTGAGACCCATGGAATGGGTACCATGCAATATGACTTCAAAGGGTCTGCATTTGCTCACCGATCCTCACCAATCCTATCACCGCTGTGTTTATGCTGCTGTACACACGCTTGATTCTCTTTCGGAGACGTATAAATCCATAGGTTGTAAGATTCTTACTAGTCAGGTATATTTTTAGGCGTTTAATATGGGGTGTTGAGTTCACTTCGTTGAGCAAGGAGTAGCTCTTGTTATTACATATTTGGCTTATGGAATGGTATCTGTGCTAATTTCAATCTCTGGTTTTATGCAGCACCCAAACTCACCTTTCCCCTTAAGCAAGCATAAGTTGGTTTTCTACATTTGAGACACTGTTCTGTTTTGGAATTCAGTTCCTGTGTAGCCAAGTTTACATTCCGTGTATTAGAGATATCTTATGATGTTTCTTTTTCTCTGTGACTTATTTCACTTAGAATCATCGTAGCTGAATCCACTCATTATGCTGCTACGGGCCTGATGACATAGATTTCATTGCTGAGTGATATTGCATTGTACGTAAGTACCACAACTTCTTTATCCATTTTTTGCTTTCTGCGATATTAAACTTGTACCGTAAACAAGGTTCTTGTAAACACAGCCATCCCAAACTATGGGGTGGCTGTGTCTTTTTTATTTTAATTTCCCTAAGCTATAGGACCATAAGTGGAAGTGCCCTAGGCTCTGTTGCTTTGTTTTTTGGATGTTTCAGGAAACACCATACACTTCTCCAGAGTGGCTGTTGGCAATTTACATCGCGCCCATCAGCATTAAAAGGCTCCCAGTTCCCCATGGCCTGTCCCGCCTTTCTGGATTTTACACTTTTTTCAGATGGCCCTTTTGACCGGGGGGGAAGAGAGACTACATTGTAGTGCAGATTTCCCTTGCAAGCTTGCTTGGTTGGCCAATAAGGGCGTATGAGTTTTTTCCTGAATATATTCAGGAAAAAATGCATACGCACTTTTTGGCCAAGTGCTCCATTGTCACGTTCTCCCTCTTTTCCTATGCTTTAAATGCAATTCCAGTCTACCTCCTGAAATCGGTTTCCTGCAATTCTGCCCCGTTTTCAAGTCCTCTTGGCAGCGTTACTTCAATACATTTTTGGACAATAGCTGTCATTTATAACTCTGCAGGTTTGTGAATTACAGTGCCCCTGAGCTCCTTTCTTCAACTCGCTTTCTTGGGCGCTGGCCGCAACACCGCAGGATTGCTTCAGCCCCTAGTGTGGTTCCGGCACGGCACGTTGAGCCTTTGGTTAATTCCTCTTCCTGGTGGGAAATGAGAGTTAAATTTTCCCGTCCAGACACCTCCAGCTAGTCTCTCTTTGGTTCTCCCTATTCCTGTTCATTTTCCGCAGAAATTGCAAACTGGGCCAAACAGGAGGTTAAAGGCACTGACTCTCCAAGTGGGGAGAGTGTTAGTAAAGCGTCTGGAATGTTGCGCCCGAGTACCAGGGGACGAAAACTGAGACACATTTGAACACGTTTCTCGATCACACGGTGGATCATACTCTGGGTTCCACATGCATGTTTTAGCTGAAGGAAGAATCCTTTAAACCTGGAGAGTTGAGAACGATGGAATGGGTACCATGCAATATGACTTCAAAGGGTCTGCATTTGCTCACCGAACCTCACCAATGCTATCAATGCTGCGTTTATGCCGCTGTACACACACTTCATTCTCTTTCGGAGACATATAAATCCATAGGTTTTAAGATTCTTACTAGTCAGGTATATTATTAGGCGTTTAATATGGGGTGTTAAGTCCACTTCGTTGAGCAAGGAGTAGCTCTTGTCTATTACATATTTCGCTTATGGAACGGTATCTGTGCTAATTTCAATCTCTGGTTTTATGCAGCACCCCAACTCACCTTTCCCCTTAAGCAAGCATAAGTTGGTTTTCTACATTTGAGACCCTGTTCTGTTTTGGAATTCAGTTCCTGTGTAGCCAAGTTTACGTTCCGTGTAGTAGTGATATCTTATGATGTTTCTTTTTCTGTGTGACTTATTTCACTTAGAATCATCGTACCTGAATCCACTCATTATGCTGCTACGGTCCTGATTACACAGATTTCATTGCTGAGTGATATTGCATTGGACGTAAGTACCACAACTTCTTTATCCATTTTTCACTTTCTGTGATATTGAACTTGTACCGTAAACGAGGTTCTTGTAAACAGAGCTGGCCCAAACTTTTGGGTGGCTGTGTCTTTTTGATTTTAATTTCCCTAAGCTAAAGGACCATAAGTGGAAGTGCCCTAGGCTCTGTTCCTTTGTTTTTTGGATGTTTCAGGAAACACCATACACTTCTCCAGAGTGGCTGTTGGCAATTTACATCCCGCCCATCAGCATAACAAGGCTCCCAGTTCCCCATGGTCTGTCCCGCCTTTCTGGATTTTACACTTTTTTCAGATGGCCCTTTTGACCGGGGGGGAAGAGAGACTTCATTGTAGTGCAGATTTCCCTTGCAAGCTTGCTTGGTTGGCCAAAAATGGCGTATGAGTTTTTTCCTGAATATATTCAGGAAAAAACGCATACGCACTTTTTGGCCAAATGCACCATTGTGGACGTTCTGCCTCTTTTCCTATGCTTTAAATGCAATTCCAGTCTACCTCCTGAAATCGGTTTCCTGCAATTCTTCCCCTCTTTCATGTCCTTTTGGCAGCCTTACTTCAATATATTTTTGGACGATAGCTGTCATTTATAACTCTGCAGGTTTGTGAATTATAGTGCCCCTGAGCTCCTTTCTTCAACTCGCTGTGTTGTGAGCTGGCCGCAACACCGCAGGATTGCTTCAGGCCCTAGTGTGGTTCCGGCAGAGCACGCTGAGCCTTTGGTTAATTCCTCTTCCTGGTGGGAAATGAGAGTTCAATTTGCCCGTCCAGACACCTCCAGCTAGTCTCTCATTGGTTCTCCCAATTCCTGTTCATTTTCCGAAGAAATTGCAAACTGGGCCAAACAGGAGGTTAAAAGCACTGACTCTCCAAGTGAGGAGAGTGATAGTAATGAATCTGGAATGTTGCACCCGAGTACCAGGGGACGAAAACTGAGACACATTTGAACACGTTTCCCGATCACACGGTGAATCATACTCTGGGTTCCACATGCATGTTTTAGCTGAAGGAACAATCCTTTAAACCTGGAGAGTTGAGAACCATGGAATGGGTACCATGCAATATGACTTCAAAGGGTCTGCATTTGCTCAACGAACCTCACCAATCCTATCAATGCTGCGTTTAGGCCGCTGTACACACGCTTCATTCTCTTTCGGAGACATATAAATCCATAGGTTTTAAGATTCTTACTAGTCAGGTATATTCTTAGGCGTTTAATATGGGGTGTTGAGTCCACTTCGTTGAGCAAGGAGTAGCTCTTGTCTATTACATATTTGGCTTATGGAACGGTATCTGTGCTAATTTCAATCTCTGGTTTTATGCAGCACCCAACTCACCTTTCCCCTTAAGCAAGCATAAGTTGGTTTTCTACATTTGAGACCCTGTTCTGTTTTGGAATTCAGTTCCTGTGTAGCCAAGTTTACGTTCCGTGTAGTAGTGATATCTTATGATGTTTCTTTTTCTGTGTGACTTATTTCACTTAGAATCATCGTACCTGAATCCACTCATTATGCTGCTACGGGCCTGATGACATAGATTTCATTGCTGAGTGATACTGCATTGGACGTAAGTACCACAACTTCTTTATCCATTTTTCGCTTTCTGTGATATTGAACTTGTACCGTAAATGAGGTTCTTGTAAACAGAGCCGGCCCAAACTTTGGGGTGGCTGTGTCTTTTTGATTTTAATTTCCCTAAGCTATAGGACCATAAGTGGAAGTGCCCTAGGCTCTGTTGCTTTGTTTTTTGGATGTTTCAGGAAACACCATACACTTCTCCAGAGTGGCTGTTTGCAATTTACATCCCGCCCATCAGCATAACAAGGCTCCCAGTTCTCCATGGCCTGTCCTGCCTTTCTGGGTTTTACACTTTTTTCAGATGGCCCATTTGACCGGGGGCAGTGAGACTCATTGTAGTGCAGATTTCCTTTGCAAGCTTGCTTGGTTGGCCAAAAAGGGCGTATGCGTTTTTTCCTGAATATACTCAGGAAAAAACAAATATGCCATTTTTGGCCAAGTGCATCATTGTGGACGTTCTGCCTCTTTTCCTGTGCTTTACATGCAATTATAGTCTACCTCCTGTAATTGGTTTCCTGCCATTCTGCCCCGCTTTCAAGTCCTCTTGGCAGCCTTACTTCAATATATTTTTGGATGATAGCTGTCATTTATAACTCTGCAGGTGTGTGAATGAGAGTGCCCCTGAGCTCCTTTCTTCAACTCGCTTTCTTGTGAGCTGGCCGCAACACCGCAGGATTGATTCAGGCCCTAGTGTAGTTCTGGCACGGCACGCTGAGCCTTTGGTTAATTCCTCTTCCTTGTGGGAAATGAGAGTTAAATTTGCCCGTCCAGACACCTCCAGCTAGTCTCTCATTAGTTCTCCCTATTCCTGTTCATCTTACGCAGAAATTGCAAACTGGGCCAAACAGGAGGTTAAAGGCACTGACTCTCCAAGTGGGGAGAGTGTTAGTAAAGCGTCTGGAATTTTGCGCCCGAGTACCAGGGGACGAAAACTGAGACACATTTGAACACGTTTCCCGATCACACGGTGGATCATACTCTGGGTTCCACATGCACGTTTTAGCTGAAGGAAGAATCCCTTAAACCTGGAGAGTTGAGACCCATGGAATGGGTATCATGCAATATGACTTCAAAGGGTCTGCATTTGCTCAACGAACCTCACCAATCCTATCACTGCTGCGTTTATGCCGCTGTACACACGCTTGATTCTCTTTCGGAGACATATAAATCCATAGGTTTTAAGATTCTTACTAGTCTGGTATATTCTTAAGCTTTAAATATGGGGTGTTGAGTCCACTTCGTTGAGCAAGGAGTAGCTCTTGTCTATTACATATTTGGCTTATGGAATGGTATCTGTGCTAATTTCAATCTCTGGTTTTATGCAGCACCCCAACTCACCTTTCCCCTTAAGCAAGCATAAGTTGGTTTTCTACATTTGAGACCCTGTTCTGTTTTGTAATTCAGTTCCTGTGTAGCCAAGTTTACATTCCGTGTATTAGTGATATCTTATGATATTTCTTTTTCTGTGTGACTTATTTCACTTAGAATCATCGTACCTGAATCCACTCATTATGCTGTTACGGGCCTGATGACATAGATTTCATTGCTGAGTGATATTGGATTGTACGTAAGTACCACAACTTCTTTATCCATTTTTTGCTTTCTGTGATATTGAACTTGTACTGTAAACGAGGTTCTTGTAAACAGAGCCGTCCCAAACTTTGGGGTGGCTGTGTCTTTTTGATTTTAATTTCCCTAAGCTATAGGACCATAAGTGGAAGTGCCCTAGGGTCTGTTGCTTTGTTTTTTGGATGTTTCAGGAAACACCATACACTTCTCCAGAGTGGCTGTTGGCAATTTACATCCCGCCCATCAGCATAACAAGGCTCCCAGTTCTCCATGGCCTGTCCTGACTTTCTGGATTTTACACTTTTTTCAGATTGCCCTTTTGACCGGGGGGCAGTGAGAGTTCATTGTAGTGCAGATTTCCTTTGCAAGCTTGCTTGGTTGGCCAAAAAGGGCGTATGCGTTTTTTCCTGAATATATTCAGGAAAAAAGTCATACGCCCTTTTTGGCCAAGTGCATCATTGTGGATGTTCTGCCTCTTTTCCTATGCTTTAAATGCAATTCCAGTCTACCTCCTGAAATCGGTTTCCTGCAATTCTGCTCCGCTTTCAAGTCCTCTTGGCAGCCTTACTTCAATATATTTTTGGACGATAGCTGTCATTTTTACCTCTGCAGGTGTGTGAATGAGAGTGTCCCTGAGCTCCTTTCTTCAACTCGCTTTCTCGTGAGCTGGCCGCAACACCACTGGATTGATTCAGGCCCTAGTGTAGTTCCGGCATGGCAAGCTGAGCCTTTGTTTAATTCCTCTTCCTTGTGGGAAATGAGAGTTAAATTTTCCCGTCCAGACACCTCCAGCTAGTCTCTCATTGGTTCTCCCTATTCCTGTTCATCTTACGCAGAAATTGCAAACTGGGCCAAACAGGAGGTTAAAGGCACTGACTCTCCAAGTGGGGAGAGTGTTAGTAAAGCGTCTGGAATGTTGCACCCGAGTACCAGGGGAGGAAAACTGAGACACATTTGAACACGTTTCCCGATCACACAGTGGATCATACTCTGGGTTCCACATGCATGTTTTAGCTGAAGGAAGAATCCCTTAAACCTGGAGAGTTGAGACCCATGGAATGGGTACCATGCAATATGACTTCAAAGGGTCTGCATTTGCTCACCGATCCTCACCAATCCTATCACCGCTGTGTTTATGCTGCTGTACACACGCTTGATTCTCTTTCGGAGACGTATAAATCCATAGGTTGTAAGATTCTTACTAGTCAGGTATATTTTTAGGCGTTTAATATGGGGTGTTGAGTTCACTTCGTTGAGCAAGGAGTAGCTCTTGTTATTACATATTTGGCTTATGGAATGGTATCTGTGCTAATTTCAATCTCTGGTTTTATGCAGCACCCAAACTCACCTTTCCCCTTAAGCAAGCATAAGTTGGTTTTCTACATTTGAGACACTGTTCTGTTTTGGAATTCAGTTCCTGTGTAGCCAAGTTTACATTCCGTGTATTAGAGATATCTTATGATGTTTCTTTTTCTCTGTGACTTATTTCACTTAGAATCATCGTAGCTGAATCCACTCATTATGCTGCTACGGGCCTGATGACATAGATTTCATTGCTGAGTGATATTGGATTGTACGTAAGTACCACAACTTCTTTATCCATTTTTTGCTTTCTGTGATATTGAACTTGTACTGTAAACGAGGTTCTTGTAAACAGAGCCGTCCCAAACTTTGGGGTGGCTGTGTCTTTTTGATTTTAATTTCCCTAAGCTATAGGACCATAAGTGGAAGTGCCCTAGGGTCTGTTGCTTTGTTTTTTGGATGTTTCAGGAAACACCATACACTTCTCCAGAGTGGCTGTTGGCAATTTACATCCCGCCCATCAGCATAACAAGGCTCCCAGTTCTCCATGGCCTGTCCTGACTTTCTGGATTTTACACTTTTTTCAGATTGCCCTTTTGACCGGGGGGCAGTGAGAGTTCATTGTAGTGCAGATTTCCTTTGCAAGCTTGCTTGGTTGGCCAAAAAGGGCGTATGCGTTTTTTCCTGAATATATTCAGGAAAAAAGTCATACGCCCTTTTTGGCCAAGTGCATCATTGTGGATGTTCTGCCTCTTTTCCTATGCTTTAAATGCAATTCCAGTCTACCTCCTGAAATCGGTTTCCTGCAATTCTGCTCCGCTTTCAAGTCCTCTTGGCAGCCTTACTTCAATATATTTTTGGACGATAGCTGTCATTTTTACCTCTGCAGGTGTGTGAATGAGAGTGTCCCTGAGCTCCTTTCTTCAACTCGCTTTCTCGTGAGCTGGCCGCAACACCACTGGATTGATTCAGGCCCTAGTGTAGTTCCGGCATGGCAAGCTGAGCCTTTGTTTAATTCCTCTTCCTTGTGGGAAATGAGAGTTAAATTTTCCCGTCCAGACACCTCCAGCTAGTCTCTCATTGGTTCTCCCTATTCCTGTTCATCTTACGCAGAAATTGCAAACTGGGCCAAACAGGAGGTTAAAGGCACTGACTCTCCAAGTGGGGAGAGTGTTAGTAAAGCGTCTGGAATGTTGCACCCGAGTACCAGGGGAGGAAAACTGAGACACATTTGAACACGTTTCCCGATCACACAGTGGATCATACTCTGGGTTCCACATGCATGTTTTAGCTGAAGGAAGAATCCCTTAAACCTGGAGAGTTGAGACCCATGGAATGGGTACCATGCAATATGACTTCAAAGGGTCTGCATTTGCTCACCGATCCTCACCAATCCTATCACCGCTGTGTTTATGCTGCTGTACACACGCTTGATTCTCTTTCGGAGACGTATAAATCCATAGGTTGTAAGATTCTTACTAGTCAGGTATATTTTTAGGCGTTTAATATGGGGTGTTGAGTTCACTTCGTTGAGCAAGGAGTAGCTCTTGTTATTACATATTTGGCTTATGGAATGGTATCTGTGCTAATTTCAATCTCTGGTTTTATGCAGCACCCAAACTCACCTTTCCCCTTAAGCAAGCATAAGTTGGTTTTCTACATTTGAGACACTGTTCTGTTTTGGAATTCAGTTCCTGTGTAGCCAAGTTTACATTCCGTGTATTAGAGATATCTTATGATGTTTCTTTTTCTCTGTGACTTATTTCACTTAGAATCATCGTAGCTGAATCCACTCATTATGCTGCTACGGGCCTGATGACATAGATTTCATTGCTGAGTGATATTGCATTGTACGTAAGTACCACAACTTCTTTATCCATTTTTTGCTTTCTGCGATATTAAACTTGTACCGTAAACAAGGTTCTTGTAAACACAGCCATCCCAAACTATGGGGTGGCTGTGTCTTTTTTATTTTAATTTCCCTAAGCTATAGGACCATAAGTGGAAGTGCCCTAGGCTCTGTTGCTTTGTTTTTTGGATGTTTCAGGAAACACCATACACTTCTCCAGAGTGGCTGTTGGCAATTTACATCGCGCCCATCAGCATTAAAAGGCTCCCAGTTCCCCATGGCCTGTCCCGCCTTTCTGGATTTTACACTTTTTTCAGATGGCCCTTTTGACCGGGGGGGAAGAGAGACTACATTGTAGTGCAGATTTCCCTTGCAAGCTTGCTTGGTTGGCCAATAAGGGCGTATGAGTTTTTTCCTGAATATATTCAGGAAAAAACGCATACGCACTTTTTGGCCAAGTGCTCCATTGTCACGTTCTCCCTCTTTTCCTATGCTTTAAATGCAATTCCAGTCTACCTCCTGAAATCGGTTTCCTGCAATTCTGCCCCGTTTTCAAGTCCTCTTGGCAGCGTTACTTCAATACATTTTTGGACAATAGCTGTCATTTATAACTCTGCAGGTTTGTGAATTACAGTGCCCCTGAGCTCCTTTCTTCAACTCGCTTTCTTGGGCGCTGGCCGCAACACCGCAGGATTGCTTCAGCCCCTAGTGTGGTTCCGGCACGGCACGTTGAGCCTTTGGTTAATTCCTCTTCCTGGTGGGAAATGAGAGTTAAATTTTCCCGTCCAGACACCTCCAGCTAGTCTCTCTTTGGTTCTCCCTATTCCTGTTCATTTTCCGCAGAAATTGCAAACTGGGCCAAACAGGAGGTTAAAGGCACTGACTCTCCAAGTGGGGAGAGTGTTAGTAAAGCGTCTGGAATGTTGCGCCCGAGTACCAGGGGACGAAAACTGAGACACATTTGAACACGTTTCTCGATCACACGGTGGATCATACTCTGGGTTCCACATGCATGTTTTAGCTGAAGGAAGAATCCTTTAAACCTGGAGAGTTGAGAACGATGGAATGGGTACCATGCAATATGACTTCAAAGGGTCTGCATTTGCTCACCGAACCTCACCAATGCTATCAATGCTGCGTTTATGCCGCTGTACACACACTTCATTCTCTTTCGGAGACATATAAATCCATAGGTTTTAAGATTCTTACTAGTCAGGTATATTATTAGGCGTTTAATATGGGGTGTTAAGTCCACTTCGTTGAGCAAGGAGTAGCTCTTGTCTATTACATATTTCGCTTATGGAACGGTATCTGTGCTAATTTCAATCTCTGGTTTTATGCAGCACCCCAACTCACCTTTCCCCTTAAGCAAGCATAAGTTGGTTTTCTACATTTGAGACCCTGTTCTGTTTTGGAATTCAGTTCCTGTGTAGCCAAGTTTACGTTCCGTGTAGTAGTGATATCTTATGATATTTCTTTTTCTGTGTGACTTATTTCACTTAGAATCATCGTACCTGAATCCACTCATTATGCTGCTACGGTCCTGATTACACAGATTTCATTGCTGAGTGATATTGCATTGGACGTAAGTACCACAACTTCTTTATCCATTTTTCACTTTCTGTGATATTGAACTTGTACCGTAAACGAGGTTCTTGTAAACAGAGCTGGCCCAAACTTTTGGGTGGCTGTGTCTTTTTGATTTTAATTTCCCTAAGCTAAAGGACCATAAGTGGAAGTGCCCTAGGCTCTGTTCCTTTGTTTTTTGGATGTTTCAGGAAACACCATACACTTCTCCAGAGTGGCTGTTGGCAATTTACATCCCGCCCATCAGCATAACAAGGCTCCCAGTTCCCCATGGTCTGTCCCGCCTTTCTGGATTTTACACTTTTTTCAGATGGCCCTTTTGACCGGGGGGGAAGAGAGACTTCATTGTAGTGCAGATTTCCCTTGCAAGCTTGCTTGGTTGGCCAAAAATGGCGTATGAGTTTTTTCCTGAATATATTCAGGAAAAAACGCATACGCACTTTTTGGCCAAATGCACCATTGTGGACGTTCTGCCTCTTTTCCTATGCTTTAAATGCAATTCCAGTCTACCTCCTGAAATCGGTTTCCTGCAATTCTTCCCCTCTTTCATGTCCTTTTGGCAGCCTTACTTCAATATATTTTTGGACGATAGCTGTCATTTATAACTCTGCAGGTTTGTGAATTATAGTGCCCCTGAGCTCCTTTCTTCAACTCGCTGTGTTGTGAGCTGGCCGCAACACCGCAGGATTGCTTCAGGCCCTAGTGTGGTTCCGGCAGAGCACGCTGAGCCTTTGGTTAATTCCTCTTCCTGGTGGGAAATGAGAGTTCAATTTGCCCGTCCAGACACCTCCAGCTAGTCTCTCATTGGTTCTCCCAATTCCTGTTCATTTTCCGAAGAAATTGCAAACTGGGCCAAACAGGAGGTTAAAAGCACTGACTCTCCAAGTGAGGAGAGTGATAGTAATGAATCTGGAATGTTGCACCCGAGTACCAGGGGACGAAAACTGAGACACATTTGAACACGTTTCCCGATCACACGGTGAATCATACTCTGGGTTCCACATGCATGTTTTAGCTGAAGGAACAATCCTTTAAACCTGGAGAGTTGAGAACCATGGAATGGGTACCATGCAATATGACTTCAAAGGGTCTGCATTTGCTCAACGAACCTCACCAATCCTATCAATGCTGCGTTTAGGCCGCTGTACACACGCTTCATTCTCTTTCGGAGACATATAAATCCATAGGTTTTAAGATTCTTACTAGTCAGGTATATTCTTAGGCGTTTAATATGGGGTGTTGAGTCCACTTCGTTGAGCAAGGAGTAGCTCTTGTCTATTACATATTTGGCTTATGGAACGGTATCTGTGCTAATTTCAATCTCTGGTTTTATGCAGCACCCAACTCACCTTTCCCCTTAAGCAAGCATAAGTTGGTTTTCTACATTTGAGACCCTGATCTGTTTTGGAATTCAGTTCCTGTGTAGCCAAGTTTACGTTCCGTGTAGTAGTGATATCTTATGATGTTTCTTTTTCTGTGTGACTTATTTCACTTAGAATCATCGTACCTGAATCCACTCATTATGCTGCTACGGGCCTGATGACATAGATTTCATTGCTGAGTGATACTGCATTGGACGTAAGTACCACAACTTCTTTATCCATTTTTCGCTTTCTGTGATATTGAACTTGTACCGTAAATGAGGTTCTTGTAAACAGAGCCGGCCCAAACTTTGGGGTGGCTGTGTCTTTTTGATTTTAATTTCCCTAAGCTATAGGACCATAAGTGGAAGTGCCCTAGGCTCTGTTGCTTTGTTTTTTGGATGTTTCAGGAAACACCATACACTTCTCCAGAGTGGCTGTTTGCAATTTACATCCCGCCCATCAGCATAACAAGGCTCCCAGTTCTCCATGGCCTGTCCTGCCTTTCTGGGTTTTACACTTTTTTCAGATGGCCCATTTGACCGGGGGCAGTGAGACTCATTGTAGTGCAGATTTCCTTTGCAAGCTTGCTTGGTTGGCCAAAAAGGGCGTATGCGTTTTTTCCTGAATATACTCAGGAAAAAACAAATATGCCATTTTTGGCCAAGTGCATCATTGTGGACGTTCTGCCTCTTTTCCTGTGCTTTACATGCAATTATAGTCTACCTCCTGTAATTGGTTTCCTGCCATTCTGCCCCGCTTTCAAGTCCTCTTGGCAGCCTTACTTCAATATATTTTTGGATGATAGCTGTCATTTATAACTCTGCAGGTGTGTGAATGAGAGTGCCCCTGAGCTCCTTTCTTCAACTCGCTTTCTTGTGAGCTGGCCGCAACACCGCAGGATTGATTCAGGCCCTAGTGTAGTTCTGGCACGGCACGCTGAGCCTTTGGTTAATTCCTCTTCCTTGTGGGAAATGAGAGTTAAATTTGCCCGTCCAGACACCTCCAGCTAGTCTCTCATTAGTTCTCCCTATTCCTGTTCATCTTACGCAGAAATTGCAAACTGGGCCAAACAGGAGGTTAAAGGCACTGACTCTCCAAGTGGGGAGAGTGTTAGTAAAGCGTCTGGAATTTTGCGCCCGAGTACCAGGGGACGAAAACTGAGACACATTTGAACACGTTTCCCGATCACACGGTGGATCATACTCTGGGTTCCACATGCACGTTTTAGCTGAAGGAAGAATCCCTTAAACCTGGAGAGTTGAGACCCATGGAATGGGTATCATGCAATATGACTTCAAAGGGTCTGCATTTGCTCAACGAACCTCACCAATCCTATCACTGCTGCGTTTATGCCGCTGTACACACGCTTGATTCTCTTTCGAAGACATATAAATCCATAGGTTTTAAGATTCTTACTAGTCTGGTATATTCTTAAGCTTTTAATATGGGGTGTTGAGTCCACTTCATTGAGCAAGGAGTAGCTCTTGTCTATTACATATTTGGCTTATGGAATGGTATCTGTGCTAATTTCAATCTCTGGTTTTATGCAGCACCCCAACTCACCTTTCCCCTTAAGCAAGCATAAGTTGGTTTTCTACATTTGAGACCCTGTTCTGTTTTGTAATTCAGTTCCTGTGTAGCCAAGTTTACATTCCGTGTATTAGTGATATCTTATGATATTTCTTTTTCTGTGTGACTTATTTCACTTAGAATCATCGTACCTGAATCCACTCATTATGCTGTTACGGGCCTGATGACATAGATTTCATTGCTGAGTGATATTGGATTGTACGTAAGTACCACAACTTCTTTATCCATTTTTCGCTTTCTGTGATATTGAACTTGTACTGTAAACGAGGTTCTTGTAAACAGAGCCGTCCCAAACTTTGGGGTGGCTGTGTCTTTTTGATTTTAATTTCCCTAAGCTATAGGACCATAAGTGGAAGTGCCCTAGGGTCTGTTGCTTTGTTTTTTGGATGTTTCAGGAAACACCATACACTTCTCCAGAGTGGCTGTTGGCAATTTACATCCCGCCCATCAGCATAACAAGGCTCCCAGTTCTCCATGGCCTGTCCTGACTTTCTGGATTTTACACTTTTTTCAGATTGCCCTTTTGACCGGGGGGCAGTGAGAGTTCATTGTAGTGCAGATTTCCTTTGCAAGCTTGCTTGGTTGGCCAAAAAGGGCGTATGCGTTTTTTCCTGAATATATTCAGGAAAAAAGTCATACGCCCTTTTTGGCCAAGTGCATCATTGTGGACGTTCTGCCTCTTTTCCTATGCTTTAAATGCAATTCCAGTCTACCTCCTGAAATCGGTTTCCTGCAATTCTGCTCCGCTTTCAAGTCCTCTTGGCAGCCTTACTTCAATATATTTTTGGACGATAGCTGTCATTTTTACCTCTGCAGGTGTGTGAATGAGAGTGTCCCTGAGCTCCTTTCTTCAACTCGCTTTCTCGTGAGCTGGCCGCAACACCACTGGATTGATTCAGGCCCTAGTGTAGTTCCGGCATGGCAAGCTGAGCCTTTGTTTAATTCCTCTTCCTTGTGGGAAATGAGAGTTAAATTTTCCCGTCCAGACACCTCCAGCTAGTCTCTCATTGGTTCTCCCTATTCCTGTTCATCTTACACAGAAATTGCAAACTGGGCCAAACAGGAGGTTAAAGGCACTGACTCTCCAAGTGGGGAGAGTGTTAGTAAAGCGTCTGGAATGTTGCACCCGAGTACCAGGGGATGAAAACTGAGACACATTTGAACACGTTTCCTGATCACACAGTGGATCATACTCTGGGTTCCACATGCATGTTTTAGCTGAAGGAAGAATCCCTTAAACCTGGAGAGTTTAGACCCATGGAATGGGTACCATGAAATATGACTTCAAAGGGTCTGCATTTGCTCACCGATCCTCACCAATCCTATCACTGCTGCGTTTATGCTGCTGTACACACTCTTGATTCTCTTTCGGAGACGTATAAATCCATAGGTTGTAAGATTCTTACTAGTCAGGTATATTCTTAGGCGTTTAATATGGGGTGTTGAGTTCACTTCATTGAGCAAGGAGTAGCTCTTGTTATTACATATTTGGCTTATGGAATGGTATCTGTGCTAATTTCAATCTCTGGTTTTATGCAGCACCCAAACTCACCTTTCCCCTTAAGCAAGCATAAGTTGGTTTTCTACATTTGAGACACTGTTCTGTTTTGGAATTCAGTTCCTGTGTAGCCAAGTTTACATTCCGTGTATTAGAGATATCTTATGATGTTTCTTTTTCTCTGTGACTTATTTCACTTAGAATCATCGTAGCTGAATCCACTCATTATGCTGCTACGGGCCTGATTACATAGATTTCATTGCTGAGTGATATTGCATTGTTCGTAAGTACCACAACTTCTTTATCCATTTTTTGATTTCTGCGATATTAAACTTGTACCGTAAACAAGGTTCTTGTAAACACAGCCGTCCCAAACTATGGGGTGGCTGTGTCTTTTTTATTTTAATTTCCCTAAGCTATAGGACCATAAGTGGAAATGCCCTAGGCTCTGTTCCTTTGTTTTTTGGATGTTTCAGGAAACACCATACACTTCTCCAGAGTGGCTGTTGGCAATTTACATCGCGCCCATCAGCATTAAAAGGCTCCCAGTTCTCCATGGCCTGTCCCGCCTTTCTGGATTTTACACTTTTTTCAGATGGCCCTTTTGACCGGGGGGGAAGAGAGACTTCATTGTAGTGCAGATTTCCCTTGCAAGCTTGCTTGGTTGGCCAAAAAGGGCGTATGCGTTTTTTCCTGAATATATTCCTGGAATATATTCAGGAAAAAACGCATACGCCGTTTTTGGCCAAGTGCATCATTGTGGACGTTCTGCCTCTTTTCCTATGCTTTACATGCAATTCCAGTCTACCTCCTGAAATCGGTTTCCTGCAATTCTACCCCGCTTTCAAGTCCTCTTGGCAGCCTTACTTCAATATATTTTTGGACGATAGTTGTCATTTTTAACTCTGCAGGTTTGTGAATGACAGTGCCCCTGAGCTCCTTTCTTCAACTCGCTTTCTTGTGAGCTGGTCGCAACACCGCAGGATTGCTTCAGGCCCTAGTGTGGTTCCTGCACGGCACACTGAGCCTTTGGTTAATCTCTTCCTGGTGGGAAATGAGAGTTAAAGTTGCCTGTCCAGACACCTCCAGCTAGTCTCTCATTGGCTCTCCCTATTCGTGTTCATTTTCCGCAGAAATTGCAAACTGGGCCAAACAGGAGGTTAAAGGCACTGACTCTCCAAGTGGGGAGAGTGTTAGTAGAGCATCTGGAATGTTGCGCCCGAGTACCAGGGGACGAAACCTGAGACACATTTGAACACGTTTCTCGATCACACGGTGGATCATACTCTGGGTTCCACATGCATGTTTTAGCTGAAGGAAGAATCCTTTAAACCTGGAGAGTTGAGAACCATGGAATGGGTACCATGCAATATGACTTCAAAGGGTCTGCATTTGCTCACCAAACCTCTCCAGTCCTATCACTGCTGCGTTTATGGCACTGTACACACGCTTGATTCTCTTTCGGAGACATATAAATCCATAGGTTTTTTTTTTTTTAACATCTTTATTGGGGTATAATTGCTTTACAATGATGTGTTAGTTTCTGCTTTATAACAAAGTGAATCAGTTATACATATACATATTTCCCATATCTCTTCCCTCTTGCGTCTCCCTCCCTCCCACCCTCCCTATCCCACCCCTCCAGGCTGTCACAAAGCACCAAGCCAATATCCCTCTGCCATGCGGCTGCTTCCCACTAGCTATCTACCTTACTACGTTTGTTAGTGTGTATATGTCCATGACTCTCTCTCGCCCCGTCACAGCTCACCCTTCCCCCTCCCCATAACCTCAAGTCGGTTCTCTAGGAGGTCTGCGTCTTTATTCCTGCCTTACCCCTAGGTTCTTCATGACATTTTTTTTCTTAAATTCCATATATATGTGTTAGCATACGGTATTTGTCTTTTTCTTTCTGACTTACTTCACTGTGTATGACAGACTCTAGGTCTATCCACCTCATTACAAATAGCTCAATTTCATTTCTTTTTATGGCTGAGTAATATTCCATTGTATATATGTGCCACATCTTCTTTATCCATTCATCCGATGATGGGCACTTAGGTTGTTTCCATCTCCGGGCTATTGTAAATAGAGCTGCAATGAACATTTTGGTACATGACTCTTTTTGAATTTCGGTTTTCTCAGGGTATATGCCCAGTAGTGGGATTGCTGGGTCATATGGTAGTTCTATTTGTAGTTTTTTAAGGAACCTCCATACTGTTCTCCATAGTGGCTGAACCAATTCACATTCCCACCAGCAGTGCAAGAGGGTTCCCTTTTCTCCACACCCTCTCCAGCATTCATTGTTTCTAGATTTTTTGATGATGGCCATTCTGACTGGTGTGAGATGATATCTCATTGTAGTTTTGATTTGCATTTCTCTAATGATTAATGATATTGAGCATTCTTTCATGTGTTTGTTGGCAGACTGTATATCTTCTTTGGAGAAATGTCTATTTAGGTCTTCTGCCCATTTTTGGATTGGGTTGTTTGTTTTTTTGTTATTGAGCTGCATGAGCTGCTTGTAAATTTTGGAGATTAATCCTTTGTCGGTTGCTTCATTTGCAAATATTTTCTCCCATTCTGAGGGTTGTCTTTTGGTCTTGTTTATGGTTTCCTTTGCTGTGCAAAAGCTTTGAAGTTTCATTAGGTCCCATTTGTTTATTTCTGTTTTTATTTCCATTACTCTAGGAGGTGGGTCAGAAAGAATCTTGCTGTGATTTATGTCATAGAGTGTTCTGCCTATGTTTTCCTCTAAGAGTTTGATAGTTTCTGGCCTTATATTTAGGTCTTGAATCCATTTTGAGCTTATTTTTGTGTATGGTGTTAGGGAGTGATCTAATCTCATACTTTTACATGTACCTGTCCAGTTTTCCCAGCACCACTTATTGAAGAGGCTGTCCTTTCTCCACTGTACATTCCTGCCACCTTTATCAAAGATAAGGTGTCCATATGTGCATGGGTTTATCTCTGGGCTTTCTATCCTGTTCCATTGATCTATCTTTCTGTTTTTGTGCCAGTACCATACCGTCTTGATAACTGTAGCTTTGTAGTATAGTCTGAAGTCAGGGAGCCTGATTCCTCCAGTTCCTTTTTTTGTTCTCAAGATTGCTTTGGCTATTTGGGGTCTTTTGTGTTTCCATACAAATTGCGAAATTTTTTGTTCTAGTTCTGTGAAAAATGCCAGTGGTAGTTTGATAGGGATTGCATTGAATCTATAGATTGCTTTGGGTAGTAGAGTCATTTTCACAATGTTGATTCTTCCAATCCAAGAACATGGTATATGTCTCCATCTATTTGTATCATCTTTAATTTCTTTCATCAGTGTCTTATAATTTTCTGCATACAGGTCTTTTGTCTCCTTAGGTAGGTTTATTCCTAGATATTTTATTCTTTTTGTTGCAATGGTAAATGGGAGTGTTTTCTTGATTTCACTTTCAGATTTTTCATCATTAGTATATAGGAATGCCAGAGATTTCTGTGCATTAATTTTGTATCCTGCCACTTTACCAAATTCATTGATTAGCTCTAGTAGTTTTCTGGTAGCATCTTTAGGATTCTCTATGTATAGGATCATGTCATCTGCAAACAGTGACAGCTTTACTTCTTCTTTTCCGATTTGGATTCCTTTTATTTCCTTCTCTTCTCTGATTGCTGTGGCTAAAACTTCCAAAACTATGTTGAATAAGAGTGGTGAGAGTGGGCACCCTTGTCTTGTTCCTGATCTTAGTGGAAATGCTTTCAGTTTTTCCCCATTGAGGATGATGTTTGCTGTGGGCTTGTCGTATATGGCCTTTATTATGTTGAGGAAAGTTCCCTCTATGCCTACTTTCTGCAGGGTTTTTATCATAAATGGGTGTTGAATTTTGTCAAAAGCTTTCTCTGCATCTATTGAGATGATCATATGGTTTTTCTCCTTCAATTTGTTAATATGGTTTATCACATTGATAGATTTGCGTATATTGAAGAATCCTTGCATTCCTGGAATAAACCCCACTTGATCATGGTGTATGATCCTTTTAATGTGCTGTTGGATTCTGTTTGCTAGTATTTTGTTGAGGATTTTTGCATCTATGTTCATCAGTGATATTGGTCTGTAGTTTTCTTTCTTTGTGACATCCTTGCCTGGTTTTGGTATCAAGGTGATGGTGGCCTCGTAGAAGGAGTTTGGGAGTGTTCCTCCCTCTGCTATATTTTGGAAGAGTTTGAGAAGGATAGGTGTTAGCTCTTCTCTAAATGTTTGATAGAATTCGCCTGTGAAGCCATCTGGTCCTGGGCTTTTCTTTGTTGGAAGATTTTTAATCACAGTTTCAATTTCAGTGCTTGTGATTGGTCTGTTCATATTTTCTATTTCTTCCTGATTCAGTCTTGGCAGGTTGTGCATTTCTAAGAATTTGTCCATTTCTTCCAGATTGTCCATTTTATTGGCATAGAGTTGCTTGTAGTAATCTCTCATGATCTCTTTTATCTCTGCAGTGTCAGTTGTTACCTCTCCTTTTTCATTTCTAATTCTATTGATTTGAGTCTTCTCCCTTTTTTTCTTGATGAGTCTGGCTAGTGGTTTATCAATTTTGTTTATCTTCTCAAAGAACCAGCTTTTAGTTTTATTGATCTTTGCTATTGTTTCCTTCATTTCTTTTTCATTTATTTCTGATCTGATTTTTATGATTTCTTTCCTTCTGCTAGCTTTGGGTTTTTTTTGTTCTTCTTTCTCTAATTGCTTGAGGTGCAAGGTTAGGTTGTTTATTCTAGATGTTTCCTGCTTCTTAAGGTGGGCTTGTATTGCTATAAACTTCCCCCTTAGAACTGCTTTTGCTGCATCCCACAGGTTTTGGGTCGTTGTGTCTCCATTGTCATTTGTTTCTAGGTATTTTTTGATTTCCTCTTTGATTTCTTCAGTGATCACTTCATTATTAAGTAGTGTATTGTTTAGCCTCCATGTGTTTGTATTTTTTACAGATCTTTTCCTGTAATTGATATCTAGTCTCATGGCGTTGTGGTCAGAAAAGATACTTGATACAATTTCAATTTTCTTAAATTTACCAAGGCTTGATTTGTGACCCAAGATATGATCTATCCTGGAGAATGTTCCATGAGCACTTGAGAAAAATGTGTATTCTGTTGTTTTTGGATGGAGTGTCCTATAAATATCAATTAAGTCCATCTTGTTTAATGTATCATTTAAAGCTTGTGTTTCCTTATTTATTTTCATTTTGGATGATCTGTCCATGGGTGAAAGTGGGGTGTTTAAGTCCCCTACTATGAATGTGTTACTGTCGATTTCCCCTTTTATGGCTGTTAGTATTTGCCTTATGTATTGAGGTGCTCCTATGTTGGGTGCATAAATATTTACAATTGTTATATCTTCTTGGATCGATCCCTTGATCATTATGTAGTGTCCTTCTTTGTCTCTTTTAATAGTCCTTATTTTAAAGTCTATTTTGTCTGATATGAGAATTGCTACTCCAGCTTTCTTTTGGTTTCCATTTGCATGGAATATCTTTTTCCATCCCCTTACTTTCAGTCTGTATGTGTCTCTAGGTCTGAAGTGGGTCTCTTGTAGACAGCATATATAAGGGTCTTGTTTTTGTATCCATTCAGCTAATCTGTGTCTTTTGGTGGGAGCATTTAGTCCATTTACATTTAAGGTAATTATCGATATGTATGTTCCTATTCCCATTTTCTAAATTGTTTTGGGTTCGTTATTATAGGTCTTTTCCTTCTCTTGTGTTTCTTGCCTAGAGAAGATCCTTTAGCATTTGTTGTAAAGCTGGTTTGGTGGTGCTGAACTCTCTCAGCTTTTGCTTGTCTGTAAAGGTTTTAATTTCTCCATCAAATCTGAATGAGATCCTTGCTGGGTAGAGTAGTCTTGGCTGCAGGTTTTTCTCCTTCATCACTTTCAGTATGTCCTGCCACTCCCTTCTGGCTTGTAGGGTTTCTGCTGAGAGATCAGCTGTTAACCTTATGGGGATTCCCTTATGTGTTATTTGTTGTTTTTCCCTTGCTGCTTTTAATATGCTTTCTTTGTATTTAATTTTTGACAGTTTGATTAATATGTGTCTTGGCGTATTTCTCCTAGTATTTATCCTGTATGGGACTCTCTGTGCTTCCTGGACTTGATTAACTATTTCCTTTCCCATATTAGGGAAGTTTTCAACTATAATCTCTTCAAATATTTTCTCAGTCCCTTTCTTTTTCTCTTCTTCTTCTGGAACCCCTATAATTCGAATGTTGGTGCGTTTAATGTTGTCCCAGAGGTCTCTGAGACTGTCCTCAGTTCTTTTCATTCTTTTTTCTTTATTCTGCTCTGCAGTAGTTATTTCCACTATTTTATCTTCCAGGTCACTTATCCGTTCTTCTGCCTCAGTTATTCTGCTATTGATCCCATCTAGAGTATTTTTAATTTCATTTATTGTGTTGTTCATCGTTGCTTGTTTCATCTTTAGTTCTTCTAGGTCCTTGTTAACTGATTCTTGCATTTTGTCCATTCTATTGTCCATTCTATCTCCAAGATTTCGGATCAACCTTACTATCATTATTCTGAATTCTTTTTCAGGTAGACTGCCTATTTCCTCTTCATTTGTTAGGTCTGGTGCATTTTTATCTTGCTCCTTTATCTGCTGTGTGTTTTTCTGTTTTCTCATTTTGCTTATCTTACTGTGTTTGGGGTCTCCTTTTTGCAGGCTGCAGGTTCGTTTTTGATGTCTGTCTCCAGTGGCTAAGGTTGGTTCAATGGGTTGTGTAGGCTTCCTGGTGGAGGGGACTAGTGCCTGTGTTGTGGTGGATGAGGCTGGATCTTGTCTCTCTAGTGGGCAGGTTCACGTCTGGTGGTGTGTTTTGGGGTGTCTGTGGCCTTATTATGATTTTAGACTGCCTCTCTGCTAATGGGTGGGGTTGTGTTCCTGTTTTGCTAGTTGTTTGGCACAGGTTGTCCAGTACTGTGGCTTGCTGGTCGTTGAGTGAAGCTGGGTGCTGGTGTTAAGATGGAGGTCTCTGGGAGATTTTCGCCGTTTGATATTATGTGGAGCTGGGAGGTCTCTTGTGGACCAGTGTCCTGAAGTTGGCTCTCCTACCTCAGAGGCAGAGCCCTGACTCCTGGCTGGAGCACCAAGAGCCTTTCATCCACACGGCTCAGAATAAAAGGGAGAAAAAGTAGAGGGAATTAGTAGAAGTATGAGGAAAGAAAGAAGGAAAGGAGGGAAGGAAGGAGGGAAGGAAGGAAGGAAGGAAGGAAGAAAGAAAGAAAGAAGCAACGAAGGAAGGAAGGCAAGAAGGAACGAAAGGAGGGAGGGAGGGAGGGAGGAAGGAAGGAAGGAAGGAGGGAAAGAAGGAAAAACAGAAAGAAAGAAGATACAGTAAAAATAAAATAATGTATAATAAAGTTATTGAATTAAAAAATTCTTATTTAGGAAAAAAAAAGGGACGGATAGAACCTTAGGACAAATGTTGGAAGCAAAGCTATACAGACAAAATCTTACACAGAAGCGTACACATACACCCTCACTAAAAGAGGTAAAGGGGGAAAAATCATAAATCTTGCTGTCAGAGACCACCTCCTCAATTTGGGATGATTCATTGTCTAAAGGAGGGAAGGAAGGAAGGAAGGAAAGAAAGAAAGAAAAAGAAAGGATGAAGGTAAAGTATAATAACGTTCTTAAAATTAAAATTGATTATTAAGAAAAAAATTTTAAGAAAAAACCATGAAGGGATAGAACCCTAGGACAAATGGTGGAAGCAAGACTATACAGACAAGATCTCACACAGAAGCATACACATACACATTCACAAAAAGAGGAATAGGGAAAAAAATCATAGATCTTGCTCCCAAAGTCCACCTCCTTAATTTGGGATGATTGGCTGTCTATTCATGTATTCCACAGATGCAGGGTACATCAAGTTGATTGTGGAGCTTTAATCCGCTGCTTCTGAGGCTGCTGGGAGAGATTTCCCTTTCTCTTCTTTGTTCTCACAGCTCACAGGGGCTCAGCTTTGGATTTGGCCCTGCCTCTGCGTGTAGGTCGCTGGAGGGCGTCTGTTTTTTGCTCAGACAGGACGGGGTTAAAGGAGCCGCTGATTCGGGGGTTCTGGCGTACTGAGGCTGGCGGGGAAGGAGGGGCATGGAATGCGGGGCGGGCCTGCGGCGGCAAAGTCTGGCGTGACCCTGCACCAGCCCGAGGCCCGCCGTGCACTCTCCCGGGGAAGTCATCCCCGGATCCCGGGAACCCGGCAGTGGCGGGCTGCACAGGCTCCGCGGAAGAGGGGCGTGGAGAGCGACCTGCGCTCACACACAGGCCCCTTGGTGGCGGCAGCAGCAGCCCCAACGTCTCCCGCCCGCCTCTGGGGTCCGCGCCTCCAGCTGCGGCTTGTGCCCGTCTCTGGAGTCCGCACCCTCAGCCGTGGCTCGTGCCCGTCTCTGGGGTCCGCGCCCTCAGCAGCGGCTCACGCCCGTCTCTGGGGTCCGCGCCCTCAGCCGCGGCTCACGCCCGTCTCTGGGGTCCGCGCTTTCAGCCGCGGCTCACGCCCGTCTCTGGGGTCCGCGCTTTCAGCCGCGGCTCGCGCCCGTCTCTGGAGTTCCTTTAAGCAGCATTCTTAAACCCCTCTCCTCAAGCACCAGGAAACAAAGAGGGAAGAAAAAGTCTCTTACCTCTTCGGCAGGTGCAGACTTTTCCCCGGACTCCCTCCCAGCTAGCTGTGGTGCACTAACCCCTTCAGGCTATGTTCAAGCCGCCAACCCCAGTCCTCTCCCTGCGCTCCGTCCGAAACCGAAACCCGAGCCTCAGAGCCTCAGCTCGCAGACCCCGCCCGCCCCGGCGGGTGAGCAGACAAGCCTCTTGGGCTGGTGAGTCCCGGTCAGCACCGATCCTCTGTGCGGGAATCTCCCCGATTTGCCCTCCGCACCCGTTGCTGTGCACTCCTCCGCAGGTTTGAAGCTCCCCCCCCGCCTCCCGCAGTCTCCGCCCGCGAAGGGGCTTCCTAGTGTGTGGAAACTTTTCCTCCTTCACAGCTCCCTCCCACTGGTGCAGGTGCCGTCCCTATCCTTTTGTCTCTGTTTATTCTTTTTTCTTTTGCCCTACCCAGGTACGTGGGGAGTTTCTTGCCTTTTGGGAGGTCTGAGGTCTTCTGCCAGCCTTCAGTAGGTGATCTGTAGGAGTTGTTCCACGTGTAGATGTATTTCTGGTGTATCTGTGGGGAGGAAGGTGATCTCCGCATCTTACTCTTCCGCCATCTTCCTGCTCCTGGATCAATCCATAGGTTTTAAGATTCTTACTGGTCAGGTATATTCTTAGGCGTTTAATATGGAGTGTTGAGTCACTTCGTTGAGCAAGGAGTAGCTCTTGTCTATTACATATTTGGCTTATGGAACGGTATCTGGGCTAATTTCTATCTCTGGTTTTATGCAGTACCCCAACTCACCTTTCCCCTTAAGCAAGCATAAGTTGGTTTTCTACATTTGAGACCCTGTTCTGTTTTGTAATTCAGTTCCTGTGTAGCCAAGTTTACATTCCGTGTAGTAGTGATATCTTATGATGTTTCTTTTTCTGTGTGACTTATTTCACTTAGAATAATCGTAACTGAATCCACTCATTATGCTGCTACGGGCCTGATGACATAGATTTCATTGCTGAGTGATATTGCATTGTACGTAAGTACCACAACTTCTTTATCCATTTTTCGCTTTCTGTGATATTGAACTTGTACCGTAAACGAGGTTCTTGTAAACAGAGCCGTCCCAAACTTTCGGGTGGCTGTGTCTTTTCGATTTTAATTTCCCTAAGCTATAGGACCATAAGTGGAAGTGCCCTAGGCTCTGTTGCTTTGTTTTTTAGATGTTTCAGGAAACACCATACACTTCTCCAGAGTGGCTGTTGGCAATTTACATCCCGCCCAGCAGCATAACAAGGCTCCCAGTTCTCCATGGCCTTCCTGCCTTTCTGGATTTTATACTTTATTCAGATGGCCCTTTTGACCGGGGGGCAGTGAGACTTCATTGTAGTGCAGATTTCCTTTGCAAGCTTGCTTGGTTGGCCAAAAAGGGCGTATGAGTTTTTTCCTGAATATATTCAGGAAAAAACGCATACGCACTTTTTGGCCAAATGCACCATTGTGGACGTTCTGCCTCTTTTCCTATGCTTTACATGCAATTCCAGTCTACCTCCTGAAATAGGTTTCTTGAAATTCTGCCCCGCTTTCAAGTCCTCTTGGATGCCTTACTTCAATATAATTTTGGACGATAGCTGTCATTTATAACTCTGCAGGTTTGTGAATGACAGTGTCCCAGAGCTCCTTTCTTCAACTCGCTTTCTTGTGAGCTGGCCGCAACACCGCAGGATTGCTTCAGGCCCTAGTGTTGTTCTGGCATGGCACGCTGAGCCTTTGGTTAATTCTTCTTCCTGGTGGGAAGTGAGAGTTAAATTTGCCCGTCTGGACACCTCCAGCTAGTCTCTCATGTGTTCTCCCTATTCCTCTTCATTTTCCGCAGAAATTGCAAACTGGGCCAAACAGGAGGTTAAAAGCACTGACTCTCCAAGTGGGGAGAGTGTTAGTAAAGCATCTGGAATGTTGCACCCGAGTACCAGGGGACGAAAACTGAGACACATTTGAGCACGTTTCCCGATCACACGGTGGATCGTACTCTGGGGTCCACATGCATGGTTTAGCTGAAGGAAGAATCCCTTAAACCTGGAGAGTTGAGACCCATGGAATGGGTACCATGCAATATGACTTCAAAGGGTCTGCATTTGCTCACCGAACCTCTCCAATCCTATCACTGCTACGTTTATTCCGCTGTACACACGCTTGATTCTCTTTCGGAGACATAGAAATCCATAGGTTTTAAGATTCTTACTAGTCAGGTATATTCTTAGGCGTTTAATATGGGGTGTTGAGTCCACTTCATTGAGCAAGGAGTAGCTCTTGTCTATTACATATTTGGCTTATGGAACGGTGTCTGTGCTAATTTCAATCTCTGGTTTTATGCAGCACCGCAACTCACCTTTCCCCTTAAGCAAGCATAAGTTGGTTTTCTACATTTGAGACCCTGTTCTGTTTTATAATTCAGTTCCTGTGTAGCCAAGTTTCCATTCCGTGTATTAGTGATATCTTACGATGTTTCTTTTTCTCTGTGCCTTATTTCACTTAGAATCATCGTACCTGATTCCACTCATTATGCTGCTACGGGCCTGATGACATAGATTTCATTGCTGAGTGATATTGCATTGTACGTAAGTGCCACAACTTCTTTATCCATTTTTTGCTTTCTGCGATATTGAACTTGTACCGTAAACGAGGTTCTTGTAAACAGAGCCGTTCCAAACTTTGGGGTGGCTGTGTCTTTTTTATTTTAATTGCCCTAAGCTATAGGACCATAAGTGGAAGTGCCCTAGGCTCTGTTGCTTTGTTTTTTAGATGTTTCAGGAAACACCATACACTTCTCCAGAGTGGCTGTTGGCAATTTACATCCCGCCCATCAGCATAACAAGGCTCCCAGTTCTCCATGGCCTGTCCTGCCTTTCTGGATTTTACGCTTTTTTCAGATGGCCCTTTTGACCGGGGGGAAGTGAGACTTCATTGTAGTGCAGATTTCTTTTGCAAGCTTGCTTGGTTGGCCAAGGAAGAAACGCATACGCCCTTTTGGCCAAGTGCATCATTGTGGACGTTCTGCCTCTTTTCCTATGCTTTACATGCAATTCCAGTCTACATCCTGAAAACGGTTTCCTGCAATTCTGCCCCGCTTTCAAGTCCACTTGGCAGCCTTACTTCAATATATTTTTGGACGATAGCTGTCATTTTTACCTCTGCAGGTGTGTGAATGAGAGTGCGCCTGAGCTCCTTACTTCAACTCGCTTTCTTGTGAACTGGCCGCAACACCACAGGATTGATTCAGGCCCTAGTGTAGTTCCGGCACGGCACCCTGAGCCTTTGTTTAATTCGTCTTCCTTGTGGGAAATGAGAGTTAAATTTGCCCGTCCAGACACCTCCAGCTAGTCTCTCATTGGTTCTCCCTATTCCTGTTCATCTTACGCAGAAATTGCAAACTGGGCCAAACAGGCGGTTAAAGGCACTGACTCTCCAAGTGGGGAGAGTGTTAGTAAAGCGTCTGGAATGTTGCACCCGAGTACCAGGGGAGAAAAACTGAGACACATTTGAACACGTTTCCCGATCACACGGTGGATCATACTCTGGGTTCCACATGCATGTTTTAGCTGAAGGAAGAATCCCTTAAACTTGGAGAGTTGAGAACCATGGAATGGGTATCATGCAATATGACTTCAAAGGGTCTGCATTTGCTCACCGAACCTCACCAATCCTCTCACTGCTGCGTTTATGCTGCCGTACACACGCTTGATTCTCTTTCGGAGACGTATAAATCCATAGGTTTTAAGATTCTTACTAGTCAGGTTTATTCTTAGGCGTTTAATATGGGGTGTTGAGTCTACTTCGTTGAGCAAGGAGTAGCTCTTGTCTATTACATATTTGCTTATGGAACGGTATCTGTGCTAATTTCAATCTCTGGTTTTATGCAGCACCCCAACTCACCTTTGCCCTTAAGCAAGCATAAGTTGGTTTTCTACATTTGAGACCCTGTTCTGTTTTGGAATTCAGTTCCTGTGTAGCCAAGTTTACGTCCCGTGTAGTAGTGATATCTTATGATGTTTCTTTTTCTGTGTGACTTATTTCACTTAGAATCATCGTACCTGAATCCACTCATTATGCTGCTACGGGCCTGATGACATAGATTTCATTGCTGAGTGATACTGCATTGGACGTAAGTACCACAACTTCTCTATCCATTTTTCGCTTTCTGTGATATTGAACTTGTACCGTAAACGAGGTTCTTGTAAACAGAGCCGGCCCAAACTTTGGGGTGGCTGTGTCTTTTTGATTTTAATTTCCCTAAGCTATAGGACCATAAGTGGAAGTGCCCTAGGCTCTGTTGCTTTGTTTTTTAGATGTTTCAGGAAACACCATACACTTCTCCAGATTGGCTGTTGGCAATTTACATCCAGCCCATCAGCATAACAAGGCTCCCAGTTCTCCATGGCCTGTCCTGCCTTTCTGGATTTTACACTTTTTTCGATGGCCCTTTTGACCGGGGGCAGTGAGACTTCATTGTAGTGCAGATTTCCTTTGCAAGCTTGCTTGGTTGGCCAAAAAGGGCGTATGCGTTTTTTCCTGAATATATTCCTGGAATATATTCAGGAAAAAACGCATACGCCGTTTTTGGCCAAGTGCATCATTGTGGACGTTCTGCCTCTTTTCCTATGCTTTACATGCAATTCCAGTCTACCTCCTGAAATCGGTTTCCTGCAATTCTACCCCGCTTTCAAGTCCTCTTGGCAGCCTTACTTCAATATATTTTTGGACGATAGTTGTCATTTTTAACTCTGCAGGTTTGTGAATGACAGTGCCCCTGAGCTCCTTTCTTCAACTCGCTTTCTTGTGAGCTGGTCGCAACACCGCAGGATTGCTTCAGGCCCTAGTGTGGTTCCTGCACGGCACACTGAGCCTTTGGTTAATCTCTTCCTGGTGGGAAATGAGAGTTAAAGTTGCCTGTCCAGACACCTCCAGCTAGTCTCTCATTGGCTCTCCCTATTCGTGTTCATTTTCCGCAGAAATTGCAAACTGGGCCAAACAGGAGGTTAAAGGCACTGACTCTCCAAGTGGGGAGAGTGTTAGTAGAGCATCTGGAATGTTGCACCCGAGTACCAGGGGACGAAACCTGAGACACGTTTGAACACGTTTCTCGATCACACGGTGGATCATACTCTGGGTTCCACATGCATGTTTTAGCTGAAGGAAGAATCCTTTAAACCTGGAGAGTTGAGAACCATGGAATGGGTACCATGCAATATGACTTCAAAGGGTCTGCATTTGCTCACCAAACCTCTCCAGTCCTATCACTGCTGCGTTTATGGCACTGTACACACGCTTGATTCTCTTTCGGAGACATATAAATCCATAGGTTTTTTTTTTTTAACATCTTTATTGGGGTATAATTGCTTTACAATGATGTGTTAGTTTCTGCTTTATAACAAAGTGAATCAGTTATACATATACATATTTCCCATATCTCTTCCCTCTTGCGTCTCCCTCCCTCCCACCCTCCCTATCCCACCCCTCCAGGCTGTCACAAAGCACCAAGCCAATATCCCTCTGCCATGCGGCTGCTTCCCACTAGCTATCTACCTTACTACGTTTGTTAGTGTGTATATGTCCATGACTCTCTCTCGCCCCGTCACAGCTCACACTTCCCCCTCCCCATAACCTCAAGTCGGTTCTCTAGGAGGTCTGCGTCTTTATTCCTGCCTTACCCCTAGGTTCTTCATGACATTTTTTTTTCTTAAATTCCATATATATGTGTTAGCATACGGTATTTGTCTTTTTCTTTCTGACTTACTTCACTGTGTATGACAGACTCTAGGTCTATCCACCTCATTACAAATAGCTCAATTTCATTTCTTTTTATGGCTGAGTAATATTCCATTGTATATATGTGCCACATCTTCTTTATCCATTCATCCGATGATGGGCACTTAGGTTGTTTCCATCTCCGGGCTATTGTAAATAGAGCTGCAATGAACATTTTGGTACATGACTCTTTTTGAATTTCGGTTTTCTCAGGGTATATGCCCAGTAGTGGGATTGCTGGGTCATATGGTAGTTCTATTTGTAGTTTTTTAAGGAACCTCCATACTGTTCTCCATAGTGGCTGAACCAATTCACATTCCCACCAGCAGTGCAAGAGGGTTCCCTTTTCTCCACACCCTCTCCAGCATTCATTGTTTCTAGATTTTTTGATGATGGCCATTCTGACTGGTGTGAGATGATATCTCATTGTAGTTTTGATTTGCATTTCTCTAATGATTAATGATATTGAGCATTCTTTCATGTGTTTGTTGGCAGACTGTATATCTTCTTTGGAGAAATGTCTATTTAGGTCTTCTGCCCATTTTTGGATTGGGTTGTTTGTTTTTTTGTTATTGAGCTGCATGAGCTGCTTGTAAATTTTGGAGATTAATCCTTTGTCGGTTGCTTCATTTGCAAATATTTTCTCCCATTCTGAGGGTTGTCTTTTGGTCTTGTTTATGGTTTCCTTTGCTGTGCAAAAGCTTTGAAGTTTCATTAGGTCCCATTTGTTTATTTCTGTTTTTATTTCCATTACTCTAGGAGGTGGGTCAGAAAGAATCTTGCTGTGATTTATGTCATAGAGTGTTCTGCCTATGTTTTCCTCTAAGAGTTTGATAGTTTCTGGCCTTATATTTAGGTCTTGAATCCATTTTGAGCTTATTTTTGTGTATGGTGTTAGGGAGTGATCTAATCTCATACTTTTATATGTACCTGTCCAGTTTTCCCAGCACCACTTATTGAAGAGGCTGTCCTTTCTCCACTGTACATTCCTGCCACCTTTATCAAAGATAAGGTGTCCATATGTGCATGGGTTTATCTCTGGGCTTTCTATCCTGTTCCATTGATCTATCTTTCTGTTTTTGTGCCAGTACCATACCGTCTTGATAACTGTAGCTTTGTAGTATAGTCTGAAGTCAGGGAGCCTGATTCCTCCAGTTCCTTTTTTTGTTCTCAAGATTGCTTTGGCTATTTGGGGTCTTTTGTGTTTCCATACAAATTGCGAAATTTTTTGTTCTAGTTCTGTGAAAAATGCCAGTGGTAGTTTGATAGGGATTGCATTGAATCTATAGATTGCTTTGGGTAGTAGAGTCATTTTCACAATGTTGATTCTTCCAATCCAAGAACATGGTATATGTCTCCATCTATTTGTATCATCTTTAATTTCTTTCATCAGTGTCTTATAATTTTCTGCATACAGGTCTTTTGTCTCCTTAGGTAGGTTTATTCCTAGATATTTTATTCTTTTTGTTGCAATGGTAAATGGGAGTGTTTTCTTGATTTCACTTTCAGATTTTTCATCATTAGTATATAGGAATGCCAGAGATTTCTGTGCATTAATTTTGTATCCTGCCACTTTACCAAATTCATTGATTAGCTCTAGTAGTTTTCTGGTAGCATCTTTAGGATTCTCTATGTATAGGATCATGTCATCTGCAAACAGTGACAGCTTTACTTCTTCTTTTCCGATTTGGATTCCTTTTATTTCCTTCTCTTCTCTGATTGCTGTGGCTAAAACTTCCAAAACTATGTTGAATAAGAGTGGTGAGAGTGGGCACCCTTGTCTTGTTCCTGATCTTAGTGGAAATGCTTTCAGTTTTTCCCCATTGAGGATGATGTTTGCTGTGGGCTTGTCGTATATGGCCTTTATTATGTTGAGGAAAGTTCCCTCTATGCCTACTTTCTGCAGGGTTTTTATCATAAATGGGTGTTGAATTTTGTCAAAAGCTTTCTCTGCATCTATTGAGATGATCATATGGTTTTTCTCCTTCAATTTGTTAATATGGTTTATCACATTGATAGATTTGCGTATATTGAAGAATCCTTGCATTCCTGGAATAAACCCCACTTGATCATGGTGTATGATCCTTTTAATGTGCTGTTGGATTCTGTTTGCTAGTATTTTGTTGAGGATTTTTGCATCTATGTTCATCAGTGATATTGGTCTGTAGTTTTCTTTCTTTGTGACATCCTTGCCTGGTTTTGGTATCAAGGTGATGGTGGCCTCGTAGAAGGAGTTTGGGAGTGTTCCTCCCTCTGCTATATTTTGGAAGAGTTTGAGAAGGATAGGTGTTAGCTCTTCTCTAAATGTTTGATAGAATTCGCCTGTGAAGCCATCTGGTCCTGGGCTTTTCTTTGTTGGAAGATTTTTAATCACAGTTTCAATTTCAGTGCTTGTGATTGGTCTGTTCATATTTTCTATTTCTTCCTGATTCAGTCTTGGCAGGTTGTGCATTTCTAAGAATTTGTCCATTTCTTCCAGATTGTCCATTTTATTGGCATAGAGTTGCTTGTAGTAATCTCTCATGATCTCTTTTATCTCTGCAGTGTCAGTTGTTACCTCTCCTTTTTCATTTCTAATTCTATTGATTTGAGTCTTCTCCCTTTTTTTCTTGATGAGTCTGGCTAGTGGTTTATCAATTTTGTTTATCTTCTCAAAGAACCAGCTTTTAGTTTTATTGATCTTTGCTATTGTTTCCTTCATTTCTTTTTCATTTATTTCTGATCTGATTTTTATGATTTCTTTCCTTCTGCTAGCTTTGGGTTTTTTTTGTTCTTCTTTCTCTAATTGCTTGAGGTGCAAGGTTAGGTTGTTTATTCTAGATGTTTCCTGCTTCTTAAGGTGGGCTTGTATTGCTATAAACTTCCCCCTTAGAACTGCTTTTGCTGCATCCCACAGGTTTTGGGTCGTTGTGTCTCCATTGTCATTTGTTTCTAGGTATTTTTTGATTTCCTCTTTGATTTCTTCAGTGATCACTTCATTATTAAGTAGTGTATTGTTTAGCCTCCATGTGTTTGTATTTTTTACAGATCTTTTCCTGTAATTGATATCTAGTCTCATGGCGTTGTGGTCAGAAAAGATACTTGATACAATTTCAATTTTCTTAAATTTACCAAGGCTTGATTTGTGACCCAAGATATGATCTATCCTGGAGAATGTTCCATGAGCACTTGAGAAAAATGTGTATTCTGTTGTTTTTGGATGGAGTGTCCTATAAATATCAATTAAGTCCATCTTGTTTAATGTATCATTTAAAGCTTGTGTTTCCTTATTTATTTTCATTTTGGATGATCTGTCCATGGGTGAAAGTGGGGTGTTTAAGTCCCCTACTATGAATGTGTTACTGTCGATTTCCCCTTTTATGGCTGTTAGTATTTGCCTTATGTATTGATGTGCTCCTATGTTGGGTGCATAAATATTTACAATTGTTATATCTTCTTGGATCGATCCCTTGATCATTATGTAGTGTCCTTCTTTGTCTCTTTTAATAGTCCTTATTTTAAAGTCTATTTTGTCTGATATGAGAATTGCTACTCCAGCTTTCTTTTGGTTTCCATTTGCATGGAATATCTTTTTCCATCCCCTTACTTTCAGTCTGTATGTGTCTCTAGGTCTGAAGTGGGTCTCTTGTAGACAGCATATATAAGGGTCTTGTTTTTGTATCCATTCAGCTAATCTGTGTCTTTTGGTGGGAGCATTTAGTCCATTTACATTTAAGGTAATTATCGATATGTATGTTCCTATTCCCATTTTCTAAATTGTTTTGGGTTCGTTATTATAGGTCTTTTCCTTCTCTTGTGTTTCTTGCCTAGAGAAGATCCTTTAGCATTTGTTGTAAAGCTGGTTTGGTGGTGCTGAACTCTCTCAGCTTTTGCTTGTCTGTAAAGGTTTTAATTTCTCCATCAAATCTGAATGAGATCCTTGCTGGGTAGAGTAGTCTTGGCTGCAGGTTTTTCTCCTTCATCACTTTCAGTATGTCCTGCCACTCCCTTCTGGCTTGTAGGGTTTCTGCTGAGAGATCAGCTGTTAACCTTATGGGGATTCCCTTATGTGTTATTTGTTGTTTTTCCCTTGCTGCTTTTAATATGCTTTCTTTGTATTTAATTTTTGACAGTTTGATTAATATGTGTCTTGGCGTATTTCTCCTAGTATTTATCCTGTATGGGACTCTCTGTGCTTCCTGGACTTGATTAACTATTTCCTTTCCCATATTAGGGAAGTTTTCAACTATAATCTCTTCAAATATTTTCTCAGTCCCTTTCTTTTTCTCTTCTTCTTCTGGAACCCCTATAATTCGAATGTTGGTGCGTTTAATGTTGTCCCAGAGGTCTCTGAGACTGTCCTCAGTTCTTTTCATTCTTTTTTCTTTATTCTGCTCTGCAGTAGTTATTTCCACTATTTTATCTTCCAGGTCACTTATCTGTTCTTCTGCCTCAGTTATTCTGCTATTGATCCCATCTAGAGTATTTTTAATTTCATTTATTGTGTTGTTCATCGTTGCTTGTTTCATCTTTAGTTCTTCTAGGTCCTTGTTAACTGATTCTTGCATTTTGTCCATTCTATTGTCCATTCTATCTCCAAGATTTCGGATCAACCTTACTATCATTATTCTGAATTCTTTTTCAGGTAGACTGCCTATTTCCTCTTCATTTGTTAGGTCTGGTGCATTTTTATCTTGCTCCTTTATCTGCTGTGTGTTTTTCTGTTTTCTCATTTTGCTTATCTTACTGTGTTTGGGGTCTCCTTTTTGCAGGCTGCAGGTTCGTTTTTGATGTCTGTCTCCAGTGGCTAAGGTTGGTTCAATGGGTTGTGTAGGCTTCCTGGTGGAGGGGACTAGTGCCTGTGTTGTGGTGGATGAGGCTGGATCTTGTCTCTCTAGTGGGCAGGTTCACGTCTGGTGGTGTGTTTTGGGGTGTCTGTGGCCTTATTATGATTTTAGACTGCCTCTCTGCTAATGGGTGGGGTTGTGTTCCTGTTTTGCTAGTTGTTTGGCACAGGTTGTCCAGTACTGTGGCTTGCTGGTCGTTGAGTGAAGCTGGGTGCTGGTGTTAAGATGGAGGTCTCTGGGAGATTTTCACCGTTTGATATTATGTGGAGCTGGGAGGTCTCTTGTGGACCAGTGTCCTGAAGTTGGCTCTCCTACCTCAGAGGCAGAGCCCTGACTCCTGGCTGGAGCACCAAGAGCCTTTCATCCACACGGCTCAGAATAAAAGGGAGAAAAAGTAGAGGGAATTAGTAGAAGTATGAGGAAAGAAAGAAGGAAAGGAGGGAAGGAAGGAGGGAAGGAAGGAAGGAAGGAAGGAAGAAAGAAAGAAAGAAGCAACGAAGGAAGGAAGGCAAGAAGGAACGAAAGGAGGGAGGGAGGGAGGGAGGAAGGAAGGAAGGAAGGAGGGAAAGAAGGAAAAACAGAAAGAAAGAAGATACAGTAAAAATAAAATAATGTATAATAAAGTTATTGAATTAAAAAATTCTTATTTAGGAAAAAAAAAAGGGACGGATAGAACCTTAGGACAAATGTTGGAAGCAAAGCTATACAGACAAAATCTTACACAGAAGCGTACACATACACCCTCACTAAAAGAGGTAAAGGGGGAAAAATCATAAATCTTGCTGTCAGAGACCACCTCCTCAATTTGGGATGATTCATTGTCTAAAGGAGGGAAGGAAGGAAGGAAGGAAAGAAAGAAAGAAAAAGAAAGGATGAAGGTAAAGTATAATAACGTTCTTAAAATTAAAATTGATTATTAAGAAAAAAATTTTAAGAAAAAACCATGAAGGGATAGAACCCTAGGACAAATGGTGGAAGCAAGACTATACAGACAAGATCTCACACAGAAGCATACACATACACATTCACAAAAAGAGGAATAGGGAAAAAAATCATAGATCTTGCTCCCAAAGTCCACCTCCTTAATTTGGGATGATTGGCTGTCTATTCATGTATTCCACAGATGCAGGGTACATCAAGTTGATTGTGGAGCTTTAATCCGCTGCTTCTGAGGCTGCTGGGAGAGATTTCCCTTTCTCTTCTTTGTTCTCACAGCTCACAGGGGCTCAGCTTTGGATTTGGCCCTGCCTCTGCGTGTAGGTCGCTGGAGGGCGTCTGTTTTTTGCTCAGACAGGACGGGGTTAAAGGAGCCGCTGATTCGGGGGTTCTGGCGTACTGAGGCTGGCGGGGAAGGAGGGGCATGGAATGCGGGGCGGGCCTGCGGCGGCAAAGTCTGGCGTGACCCTGCACCAGCCCGAGGCCCGCCGTGCACTCTCCCGGGGAAGTCATCCCCGGATCCCGGGAACCCGGCAGTGGCGGGCTGCACAGGCTCCGCGGAAGAGGGGCGTGGAGAGCGACCTGCGCTCACACACAGGCCCCTTGGTGGCGGCAGCAGCAGCCCCAACGTCTCCCGCCCGCCTCTGGGGTCCGCGCCTCCAGCTGCGGCTTGTGCCCGTCTCTGGAGTCCGCACCCTCAGCCGTGGCTCGTGCCCGTGTCTGGGGTCCGCGCCCTCAGCAGCGGCTCACGCCCGTCTCTGGGGTCCGCGCCCTCAGCCGCGGCTCACGCCCGTCTCTGGGGTCCGCGCTTTCAGCCGCGGCTCACGCCCGTCTCTGGGGTCCGCGCTTTCAGCCGCGGCTCGCGCCCGTCTCTGGAGTTCCTTTAAGCAGCATTCTTAAACCCCTCTCCTCAAGCACCAGGAAACAAAGAGGGAAGAAAAAGTCTCTTACCTCTTCGGCAGGTGCAGACTTTTCCCCGGACTCCCTCCCAGCTAGCTGTGGTGCACTAACCCCTTCAGGCTATGTTCAAGCCGCCAACCCCAGTCCTCTCCCTGCGCTCCGTCCGAAACCGAAACCCGAGCCTCAGAGCCTCAGCTCGCAGACCCCGCCCGCCCCGGCGGGTGAGCAGACAAGCCTCTTGGGCTGGTGAGTCCCGGTCAGCACCGATCCTCTGTGCGGGAATCTCCCCGATTTGCCCTCCGCACCGGTTGCTGTGCACTCCTCCGCAGGTTTGAAGCTCCCCCCCCGCCTCCCGCAGTCTCCGCCCGCGAAGGGGCTTCCTAGTGTGTGGAAACTTTTCCTCCTTCACAGCTCCCTCCCACTGGTGCAGGTGCCGTCCCTATCCTTTTGTCTCTGTTTATTCTTTTTTCTTTTGCCCTACCCAGGTACGTGGGCAGTTTCTTGCCTTTTGGGAGGTCTGAGGTCTTCTGCCAGCCTTCAGTAGGTGATCTGTAGGAGTTGTTCCACGTGTAGATGTATTTCTGGTGTATCTGTGGGGAGGAAGGTGATCTCCGCATCTTACTCTTCCGCCATCTTCCTGCTCCTGGATCAATCCATAGGTTTTAAGATTCTTACTGGTCAGGTATATTCTTAGGCGTTTAATATGGAGTGTTGAGTCACTTCGTTGAGCAAGGAGTAGCTCTTGTCTATTACATATTTGGCTTATGGAACGGTATCTGGGCTAATTTCTATCTCTGGTTTTATGCAGTACCCCAACTCACCTTTCCCCTTAAGCAAGCATAAGTTGGTTTTCTACATTTGAGACCCTGTTCTGTTTTGTAATTCAGTTCCTGTGTAGCCAAGTTTACATTCCGTGTAGTAGTGATATCTTATGATGTTTCTTTTTCTGTGTGACTTATTTCACTTAGAATAATCGTAACTGAATCCACTCATTATGCTGCTACGGGCCTGATGACATAGATTTCATTGCTGAGTGATATTGCATTGTACGTAAGTACCACAACTTCTTTATCCATTTTTCGCTTTCTGTGATATTGAACTTGTACCGTAAACGAGGTTCTTGTAAACAGAGCCGTCCCAAACTTTCGGGTGGCTGTGTCTTTTCGATTTTAATTTCCCTAAGCTATAGGACCATAAGTGGAAGTGCCCTAGGCTCTGTTGCTTTGTTTTTTAGATGTTTCAGGAAACACCATACACTTCTCCAGAGTGGCTGTTGGCAATTTACATCCCGCCCAGCAGCATAACAAGGCTCCCAGTTCTCCATGGCCTTCCTGCCTTTCTGGATTTTATACTTTATTCAGATGGCCCTTTTGACCGGGGGGCAGTGAGACTTCATTGTAGTGCAGATTTCCTTTGCAAGCTTGCTTGGTTGGCCAAAAAGGGCGTATGAGTTTTTTCCTGAATATATTCAGGAAAAAACGCATACGCACTTTTTGGCCAAATGCACCATTGTGGACGTTCTGCCTCTTTTCCTATGCTTTACATGCAATTCCAGTCTACCTCCTGAAATAGGTTTCTTGAAATTCTGCCCCGCTTTCAAGTCCTCTTGGATGCCTTACTTCAATATAATTTTGGACGATAGCTGTCATTTATAACTCTGCAGGTTTGTGAATGACAGTGTCCCAGAGCTCCTTTCTTCAACTCGCTTTCTTGTGAGCTGGCGGCAACACCGCAGGATTGCTTCAGGCCCTAGTGTTGTTCTGGCATGGCACGCTGAGCCTTTGGTTAATTCTTCTTCCTGGTGGGAAGTGAGAGTTAAATTTGCCCGTCTGGACACCTCCAGCTAGTCTCTCATGTGTTCTCCCTATTCCTCTTCATTTTCCGCAGAAATTGCAAACTGGGCCAAACAGGAGGTTAAAAGCACTGACTCTCCAAGTGGGGAGAGTGTTAGTAAAGCATCTGGAATGTTGCACCCGAGTACCAGGGGACGAAAACTGAGACACATTTGAGCACGTTTCCCGATCACACGGTGGATCGTACTCTGGGGTCCACATGCATGGTTTAGCTGAAGGAAGAATCCCTTAAACCTGGAGAGTTGAGACCCATGGAATGGGTACCATGCAATATGACTTCAAAGGGTCTGCATTTGCTCACCGAACCTCTCCAATCCTATCACTGCTACGTTTATTCCGCTGTACACACGCTTGATTCTCTTTCGGAGACATAGAAATCCATAGGTTTTAAGATTCTTACTAGTCAGGTATATTCTTAGGCGTTTAATATGGGGTGTTGAGTCCACTTCATTGAGCAAGGAGTAGCTCTTGTCTATTACATATTTGGCTTATGGAACGGTGTCTGTGCTAATTTCAATCTCTGGTTTTATGCAGCACCGCAACTCACCTTTCCCCTTAAGCAAGCATAAGTTGGTTTTCTACATTTGAGACCCTGTTCTGTTTTATAATTCAGTTCCTGTGTAGCCAAGTTTCCATTCCGTGTATTAGTGATATCTTACGATGTTTCTTTTTCTCTGTGCCTTATTTCACTTAGAATCATCGTACCTGATTCCACTCATTATGCTGCTACGGGCCTGATGACATAGATTTCATTGCTGAGTGATATTGCATTGTACGTAAGTGCCACAACTTCTTTATCCATTTTTTGCTTTCTGCGATATTGAACTTGTACCGTAAACGAGGTTCTTGTAAACAGAGCCGTTCCAAACTTTGGGGTGGCTGTGTCTTTTTTATTTTAATTGCCCTAAGCTATAGGACCATAAGTGGAAGTGCCCTAGGCTCTGTTGCTTTGTTTTTTAGATGTTTCAGGAAACACCATACACTTCTCCAGAGTGGCTGTTGGCAATTTACATCCCGCCCATCAGCATAACAAGGCTCCCAGTTCTCCATGGCCTGTCCTGCCTTTCTGGATTTTACGCTTTTTTCAGATGGCCCTTTTGACCGGGGGGAAGTGAGACTTCATTGTAGTGCAGATTTCTTTTGCAAGCTTGCTTGGTTGGCCAAGGAAGAAACGCATACGCCCTTTTGGCCAAGTGCATCATTGTGGACGTTCTGCCTCTTTTCCTATGCTTTACATGCAATTCCAGTCTACATCCTGAAAACGGTTTCCTGCAATTCTGCCCCGCTTTCAAGTCCACTTGGCAGCCTTACTTCAATATATTTTTGGACGATAGCTGTCATTTTTACCTCTGCAGGTGTGTGAATGAGAGTGCGCCTGAGCTCCTTACTTCAACTCGCTTTCTTGTGAACTGGCCGCAACACCACAGGATTGATTCAGGCCCTAGTGTAGTTCCGGCACGGCACCCTGAGCCTTTGTTTAATTCGTCTTCCTTGTGGGAAATGAGAGTTAAATTTGCCCGTCCAGACACCTCCAGCTAGTCTCTCATTGGTTCTCCCTATTCCTGTTCATCTTACGCAGAAATTGCAAACTGGGCCAAACAGGCGGTTAAAGGCACTGACTCTCCAAGTGGGGAGAGTGTTAGTAAAGCGTCTGGAATGTTGCACCCGAGTACCAGGGGAGAAAAACTGAGACACATTTGAACATGTTTCCCGATCACACGGTGGATCATACTCTGGGTTCCACATGCATGTTTTAGCTGAAGGAAGAATCCCTTAAACTTGGAGAGTTGAGAACCATGGAATGGGTATCATGCAATATGACTTCAAAGGGTCTGCATTTGCTCACCGAACCTCACCAATCCTCTCACTGCTGCGTTTATGCTGCCGTACACACGCTTGATTCTCTTTCGGAGACGTATAAATCCATAGGTTTTAAGATTCTTACTAGTCAGGTTTATTCTTAGGCGTTTAATATGGGGTGTTGAGTCTACTTCGTTGAGCAAGGAGTAGCTCTTGTCTATTACATATTTGGCTTATGGAACGGTATCTGTGCTAATTTCAATCTCTGGTTTTATGCAGCACCCCAACTCACCTTTGCCCTTAAGCAAGCATAAGTTGGTTTTCTACATTTGAGACCCTGTTCTGTTTTGGAATTCAGTTCCTGTGTAGCCAAGTTTACGTCCCGTGTAGTAGTGATATCTTATGATGTTTCTTTTTCTGTGTGACTTATTTCACTTAGAATCATCGTACCTGAATCCACTCATTATGCTGCTACGGGCCTGATGACATAGATTTCATTGCTGAGTTATACTGCATTGGACGTAAGTACCACAACTTCTCTATCCATTTTTCGCTTTCTGTGATATTGAACTTGTACCGTAAACGAGGTTCTTGTAAACAGAGCCGGCCCAAACTTTGGGGTGGCTGTGTCTTTTTGATTTTAATTTCCCTAAGCTATAGGACCATAAGTGGAAGTGCCCTAGGCTCTGTTGCTTTGTTTTTTAGATGTTTCAGGAAACACCATACACTTCTCCAGATTGGCTGTTGGCAATTTACATCCAGCCCATCAGCATAACAAGGCTCCCAGTTCTCCATGGCCTGTCCTGCCTTTCTGGATTTTACACTTTTTTCGATGGCCCTTTTGACCGGGGGCAGTGAGACTTCATTGTAGTGCAGATTTCCTTTGCAAGCTTGCTTGGTTGGCCAAAAAGGGCGTATGCGTTTTTTCCTGAATATATTCCTGGAATATATTCAGGAAAAAACGCATACGCCGTTTTTGGCCAAGTGCATCATTGTGGACGTTCTGCCTCTTTTCCTATGCTTTACATGCAATTCCAGTCTACCTCCTGAAATCGGTTTCCTGCAATTCTACCCCGCTTTCAAGTCCTCTTGGCAGCCTTACTTCAATATATTTTTGGACGATAGTTGTCATTTTTAACTCTGCAGGTTTGTGAATGACAGTGCCCCTGAGCTCCTTTCTTCAACTCGCTTTCTTGTGAGCTGGTCGCAACACCGCAGGATTGCTTCAGGCCCTAGTGTGGTTCCTGCACGGCACACTGAGCCTTTGGTTAATCTCTTCCTGGTGGGAAATGAGAGTTAAAGTTGCCTGTCCAGACACCTCCAGCTAGTCTCTCATTGGCTCTCCCTATTCGTGTTCATTTTCCGCAGAAATTGCAAACTGGGCCAAACAGGAGGTTAAAGGCACTGACTCTCCAAGTGGGGAGAGTGTTAGTAGAGCATCTGGAATGTTGCACCCGAGTACCAGGGGACGAAACCTGAGACACGTTTGAACACGTTTCTCGATCACACGGTGGATCATACTCTGGGTTCCACATGCATGTTTTAGCTGAAGGAAGAATCCTTTAAACCTGGAGAGTTGAGAACCATGGAATGGGTACCATGCAATATGACTTCAAAGGGTCTGCATTTGCTCACCAAACCTCTCCAGTCCTATCACTGCTGCGTTTATGGCACTGTACACACGCTTGATTCTCTTTCGGAGACATATAAATCCATAGGTTTTTTTTTTTTAACATCTTTATTGGGGTATAATTGCTTTACAATGATGTGTTAGTTTCTGCTTTATAACAAAGTGAATCAGTTATACATATACATATTTCCCATATCTCTTCCCTCTTGCGTCTCCCTCCCTCCCACCCTCCCTATCCCACCCCTCCAGGCTGTCACAAAGCACCAAGCCAATATCCCTCTGCCATGCGGCTGCTTCCCACTAGCTATCTACCTTACTACGTTTGTTAGTGTGTATATGTCCATGACTCTCTCTCGCCCCGTCACAGCTCACACTTCCCCCTCCCCATAACCTCAAGTCGGTTCTCTAGGAGGTCTGCGTCTTTATTCCTGCCTTACCCCTAGGTTCTTCATGACATTTTTTTTTCTTAAATTCCATATATATGTGTTAGCATACGGTATTTGTCTTTTTCTTTCTGACTTACTTCACTGTGTATGACAGACTCTAGGTCTATCCACCTCATTACAAATAGCTCAATTTCATTTCTTTTTATGGCTGAGTAATATTCCATTGTATATATGTGCCACATCTTCTTTATCCATTCATCCGATGATGGGCACTTAGGTTGTTTCCATCTCCGGGCTATTGTAAATAGAGCTGCAATGAACATTTTGGTACATGACTCTTTTTGAATTTCGGTTTTCTCAGGGTATATGCCCAGTAGTGGGATTGCTGGGTCATATGGTAGTTCTATTTGTAGTTTTTTAAGGAACCTCCATACTGTTCTCCATAGTGGCTGAACCAATTCACATTCCCACCAGCAGTGCAAGAGGGTTCCCTTTTCTCCACACCCTCTCCAGCATTCATTGTTTCTAGATTTTTTGATGATGGCCATTCTGACTGGTGTGAGATGATATCTCATTGTAGTTTTGATTTGCATTTCTCTAATGATTAATGATATTGAGCATTCTTTCATGTGTTTGTTGGCAGACTGTATATCTTCTTTGGAGAAATGTCTATTTAGGTCTTCTGCCCATTTTTGGATTGGGTTGTTTGTTTTTTTGTTATTGAGCTGCATGAGCTGCTTGTAAATTTTGGAGATTAATCCTTTGTCGGTTGCTTCATTTGCAAATATTTTCTCCCATTCTGAGGGTTGTCTTTTGGTCTTGTTTATGGTTTCCTTTGCTGTGCAAAAGCTTTGAAGTTTCATTAGGTCCCATTTGTTTATTTCTGTTTTTATTTCCATTACTCTAGGAGGTGGGTCAGAAAGAATCTTGCTGTGATTTATGTCATAGAGTGTTCTGCCTATGTTTTCCTCTAAGAGTTTGATAGTTTCTGGCCTTATATTTAGGTCTTGAATCCATTTTGAGCTTATTTTTGTGTATGGTGTTAGGGAGTGATCTAATCTCATACTTTTACATGTACCTGTCCAGTTTTCCCAGCACCACTTATTGAAGAGGCTGTCCTTTCTCCACTGTACATTCCTGCCACCTTTATCAAAGATAAGGTGTCCATATGTGCATGGGTTTATCTCTGGGCTTTCTATCCTGTTCCATTGATCTATCTTTCTGTTTTTGTGCCAGTACCATACCGTCTTGATAACTGTAGCTTTGTAGTATAGTCTGAAGTCAGGGAGCCTGATTCCTCCAGTTCCTTTTTTTGTTCTCAAGATTGCTTTGGCTATTTGGGGTCTTTTGTGTTTCCATACAAATTGCGAAATTTTTTGTTCTAGTTCTGTGAAAAATGCCAGTGGTAGTTTGATAGGGATTGCATTGAATCTATAGATTGCTTTGGGTAGTAGAGTCATTTTCACAATGTTGATTCTTCCAATCCAAGAACATGGTATATGTCTCCATCTATTTGTATCATCTTTAATTTCTTTCATCAGTGTCTTATAATTTTCTGCATACAGGTCTTTTGTCTCCTTAGGTAGGTTTATTCCTAGATATTTTATTCTTTTTGTTGCAATGGTAAATGGGAGTGTTTTCTTGATTTCACTTTCAGATTTTTCATCATTAGTATATAGGAATGCCAGAGATTTCTGTGCATTAATTTTGTATCCTGCCACTTTACCAAATTCATTGATTAGCTCTAGTAGTTTTCTGGTAGCATCTTTAGGATTCTCTATGTATAGGATCATGTCATCTGCAAACAGTGACAGCTTTACTTCTTCTTTTCCGATTTGGATTCCTTTTATTTCCTTCTCTTCTCTGATTGCTGTGGCTAAAACTTCCAAAACTATGTTGAATAAGAGTGGTGAGAGTGGGCACCCTTGTCTTGTTCCTGATCTTAGTGGAAATGCTTTCAGTTTTTCCCCATTGAGGATGATGTTTGCTGTGGGCTTGTCGTATATGGCCTTTATTATGTTGAGGAAAGTTCCCTCTATGCCTACTTTCTGCAGGGTTTTTATCATAAATGGGTGTTGAATTTTGTCAAAAGCTTTCTCTGCATCTATTGAGATGATCATATGGTTTTTCTCCTTCAATTTGTTAATATGGTTTATCACATTGATAGATTTGCGTATATTGAAGAATCCTTGCATTCCTGGAATAAACCCCACTTGATCATGGTGTATGATCCTTTTAATGTGCTGTTGGATTCTGTTTGCTAGTATTTTGTTGAGGATTTTTGCATCTATGTTCATCAGTGATATTGGTCTGTAGTTTTCTTTCTTTGTGACATCCTTGCCTGGTTTTGGTATCAAGGTGATGGTGGCCTCGTAGAAGGAGTTTGGGAGTGTTCCTCCCTCTGCTATATTTTGGAAGAGTTTGAGAAGGATAGGTGTTAGCTCTTCTCTAAATGTTTGATAGAATTCACCTGTGAAGCCATCTGGTCCTGGGCTTTTCTTTGTTGGAAGATTTTTAATCACAGTTTCAATTTCAGTGCTTGTGATTGGTCTGTTCATATTTTCTATTTCTTCCTGATTCAGTCTTGGCAGGTTGTGCATTTCTAAGAATTTGTCCATTTCTTCCAGATTGTCCATTTTATTGGCATAGAGTTGCTTGTAGTAATCTCTCATGATCTCTTTTATCTCTGCAGTGTCAGTTGTTACCTCTCCTTTTTCATTTCTAATTCTATTGATTTGAGTCTTCTCCCTTTTTTTCTTGATGAGTCTGGCTAGTGGTTTATCAATTTTGTTTATCTTCTCAAAGAACCAGCTTTTAGTTTTATTGATCTTTGCTATTGTTTCCTTCATTTCTTTTTCATTTATTTCTGATCTGATTTTTATGATTTCTTTCCTTCTGCTAGCTTTGGGTTTTTTTTGTTCTTCTTTCTCTAATTGCTTGAGGTGCAAGGTTAGGTTGTTTATTCTAGATGTTTCCTGCTTCTTAAGGTGGGCTTGTATTGCTATAAACTTCCCCCTTAGAACTGCTTTTGCTGCATCCCACAGGTTTTGGGTCGTTGTGTCTCCATTGTCATTTGTTTCTAGGTATTTTTTGATTTCCTCTTTGATTTCTTCAGTGATCACTTCATTATTAAGTAGTGTATTGTTTAGCCTCCATGTGTTTGTATTTTTTACAGATCTTTTCCTGTAATTGATATCTAGTCTCATGGCGTTGTGGTCAGAAAAGATACTTGATACAATTTCAATTTTCTTAAATTTACCAAGGCTTGATTTGTGACCCAAGATATGATCTATCCTGGAGAATGTTCCATGAGCACTTGAGAAAAATGTGTATTCTGTTGTTTTTGGATGGAGTGTCCTATAAATATCAATTAAGTCCATCTTGTTTAATGTATCATTTAAAGCTTGTGTTTCCTTATTTATTTTCATTTTGGATGATCTGTCCATGGGTGAAAGTGGGGTGTTTAAGTCCCCTACTATGAATGTGTTACTGTCGATTTCCCCTTTTATGGCTGTTAGTATTTGCCTTATGTATTGAGGTGCTCCTATGTTGGGTGCATAAATATTTACAATTGTTATATCTTCTTGGATCGATCCCTTGATCATTATGTAGTGTCCTTCTTTGTCTCTTTTAATAGTCCTTATTTTAAAGTCTATTTTGTCTGATATGAGAATTGCTACTCCAGCTTTCTTTTGGTTTCCATTTGCATGGAATATCTTTTTCCATCCCCTTACTTTCAGTCTGTATGTGTCTCTAGGTCTGAAGTGGGTCTCTTGTAGACAGCATATATAAGGGTCTTGTTTTTGTATCCATTCAGCTAATCTGTGTCTTTTGGTGGGAGCATTTAGTCCATTTACATTTAAGGTAATTATCGATATGTATGTTCCTATTCCCATTTTCTAAATTGTTTTGGGTTCGTTATTATAGGTCTTTTCCTTCTCTTGTGTTTCTTGCCTAGAGAAGATCCTTTAGCATTTGTTGTAAAGCTGGTTTGGTGGTGCTGAACTCTCTCAGCTTTTGCTTGTCTGTAAAGGTTTTAATTTCTCCATCAAATCTGAATGAGATCCTTGCTGGGTAGAGTAGTCTTGGCTGCAGGTTTTTCTCCTTCATCACTTTCAGTATGTCCTGCCACTCCCTTCTGGCTTGTAGGGTTTCTGCTGAGAGATCAGCTGTTAACCTTATGGGGATTCCCTTATGTGTTATTTGTTGTTTTTCCCTTGCTGCTTTTAATATGCTTTCTTTGTATTTAATTTTTGACAGTTTGATTAATATGTGTCTTGGCGTATTTCTCCTAGTATTTATCCTGTATGGGACTCTCTGTGCTTCCTGGACTTGATTAACTATTTCCTTTCCCATATTAGGGAAGTTTTCAACTATAATCTCTTCAAATATTTTCTCAGTCCCTTTCTTTTTCTCTTCTTCTTCTGGAACCCCTATAATTCGAATGTTGGTGCGTTTAATGTTGTCCCAGAGGTCTCTGAGACTGTCCTCAGTTCTTTTCATTCTTTTTTCTTTATTCTGCTCTGCAGTAGTTATTTCCACTATTTTATCTTCCAGGTCACTTATCTGTTCTTCTGCCTCAGTTATTCTGCTATTGATCCCATCTAGAGTATTTTTAATTTCATTTATTGTGTTGTTCATCGTTGCTTGTTTCATCTTTAGTTCTTCTAGGTCCTTGTTAACTGATTCTTGCATTTTGTCCATTCTATTGTCCATTCTATCTCCAAGATTTCGGATCAACCTTACTATCATTATTCTGAATTCTTTTTCAGGTAGACTGCCTATTTCCTCTTCATTTGTTAGGTCTGGTGCATTTTTATCTTGCTCCTTTATCTGCTGTGTGTTTTTCTGTTTTCTCATTTTGCTTATCTTACTGTGTTTGGGGTCTCCTTTTTGCAGGCTGCAGGTTCGTTTTTGATGTCTGTCTCCAGTGGCTAAGGTTGGTTCAATGGGTTGTGTAGGCTTCCTGGTGGAGGGGACTAGTGCCTGTGTTGTGGTGGATGAGGCTGGATCTTGTCTCTCTAGTGGGCAGGTTCACGTCTGGTGGTGTGTTTTGGGGTGTCTGTGGCCTTATTATGATTTTAGACTGCCTCTCTGCTAATGGGTGGGGTTGTGTTCCTGTTTTGCTAGTTGTTTGGCACAGGTTGTCCAGTACTGTGGCTTGCTGGTCGTTGAGTGAAGCTGGGTGCTGGTGTTAAGATGGAGGTCTCTGGGAGATTTTCGCCGTTTGATATTATGTGGAGCTGGGAGGTCTCTTGTGGACCAGTGTCCTGAAGTTGGCTCTCCTACCTCAGAGGCAGAGCCCTGACTCCTGGCTGGAGCACCAAGAGCCTTTCATCCACACAGCTCAGAATAAAAGGGAGAAAAAGTAGAGGGAATTAGTAGAAGTATGAGGAAAGAAAGAAGGAAAGGAGGGAAGGAAGGAGGGAAGGAAGGAAGAAAGAAAGAAAGAAGCAACGAAGGAAGGAAGGCAAGAAGGAACGAAAGGAGGGAGGGAGGGAGGGAGGAAGGAAGGAAGGAAGGAGGGAAAGAAGGAAAAACAGAAAGAAAGAAGATACAGTAAAAATAAAATAATGTATAATAAAGTTATTGAATTAAAAAATTCTTATTTAGGAAAAAAAAAAGGGACGGATAGAACCTTAGGACAAATGTTGGAAGCAAAGCTATACAGACAAAATCTTACACAGAAGCGTACACATACACCCTCACTAAAAGAGGTAAAGGGGGAAAAATCATAAATCTTGCTGTCAGAGACCACCTCCTCAATTTGGGATGATTCATTGTCTAAAGGAGGGAAGGAAGGAAGGAAGGAAAGAAAGAAAGAAAAAGAAAGGATGAAGGTAAAGTATAATAACGTTCTTAAAATTAAAATTGATTATTAAGAAAAAAATTTTAAGAAAAAACCATGAAGGGATAGAACCCTAGGACAAATGGTGGAAGCAAGACTATACAGACAAGATCTCACACAGAAGCATACACATACACATTCACAAAAAGAGGAATAGGGAAAAAAATCATAGATCTTGCTCCCAAAGTCCACCTCCTTAATTTGGGATGATTGGCTGTCTATTCATGTATTCCACAGATGCAGGGTACATCAAGTTGATTGTGGAGCTTTAATCCGCTGCTTCTGAGGCTGCTGGGAGAGATTTCCCTTTCTCTTCTTTGTTCTCACAGCTCACAGGGGCTCAGCTTTGGATTTGGCCCTGCCTCTGCGTGTAGGTCGCTGGAGGGCGTCTGTTTTTTGCTCAGACAGGACGGGGTTAAAGGAGCCGCTGATTCGGGGGTTCTGGCGTACTGAGGCTGGCGGGGAAGGAGGGGCATGGAATGCGGGGCGGGCCTGCGGTGGCAAAGTCTGGCGTGACCCTGCACCAGCCCGAGGCCCGCCGTGCACTCTCCCGGGGAAGTCATCCCCGGATCCCGGGAACCCGGCAGTGGCGGGCTGCACAGGCTCCGCGGAAGAGGGGCGTGGAGAGCGACCTGCGCTCACACACAGGCCCCTTGGTGGCGGCAGCAGCAGCCCCAACGTCTCCCGCCCGCCTCTGGGGTCCGCGCCTCCAGCTGCGGCTTGTGCCCGTCTCTGGAGTCCGCACCCTCAGCCGTGGCTCGCGCCCGTCTCTGGGGTCCGCGCCCTCAGCAGCGGCTCGCGCCCGTCTCTGGGGTCCGCGCCCTCAGCCGCGGCTCGCGCCCGTCTCTGGGGTCCGCGCTTTCAGCCGCGGCTCACGCCCGTCTCTGGGGTCCGCGCTTTCAGCCGCGGCTCGTGCCCGTCTCTGGGGTCCGCGCTTTCAGCCACGGCTCGCTCCCGTCTCTGGGGTCCGCGCTTTCAGCCGCGGCTCGCGCCCGTCTCTGGAGTTCCTTTAAGCAGCATTCTTAAACCCCTCTCCTCAAGCACCAGGAAACAAAGAGGGAAGAAAAAGTCTCTTACCTCTTCGGCAGGTGCAGACTTTTCCCCGGACTCCCTCCCAGCTAGCTGTGGTGCACTAACCCCTTCAGGCTATGTTCAAGCCGCCAACCCCAGTCCTCTCCCTGCGCTCCGTCCGAAACCGAAACCCGAGCCTCAGAGCCTCAGCTCGCAGACCCCGCCCGCCCCGGCGGGTGAGCAGACAAGCCTCTTGGGCTGGTGAGTCCCGGTCAGCACCGATCCTCTGTGCGGGAATCTCCCCGATTTGCCCTCCGCACCCGTTGCTGTGCACTCCTCCGCAGGTTTGAAGCTCCCCCCCCCGCCTCCCGCAGTCTCCGCCCGCGAAGGGGCTTCCTAGTGTGTGGAAACTTTTCCTCCTTCACAGCTCCCTCCCACTGGTGCAGGTGCCGTCCCTATCCTTTTGTCTCTGTTTATTCTTTTTTCTTTTGCCCTACCCAGGTACGTGGGCAGTTTCTTGCCTTTTGGGAGGTCTGAGGTCTTCTGCCAGCCTTCAGTAGGTGATCTGTAGGAGTTGTTCCACGTGTAGATGTATTTCTGGTGTATCTGTGGGGAGGAAGGTGATCTCCGCATCTTACTCTTCCGCCATCTTCCTGCTCCTGGATCAATCCATAGGTTTTAAGATTCTTACTGGTCAGGTATATTCTTAGGCGTTTAATATGGAGTGTTGAGTCACTTCGTTGAGCAAGGAGTAGCTCTTGTCTATTACATATTTGGCTTATGGAACGGTATCTGGGCTAATTTCTATCTCTGGTTTTATGCAGTACCCCAACTCACCTTTCCCCTTAAGCAAGCATAAGTTGGTTTTCTACATTTGAGACCCTGTTCTGTTTTGTAATTCAGTTCCTGTGTAGCCAAGTTTACATTCCGTGTAGTAGTGATATCTTATGATGTTTCTTTTTCTGTGTGACTTATTTCACTTAGAATAATCGTAACTGAATCCACTCATTATGCTGCTACGGGCCTGATGACATAGATTTCATTGCTGAGTGATATTGCATTGTACGTAAGTACCACAACTTCTTTATCCATTTTTCGCTTTCTGTGATATTGAACTTGTACCGTAAACGAGGTTCTTGTAAACAGAGCCGTCCCAAACTTTCGGGTGGCTGTGTCTTTTCGATTTTAATTTCCCTAAGCTATAGGACCATAAGTGGAAGTGCCCTAGGCTCTGTTGCTTTGTTTTTTAGATGTTTCAGGAAACACCATACACTTCTCCAGAGTGGCTGTTGACAATTTACATCCCGCCCAGCAGCATAACAAGGCTCCCAGTTCTCCATGGCCTTCCTGCCTTTCTGGATTTTATACTTTATTCAGATGGCCCTTTTGACCGGGGGGCAGTGAGACTTCATTGTAGTGCAGATTTCCTTTGCAAGCTTGCTTGGTTGGCCAAAAAGAACGTATGCGTTTTTTCCTGAATATATTCAGGAAAAAACGCATACGCACTTTTTGGCCAAATGCACCATTGTGGACGTTCTGCCTCTTTTCCTATGCTTTACATGCAATTCCAGTCTACCTCCTGAAATTGGTTTCTTGAAATTCTGCCCCGCTTTCAAGTCCTCTTGGATGCCTTACTTCAATATAATTTTGGACGATAGCTGTCATTTATAACTCTGCAGGTTTGTGAATGACAGTGTCCCAGAGCTCCTTTCTTCAACTCGCTTTCTTGTGAGCTGGCCGCAACACCGCAGGATTGCTTCAGGCCCTAGTGTTGTTCTGGCATGGCACGCTGAGCCTTTGGTTAATTCTTCTTCCTGGTGGGAAGTGAGAGTTAAATTTGCCCGTCTGGACACCTCCAGCTAGTCTCTCATGTGTTCTCCCTATTCCTCTTCATTTTCCGCAGAAATTGCAAACTGGGCCAAACAGGAGGTCAAAAGCACTGACTCTCCAAGTGGGGAGAGTGTTAGTAAAGCGTCTGGAATGTTGCACCCGAGTACCAGGGGACGAAAACTGAGACACATTTGAGCACGTTTCCCGATCACACGGTGGATCGTACTCTGGGGTCCACATGCATGGTTTAGCTGAAGGAAGAATCCCTAAAACCTGGAGAGTTGAGACCCATGGAATGGGTACCATGCAATATGACTTCAAAGGGTCTGCATTTGCTCACCGAACCTCTCCAATCCTATCACTGCTACGTTTATTCCGCTGTACACACGCTTGATTCTCTTTCGGAGACATAGAAATCCATAGGTTTTAAGATTCTTACTAGTCAGGTATATTCTTAGGCGTTTAATATGGGGTGTTGAGTCCACTTCATTGAGCAAGGAGTAGCTCTTGTATATTACATAGTTGGCTTATGGAACGGTGTCTGTGCTAATTTCAATCTCTGGTTTTATGCAGCACCGCAACTCACCTTTCCCCTTAAGCAAGCATAAGTTGGTTTTCTACATTTGAGACCCTGTTCTGTTTTATAATTCAGTTCCTGTGTAGCCAAGTTTCCATTCCGTGTATTAGTGATATCTTACGATGTTTCTTTTTCTCTGTGACTTATTTCACTTAGAATCATCGTAACTGATTCCACTCATTATGCTGCTACGGGCCTGATGACATAGATTTCATTGCTGAGTGATATTGCATTGTACGTAAGTGCCACAACTTCTTTATCCATTTTTTGCTTTCTGCGATATTGAACTTGTACCGTAAACGAGGTTCTTGTAAACAGAGCCGTCCCAAACTTTGGGGTGGCTGTGTCTTTTTGATTTTAATTGCCCTAAGCTATAGGACCATAAGTGGAAGTGCCCTAGGCTCTGTTGCTTTGTTTTTTAGATGTTTCAGGAAACACCATACACTTCTCCAGAGTGGCTGTCGGCAATTTACATCCCGCCCATCAGCATAACAAGGCTCCCAGTTCTCCATGGCCTGTCCTGCCTTTCTGGATTTTACGCTTTTTTCAGATGGCCCTTTTGACCGGGGGGAAGTGAGACTTCATTGTAGTGCAGATTTCTTTTGCAAGCTTGCTTGGTTGGCCAAGGAAGAAACGCATACACCCTTTTGGCCAAGTGCATCATTGTGGACGTTCTGCCTCTTTTCCTATGCTTTACATGCAATTCCAGTCTACCTCCTGAAATCGGTTTCCTGCAATTCTGCCCCGCTTTCAAGTCCTCTTGGCAGCCTTACTTCAATATATTTTTGGACGATAGCTGTCATTTTTACCTCTGCAGGTGTGTGAATGAGAGTGCCCCTGAGCTCCTTACTTCAACTCGCTTTCTTGTGAACTGGCCGCAACACCACAGGATTGATTCAGGCCCTAGTGTAGTTCCGGCACGGCACCCTGAGCCTTTGTTTAATTCGTCTTCCTTGTGGGAAATGAGAGTTAAATTTGCCCGTCCAGACACCTCCAGCTAGTCTCTCATTGGTTCTCCCTATTCCTGTTCATCTTACGCAGAAATTGCAAACTGGGCCAAACAGGCGGTTAAAGGCACTGACTCTCCAAGTGGGGAGAGTGTTAGTAAAGCGTCTGGAATGTTGCACCCGAGTACCAGGGGAGAAAAACTGAGACACATTTGAACACGTTTCCCGATCACACGGTGGATCATACTCTGGGTTCCACATGCATGTTTTAGCTGAAGGAAGAATCCCTTAAACTTGGAGCGTTGAGAACCATGGAATGGGTACCATGCAATATGACTTCAAAGGGTCTGCATTTGCTCACCGAACCTCACCAATCCTCTCACTGCTGCGTTTATGCTGCCGTACACACGCTTGATTCTCTTTCGGAGACGTATAAATCCATAGGTTTTAAGATTCTTACTAGTCAGGTTTATTCTTAGGCGTTTAATATGGGGTGTTGAGTCCACTTCGTTGAGCAAGGAGTAGCTCTTGTCTATTACATATTTGGCTTATGGAACGGTATCTGTGCTAATTTCAATCTCTGGTTTTATGCAGCACCCCAACTCACCTTTGCCCTTAAGCAAGCATAAGATGGTTTTCTACATTTGAGACCCTGTTCTGTTTTGGAATTCAGTTCCTGTGTAGCCAAGTTTACGTCCCGTGTAGTAGTGATATCTTATGATGTTTCTTTTTCTGTGTGACTTATTTCACTTAGAATCATCGTACCTGAATCCACTCATTATGCTGCTATGGGCCTGATGACATAGATTTCATTGCTGAGTGATACTGCATTGGACGTAAGTACCACAACTTCTCTATCCATTTTTCGCTTTCTGTGATATTGAACTTGTACCGTAAACGAGGTTCTTGTAAACAGAGCCGGCCCAAACTTTGGGGTGGCTGTGTCTTTTTGATTTTAATTGCCCTAAGCTATAGGACCATAAGTGGAAGTGCCCTAGGCTCTGTTGCTTTGTTTTTTAGATGTTTCAGGAAACACCATACACTTCTCCAGAGCGGCTGTTGGCAATTTACATCCCGCCCATCAGCATAACAAGGCTCCCAGTTCTCCATGGCCTGTCCTGCCTTTCTGGATTTTACACTTTTTTCGATGGCCCTTTTGACCGGGGGCAGTGAGACTTCATTGTAGTGCAGATTTCCTTTGCAAGCTTGCTTGGTTGGCCAAAAAGGGCGTATGCGTTTTTTCCTGAATATATTCAGGAAAAAACGCATACGCAATTTTTGGCCAAGTGCATCATTGTGGACGTTCTGCCTCTTTTCCTATGCTTTACATGCAATTCCAGTCTACCTCCTGAAATCGGTTTCCTGCAATTCTGCCCCGCTTTCAAGTCCTCTTGGCAGCCTTACTTCAATATATTTTTGGACGATAGCTGTCATTTATAACTCTGCAGGTTTGTGAATGACAGTGCCCCTGAGCTCCTTTCTTCAACTCGCTCTCTTGTGAGCTGGCCGCAACACCGCAGGATTGCTTCACGCCCTAGTGTGGTTCGGCATGGCACGCTGAGCCTTTGGTTAATTCCTCTTCCTGGTGGGAAATGAGAGTTAAATTTGCCTGTCCAGACACCTCCAGCTAGTCTCTCATTGGTTCTCCTATTCCGGTTCATTTTCCACAGAAATTGCAAACTGGGCCTAACTGGAGGTTAAAGGCACTGACTCTCCAAGTAGGGAGAGTGTTAGTAAAGCGTCTGGAATGTTGCACCTGAGTACCAGGGGACGAAAACTGAGACACATTTGAACACGTTTCCCGATCACACGGTGGATCGTAATCTGGGTTCCACATGCATGTTTTAGCTGAAGGAAGAATCCCTTAAACCTGGAGAGTTGAGACCCATGGAATGGGTACCATGCAATATGACTTCAAAGGGTCTGCATTTGCTCACCGAACCTTACCAATCCTATCACTGCTGCGTTTATGCCGCTGTACACACGCTTGGTTCTCTTTCGGAGACATAGAAATCCATAGGTTTTAAGATTCTTACTAGTCAGGTATATTCTTAGGCGTTTAATATGGGGTGTAGTGTCCACTTCGTTGAGCAAGGAGTAGCTCTTCTTATTATATATTTGGCTTCTGGAACGGTATCTGTGTTAATTTCAATCACTGGTTTTATGCAGCACCCCAACTCACCTTTCCCCTTAAGCAAGCATTAGTTGGTTTTCTACATTTGAGACCCTGTTCTGTTTTGTAATTCAGTTCCTGTGTAGCCAAGTTTACATTCCATGTAGTAGTGATATCTTATGATGTTTCTTTTACTGTGTGACTTATTTCACTTAGAATCATTGTACCTGAATACACTGATTATGCTGCTACGGGCCTGATGACATAAATTTCATTGCTGAGTGATATTGCTTTGTACGTAAGTACCACAACTTCTTTATCCATTTTTCGCTTTCTGTTATATTGAACTTTTACCGTAAACGAGGTTCTTGTAAACAGAGCCATCCTAAACTTTGGGGTGGCTGTGTCTTTTTGATTTTAATTTCCCTAAGCTATAGGACCATAAGTGGATGTGCCCTAGGCTCTGTTGCTTTGTTTCTTAGATGTTTCAGGAAACACCATACACTTCTCCAGAGTGGCTGTTGGCAATTTACATCCCGCCCATCAGCATAACAAGGCTCCCAGTTCTCCATGGCCTGTCCTGCCTTTCTGGATTTTACACTTTTTTCAGATGGCCCTTTTGACCGGGAGGCAGTGAGACTTCATTGTAGTGCAGATTTCCTTTGCAAGCTTGCTTGGTTGGCCAAAAAGTGCGTATGCGTTTTTTCCTGAATATATTCGGGAAGAAACGCATACGTAATTTTTGGCCAAGTGCATCATTGTGGACGTTCTGCCTCTTTTCCTATGCTTTACATGCAATTCCAGTCTACCTCCTGAAATCGGTTTCCTGCAATTCTGCCCCGCTTTCAAGTCCTCTTGGCAGCCTTACTTCAATATATTTTTGGACGATAGCTGTAATTTATAACTCTGCAGGTTTGTGAATGACAGTGCCTCTGAGCTCCTTTCTTCAACTCGCTTTCTTGTGAGCTGGCCGCAACACCGCAGGATTGCTTCAGGCCCTAGTGTGGTTCCGGCATGGCACACTGAGCCTTTGGTTAATTTTCTTCCCGGTGGGAAATGAGAGTTAAATTTGCCCGTCTAGACACCTCCAGCTAGTCTCTCATTGGTTCTCCCTATTCCTGTTCATTTTCCGCAGAAATTGCAAACTGGGCCAAACAGGAGGTTAAAGGCACTGACTCTCCAAGTGGGGAGAGTGTTAGTAAAGCGTCTGGAATGTTGCACCCGAGTACCAGGGGACGAAAACTGAGACACATTTGAACACGTTTCCTGATCACACGGTGGATCATACTCTGGGTTCCACATGCATGTTTTAGCTGAAGGAAGAATCCCTTAAACATGGAGAGTTGAGACCCATGGAATGGGTACCATGCAATATGACTTCAAAGGGTCTGCATTTGCTCACCGAACCTCACCAATCCTATCACTGCTGCGCTTATGCCGCTGTACACACGCTTGATTCTCTTTCGGAGTCATATAAATCCATAGGTTTTAAGATTCTTACTAGTCAGGTATATTCTTAGGCGTTTAATATGGGGTGTTGTGTCCTCTTCGTTGAGCAAGGAGTAGCTCTTGTCTATTACATGTTTGGCTTATGGAACGGTATCTGTGTAAATTTCAATCTCTGGTTTCATGCAGCAATCCAACTCACCTTTCCCCTTAAGCAAGCATAAGTTGGTTTTCTACATTTGAGACCCTGTTCTGTTTTGTAATTCAGTTCCTGTGTAGCCAAGTTTACATTCCGTGTATTAGTGATATCTTATGATATTTAGTTTTCTGTGTGACTTATTTCACTTAGAATCATCGTACCTGAATCCACTCATTATGCTGCTATGGGCCTGATGACATAGATTTCATTGCTGAGTGATATTGCATTGTACGTAAGTACCACAACTTCTTTATCCATTTTTCGCTTTCTGCGATATTGAACTTGTACCGTAAAAGAGGTTCTTGTAAACAGAGCCGTCCCAAACTTTGGGGTGGCTGTGTCTTTTTGATTTTAATTTCCCTAAGCTATAGGACCATAAGTGGAAGTGCCCTAGGCTCTGTTGCTTTGTTTTTTAGATGTTTCAGGAAACACCATACACTTCTCCAGATTGGCTGTTGGCAATTTACATCCAGCCCATCAGCATAACAAGGCTCCCAGTTCTCCATGGCCTGTCCTGCCTTTCTGGATTTTACACTTTTTTCAGATGGCCCTTTTGACCGGGGGGCAGTGAGACTTCATTGTAGTGCAGATTTCCTTTGCAAGCTTGCTTGGTTGGCCAAAAAGGGCGTATGCGTTTTTTCCTGAATATATTCAGGAAAAAACGCATACGCCCTTTTTGGCCAAGTGCATCATTGTGGACGTTCTGCCTCTTTTCCTATGCTTTACATGCAATTCCTGTCTACCTCCTGAAATCGGTTTCCTGCAATTCTGCCCCGCTTTCAAGTCCTCTTGGCAGCCTTAGTTCAATATATTTTTGGACGATACCTGTCATTTATAACTCTGCAGGTTTGTGAATGACAGTGCCCCTGAGCTCCTTTCTTCAACTCGCTTTCTTTTGAGCTGGCCGCAACACCGCAGGATTGCTTCAGGCCCTAGTGTGGTTCTGGCATGGCACGCTGAGCCTTTAGTTAATTCCTCTTCCTGGTGGGAAATGAGAGTTAAATTTGCCCGTCCAGACACCTCCAGCTAGTCTCTCATTGGTTCTCCCTTTTCCTGTTCATTTTCCGCAGAAATTGCAAACTGGGCCAAACAGGAGGTTAAAGGCACTGACTCTCCAAGTGGGGAGAGTGTTAGTAAAGCATCTGGAATGTTGCACCCGAGTTCCAGGGGACGAAAACTGAGACACATTTGAACACGTTTCCCGATCACTCGGTGGATCATACTCTGGGTTCCACATGCATGTTTTAGCTGAAGGAAGAATCCCTTAAACCTGGAGAGTTGAGACCCATGGAATGGGTACCATGCAATATGACTTCAAAGGGTCTGCATTTGCTCACCGAACCTCACCAATCCTATCACTGCTGCGTTTATGCTGCTGTACATACGCTTGATTCTCTTTCGGAGACATATAAATCCATAGTTTTTTTTTTTTTTTTAACATCTTTATTCGGGTATAATTGCTTTACAATGATGTGTTAGTTTCTGCTTTATAACAAAGTGTATCAGTTATACATATACATATGTTCCCATATCTCTTCCCTCTTGCGTCTCCCTCCCTCCCACCCTCCCTATCCCACCCCTCCAGGCTGTCTCAAAGCACCAAGCCAATATCCCTCTGCCATGCGGCTGCTTCCCACTAGCTATCTACCTTACTACGTTTGTTAGTGTGTATATGTCCATGACTCTCTCTCGCCCCGTCACAGCTCACACTTCCCCCTCCCCATAACCTCAAGTCCCTTCTCTGGGAGATCTGCGTCTTTATTCCTGCCTTACCCCTAGGTTCTTCATGACATTTTTTTTTCTTAAATTCCATATATATGTGTTAGCATACGGTATTTGTCTTTTTCTTTCTGACTTACTTCACTGTGTATGACAGACTCTAGGTCTATCCACCTCATTACAAATAGCTCAATTTCATTTCTTTTTATGGCTGAGTAATATTCCATTGTATATATGTGCCACATCTTCTTTATCCATTCATCCGATGATGGGCACTTAGGTTGTTTCCATCTCCGGGCTATTGTAAATAGAGCTGCAATGAACATTTTGGTACATGACTCTTTTTGAATTTCGGTTTTCTCAGGGTATATGCCCAGTAGTGGGATTGCTGGGTCATATGGTAGTTCTATTTGTAGTTTTTTAAGGAACCTCCATACTGTTCTCCATAGTGGCTGAACCAATTCACATTCCCACCAGCAGTGCAAGAGGGTTCCCTTTTCTCCACACCCTCTCCAGCATTCATTGTTTCTAGATTTTTTGATGATGGCCATTCTGACTGGTGTGAGATGATATCTCATTGTAGTTTTGATTTGCATTTCTCTAATGATTAATGATATTGAGCATTCTTTCATGTGTTTGTTGGCAGACTGTATATCTTCTTTGGAGAAATGTCTATTTAGGTCTTCTGCCCATTTTTGGATTTTGTTGTTTGTTTTTTTGTTATTGAGCTGCATGAGCTGCTTGTAAATTTTGGAGATTAATCCTTTGTCGGTTGCTTCATTTGCAAATATTTTCTCCCATTCTGAGGGTTGTCTTTTGGTCTTGTTTATGGTTTCCTTTGCTGTGCAAAAGCTTTGAAGTTTCATTAGGTCCCATTTGTTTATTTCTGTTTTTATTTCCATTACTCTAGGAGGTGGGTCAGAAAGAATCTTGCTGTGATTTATGTCATAGAGTGTTCTGCCTATGTTTTCCTCTAAGAGTTTGATAGTTTCTGGCCTTATATTTAGGTCTTGAATCCATTTTGAGCTTATTTTTGTGTATGGTGTTAGGGAGTGATCTAATCTCATACTTTTACATGTACCTGTCCAGTTTTCCCAGCACCACTTATTGAAGAGGCTGTCCTTTCTCCACTGTACATTCCTGCCACCTTTATCAAAGATAAGGTGTCCATATGTGCATGGGTTTATCTCTGGGCTTTCTATCCTGTTCCATTGATCTATCTTTCTGTTTTTGTGCCAGTACCATACCGTCTTGATAACTGTAGCTTTGTAGTATAGTCTGAAGTCAGGGAGCCTGATTCCTCCAGTTCCTTTTTTTGTTCTCAAGATTGCTTTGGCTATTTGGGGTCTTTTGTGTTTCCATACAAATTGCGAAATTTTTTGTTCTAGTTCTGTGAAAAATGCCAGTGGTAGTTTGATAGGGATTGCATTGAATCTATAGATTGCTTTGGGTAGTAGAGTCATTTTCACAATGTTGATTCTTCCAATCCAAGAACATGGTATATGTCTCCATCTATTTGTATCATCTTTAATTTCTTTTATCAGTGTCTTATAATTTTCTGCATACAGGTCTTTTGTCTCCTTAGGTAGGTTTATTCCTAGATATTTTATTCTTTTTGTTGCAATGGTAAATGGGAGTGTTTTCTTGATTTCACTTTCAGATTTTTCATCATTAGTATATAGGAATGCCAGAGATTTCTGTGCATTAATTTTGTATCCTGCCACTTTACCAAATTCATTGATTAGCTCTAGTAGTTTTCTGGTAGCATCTTTAGGATTCTCTATGTATAGGATCATGTCATCTGCAAACAGTGACAGCTTTACTTCTTCTTTTCCGATTTGGATTCCTTTTATTTCCTTCTCTTCTCTGATTGCTGTGGCTAAAACTTCCAAAACTGTGTTGAATAAGAGTGGTGAGAGTGGGCACCCTTGTCTTGTTCCTGATCTTAGTGGAAATGCTTTCAGTTTTTCCCCATTGAGGATGATGTTTGCTGTGGGCTTGTCGTATATGGCCTTTATTATGTTGAGGAAAGTTCCCTCTATGCCTACTTTCTGCAGGGTTTTTATCATAAATGGGTGTTGAATTTTGTCAAAAGCTTTCTCTGCATCTATTGAGATGATCATATGGTTTTTCTCCTTCAATTTGTTAATATGGTTTATCACATTGATAGATTTGCGTATATTGAAGAATCCTTGCATTCCTGGAATAAACCCCACTTGATCATGGTGTATGATCCTTTTAATGTGCTGTTGGATTCTGTTTGCTAGTATTTTGTTGAGGATTTTTGCATCTATGTTCATCAGTGATATTGGTCTGTAGTTTTCTTTCTTTGTGACATCCTTGCCTGGTTTTGGTATCAAGGTGATGGTGGCCTCGTAGAAGGAGTTTGGGAGTGTTCCTCCCTCTGCTATATTTTGGAAGAGTTTGAGAAGGATAGGTGTTAGCTCTTCTCTAAATGTTTGATAGAATTCGCCTGTGAAGCCATCTGGTCCTGGGCTTTTCTTTGTTGGAAGATTTTTAATCACAGTTTCAATTTCAGTGCTTGTGATTGGTCTGTTCATATTTTCTATTTCTTCCTGATTCAGTCTTGGCAGGTTGTGCATTTCTAAGAATTTGTCCATTTCTTCCAGATTGTCCATTTTATTGGCATAGAGTTGCTTGTAGTAATCTCTCATGATCTCTTTTATCTCTGCAGTGTCAGTTGTTACCTCTCCTTTTGCATTTCTAATTCTATTGATTTGAGTCTTCTCCCTTTTTTCTTGATGAGTCTGGCTAGTGGTTTATCAATTTTGTTTATCTTCTCAAAGAACCAGCTTTTAGTTTTATTGATCTTTGCTATTGTTTCCTTCATTTCTTTTTCATTTATTTCTGATCTGATTTTTATGATTTCTTTCCTTCTGCTAGCTTTGGGTTTTTTTTGTTCTTCTTTCTCTAATTGCTTGAGGTGCAAGGTTAGGTTGTTTATTCTAGATGTTTCCTGCTTCTTAAGGTGGGCTTGTATTGCTATAAACTTCCCCCTTAGAACTGCTTTTGCTGCATCCCACAGGTTTTGGGTCGTTGTGTCTCCATTGTCATTTGTTTCTAGGTATTTTTTGATTTCCTCTTTGATTTCTTCAGTGATCACTTCATTATTAAGTAGTGTATTGTTTAGCCTCCATGTGTTTGTATTTTTTACAGATCTTTTCCTGTAATTGATATCTAGTCTCATGGCGTTGTGGTCAGAAAAGATACTTGATACAATTTCAATTTTCTTAAATTTACCAAGGCTTGATTTGTGACCCAAGATATGATCTATCCTGGAGAATGTTCCATGAGCACTTGAGAAAAATGTGTATTCTGTTGTTTTTGGATGGAGTGTCCTATAAATATCAATTAAGTCCATCTTGTTTAATGTATCATTTAAAGCTTGTGTTTCCTTATTTATTTTCATTTTGGATGATCTGTCCATGGGTGAAAGTGGGGTGTTTAAGTCCCCTACTATGAATGTGTTACTGTCGATTTCCCCTTTTATGGCTGTTAGTATTTGCCTTATGTATTGAGGTGCTCCTATGTTGGGTGCATAAATATTTACAATTGTTATATCTTCTTCTTGGATCGATCCCTTGATCATTATGTAGTGTCCTTCTTTGTCTCTTTTAATAGTCCTTATTTTAAAGTCTATTTTGTCTGATATGAGAATTGCTACTCCAGCTTTCTTTTGGTTTCCATTTGCATGGAATATCTTTTTCCATCCCCTTACTTTCAGTCTGTATGTGTCTCTAGGTCTGAAGTGGGTCTCTTGTAGACAGCATATATAAGGGTCTTGTTTTTGTATCCATTCAGCTAATCTGTGTCTTTTGGTGGGAGCATTTAGTCCATTTACATTTAAGGTAATTATCGATATGTATGTTCCTATTCCCATTTTCTAAATTGTTTTGGGTTCGTTATTATAGGTCTTTTCCTTCTCTTGTGTTTCTTGCCTAGAGAAGATCCTTTAGCATTTGTTGTAAAGCTGGTTTGGTGGTGCTGAACTCTCTCAGCTTTTGCTTGTCTGTAAAGGTTTTAATTTCTCCATCAAATCTGAATGAGATCCTTGCTGGGTAGAGTAGTCTTGGCTGCAGGTTTTTCTCCTTCATCACTTTCAGTATGTCCTGCCACTCCCTTCTGGCTTGTAGGGTTTCTGCTGAGAGATCAGCTGTTAACCTTATGGGGATTCCCTTATGTGTTATTTGTTGTTTTTCCCTTGCTGCTTTTAATATGCTTTCTTTGTATTTAATTTTTGACAGTTTGATTAATATGTGTCTTGGCGTATTTCTCCTAGTATTTATCCTGTATGGGACTCTCTGTGCTTCCTGGACTTGATTAACTATTTCCTTTCCCATATTAGGGAAGTTTTCAACTATAATCTCTTCAAATATTTTCTCAGTCCCTTTCTTTTTCTCTTCTTCTTCTGGAACCCCTATAATTCGAATGTTGGTGCGTTTAATGTTGTCCCAGAGGTCTCTGAGACTGTCCTCAGTTCTTTTCATTCTTTTTTCTTTATTCTGCTCTGCAGTAGTTATTTCCACTATTTTATCTTCCAGGTCACTTATCCGTTCTTCTGCCTCAGTTATTCTGCTATTGATCCCATCTAGAGTATTTTTAATTTCATTTATTGTGTTGTTCATCGTTGCTTGTTTCATCTTTAGTTCTTCTAGGTCCTTGTTAACTGATTCTTGCATTTTGTCCATTCTATTGTCCATTCTATCTCCAAGATTTCGGATCAACCTTACTATCATTATTCTGAATTCTTTTTCAGGTAGACTGCCTATTTCCTCTTCATTTGTTAGGTCTGGTGCATTTTTATCTTGCTCCTTTATCTGCTGTGTGTTTTTCTGTTTTCTCATTTTGCTTATCTTACTGTGTTTGGGGTCTCCTTTTTGCAGGCTGCAGGTTCGTAGTTCCTCCTGTTTTTGATGTCTGTCTCCAGTGGCTAAGGTTGGTTCAATGGGTTGTGTAGGCTTCCTGGTGGAGGGGACTAGTGCCTGTGTTGTGGTGGATGAGGCTGGATCTTGTCTCTCTAGTGGGCAGGTTCACGTCTGGTGGTGTATTTTGGGGTGTCTGTGGCCTTATTATGATTTTAGACTGCCTCTCTGCTAATGGGTGGGGTTGTGTTCCTGTTTTGCTAGTTGTTTGGCACAGGTTGTCCAGCACTGTGGCTTGCTGGTCGTTGAGTGAAGCTGGGTGCTGGTGTTAAGATGGAGGTCTCTGGGAGATTTTCACCGTTTGATATTATGTGGAGCTGGGAGGTCTCTTGTGGACCAGTGTCCTGAAGTTGGCTCTCCTACCTCAGAGGCAGAGCCCTGACTCCTGGCTGGAGCACCAAGAGCCTTTCATCCACACGGCTCAGAATAAAAGGGAGAAAAAGTAGAGGGAATTAGTAGAAGTATGAGGAAAGAAAGAAGGAAAGGAGGGAAGGAAGGAGGGAAGGAAGGAAGGAAGGAAGAAAGAAGCAACGAAGGAAGGAAGGCAAGAAGGAACGAAAGGAGGGAGGGAGGGAGGGAGGAAGGAAGGAAGGAAGGAGGGAAAGAAGGAAAAACAGAAAGAAAGAAGATACAGTAAAAATAAAATAAAGTATAATAAAGTTATTGAATTAAAAAATTCTTATTTAGGAAAAAAAAAAGGGATGGATAGAACCTTAGGACAAATGTTGGAAGCAAAGCTATACAGACAAAATCTTACACAGAAGCGTACACATACACCCTCACTAAAAGAGGTAAAGGGGGAAAAATCATAAATCTTGCTGTCAGAGACCACCTCCTCAATTTGGGATGATTCATTGTCTAAAGGAGGGAAGGAAGGAAGGAAAGAAAGAAAGAAAAAGAAAGGATGAAGGTAAAGTATAATAACGTTCTTAAAATTAAAATTGATTATTAAAAAAATTTTAAGAAAAAACCATGAAGGGATAGAACCCTAGGACAAATGGTGGAAGCAAGACTATACAGACAAGATCTCACACAGAAGCATACACATACACATTCACAAAAAGAGGAATAGGGAAAAAAATCATAGATCTTGCTCCCAAAGTCCACCTCCTTAATTTGGGATGATTGGCTGTCTATTCATGTATTCCACAGATGCAGGGTACATCAAGTTGATTGTGGAGCTTTAATCCGCTGCTTCTGAGGCTGCTGGGAGAGATTTCCCTTTCTCTTCTTTGTTCTCACAGCTCACAGGGGCTCAGCTTTGGATTTGGCCCTGCCTCTGCGTGTAGGTCGCTGGAGGGCGTCTGTTTTTTGCTCAGACAGGATGGGGTTAAAGGAGCCGCTGATTCGGGGGTTCTGGCGTACTGAGGCTGGCGGGGAGGGAGGGGCATGGAATGCGGGGCGGGCCTGCGGCGGCAAAGTCTGGCGTGACCCTGCACCAGCCCGAGGCCCACCGTGCGCTCTCCCGGGGAAGTCGTCCCCGGATCCCGGGAACCCGGCAGTGGCGGGCTGCACAGGCTAAGCGGAAGAGGGGCGTGGAGAGCGACCTGCGCTCGCACACAGGCCCCTTGGTGGCGACAGCAGCAGCCCCAAAGTCTCCCGCCCTCCTCTGGGGTCCGCGCCTCCAGCTGCGGCTTGTGCCTGTCTCTGGAGTCCGCACCCTCAGCCGCGGCTCGCGCCCGTCTCTGGGGTCCGCGCTTTCAGCCGCGGCTCGCGCCCGTCTCTGGGGTCCGCGCTTTCAGCTGCGGCTCGCGCCCGTCTCTGGGGTCCGCGCTTTCAGCCGCGGCTCGCGCCCGTCTCTGGGGTCCGCGCTTTCAGCCGCGGCTCGCGCCCGTCTCTGGAGTTCCTTTAAGCAGCATTCTTAAACCCCTCTCCTCAAGCACCAGGAAACAAAGAGGGAAGAAAAAGTCTCTTATGGCTTCAGCACGTGCAGACTTTTCCCCAGACTCCCTCCCGGCTACCTGTGGTGCACTAACCCCTTCAGGCTATGTTCAAGCCGCCAACCCCAGTCCTCTCCCTGCGCTCCATCCGAAACCGAAACCCGAGCCTCAGAGCCTCAGCTCGCAGACCCGCCCGCCCCAGCGGGTGAGCAGACAAGCCTCTCGGGCTGGTGAGTCCCAGTCGGCACCAATCCTCTGTGTGGGAATCTCCCCGATTTGCCCTCCGCACCCATTGCTGTGCACTCCTCCGCAGGTTCGAAGCTCCGCCCTCCGCCTCCTGCAGTCTCCGCCCGCGAAGGGGCTTCCTAGTGTGTGGAAACTTTTCCTCCTTCACAGCTCCCTCCCACTTGTGCAGGTGCCGTCCCTATACTTTTGTCTCTGTTTATTCTTTATTTCTTTTGCCCTACCCAGGTACGCGGGGAGTTTCTTGCCTTTTGGAAGGTCTGAGGTCTTCTGCCAGCCTTCAGTAGGTGATCTGTAGGAGTTGTTCCACGTGTAGATGTATTTCTGGTGTATCTGTGGGGAGGAAGGTGATCTCCGCATCTTACTCTTCCGCCATCTTCCTGCTCCTGGATCAATCCATATGTTTTAAGATTCTTACTACTCAGGTATATTCTTAGGCGTTTAATATGGGGTGTTGAGTCACTTAATTGAGCAAGGAGTAGCTCTTGTCTATTACATATTTGGCTTATGGAACGGTATGTGTGCTAATTTCTATCTCTGGTTTTATGCAGTACCCCAACTCACCTTTCCCCTTAAGCAAGCATAAGTTCGTTTTCTACATTTGAGACCCTGTTCTGTTTTGTAATTCAGTTCCTGTGTAGCCAAGTTTACATTCCGTGTATTAGTGATATCTTATGATGTTTCTTTTTCTGTGTGACTTATTTCACTTAGAATAATCGTAAATGAATCCACTCATTATGCTGTTACGGGCCTGATGACATAGATTTCATTTCTGAGTGATATTGCATTGTACGTAAGTACCACAACTTCCTTATCCATTTTTCGCTTTCTGCGATATTGAACTTGTACCGTAAACGAGGTTCTTGTAAACAGAGCCGTCCCAAACTTTGGGGTGGCTGTGTCTTTTTGATTTTAATTTCCCTAAGCTATAGGACCATAAGTGGGAGTGCCCTAGTCTCTGTTGCTTTGTTTTTTAGATGTTTCAGGAAACACCATACACTTCTCCAGAGTGGCTGTTGGCAATTTCCATCCCGCCCAGCAGCATAAAAAGGCTCCCAGTTCTCCATGGCCTGTCCTGCCTTTCTGGATTTTATACTTTATTCAGATGGCCCTTTTGACCGGGGGTAAGTGAGACTTCATTGTAGTGCAGATTTCCTTTACAAGCTTGCTTGGTTGGCCAAAAAGTGCGTATGCATTTTTTCCTGAATATATTCAGGAAAAAACGCATACATCCTTTTCGGCCAAGTGCATCATTGTGGACGTTCTGCCTCTTTTCCTATGCTTTACATGCAATTCCAGTCTACCTTCTGAAATTGGTTTCTTGAAATTCTGCCCCGCTTTCAAGTCCTCTTGGAAGACTTACTTCAATATATTTTTGGACGATAGCTGTCATTTATAACTCTGCAGGTTTGTGAATGACAGTGCCCCAGAGCTCCTTTCTTCAACACGCTTTCTTGTGAGCTGGCCGCAACACCGCATGATTGCTTCAGGCCCTAGTGTGGTTCCGGGATGGCACGCTGAGCCTTTGGTTAATTCCTCTTCCTGGTGGGAAATGAGAGTTAAATTTGCCCGTCCAGACACCTCCAGCTAGTCTCTCATTGGTTCTCCCTATTCCTGTTCATCTTCCGCAGAAATTGCAAACTGGGCCAAAGAGGAGATTAAAGGCACTGACTCTCCAAGTGGGGAGAGTGTTAGTAAAGCGTCTGGAATGTTGCACGCGAGTACCAGGGGATGAAAACTGAGACACATTTGAACACGTTTCCCGATCACACAGTGGATCATACTCTGGGTTCCACATGCATGTTTTAGCTGAAGGAAGAATCCCTTAAACTGGGAGAGTTGAGACCCATGGAATGGGTACCATGCAATATGACTTCAAAGGGTCTGTATTTGCTCACCGAACGTCACCAATCCTATCACTGCTGCGTTTATGCTGCTGTACACACGCTTGATTCTCTTTCGGAGACATATAAATCCATAGGTTTTAAGATTCTTACTAGTCAGGTATATTCTTAGGCGTTTAATATGTGGTGTTGCGTCACTTCATTGAGCAATGAGTAGCTCTTGTCTATTACATATTTGGCTTATGGAACGGTATCTGTGCTAATTTCAATCTCTGGTTTTATGCAGCACCGCAACTCACCTTTCCCCTTCAGCAAGCATAAGTTGGTTTTCTACATTTGAGACGCTGTTCTGTTTTGTAATTCAGTTCCTGTGTAGCCAAGTTTACATTCCGTGTAGTAGTGATATCTTATGATGTTTCTTTTTCTATGTGACTTATTTCACTTAGAATCATCGTACCTAAATCCACTCACTATGCTGCTATGGGCCTGATGACATAGATTTCATTGCTGAGTGATATTGCATTGTACGTAATTACCACAACTTCTTTATCCATTTTTCGCTTTCTGCGATATTGAACTTGTACCGTAAACGAGGTTCTTGTAAACAGAGCCGTCCCAACCTTTGGGGTAGCTGTGTCTTTTTGATTTTAATTTCCCTAAGCTATAGGACCATAAGTGGAAGTGCCCTAGGCTCTGTTGCTTTTTTTTTAGATGTTTCAGGAAACACCATACACTTCTCCTGAGTGGCTGTTGGCCATTTACATCCCACCCATCAGCATAACAAGGCTCCCAGTTCTCCATGGCCTGTCCTGCCTTTCTGGATTTTACACTTTTTCAGATGGCCCTTTTGACCGGGGGGAAGTGAGACTTCATTGTAGTGCAGATTTCCTTTGCAAGCTTGCTTGGTTGACCAAAAAGTGCGTATGCGTTTTTTCCTGAATATATTCAGGAAAAAACGCATACCCCCTTTATGGCCAAGTGCATCATTGTCGACGTTCTGCCTCTTTTCCTATGCTTTAAATGCAATTCCAGTCTACCTCCTGAAATCGGTTTCCTGCAATTCTGCCTTGCTTTCAATGCGTCTTCATAGCCTTCCCTCAATATATTTTTTGAAAATAGTTGGCCTTTATAACTCTGCATGTTTTTGAATTGCAGTGGCCCTTAGCTCCATTTTTCAGCTCTTATTTTTGTGATTTTGCCTCACAACCACAGGATTCCTTCAGGCCCTATTCTTCTGGGGCACCTTGCTGTGCCTTTGGTTAATTCTTCTTACTGATGTGAAATTAGAGTGACATGTGCCCATTGAAACCGCTACAGCTATTTTCTCACTGGTTCCCCCATTCCTATTCATCCTCCGCACTAACTGCAGACTGTGCGATACCAGAACTTAAAGGCATTGACTCTCCATGTGGGGATGTTGTTAGTAAAGTGGCTGGAATGTCGATCCGGAGCCCCAGGAGAGGAAAAATGAGGTGCGTTTTAGAAAGCTTTCCCGATCATATGGTATACCAGTCGCTGGGTTTCCCAAGCATGGTTTAGATGTAGGAAGATTCCCTTCAACCTGGAGTGTTGGGACCCTTGGAATGAGTAGCATGAAGTATTGCATTAAACTTTCGGCAGTTGCTCACCAAAGCTCACCAATCCTCTCAGCCCCAAGTGTCCAGCCTTATGTCTTATCCAGCTGTGGGTTTATATGTGGTCAATCCAGGTTGCATCACAGCCCCTGAGCAAATTTTGTAAGAATTTTTCTCTCTTTCATTGTTTCTGCGTTTTGTTTTTAAAATTTATTTCTATAATGGGGTTTAGCTCATTTTCACTGCTGTGTTTGTGCCGCTCTGCACACACTTGATTCCCTTATGGACATATATCAATACATGGGTTTTAAGATTCTTATTACTCAGATATATTTCTCTGCAGTGTATAGGGTGTGTTGAGGCCAGTTCATTGAGCAAGATGTAGATCTTGTCTAATACCTATTTGGTTTATTGAACGGTATCTGTGCTAATTTCAAACTCTGGTTTTATGCATCACCCCACCTCTCCTTTCCCCTTAAGCTGACATAAGTGTGTTTTCTAAATGTGAGACACTGTTCTGTTCTGTAATTCATTTCTTGTGCAACCATATTTACCCTCCCTCTATAAGTGATATCTTATGATATGTTTCTTTTTCTGTTTGACTTATTTCAAGTAGTATTATCGGACCTAAATCCACTCTTTATCCTTCTACTAGCCTTATTACATTGATTTCATGGTGAAGAGATATTCCATTGTACATAAGTACCACATCTTCTTTATCCATTGTTCTCTTTCCTGGGATATTTAAGGTGTACTGAAGTTGAGGTTCTTGTAAACAGAGTAGCCCTAAACTGTGGTGTGCTTGTGTCTTGTTGATTTTTAGACTTCCCTAGATATACTCCCATGATTGGAAGTGTCCTATGCTCTGTAGCTCTGTTTTTTAGATGATTTAGGAACCACCATACACTTCTCCAGAGTGGCTCTCGGCAGTTCACACACTGCCCATCAGCGTATAAAGGCTCCCTGTTCTCCATGGCCTGTCCTGCATTTCTGGTTTTTACAATTTTTTAGGATGGCCCTTTTGACCGGTGGGAAATGAGACTTCTTTGTTGTGCACATTTGCATTGATTGCTTGCTTCGTTGACCATAAAGTGCGTAAGCGTTTTTTCCTGGATATAATCAGGAAAAAACGCATACGCCCTTTTGGGCCAACTGCATCATTGTCGAAATTCTGCCGCTTTTCATGTGCTTTAAAGACGAGTCCAATCTATCTCTTGAAATCTGTTTCTTGCAATTCTGTCTTGCATTCAGATCCTCTTCTTTGCCTTACCTCAACATAGTTTTGGACGTTAGTTTTCATTTATAACTCTGCAGGTTTGTGAATTGCAGTGACCCTGAGCTCCATTTTTTAAGTTGCTCTTTTGTGAGCTGGCCTCAAACCCACAGGATTGCTTCAGGCCCTATTTTGGCTCCGGCGAGGCGGGCTGAGCCTTTTTTCAATTCTTATTCTTAATGGGAAATTAGAGTGATATGTGCCCGTCCAAACCCCTACAACTATTCTCTCATTGGTTCCCCCTCTTCCCGTTCATCCTCCTCACAATTTGCAAAATGTGTGAAACAGAAGTTGAAATGTGCTGATTCTCCAAGTGGGGAGATTCTAAGTAACGTGGCTGGAATGGTGAACAGGAGCACCAGGAGAGGATAAATGAGCTGCATTTTAGACACATCTCCCGATCACATGGTGTACAGTCCTCTGGGTTTTCCATGCATGTTTTAGCTGTAGGAAGATCCCTTGAACCTGCAGATTTGGGACCCATTGAATGGGTACCAGGTAGTATTACTTTCAAGGGTGTGCATTTCCTCACCCAACCTCACATTTCTCTTAGTGCAAACAGTTTCCAGCCTTATGTCTCATCCTGCTGTGGGTCTAGATGTGTTCAATCCATGTTGCATCACCGTCCCTGAGGAAAAGTTGTAAGAGGTTTTCTCTGTCTCTCTGTCGTTTATTTTTTTCAATTTATTACTATATTGGTTACAGCTGATTTTCAAAGCTCTGTTTCTTGCTGCTGTACATCCACTTGATTCACGTACAGAGAGACATCAGGAAATTCTTTTTCAGATTCTTACCAGTCGTATATATTCTTTTCCGGTGACTTGAGTGTGCTGAGTGCAGTTCTTTTAGCTACTGTGTAGGCCTTGTTGATTATCAGTTTGGTATTTGGAATGGTATCTTTGCTAATTTCAACCTCCTGGATGATGCCTCACCCCTCCCCACCTTTCCCGTTTAGCAGCCTTATGCGTGTTTTCTACATATTTGACTATGTTTTTGTTTTGTAATTTATTTCATGTGTAGCCATTTTGGATTCCACCTTTAAGTGATATCTTATGATATGTGTCTTTTTCTTTTTGAATTATGTCACTTAGAATGATCATACGTAACTCCTCCGGAGTTGTTACAACTGGCCATATTTCATTGATTTCCAGGCTGAATAATATTCCACTCTACCTAAGTACCACATCTCTATCCATTTTTTCCCTCCAGAGACATTTAAGTTATATCCTAGTTGAGGATCTTTTAAACAGAGAGGGGGTAAACATTGGGGTGCCTGTGTCCTCTCGATTTTTGTTTTTCCCAAGATATACGCCCATGAGTGCAAGTGCCCTATGCTCTGTAGCTCATTTTTTAGATGCTTTAGTAAACACAATACACTTCTCCAGAATGGCCGTTGGCAATATACATTTCCACTATAAGTCTCACAGGGCTCCCTCTTCTCCTTGCCCTGTCCTGCATTTCTGTTGTTTACGCTTTATGAGGATGGCTCTTCTGACTGATGCGAAGTGATATCTTTTGTAGTATTGACTTCCAGTGCCCACCTGTTTGGTTGGCTAAAAAAGTGTATGCCCTGTTCTTGAATATATACAGAAAAAAACGCATACACCCTTTTTGGCCAACTGCAAAGTTGGCAATGTTCAGCTCCTTTTCTTGTGCTTAATGGCGAGTCCTTTCTACCTCCTCAAATCCCTTTCCTGCCATTCTCCCTTGCTTACAAGTCCTTTTCTCTGACTTTCCTCAAGACATTTTTCAGTGATGGATATTTTCAACTCTGCAGTTTCGTGAATTTTACTGCCCCTGAGTTCCATTGTTCAACTTGTGTTTATGGGAACTGGCCACAAAGCAGTGGGATTTCCTCAAGCCCTATACTGTTTCCATGGGCAACCCTAGCCTTTGGTCAATTCGTCTTCCTGATTGGAAATTAGAGTGACATGTGCCTGTCTGAACACCTAGGACTTGTCTCTCATTGTTCCTCATCCTTCCGCTTCATCCTCTGGACAAATTCCAAACTGTACGCAACAGGATGTTGACAGTGCTGACATCTCCAAGTGGGGAGACTGTTAGTAAAGACGCTGGAGGGGTGAACCCGAGCACCAGGAGATGAGGAGATGAGATGCCTTTTCCAAACTCTTCCCGATCAGATGGTATACAATCCTCTGGGTGTGACAGACATGTTTTAGCAGTAAGAAGAGTCCCATTCATGTAAGGAGAACACCAGGGCTTTTTCAAAATCAGTGTCTCCCCGAAACCCAAACTGGGGAATTTTTTAAGCTACGGCTACACATATGTTCATTAAGGGTATTGGGAAGTAGGCAGAGTCCAAACTTTAGATGATTGAAGTCTTCAGGGTCAGAAGCACTCACCACCAGCTTCCCTTAGGTTACACTTTAACTGTCATTGATAGATGATGTCAATAAAAATATCTATTCTTTTTCAGATTATTTCCCCTTATAGGTTATTGCAAAATGTTGAGTGTAGTTCCCTGTGCTATCCAGTAGTTCCTTGTTGATGATCTATTTTATACATAGCAGTGTGTATGTGTTAATCCCAAACTGTTAATTTATCCCTCCTCCCACCTTTCCCCTTTGGTAATAATAAATTATAAGATTTTATACTTCTCAGAAATGGGGGAGCTGAAAGAGAGGTATCATTTTCAATGGAAAAGCATTTAAAACAAGATTGAAGCTTTAACCAAGATTATTAGATGTACATCCTTGGAAAGAAATCACTTCGTTTCTCTAATATTGACCTGACAAAGAAGACAAACCTTTTCACTGAACCTGCTTATAATAAAGTGATGGAAATATCAAATGGAAGTGTTAGAAACATCTTATTTTACCCGAGCCTTATACACTGTTCTATGTTAACTACAGTTTGGCTCACACATCTGTTCATTGAGGTTACAATAGTCTCAATTTCTGTTACTGATCCTCCAGAGTGGACCCCAACAAGTGTCCCCCTGCCCAGTGTCATTGGGGCCAACAGATCAAGACTGAGTTTGGTTCACAAGCAAAGGACACTTTATATTTTGATCAGAGAATGGAGAGGTGAGAGCATGCACTACCCCGTGGGCTGTGGGCTGGGCTGCTGTGTAGAGATCCTGTCAGATTCAGTGGGAGGGAGGGGGCGGAGCTCTCGAGGGCCGGGTTGGCTGCAGCTCAGGCTCTATATCTCGGAGTCTGCACTGGGCCCCAGGAGCTGAGGTGTCGACCCAGCCATTCTGCACTAGGAAATCTGGTCTGAAGTGCCGGGTGTGGAACCTCTGCATGCGGGACCCTAGGAGCACGTGAAATTAGACAAAGCACAAAGGATAAAAAAGGTTAGACTTGACTTTATTGCCCAGATTCTATTTTTATCTCCCAGGGATTTTTAATGGGCTTTGCTGGGGACAAACCCCTCCTCTGCCTTTTGTCCCGTTCCTCATTCTTGGAGTGCTGAGGGTGCAGACCCTTCTTCTGTAACTGCTGAGTGCTGAGTTGGGAGCCCTCATACCCGGGGGCGAGGGTCAGAGCTTCTCCCCAGCAGCCTCCAGGTGACGTTGATTGTCCCCAGGCCCCCTGCCTCCCTGCTCGTCTGCCTGAGCACCAGCATTGGAAGTGTTATAGATTCTAATGACCTTTAAGGGTCCAGGAAAGAGATGTGCAGAGATGCTGTGGGGCCGGTTTCACCCCGCCCCACATTTGTTCGGCCACCTTAGGCTGACCGTTTCTGCCAGCCTAGATGCTCTGACCAGTAGTCTGCTCTTTCTTCAATTAGGCCCCTGAATTAACGTACAAACAGCACCAGGTGTCAGAGCCCTGCCCGCTCAACTCCCAGACAGTCCAGGGTCAGTGGTGATCAAGGACCATGATGGCCACTGAGTCAACAGCCTTTTCAAGTAAACAGGAATCCAGCCGGTCTTATTGGCCACCATCATCACGGTGTCTGTAGGCTTTTCTATGGTGACAGTGTGATATACAGTTCCCCCGCCAAGATTATTAGCTCCCCTCTGGGTGCAGTAAGTCCTGCAAGCAGTAGTCTACTCTTTTGGGACACACTCTTGTTGTTTTATGAGAGAAACTCCAGGTCAAGTGATGTTCACATGAGTCGTCATGGTGCCCTGTTGCCCCCGGTTATCTCTCTGGATGTTGGAGTCGAAGGGCCTCCTCACTCGAGGTCGGTGTGCCCACGGAGCGAACCCTGCAACTTCAGGGCATGGTTGGTGGTTAGGATCACCACGTGGGGTCCTTTTCCCTTAGGAGGGAGGTGGCCTTTTGGGCTGCTGATTTCCAGGTTTTTAGATACCGCCAGTATCTTGGTCAGATGTGGCAGTGGGCCAAGCCCCTTGGTGACCGTAGTTTATCCTACCTGGATGGCATTCTTGCATTGTTCCATTTCAAGTGGTCCCAGTTTTTGCACTAATTCTCCAATGGCGATTCACCTTTCACCGGGAATGTAAAGGTCAAAGGGTTTAGCTAAATTAGGGAGTTCCACGGCAAGGGTCTGAATTGACTGCTCTTTCCATTCTTGAAAGGCCACTTCTGGATTCTATTCAAAAGGATCATCATCTTTTCCTTTCAGTGTTTCATCTAGAGGCCCAGCTAGTAGACTGTAGTTAGGGATCCAGAAGCAGCAAACCCTGGCCTCCCCAGGAACCCCTAAGCTGTCCTCTAGTTTTAGAAAGGGGTAAGGCTGAAAATGGTTTCTTCCCTTTCCTGGGATGGGCTTCTGCGACCTTCTGTGAGAATGAAGCCCAGGCAGGTCACCGCAGTCTGTGATATTTGAGCTTTTTCTTGGACAACTTCTATCCTTTATTGGCTTGGTAGTTCAGAGGCCTCCTTAGTAGGGCTGGCGATCAGAATGTCATCTGCGTATTGAAGGAGGGTTTCCTTTTCCAGAGGTAGAACTTTTAGGTCTTTACCGAAGCTTTCCCCAAAGACGGTGTGGGAATTTTTGCACCCTTGGGGCAAGACGGCCCGGAAGTATTGTTTTAGTTGTATGTTGAGTCCTGCCACTCACAAGCCAAAATTTCTTGTGACTCTGGGACTAATGGAATACAAAAGAAGGCATCATTGAAGACTAATACAGAATACCATGTCCTGGTGGTTGGTAGAATGACCAGCAGGGTGTAGGAATTAGGAGCAACTGGAGGTATATCCTCGGTGGCTTCACTGACTGTCCTGACATCCTTTACCAGGTCCCCAGCAGCCCATGGGGCTCTCGTGGTCAGACCAATCCCAGGATACAGAGCTACCCTTGCAGGTATCGTGGCAGGGCTGGTCACACAGGAACCATGCACATAGCCCTCATTGCAGAGCACACCCAGCTCACCTGTCTCTCAGAGCTGACACAGAGCACCTCAGAGCAGGACTTGAACTAACAAACAGCAGTTGCAACAGGTCTGTGACCCTGGGCATCACTCTGTGCGGCCTCCCTCCACCTGGTCTTCCAGAGACTTCCACTGCACCCGGGGCACCAGGGCTCTGTCTCCAACCACCACCCACCCCTCCTCTCCCTGACTCCTGGGTTCCTCTCATTAGGAGAGGGTTTTCTTGAAGTTGTCTCCCACTCATGGGCCAGATAAAATGATTAGAAAACAAGCCAAAGCTGCAGCCCCTTGTCTATCCTGACTCTCAGGAGCCCATACCTGTTCCTTGGACCTGGCCGGTTCAGCAAGTTCCATTTTCTGCAACTGTGAGCCCCTGAGGGGTGATGATTGGCTGACCTGGGCAGCCTTACCGTGCTGGCCAGCCCTCCCCAGGTGTGCCTGGGTTGAGATCAATATAAATACCACTCCAGGCAGCAAGAGCCCCTGCAGCCGTGCCTGACACCATTTTCTCTGCCCTGTCAGCAGTCTCGAGGCTGGGCTGGTGGGAGGGAGTGAGAGGCCACGGCTTTGTGGGTGGCCCAGTGTGAGTGGGGCTCTGCTGGACTTTCTGCAGCAGTTGCCAGGCTGCCACCTGCTAAAGAAGAGGATGTGTCACCCATACCTGCTGCTGGAATTTCTCCCTGGGCAGAGGTGAGGAAGGAAAAATGCAGTGGGGGCAGGGACAGGACGGGTATCTCAGGCAGGGAAATGGAAATCTTCCAGAAGAGCACCCAGGGCCAGGACCATCCTGGCTGGCCTGCAGGCACGAAGTCGGCTGGCATGCTGTCACTCGTGTGGCTCCATGGCCCTTCCTCTAGGCTTTCAAGTCCTTGTACATATTCAGGTGTTTTACCTGGGTAGGTTGGGAACAGTTCAGCAGCAGCTGGCCTGGGGCTCATCTCACGTTTACTCACAGATGCCTCGGCACGGTCCCCCAGGCTTGTAATGAGGACACTCCTTGCGGGGGGGGCTGCTGGCTGCATGTGAGACGATTCCCCACCTCTGACCAACTTCAGAATTGTCTACCACTGGAGCAAGTGCCCTGATAGGGTTTTCATCTGTATAACTGGTGGGTTCTGTTTTGTTTTTTTCTTTTTTGTTTCAAGGTAGGTTTTATTCCTCTTTTTTGTACTTACGGATGCAAGCATGGAAATAATTCATTCATATAAATACATGTATGTGAAGGGAATAACTTTTTTCCATTTTTTAGAAAATTTTATTTTTCATTTTATTTTATTTATTTTTTTTACAGCAGGTTCTTATTGGTTATCTATTTTATACATATAAATGTATACATGTCAATCCCAATCTCCCAACTCCTCCCACCGCCACCCCCCCCATGGCTTTCCCCTCTTTGTGTCCATATATTTGTTCTCTACATCTGTGTCTCTATTTCTTCCCTTCAAACTGGTTCATCTGTACCATTTTTCTAGGTTCCACATATATGCGTTAATATACAATATTTGTTTTTCTCTTTCTGACTTACTTCACTCTGTATGACAGTCTCTAGATCCATCGACGTCTCTACAAATGACCCAATATCATTCCTTTTTATGGCTAATAGTCCATTTTATATATGTACCACATCTTTATCCATTCGTCTGTCTGTGGGCATTTAGATTGCTTCCATTACCTGGTTATTGTAAATAGTGCTGCAATGAACATTGTGGTGAATGTTTCTTTTTGATTTATGGTTTTCTCTGGGTATATGCCCAGTAGTGGGTTGCTGGATGATATGGTAATTCTATTTTTAGTTTTTTAAGGAGCCTCCATACTGTTCTCCATAGTGACTATCAATTTACATTCCCACCAATCGTGGAAGAGGGTTCCTTTTCTCCACACCCTCTCCAGCATTTGTTGTTTGTAGATTTTCTGATGATGCCCATTCTAACAGGTGTGAGGTGATACCTCATTGTAGTTTTGATTTGCATTTCTCTAATAATTAGTGAGGTAGAGCAGCTTTTCATGTGCTCCTTGGCCATCTCTACGTCTTCTTGGAAGAAATGTCTATTTAGATCTTCTGCCCATTTTTGTATTGGGTTGTTTGTTTTTTTAATATTGAGCTGCATGAGCTGTTTATATATATTGGAGATTAATCCTTTGTCCATTGATTCAGTTGCAAATATATTCTCCCATTCTGAGGGTTGTCTTTTTGTGTTTGTAGTTTCCATTGTTTTGCAGAAGCTTTTACGTTTCATTAGGTCCCATTTGTTTAGTTTTCTTTTTTATGTCATTACTCTAAGAGGTGGATCAAAAAAGATCTTGCTGTGATTTATGTTAGAGTATTCTTCCTATGTTTTCCTCTAAGAGTTTTATACTGTCCGGTCTTACATTAAGGTCTCTAATCCATTTTGAATTTATTTTTGTGTATGGTGTTAGGGGGTGTTCTAATTTCATTCTTTTACATGTAGCTGTCCATTTTTCCCAACACCACTGATTGAAGACACTGTCTTTTCTCCATTGTATAGTCTTGCCTACTTTGTCATAGATTAGTTGACCATAGGTGTGTAGGTTTATCTCTGGGCTTCTTTCTTTTTTATTTTCCTTTTACACCTTTATTGGAGTATAATTGCTTTACAATGGAGTGTTAGTTTCTGCTGTATAACAAAGTGAATCAATTATACATATACATATATCACCATATCCCCTCCCTCTTACATCTCCCTCCCACCCTCCACATCCCACCCCTTTAGGTGGTCGCAAAGCACCGAGCTGATCTCCCTGTGCTATGTGGCTGCTTCCCAGTAGCTATCGATGTTACATTTGGTAATGTATATATGTCCATGGCACTCTCTCACTTCGTCCCAGCTTACCCTTCCCCCTCCCCGTGTCCTCAAGTCCTTTCTCTATGTCTGTGTCCTTAATCCTGTCCTGCCCCTAGGTTCTTCATAAACCTTTTTCTTTAGATTCCATATATCTCTGTTAGCACACGGTATTTATTTTTCTCTTTCTGACTTACTTCACTGTGTAGGACAGACTCTAAGTCCATCCCCCTCACTACAAATAACTCAGTTTTGTTTCTTTTTATGGCTGAGTAATATTCCATTTATATATGTGCCAGATATTCTTTATCCATTCATCTGTCGATGGACACTTAGGTTGCTTCCATGTCCTGGCTATTGTAAGTAGAACTGCAATGAACATTGTTGTATATAACTCTTTTTGAATTATGGTTTTCTCAGGGCAAATGCCCAGTAGTTGGATTGCTGGGTCGTATGGTACTTCTATTTTTAGTTTTTTAAGGAACCTCTATACTGTTATCCCTAGTGGGTATAGCAATTTACATTCCCAGCAACAGTGCAAGAACGTTCCCTTTTCTCCAGTAAATGCCTCTCCAGCATTTATTGTTTGTAGATTTTTTGATGATTGCCATTCTGACTGCTGGGAGGTGATACCTCACTGTAGTTTTGATTTGCATTTCTCTAATGATTAGTGATGTTCAGCATCCTTTCATGTGTTTATTGGCAATCTGTATATCTCCTTTGGAGAAATGTCTATTTAGGTCTTCTGCCCATTTTTGGATTGTGTTGTTTGTTTTTGTGATATTGAGCTACACGAGCTGCTTGTAAATTTTGGAGATTAATCTTTTGTCATTTGCTTCATTTGAAAACATTTTCTCCCATTCTGAGGGTTGTATTTTCGTCTTGTTTATGTTTTCCTTTGCTGTGCAAAAGCTTTGAAGTTTCATTAGGTCCCATTTGTTTATTTTTGTTTTTATTTCCACTTCTCTAGGAGGTGGGTCAAAAAGGATCTTGCTGTGATTTATGTCATAGAGTGTTCTGCCTATGTTTTCCTCTAATAATTTTATAGTGTCTGGTCTAACATTTAGATCTCTAATTCATTTTGAGTTTATTTTTGTGTATGGTGTTATGGAGTGTTCTAATTTCATTCTTTCACGTGTAGTTGTCCAGTTTTCCCAGCACCACTTACTGAAGAGACTGTCTTTTCTTCATTGTATATCTTTGCCTCCTTTGTCATAGATGAGTTAGCCATAGGTACATAGGTTTATCTCTGGGCTTTCTATCTTGTTCAATTGATCTATATTTCTGTTTTTGTGCCAGTACCATATAGTCTTGATTAATGTAGCTTTGTAGTATAGTCTGAAGTTAGGAAGTCTGATTCCTCCAGCTCTTTTAATTTCCCTCAAGACTGCTTTGGCTATTCGGGGTCTTTTGTGTCTCCGTACAAATTTTAAGATTTTTTTGTTCTAGTTCTGTAGAAAATGCCAGTGGTATTTGATAGGGATTGCATTGAATCTGTAGCTTGCTTTGGGTACTATAGTCATTTTCACAATATTGATTCTTCTAATCCAAGAACATGGTTTATACCTCCATATGTTTATATCATCTTTGATTTCTTTCAGCAGTGTCTTATAGTTTTCTGAGTACAGGTCTTTTACCTCCTTATGTAGGTTCATTTCTCCGTATTTTATTCTTTTTGTTGCAATGGTGAATGAGATTGTTTCCTTAATTTCTCTTTCTGATCTTTCATTGTTAGTGTATAGGAATGCAAGAGATTTCTGTGCATTAATTTTGTATCCTGCAACTTTACCAAATTCATTGATTAGCTCTAGTAGTTTTCTGGTGGCATCTTTAGGATTCACTATGTGTAGTATCGTGTCATTTGCAAACAGTGACAATTTTACTTCTTCTTTTCCAATTTGTATTCCTTTTATTTCTTTTTCTTCTCTGATTACTGTGTCTAGGACTTCCAAAACTATGTTGAGTAATAGTGGTGAGAGTGGACATCCTTGTCTTGTTCCTGATCTTAGAGGAAATGCTTTTAGTTTTTCACTATTGAGAATGATGTTTGCTGTGGGTTTGTCATATACTGCCTTTATTATGTTGAGGTAGATTCCCTCTATGCCCACTTTTTGGAGACTTTTAATCATAAATTGGTGTTGAATTTTGTCGAAAGCTTTTCCTGCATCTATTGGGATGATCATATTTTTATTCTACAATTTGTTAATATGGTGTATCACATTGATTGATTTGTGTATATTGAAGAATTCTTGCATCCCTGGGATAAACCCCACCTGATCATGGTGCATGATCCTTTTAATGTGTTGTTCAATTCTGTTTCCTAGTATTTTGTTGAGGATTTTTACATCTATATTAATCAGTGATATTGGTCTCTAATTTTCTTTTTCTGTAGTATCTTTGTCTGGTTTTGGTATCAGGGTTATGGTGGCCTCATATAATGAGTTTGGGAGTGTTCCTTCCCCTGAAAAGTTCTGAAGAGTTTGAGAAGCTTGGGTGTTAGCTCTTGTCTAAATGTTTGATAGAATTCACCTCTGATGCCATCTAGTTCTGGACTTTTGTTTGTTGGAAGATTTTTAATCACACTTTCAATTTCATTACTTGTGATAGGTCTGTTCATATTTTCTATTTCTTCCCGGTTCAGTCTTGGAAGGTTATACCTTTCTAAGAATTTGTCCATTTCTTCCAGGTTGTCCATTTTATTGGCATAGAGTTCCTTGTAGAGGTCTCTTAGGATGCTTTGTATTTCTGTGGTGTCTGTTACAACTTCTCCTTTTTCATTTCTAATTTTATTGATTTGAGTCCTCTCCCTCTTTTACTTGAGTCTGGCTACAGGTTTATCATTTTTGTTTATCTTCTCAAAGAACCAGCTTTTAGTTTTATTGATCTTTGCTATTGTTTTTATTTCATTTATTTCTGCTCTGATCTTTATGATTTCTTTCCTTCTATTAACTTTGGGTTTTGTTCTTCGTTCTCTAGTTCCTTTAGGTGTAGGGTTAGATTGTTTATTTGAGATTTTTCTGGTTTCTTGAGGTAGGCTTTTATTGCTATAAACTTCCCTCTTAGAACTGCTTTTGCTGCATCCCATAGGTTTTCAATCATCGTGTTTTTGTTGTCATTTGTCTCTAGGTAGTTTTTGATTTCCTCTTTTATTTCTTCAGTGATCTCTTGGTTATTTAGAAACGTATTGTTTAGCCTCCATGTGTTTGTTTTTTACGTTATTTTCCCTGTAATTGAGTTCTAATCTCATAGCATTGTGGTCGGAACAGCTGCTTGATATGATTTCAGTTTTCTTAAATTTACTGAGGCTTTATTTGTGACCCAAGATGTGATCTATCCCGGAGAATGTTCCGTGTACCATTGAGAAGAACTTGTAGTCTGCTGTTTTTGGATGGAATGTCCTATAAATATCCATTAAATCTATCTGGTCTATTGTGTCATTTAAAGCTTGTGTTTCCTTATTAATTTTCTGTCTGGATGATCTCCATTGGTGTAAGTGAGGTGTTAAAGTCCCTTGCTATTATTGTGTTACTGTTGATTTCCTCTTTTATAGCTGTTAGCAGTTGCCTTATATATTGAGGTGTTCCTGTGTTGGGTACATATATATTTATAATTGTTATATCTTGGATTGATCCCTTGATCATTATGTAGTGTCCTTCCTTGTCTCTTGTAACATTCTTTATTTTAAAATCTATTTTATCTGATATGAGTATTGCTACTCCAGCTTTCTTTTGATTTTCATTTGCATGGAATATATTTTTCCATCCCCTCACTTTCAGTCTGTATGTGTCCCTAGGTCTGAAATGGGTCTCTTGTAGACAGCATATATATGGATCTTGTTTTTGTATCCATTCAGTGAGCCTGTGTCATTTGGTTGGAGCATTTAATCCATTCATGTTTAAGGTAATTATCAATATGTATGTTCCTATTATTATTTTCTTAATTGTTATGGGTTTGTCTTAGTGGGTCCTTTTCTTCTCTTGTGTTTCCCACTTAGAGAAGTTCCTTTAGCATTTGTTGTAGAGCTGGTTTCATGGTGCTGAATTCTCTTAGCTTTTGCTTGTCTGTAAAGCTTTTGATTTCTCCATCAAATCTGAATGAGATACTTGCTGGGTGGAGTACTCTTGGTGGTAGGTTCTTCCCTTTCATCACGTTAAATTTATCATGCCACTCCCTTCTGTAGATTTTCTGCTGAGAAATCAGCTGTTAACCTTATGGGAGTTCCGTTGTATGTTGTCATTTTTCCCTTGTTGCTTTCAATAATTTTTCTTTGTCTTTAATTTTTTCAATTTGATTACTGTGTGTCTCGGCATTTTTCTCTTTTGGTTTATCCTGCTTGGGACTCTCTGCGCTTCGTGGACTTCGGTGGCTATTTCTTTTCCCATGCTAGGGAAGTTTTCAACTATAATCTCTTCAGATATTTTCTCGAGTCCTTTCTCTCTCTGTTCTCCATCTGGGACCCCTATAATGCGAATGTTGTTGCATTTAATGTTGTCCCAGAAGTCTCTTAAGTTGTCTTCATTTATTTTCATTCTTTTTCTTTATTCTATTCCATGGCAGTGATTTCCACCTTTCTGTCTTCCAGGTCACTTATCCGTTCTTCTGTCACAGTTATTCTGCTACTGATTCCTTCTAGTGTATTTTTCATTTCAGTTATTGTATTGTTCATCTCTGTTTGTTTGTTCTTTAATTCTTCTAGGTGTTTGTTCCTTAATTCTTCTAGGTCTTTGTTAAGCATTTCTTGCATCTTCTCGATCTTTGCCTCCATTATTTTTCTAAGGTCTTGGATCATCTTCACTATCATTATTCTGAATTCTTTTACTGGAAGGTTACCTATCCCCACTTCATTTCGTTGTTTTTCTGAGGATTTATCTTGTTCCTTGATCTGGTATAAAGTCCTCTGCTTTTTCATTTTCTCTATCTTTCTGTGAATGTGGTTTTCCTTCCACAGGCTGCAGAATTGTAGTTCTTCTTGCTTCTGCTGTCTGCTCTCCAGTGATTGAGTCTATCTGAGAGGCTTGTGCAAGCTTCCTTATGCAAGGGACTGGTGGTGGGTAGAGCTGGGTGTTGCTCTGGTGGGCAGAGCTTTAATCTGCTTGTCTGTGGATTAAATAAAAGTTTAATAAAAAGTTTAATCTACTTGTCTGCTGATGCATGGGGCTGGGTTCCCTCCCTGTTGGTTGTTTGGACTGAGGCGACCCAGCACTGGAGCCTACCTTGCTCTTGGTGAGGCTAATGGTGGACTCTGGGAGAGTTCACGCCAAGGAGTATTTCCCAGAACTTCTGCTGTCAGTGTCGTTGTCCCCATGGTGAGCCGCAGCCACACCCCACTTCTGCAGGAGACCCTCTAAAACTAGCAGCTAGGTATGATCATTCACCTATGGGGTGACTGCTCCTTCCCCTGGGTCCTGATGTGCACACTACTTTGTGTGTGTCCTCCAAGAGGGGAGTCTCTGTTGAGACTCTGAGTCTCTGAGTGCAGTTGAGACTCTGAGTGGAGTCGCACAGACTCTGGGTCCTGTGAAGCTTCGATGTTTTGTGGTTCTAGAAATCCTATAGGAGACGGTCCACAGCAGGTGAAGCTAATGCTGTCATAGAGGTGGTGAAACCAAAGATCTGCAGTTCCGACTAGAGGTGCTGATGTACAAAGAGGACAAAATCATCTCATGTGAATGTAGTTCAGGCATGTTTAAAATGAATGCAGTCATGTTAATGCCTAACATCTTCTATCTTGTGCCTCTCCTCAAGGACCCCCTCCTCAGTTCCTGAGGCTCCTGTAAGTCATGTACAGGGGAATGGAGAGTGGGCTCTGTCCAGTCTGAGCCCTGAGTTACCCTGTGTGTATCTTAGGATACTTTGTATTTCTGTGGTGGCTCTTGTAACATCATCTCTTTCAGTTCTGATTTATTTGGGCCCTCTCTTTTAAAAAAAGTACTACTGTTGTCTTTTATTCTTTACAGAAGTTTAATAAGTGTTTGATCTACTACCCTTACTCTATGTATACTTGTTGCCGTGAGATTTTTACTTTTGTTTGTTTTCTTGTTACTGTCAATAATTAGTGAGAATTCTTTTAAGCTACCTTCAACATTGCTTATAAAGCTGCTTTATTAGTGATGACAGAGCTTTAATGGAAGTCGTGTTCTGGTTGTAAACTAGAATGCAATGTGCCAGCAAAAAGTCCCTTAAGTGTATGTCTCATTACTTCTTGTTCTTTTTTTTTCCTTTTTTCTCTCTTTTTTTCTTGTTCTTTTTTTAATTTTTATTTTTTATCAGAGCAAATTTGATTAAAATGTTTTGTTTGTTCTAGGTGTGTAAGATGTGGTTCTTTTACACATATACATGTATCTATACTTCTTCAGATCGTTTTCTCATGTAGCTTGTGACACAATGTTGAGTAGTCTTCTCTTGGTATTCTGTAGGTCTTTGGTGATTATATATTTCACATGTGTTTCTATATCTATGTTAACCCCAATATCCTAATATATCCAGTCCTCACACCTTTCCATTTGGTGAACCTTAACTTTGTTTAATTAATCTGTGATTGCCTTTCTCTGTGGAAATATCTTCATTGGTATCAATTTTTAGCTAACACCTATAAGTGATATTATAGGATATGTGTCTTTTGCTGTCTGACTTAGTACAATTTGCCTGATTACCTCTAGAATCATCTACGGTGCTGCAAATGGCATTGTTTCATTTTTTTCCCTAGATAATATTCCATCTGTACATGTACCAGTTCTTCTTTGTCCACTCACCTCTTGATGGACTTTTTGGTTGCCTCCATGTCTTAGCTATTGTAATACTGCTGCACTGCACATTTGCCTGCCTGTGTCTTTCCAATTCTGTCTTCTTATGTTATAGGCCCAAGAGTGGGCCTCCTGTATCATATAGTATCTCAGGGTTTACCGTTTAAATGCACCACGATTCTGTGCTCATTAGTGGCTCTTTCCAGGTTACATCTCACTTAAAATTGAGGGTATGCATTTCTCCACAACACCTTCAGCATTTATTTATTTATTTATTTATTTTTAACATCTTTATTGAAGTATAATTGTTTTACAATGGTGTGCTAGCTTGTGCTTTACAACAAAATGAATCAGTTATACATATACATATGTTCCCATATCACTTCCCTCTTGCGTCTCCCTCCCTCCCACCCTCCCTCCCCTCCAGGCGGTCACAAAGCACCGAGCTGATCTCCCTGTGCCATGCTGCTGCTTCCCACTAGCTATCTACCTTACGTTTGGGAGTGTATATATGTCCATGCCTCTCTCTCCCTTTGTCACAGCTTACCCTTCCCCCTCCCCATATCCTCAAGTCCATTCTCTAGTAGGTCTCTGTCTTTATTCCTGTTTTACCCCTAGGTTCTTCATGACATTTTTTTTTCTTAAATTCCAGGTATATGTGTTAACATACGGTATTTGTCTCTCTCTTTCTGACTTACTTCACTGTGTATGACAGACTCTAGGTCTATCCACCTCATTACAAATAGCTCAATTTCGTTTCTTTTTATGGCTTCAGCATTTATTGTTTGTAGTTTTCTTGCTGATGGATATTCTGACTGGTGTGAGCTGATACCTCTTTGTGGTTGAATTTGCATATGACTCATAATCCTTTGAAATTGAGCTTTAAGGCATGTCCTTTTTATTTTTCAAACTGTGATTACAGCTTAGCTCTTCAAAGTGTTTTCTAAAGTATGTGTTACATTTTGAAATTTATTGGCCATTACCTCCCTCAAAACATTTTGAGGGCAGGTTTCATTTACAGCCCTGCAGTACTTGTTCACATGAAGTGACCATTAGCACAGGCTTTAAAGCTGCTTTTGCAGGTAATGGCCAGATTGCGGCAGCCTTTCTTTGTTCCCCATGCTGGTACTAGGGAAACAGAGCTTCCGGCCAGTGGTCTTCCTCGGTTATAAATTAGAGTGGAATGTGCCCGGATAAACCCCCAAAGGCTGATGTCTCCTTATTTTTGTTTGTTTTTTAAATTTAATTTATATTTTTATCGGAGTAATATTCCATTGTGTATATGGACCACTTCTTGGTGCATAGCTCTGTTGAGGGACATTTTCGTTGCTTCCAAGTGTTGGCTATATTAAATATTGCTGGAGTGCAAGATTGCCAGCCTGTGACTTTTTGATTCTCATTTTCTCAGGTGATAGGCCCAGCAGTGGGTGTGATTGATTGACTAGTAGCTCAATGTTTACCTTTTCAAAGCACCTCCATTGTGTTTTCATTAGTGGCTCTTACCATGTCTCCCTTAGAACCGAGGGTACGAACTTCTCCACAATCCCTTCAGCATTTATAGTTTGCAGCATTTTTGCTAATGGCCAATCTGACTGCTGTGACCTGATAAGTTTTTGTGATTTGGGTTTGCATGACTTTAAAAATTCCTAAAATTCATCATTTTCCATGCCTTTTTCCTTTCTGTTAAAAATCAAGTGTGAGTACAATATATCTCTTGAAGCTCTCTTCTTGGAAGGTTGCCCTCTTTTGAATTTTTGGTGGATATTCGACCCCAGGATTTTTTTGCAGGGCAGATGTCATTACAGAACTGCAAGTTTGGTGAATATTTAGTGACCATTAGCACTGGGTTTAAAGCTGCTGTTGTGGGAAACGGCCACAAGGAGGCAGCATTTGTCCTTTCCCAAATCTGAGTACTAGGGCAGCAGAGCCTTTCTGGAAGTCGTGGTCCTAGGTTTTAAGTTAGAATGGAATGTGCCAGGAGGAACGCCCATAAGTTTATGTCTCATTACATCTTGGTTTTTAAAATTTATTTAATCGGGGTAATGATTAGATATTGTTTGTCCAGATGTACACAATCTGGTTCATTTGTACAATATATATGTCTATTCATGTTCAGATCCTCTTCCCATGTAAAATATTACAGTGTTCCGTAGACCTCCCTTGCTATATGGTCCGTCTTTTTGATATATGTTTATTATATGTATTTGTATACGTATGGTAACGTTAATCTTAATTTATCCATTCTGCCCACCTTTCCTTTTAGATAAGCATACTTAATTTCTAAGTCTGTGAGTGTCTTTCTCTGTGGAAATATGTTCATTTGTGTTAGTTATTAGATAACGCCTATAAGTGATATCATAGGATATAGGTCTTTTGCTTTCTGACTTACCTCATATTCTGTGATTATCTCCAAGCTCATCTATGGCACCTCAAATAGCAGTGTTTCATTGTTTTCCATGGCTAATATTCTATTGTGAACGTGGACCACTTCTTCTTCATCCATACATCTGTTGATGGACATTTTGGTGGCTTCACTGTCTTGGCTATTGTGAATAAGGCTGCAGTGCAGCTTTTGCAGCCCGCGTCTTCTCGATTCTGGTCTTCTCAGGTGAGAGGCCCAGTGGTGTGACTGCTGCATCGAATGGTATCTCAACTTTTACTTTTAATCATAGCTCCTTTCTGTTCTCATTATTGGCTCTTACCACGTTACATCTCACCAGCAGCTAGAGGGTACACAGTTCTCTAAAACCCCTTCAGAATTTATTGTTTGTAGACCTTTTGCTGATGGTCAGTCGACTGGTGTGAGTTGAAACCTTTTTGTACATTAGATTTGCATGAGTCTAATAATTCCTGAGGTTGAGCTTTCACCCATTTTCCTTTTTTTAAACAAGAGAGTGAGTCAAACTTACCTCTTCATACTATCGTCTTGAAAAATCTGTCAGTTTTGAATTTTATTGTCCATTCCCTACCTCAGCACAGTTGTTTAGGGCAGGTGTCCTTTGCAGCCCTGAGTCCTTGTGAATGTTAAGAGAACATTAGCTGTGGGCTTAACGCTGCTCTTGCGGAAAACGGCCACAAGGCAGCAGAATTTCTACATTTCCAACTCTGGGTTTTTGGGCAGCAGAGCCTTCCTGGAAATCGTGTTAGTAGGCTGCAAATTAGAGTGGAATGTGCCAGAGCACATCCCCAAGAGCTTATATCTCCTTACTTCTTGTTTGTTTTATAAATTTAATTTTTATTAATTATCAGAGCAAACTTGATAAAAATATTTTGTTTCTCCTAGGTGTACAGAATCTGGTTCATTATATCAATGTATCTGTCATTTATCTTTGCATTCTTTATCATGTAGGTTATTACAGAGTGTTGCCTAGACCTCTCTTGGTATTCCATAGGTATTTTGTGATTATATATTTCATATGTATTAGTACATGTCTGTTAACCCTCATATCCTAGTTCACACATTCCTTACACTTTTCCATTTGGTTAAACATAATTTTTTTTTCTTAATCCATGCTTTTCCTTCTCTTGGAAATAAGTTCATGAGTATCAACTTTTAGGTAACACCTAGAAGTGATGTCATAGGATATCTGTCTTTCACTTTCTTTCTTTAATTTGAGTGATTATCTCTAGGTCCTTATATGGTGGTGCAAACGGCACTGTTTCATTGTTTTCCATGGCTAATATTCCATTGTTTACATGGACCACTTCCTCTTTGTGCATTTTTCTGTTGATGGACATTTTGGTTTCTTCCAAGTCTTGGCTATGTTAAATATTCCTGCAGTACAGGATTGCCAGCCTGTGTCTTTTCCATTCTGCTCTGCTCAGGTGATAGGCACATCAAAGGACCTACCAGATCACATGGTAGCTCAATTTTTACCCTTAAACGCACCTCCATTATGTTCTCACTACTGGCTGTTACCAGTTTACATCTCCCCAGCAGCTGGAGGGTACACAGTTCTCTGAAACCCCTTCAGCATTTATTCTTTGTAGACTTTTTGCTGAAGAACATTCTGACGGCTGTGAGGTGAACATTTTTGTAATTGGATTTGCATGGCTTTATTCATTGCTGATGTTGCGCATTTTTCAATTTCCTTTTATTTTAAAGAGAAAAAAAGAAAAGACAAAATGTGCGTAAAATATACATCTTGACATTGTCTTCTTGAAATGTTGACGTCTTTTGAATTTTCTGGTCGATTACGACCCCAGGACATTTTTTGAGGCCCGGTGTCCTTTACAGTGCTGCACATATTTTGAATATTAAGTGAACATTACCTCTTGGTTTAAAGCTGCTGTTGTGTGAAACAGCCACAAGGCGGCAGCATTTCTCCTTTACCAAATCTGGTTACCAGGGCAACAGAGCCTTAATGGAAGTCCTGTTCTAGGTTGAAAATTAGAATGGGATGTGCCAGGAAAAATTCCTTTCAGTTTATGTCTCATTATTTCTTGTTCATATTTTTAATTTAATTTTTATTTTTTATCGCAGCAAATTTGATTACAATGTTTTTTTTTTGTTCTAGGTGTGCAAGATGTGGTTCTTTCACACACATACATATATCTATTCTTCTTTGGAACCTTTTCCCAGGTAGGTTATGACACAATGTTGAGTAGTCTTCTCTTGGTATTCCGTAGGTCTTTGGTGATTATATATTTCACATGTGTTTCTATATCTATGTTAACCCCAATATCGTAATGTATCCAATCCTCACACCTTTCGATTTGGGGAACCATAAGTTTGTTCAATGAATCTGTGATTGCCTTTCTCTGTGGAAATATCTTCATTGTTATCAATTTTCAGGTAACACCTATAAGTGATATACGTTAGGTGTCTTTCGCTTTCTCACTTACTACAAGTTGCATGGTTACCTCTAGACTCATCTATGGTGCTGCAAATGGCATTGTTTCATTTTTTTCCCGAGCTAATATTCCATCTCTACATGTAACAGTTCCTCTTTGTCCACTCATCTGTTGATGGACTTTTGGTTGCTTCCATGTCTTGGCTATTGTAATACTGCTGCAGTGCAGATTTGCCTGCCTGTGTCTTTCCAATTATGTCTTCTTATGTTATAGGCCCAGGAGTGGGCCTGCTGGATCATATAGTAGCTCAATGTTTACCTTTTAAAGGCACCTCCACCCTGTTCCCATTAGTGACTCTTACCAGGTTATGTCCCACTTCAAATTAAGGGTATGCATTTCTCCACAACCTCTTCAGCATTGATCATTTGTAGTTTCTTTCCTGATGGTTATTCTGAATGGTGTGAGCTGATACCTCTGTGTGGTTGGATTTGCATGTGTCTCATAATCCTTTGAAATTGAGCTTTCAGGCACGTCCTTTTATTTTTCAAACGGTTATTACAGCTTAGTTCTTCAAATGGTTTTCTTGAAATATGTGCCACATTTTGAAATACTTTGGCCTTTACCTCCCGCAAAACATGATGAAGGCTGGTTTCCTTTACAGCCCTGCAGGACTTGTTCATATGAAGTGAAAATTAGCATAGGTTTTAAAGCTGCTTTTGCAGGTAATGGCCAGAGGGTGGAGCATTTCATAATTCTATGAAACGTAACTGAACACACAATATATATTTTTTCTTTTAAATTTCCATTGTTACTTTTTTAAAGTACAATTATAATTGAAGTTCTTTGTAACAAGTGAAATTTAAAAAATTAAAGGAAAAGATAATATTTTACCACTTGCCATCCTTTCCCATTTACTGAAACGACCAGCATAATGTGTAGAGTTCTCATTTTATCCAGGTGTTCTATACATCTGGAATATCATGCTTCTCACTGTAGAAAAACAGATTTAGCTCTCACACTTTTTATAAGCTACATAACAGTCCATAGAACAGAAGTACCAACTATTTCAGACTTAGCTTTTTGAGGGACACTCAGGTTACTTTCTGTTTTATTTTGTTGTTCTTTTTCTGGGGGGGGTAGGAGTTTATTATTTATTTATTTATTTTTGTTGTGTTGGGTCTGAGTTTCCATGTGAGGGCTTTCTCTAGTTGTGGCAAGTGGGGGGCCACTCTTGATCTCGGTGCGTGGGCCTCTCACTATTGCGGCCTCTCTTTTTGCAGAGCACAGGCTCCAGATGCGAGGGCTCACTGGTTGTGGCTTATGGGCCTAGTTGCTCCATGGCATGTGGGATCCTCCCAGACCAGGGCTCGAACCTGTGTCCCCTGCATTAGCAGGCAGATTCTAACCACCGCACCACCAGCGAAGCCCCCTATTTTGTTGTTCTGCTAGTTTGTTTTAACCCAAGAAAATATTTTTTTAAATACAAAAAAACAAAATTAAGCTAGGGGTAAGGATTAGGGTTTAGGGTAAGGTTTATGGTTAGGATACGGGTTAGGATTATTGTATGGCTTAGAGTATGGTTTAGGGTTATGGTTATGGTACGGGTTAGTGTTAGGGTACAGTTTAGGGTATGGCTATGGTTTAGTGTTAGGGTACGGGTTAAGGTATGGGTTAGTGTTAGGGTATGGGTTAGGATTAGGGTATGGTTTACATTCAAGGTTATGGTTAGGTTTAGTGTATGGGTTAGTGTTAGGTACGGGTTAGGATAAGGGTTAGGGTTAGGTTTAGTGTTAAGGAAGGGGTACAGTTTAGGGTACAGTATAGGGAACAACAAAGGGTTAGGGTTAGGGTACGTGTTAGGGTACAGTTTAGTGTTAGTGTATGGGAGAGGATTAAGGTATGGTTTAGGGTAAGGTTTAGGGTTAGGGTTAGGGAACGGGTATGGTTTGGGGTACAGTTTAGGGTATGACCACGGGTTAGGAGTAGGGTAAGTGTTAGGGTATGGTTTAGTGTTAGTGTACAGGTTAGGATTATGGTACGGGATAGTGTAAGGGTTAGGGTTAGGGAATGGGTACAGATTAGGTTACAGGTTAGGGTATGACAACGGGTTAGGGTTAGGGTACGTGTTAGTGTATGGGTTAGGATTAGGGTACGGGTTAGGTTATGGGTTAATGTTAGGGGATGGGTTAGGATTAGGGTACGGGTTATGGTACGGTTTAGGGAAAGGGTTAGGATATGGGGTAGGGTAAGGATAAAGTTTAGTGTATGGCTATGTGTTACTGTTAGGGTACATGTTAGCATACGGGTTAGTGTTTGTATACAGCTTAAGGTAAGGGTTAGGGTTAGGGAACGGGTACGGTCTCAGGTACAGGTTAGGGTACGGTAGCGGGATAGGGTTAGGGTACGTGTTAGGATGAGACTTCATTGTAGTGCGGATTTCCATTGCACGCTTCCTTGGTTGGCAAAAAAGGCCGTATGCGTTTTTTCCTGGATATATTCAGGAAAAAACGCATATGCATTTTTTGGCCAAGTGCATCGTTGTCGAAGTTCTGCCGCTTTTCATATGCTTTAAATGCAGTTTCCATCTACCTCCTGAAATATATTTCCTGCAATTGTGCTGTGCTTTCAAGTCCTCTTTGCAGCCTTACCTCAATATATTTTTGGACGATAGCTGTCATTTATAACTCTGCAGGTTTATGAATTGCAGTGCCCCTGAGCTCCTTTTTTCAACTCGCTTTCTGTGAGCTGGCCACAAATCAACAGGATTGCTTCAGGCCCTATTCTGGTTCCGGCACGGCACACTGAGTCTTTGGTTAATTCTACATCCTGGTGGGAAATTAGAGTGAAATGTGCCCGTCCAAACACCTACAGCTAGTCTCTCATTGGTTCTCCCTATTCCCGTTCATCCTCTGCAGAAATTGCAGAGTGTGCCAAACAGGAGGTTACAAGCACTGACTCTCCAAGTGGGGAGACTGTTAGTAAAGTGTCTGGAATGGCGAACCCGAGTACCAGCGGACGAATAATGAGATACGTTTTAGAAACCTTGCCCGATCACACTGTGGACCATCCTCTGGGTTTCCCATGCATGTTTTAGCTGTAGGAAGAATCCCTTAAACCAGGAGAGTTGGGACCCATGGAATGGGTAGCATACAGTATTACTTCAAAGGGTCTCCATTTGCTCACCGAACCTCACCAATCCTCTCAGCCCCAAATGTCCTGCCTTATGTCTCACCCAGCTGTGGGTGTAGATGTGGTAAATCCAAGTTTCGTCACAAGCCCTGAACGAATTATTTAAGAACTTTCTCTCCTTCACTGTCTTTGTGTTTTGATTTTGAAATTTATTTTAATAATGGGGTTTAGCTGATTTTCACTGCTGTGTTTATGCCGCTCGATGCACACTTGATTCTCTTACGGAGACATATAAATACATATGTTTTAATATTCTTATTGTCAGATATATTCCTCTGCAGTGAATAGGCGGTGTTGAGTCTAATTCATTGAGCAAGGAGTATATCTCGTCTATTACTGGCTTATGGAACTGTATCTGTGCTAATTTCAATCTCTGGTTTTACGTAGCACCCCAACTCATCATTCCCCTTAAGAAAGCATAAGTTTGTTTTCTAAATGTGAGACTCTGTTCTGTTTTGTAATTCAGTTCATGTGTAGCCAAGTTTACATTCCCTCTATAAGTGATATCTTATGATAAGTTTCTTTTTCTGTGTGACTTATTTCCTTTAATCATTGTACCTAAATCCATTCATTATGCTTGTACGGGCCAGACGACATTGATTTCTTTGCTGAGTGATGTTCCATTGTACATAAGTATGAAAACTTCTTTATCCATTTCTCTCTTTCAAGGATATATAATTTGTACCATAGTCGAGACTCTTGTAAACAGAGCAGCCCTAAACTTTGGGGTGGTTGTTTCTTGTTATTTTAATTTTCCTGAGTTATAGTGCTATAAGTAGGTTTAGGGTTAGGGTTAAGGTTAGGGTTAGGGAACGGGTATGGTTTAAGATGCGACAATGGTTTAGAGTGAGCGAAAGTGTTAGGGTACAGGTCACTGTTAGTGTACCGTTTAGGATTAGGGTAAGTGTTAGGGTAATGTTTCAGGTTAGGGTTATGGTTAGGGAATGGGGATGGTTTAGGGTAGAAGTTAGGGTACGACAACAGTTTAGGGATAGCGTACATGTAAGGGTAAGAGTTAGTGTTAGCGTACGGGTTAGGATTAGGGGACGGGTTAGGGTAAGGCTTCGGGTAAGGGTTAGGGTTAGCGTTAGGGATAGGGGACGGTGACCGTTTAGGGAACAGGTTAGGGTATGACAATGGTTGAGAGTCAGCATTCGTGTTAGGGTATGAGTTAGAGTTAGCGTATGGGTTAGGATTAGGGGACCGGATAGGGTAAGACTTCGGGTAAGGGTTAGAGATAGGGTTAGGGGATGGGGAAAGTTTAGGGTAGAGGTTAGGGTACAACAAGAGTTTAGGGTGAGCGTACGTGTTAGGGTATGGGTTAGTGTTAGAATACGGGTTAGAATTAGGGGACGGGTTATGGTAAGGCTTCAGGTAAAGTTTAAGGTTAGGATTAGGGGACTGGGAAGGTTTAGGGTACAGGTTAGGGAACGACGATGGTTTAGGGTGAGTTTACATGTTAGGGCATGGGTTAGTGTTAGCATACGGGTTAGGATTAGGGGACAGGTTAAGGTAAGGCTTCGGGTAAAGGTTAGGGTTAGGGTAAGGGGACGGGGAAGGTTTAGAGTACAGTTTAGGTTACGACAATGGTTTAGGGTGAGTGTACGCGTTAGGGTACGGGTTAGTTTAGCGTACGGGTTAGGATTAGGGGACGGGTTAGGGTAAGGCTTCAGGTAAGGATTAGGGTTAGGAGAGGGGGGCAGTTTAGGGTACAGGTTAGGGTGTGACAGTGGTTTAGGGTGACCGTACGTGTTAGGGTATGGGTTAGTGTTAGCGTACGGGTTAGGATTAGGTGACGGGTTAGGGTAAGGCTTCAGGTAAGGGTTAGGGTTAGGGTTAGGGTTAAGGGACGGGGACAGTTTAGGGTACAGATTAGGGTACTACAACGGTTTAGGGTGAGTGTACGTGTTAGGATAAGAGTTAGTGTTAGCGTACGGGTTAGGATGAGGGGACAGGATGGGATAAGGCTTCCGGTAAGTGTTAGGGTTAGGCTTATGGGACGGGGACGGTTTAGGGTACATGTTAGGGTACAACAACGGTTTAGGGTGAGCATAGGTATTAGAGTACAGGTTAGTGTTAGGGTATGGCTTAGGATTAGGGGACGAGTTAGGGTAAGGCCTCGGGTAAGTGTTAGGGTTAGGGGACAGTGTCGGATTAGGGTACAGTTTAGGGTACGACAATGGTTAAGGGTGAGCGTACGTGTTAGGGTACAGGATAGTGTCAGCGTATGAGTAAGGATTAGGGGAAAGTTTAGGGTACGGCTTCCAGTAAGGGGTACGGTTAGGGTTAGGGAATGGAGACGGTTTAGGGCACAGGTTAGGGTACAACAACGGTTTAGGGTGAGCATAAGTGTTAGGGTATGGGTTAGTGTTAGCGTACGGGTTAGGATTAGGGGACGGGTTAGGGTAAGGCTTCGGGTAAGGGTTAGGGTTACGGTTAGGGGACGGGGACGGTTTATGGTACAGGTTAGGGTACGACAAAGGTTTAGAGTGAGGCGTACGTGTTAGGGTATGGGTTAGTGTTAGCGTACTGGTTAGGATTAGGGGACGGGTTAGGGTAAGGCTTCGGTTAAGGGTTAGGGTTAGGGTTAGGGGACGGGGACAGTTTAGGGGACAGGTAAGTGTACGACAACGGTTTAGGGTGCGCGTAAGTGTGAGGGCACGGGTTAGTGTTATCGTACGGGTTAGGATTAGGGGACGGGTTAGGGTAAGGCTTCGGGTAGGGGTTAGGGTTAGGTAAGGGTTAGGGTTACTGTTAGGGTTAGGTGGACAGGGACGGTTTTGGGTACAGGTTAAGGTACGACAATGGTTTAGGGTAAGCATACGTGTGACGGCACGGGTTATTGTTAGCATAAGGGTTAGGATTAGGGGACGGGTTAGGGTTAGGGTTAGGGTTAGGGTTAGGGGACGGGGACGGTTTAGGGGACAGGTTAGGATACGACAACGGTTTAGGGTGAGTATACGCGTGAGGGCACGGTTTAGTGTTAGCGTACGGGTTAGGATTAGGGGACGGGTTAGGGTAAGGCTTCGGGTAAGGGTTAGGTTTAGGGTTAGGGATAGGAGACGGGGACGGTTTAGGGGACAGGTTTGGGTACGACAACAGTTTAGGGTGAGTGTACGTGTGAGGGCACTGGTTAGTGTTAGCGTATGGGTTAGGATTAGGGGATGGGTTAGGGTAAGGCTTCGGGAAAGGGTTAGGGTTAGGGTTAGGGTTAGGGGATGGGGACGGTTTAGGGGACAGGTTAGGGTATGACAACGGTTTAGGGTAAGCGTATGTGTGAGGGCACAGATTAGTGTTAGCGTACGGGTTAGTATTAGGGGACGGGTTAGGGTAAGGCTTCGGGTAAGGGTTAGGGTTAGGGGACGGGGAAGGTTTAGGGGACAGGTTAGGTTACGACAATAGTTTAGGGTGAGCGTACGTGTGAGGGCACGGGTTAGTGTTAGCGTACGCGTTAGGATTAGAGGATGGGTTCGGGTAAGGCTTCGGGTAAGTGTTAGGGTTAGGGTTAGAGTTAGGGGACGGGGACGGTTTAGGGGACAGGTTAGGGAACGACAACGGTTTAGGGTGAGCGTACGCGTGAGGGCACGGTTTAGTGTTAGCGTAAGGGTTAGGATTAGTGGACGGGTTAGGTTACGTCTTCGGGTAAGGGTTAGGGTTCGGGTTAGGGTTAGGGGACGGGGATGGTTTATGGGACAGCTCAGGGTACGACAACAGTTTAGGGTGAGCATACATGTGAGGGCACGGGTTAGTGTTAGCGTACGGGTTAGGATTAGGGGATGGGTTAGGGTAAGGCTTCGGGTAAGTGTTAGGGTTAGGGTTAGGATTAGGGGACGGGGACGGGGACGGTTTAGGGGACAGGTTAGGGTACGACAACGGTTTAGGGTGAGCGTACTTGTGAGGGCATGGGTTAGTGTTAGCGTACGGGTTAGGATTAGGGGACAGGTTAGTCTAAGGCTTAGGGTAAGGGTTAGGGTTAGAGTTATGGTTAGGGTTAGGGGACGGGGACGGTTTAGGGGACAGGTTAGGGTACGACAATGGTTTAGGGTGAGCGTACATGTGAGGGCAGGGGTTAGTGATAGCGTACGGGTTAGGATTAGGCGACGGGTTAGGGTAAGGCTTCGGGTTAGGTTTAGAGTTAGTGTTAGGGGACGGGGACGGTTTAGGGAACAGGTTAGGGTACGACAATGGTTTAGGGTAAGCGTACGTGTGAGGGAACGGGTTAGTCTTAGCGTATTGGTTAGGATAAGGGGACGGGTTAGGGTAAGGCTTCGGGTAAGTGTTAGGGTTAGGGTTAGTGTTAGGGTTAGGGTTAGGTTTAGGGTTAGGGAACGGGGACGGTTTAGGGGACAGGTTAGGGTATGACAACGGTTTAGGGTGAGCGTACGTGCGAGGGCACGGGTTAGTGTTACCGTACGGGTTAGGATTAGGGGATGGGTTAGGTTAAGGCTTCAGGTTAGGGTTGGTTAGGGGACGGGTACGGTTGAGGAGACAGGTTAGGGTAAGACAACGGTCTGTGGTGAGCGTACGTGTGAGGGCACAGGTTAGTGTTAGTGTACAGTTTGGGATTAGGGGACGGGTTAGGGTAAGACTTCTGGTAAGAGTTAAGGTTAGGGTTAGGGTTAGGGGATGGGGACGGTTTAGGGGACAGGTTAGGGTACGACAATGTTTTAGGGTGAGCATACGTGTGAGGGCACGGGTTACTGTTAGCGTACGGGTTAGGATAAGGGAACGGGTTAGGGTAAGGCTTCGGGTAAGTGTGAGGGTTAGGGTTAGGGTTAGGGTTAGGGAACGGGGACGGTTTAGGGGACAGGTTAGGGTACAACAACGGTTTAGGGTGAGCGTACTTGTGAGGGCACTGGTTAGTGTAAGCGTACGGGTTAGGATTTGGTGATGGGTTAGGGTAAGGCTTCGGGTAAGGGTTCGGATTAGGGTTCGGGCTACGGTTATGGTGAGGGTTAGGGGACGGGGACGGTTTAGGGGACAGGTTAGAGTACACCAACGGTTTAGGGTGACTGTAAGTGTGAGGGCACGGGTTAGTGTTAGCGAACGGGTTAGGATTACGGGATGGGTTAGGGTAAGGCTTCGGGTAAGGGTTAGGGTTAGGGTTAGGGTCAGGGGATGGGGACGGTTTAGGGGACAGTTTAGGTTACGACAATGGTTTAGGGTGAGAGTACGTGTGACGGCACGGGTTAGTGTTAGCGAACGGGTTAGGATTAGGTGATGGGTTAGGGTAAGGCATCGAGTAAGGGTTAGGGTTAGGGTTAGGGTTAGGGTTAGGGGATGGGGACGGTTTAGGGGACAGGTTAGGCTATGACAACGGTTTAGGGTGAGCGTACGTGTGAGGGCACGGATTAGTGTTAGCGTACGGGTTAGTATTAGGGGACGGGTTAGGGTAAGGCTTCGGGTAAGGGTTAGTGTTACGAGAAGGGGACGGTTTAGGGGACATGTTAAGGTACGACAATGGTTTAGGGTGAGCGTACGTGTGAGGGCACGGGTTAGTGTTAGCGTACGGGTTAGGATTAGGGGATGGGTTAGGTAAGGCTTCGGGTAAGGTTTAGGGTTAGGGTTAGGGTTAGGGGACGGGGACGGTTTAGGGGACAGGGTAGGGTACGACAACGGTTTAGGGTGAGCGTACGTGTGAGGGCATTGGTTAGTATTAGCGTACGGATTAGTATTAGGGGACGGGTTAGGGTAAGGTTAGGGTTAGTGTTAGGCTTAGGGGACGGGGATGGTTTAGGGGACAGGTTAGGGTACGTCAACGATTTAGGGTGAGCGTACGTGTAAGGGCACGGGTTAGTGTTAGCGTAAGGGTTAGGATTAGGGGACGGGTGAGGGGAAAGCTTCTGGGAAAGATTAGGGTTTGGGTTCGGGCTAGGGTTAGGGTTAGGGGACGGGGACGGTTTAGGGTCCAGGTGAGTGTACGACAACGGTTTAGGGGGAGGGTACGTGTGAGGGCACGGGTTACTGTTAGCGTACGGGTTAGGATTGGGGACGGGTGAGGGGAAGGCTTCGGGGAAGTGTTAGGGTTAGGGTTCGGACTAGGGTTAGGGTTAGGGGACGGGGACGGTTTAGGGTCCAGGTGAGGGTACGACAACGGTTTAGGGGGAGCGTACGTGTGAGGGCACGGGTTAGTGTTAGCGTACAGGTTAGGATTAGGGGACGGGTGAGGGGAAGGTTTCGGGGAAGTGTTAGGGTTAGGGTTCGGGCTAGGGTTAGGGTTAGGGGACGGGGACGGTTTAGTGTCCAGGTGAGGGTACGACAACGGTTTAGGGGGCGCGTACGTGTGAGGGCACGGGTTAGTGTTAGCGTACGGGTTAGGATTAGGGGACGGTTGATGGGAAGGCTTCAGGGAAGTTTTAGGGTTAGGGTTCCGGCTAGGGTTAGGGTTAGGGGATGGGGACGGTTTAGGTTCCAGGTGAGGGTACGACATCGGTTTAGGAGGAGGGTACGTGTGAGGGCACGGGTTAGTGTTAGCGTACGGGTGAGGATTAGGGGACGGGTGAGGGGAAGGCTTCGGGGAAGGGTTAGTGTTAGGGTTCGGGCTAGCGTTAGGGTTAGGGGACGGAGACAGTTTAGGGTCCAGGTGAGGGTACGACAACGGTTTAGGGGGAGTGTACGTGTGAGGGCATGGGTTAGTGTTAGCGTACGGGTTAGGATTAGGGGACGGGTGAGGGGAAGGCTTCGGGGAAGGGTTAGTGTTAGGGTTCGGGCTAGGGTTAGGTTTAGGGGACGGGGACGGTTTAGGGTCCAGGTGAGGGTACGACAACGGTTTAGGGGGAGTGTACGTGTGAGGGCATGGGTTAGTGTTAGCGTATGGGTTAGGATTAGGGGACGTGTGAGGGGAAGGCTTCGGGGAAGGGTTAGGGTTAGGGTTCGGGCTAGGGTTAGGTTTAGGGGATGGGCACGGTATAGGGTCCAAGTGAGGGTACGACAATGGTTTAGGGGGAGTGTACGTGTGAGGGCACGGGTTTGTGTTAGCGTACGGGTTAGGATTAAGGGACGGGTGAGGGGAAGGCTTCGGGGAAGGGTTAGGTTTAGGGTTCGGGCTAGGGTTAGGGTTAGGGGACGGGGATGGTTTAGGGTCCAGGTGAGGGTACGACAACGGTTTAGGGGGAGCGTACGTGTAAGGGCACGGGTTAGTGTTAGCGTACGGGTTAGGATTAGGGGACGGGTGAGGGTAAGGCTTCGGGAAGGTTTAGGGTTAGGGTTCGGGCTAGGGTTAGGGTTAGGGGATGGGGACGGTTTAGGGTCCAGGTGAGGGTACGACAGCGGTTTAGGGGTAGCGTATGTGTGAGGGCACGGGTTAGTGTTAGCGTACGGGTTAGGATTAGGGGACGAGTGAGGGGAAGGCTTCGGGCAAGGGTTAGGGTTAGGGTTAGAGTTAGGGGACGGGGACGGTTTAGGGGACAGGTTAGGGAACGACAACGGTTTAGGGTGAGCGTACGCGTGAGGGCACGGTTTAGTGTTAGCGTAAGGGTTAGGATTAGTGGACGGGTTAGGTTACGTCTTCGGGTAAGGGTTAGGGTTCGGGTTAGGGTTAGGGGACGGGGATGGTTTATGGGACAGCTCAGGGTACGACAACGGTTTAGGGTGAGCATACATGTGAGGGCACGGGTTAGTGTTAGCGTACGGGTTAGGATTAGGGGACGGGTTAGGGTAAGGCTTCGGGTAAGTGTTAGGGTTAGGGTTAGGATTAGGGGACGGGGACGGGGACGGTTTAGGGGACAGGTTAGGGTACGACAACGGTTTAGGGTGAGCGTACTTGTGAGGGCATGGGTTAGTGTTAGCGTACGGGTTAGGATTAGGGGACAGGTTAGTCTAAGGCTTAGGGTAAGTGTTAGGGTTAGAGTTATGGTTAGGGTTAGGGGACGGGGACGGTTTAGGGGACAGGTTTGGGTACGACAACGGTTTAGGGTGAGCGTACGTGTGAGGGCATGGGTTAGTGTTAGCGTACGGGTTAGGATTAATGACGGGTTAGGGTAAGGCTTCGGGTAAGATGTAGGTTTCGGGTTAGGGTTAGGGTTAGGGTACGACAACGGTTTAGTGTGAGTGTACCTCTGAGGGCATGGGTTAGTGTTAGCGTAGGTATTAGGATTAGTGGACGGGATCGAGTAAGGCTTTGGGTATGGGTTAGGGTTAGGGTTAGGGTTAGGGGACGGGGATGGTTTAGGGTACAGGTTAGGGTATGAAAACGGTTTAGGGTGAGCATACGTGTGAGGGCACGAGTTAGTGTTAGCATATGGGTTAGGATTAGGGAAAAAGTTAGGGTTAGGATTAGGGTTAGTGTTAGGGGACGGGGATGGTTTATGGGACAGGTTAGGGTACGACAACAGTTTAGGGTGAGGGTACGTGTGAGGGCACGGGTTAGTGTTAGCTTACGTGTTAGGATTAGGGGACGGGTTAGGGTAAGGCTTCGGGTAAGGGTTAAGGTTAGGGGATGGGGACGGTTTAGGGGACAGGTTAGGGTACGACAATGGTTTAGGGTGAGCATACATGTGAGGGCAGGGGTTAGTGATAGTGTACGGGTTAGGATTAGGCGACGGGTTAGGGTAAGGCTTCGGGTTAGGTTTAGAGTTAGTGTTAGGGGACGGGGACGGTTTAGGGAACAGGTTAGGGTACGACAATGGTTTAGGGTAAGCGTACGTGTGAGGGAACGGGTTAGTCTTAGCGTATTGGTTAGGATAAGGGGACAGGTTAGGGTAAGGCTTCGGGTAAGTGTTAGGGTTAGGGTTAGTGTTAGGGTTAGGGTTAGGTTTAGGGTTAGGGAACGGGGACGGTTTAGGGGACAGGTTAGGGAATGACAACGGTTTAGGGTGAGCGTACGTTCGAGGGCACGGGTTAGTGTTACCGTACGGGTTAGGATTAGGGGATGGGTTAGGTTAAGGCTTCAGGTTAGGGTTGGTTAGGGGACGGGTACGGTTTAGGAGACAGGTTAGGGTAAGACAACGGTCTGTGGTGAGCGTACGTGTGAGGGCACAGGTTAGTGTTAGTGTACAGTTTGGGATTAGGGGACGGGTTAGGGTAAGACTTCTGGTAAGAGTTAAGGTTAGGGTTAGGGTTAGGGGATGGGGACGGTTTAGGGGACAGGTTAGGGTACGACAATGTTTTAGGGTAAGCATACGTGTGAGGGCACGGGTTACTGTTAGCGTACGGGTTAGGATAAGGGAACGGGTTAGGGTAAGGCTTCGGGTAAGTGTGAGGGTTAGGGTTAGGGTTAGGGTTAGGGAAAGGGGACGGTTTAGGGGACAGGTTAGGGTACAACAACGGTTTAGGGTGAGCGTACTTGTGAGGGCACTGGTTAGTGTAAGCGTACGGGTTAGGATTTGGTGATGGGTTAGGGTAAGGCTTCGGGTAAGGGTTCGGATTAGGGTTCGGGCTACGGTTATGGTGAGGGTTAGGGGACGGGGACGGTTTAGGGGACAGGTTAGAGTACACCAACGGTTTAGGGTGACTGTAAGTGTGAGGGCACGGGTTAGTGTTAGCGAACGGGTTAGGATTACGGGATGGGTTAGGGTAAGGCTTCGGGTAAGGGTTAGGGTTAGGGTTAGGGTCAGGGGATGGGGACGGTTTAGGGGACAGTTTAGGTTACGACAATGGTTTAGGGTGAGAGTACGTGTGACGGCACGGGTTAGTGTTAGCGAACGGGTTAGGATTAGGTGATGGGTTAGGGTAAGGCATCGAGTAAGGGTTAGGGTTAGGGTTAGGGTTAGGGTTAGGGGATGGGGACGGTTTAGGGGACAGGTTAGGCTATGACAACGGTTTAGGGTGACCGTACGTGTGAGGGCACGGATTAGTGTTAGCGTACGGGTTAGTATTAGGGGACGGGTTAGGGTAAGGCTTCGGGTAAGGGTTAGTGTTACGAGAAGGGGACGGTTTAGGGGACATGTTAAGGTACGACAATGGTTTAGGGTGAGCGTACGTGTGAGGGCACGGGTTAGTGTTAGCGTACGGGTTAGGATTAGGGGATGGGTTAGGTAAGGCTTCGGGTAAGGTTTAGGGTTAGGGTTAGGGTTAGGGGACGGGGACGGTTTAGGGGACAGGGTAGGGTACGACAACGGTTTAGGGTGAGCGTACGTGTGAGGGCATTGGTTAGTATTAGCGTACGGATTAGTATTAGGGGACGGGTTAGGGTAAGGTTAGGGTTAGTGTTAGGCTTAGGGGACGGGGATGGTTTAGGGGACAGGTTAGGGTACGTCAACGATTTAGGGTGAGCGTACGTGTAAGGGCACGGGTTAGTGTTAGCGTAAGGGTTAGGATTAGGGGACGGGTGAGGGGAAAGCTTCTGGGAAAGGTTAGGGTTTGGGTTCGGGCTAGGGTTAGGGTTAGAGGACGGGGACGGTTTAGGGTCCAGGTGAGGGTATGTCAACGGTTTAGGGCTAGCGTACGTGTGAGGGCACGGGTTAGTGTTAGGGTACGGGTTAGGATTAGGGGACGGGTGAGGGGAAGGCTTCTGGGAAGTGTTAGGGTTAGGGTACGGGCTAGGGTTAAGGTTAGGGGACGGGGACGGTTTAGGGTCCAGGTGAGGGTAGGGTTAGGGTTAGTGGGAGCGTACGTGTGAGGGCACGGGTTAGTGTTAGCGTACGGGTTAGGATTAGGGGACGGGTGAGGGGAAGGCTTCGGAAAAGGGTTAGGGTTAGGGTTCGGGCTAGGATTACGGTTAGGGGACGGGGACGGTTTAGGGTCCAGGTGAGGGTACGACAACGGTTTAGGGGGAGCGTACGTGTGAGGGCATGGGTTAGTCTTAGCGTACGGGTTAGGATTAGGGGACGGTTAGGGGAAGGCTTCGGGGAAGGGTTAGGGTTAGGGTTCGGGCTAGGTTTAGGGTTAGGGGACGTGGAAGTTTTAGGGTCCAGGAGAGGGTACGACAACCGTTTAGGGGGAGTGTAGGTGTGAGGGCATGGGTTAGTGTTAGCGTACGGGTTAGGATTAGGGGACGGCTGAGGGGAAGGCTTCGGGGAAGGGTTAGGGTTAGGGTTCGGGCTAGGGTTAGGCTTAGGAGACGGGGACGGTTTAGGGTTCAGGTGAGGGTACGACAACGGTTTAGGGTGAGCGTACGTGTGAGGGCACGGGTTAGTGTTAGCGTACTGTTTAGGATTAGGGGACGGGTAAGGGGAAGGCTTCGGGGAAGGTTTAGTGTTAGGGTTCGGGCTAGGGTTAGGGTTAGGGGACGGGGACGGTTTAGGGTCCAGGTGAGGGTACGACAACGGTTTAGGGGGAGCATACGTGTGAGGGCACGGTTTAGTGTTAGCGTACGGGTTAGGATTAGGGGATGAGTGATTTGAAGGCTTCGGGGAAGGTTTAGGGTTAGGGTTCGGTCTAGGGTTAGGGTTAGGGGACGGGGACGGTTTAGGGTCAAGGTGAGGGTATGAAAACGTTTTACGGGGAGCATACGTGTGAGGGCATGGGTTATTGTTAGCGTACGGGTTAGGATTAGGGGACGGGTGAGGGGAAGGCTTCGGGGAAGTGTTAGGGTTAGGGTTCGGGCTAGGTTTAGGGTTAGGGGACGGGGGCGGTTTAGGGTCCAGGTGAGGGTACGACAACGGTTTAGGGGGAGCGTACGTGTGAGGGCAGGGGTTAGTGTTAGTGAACGGATTAGGATTAGGGGACGGGTGAGGGGAAGGCTTCGGGGAAGGGTTAGGGTTAGGGTTCGGGCTAGGGTTAGTGTTAGGTGATGGCGACGGTTTAGGGTCCAGGTGAGGGTACGACAACGGTTTAGGGGGAGCGTACGTGTGAGGGCACGGGTTAGTGTTAGTGTACTGGTTAGGAATAGGGGACGGGTGAGGGGAAGGCTTCGTGCAAGTGTTAGGATTAGGGTTCGGGCTAGGGTTAGTGTTAGGGGACGGGGATGGTTTACGGTCCAGGTGAGGGTACGACAACGGTTTAGGGTGAGTGTACATGTGAGGGCACGGGTTAGTGTTAGCCTACGGATTAGGATTAGGGGACGGGTGAGGGGAAGGCTTCCGGGAAGGGTTAGGGTTAGGGTTCGGGCTAGGGTTAGGCTTAGGGGACGGGGACAGCATAGGGTCTAGGAGAGGGTAGGACAACGGTTTAGGGAGAGCGTACGTGTGAGGGTACGGGTTAGTGTTAGCGTACGGGACAGGATTAGGGGACGGGTGAGGGGAAGTCTTCGGAGAAGGGTTAGAGTTAGGGTTCAGGCTAGGGTTAGGGTTAGGGGACGGGGACGGTTTAGGGTCCAGGTGAGGGTACGACAACGGTTTAGGGGGAGCGTATGTGTGAGGGCATGAGTTAGTGTTAGCGTACGGGTTAGGATTAGGGGACGGGTGAGGGTAAGGCTTCGGGAAGGTTTAGGTTTATGGTTCGGGCTAGGGTTACGGTTAGGGCACGGGGACGGTTTTGGGTCCAGGTGAGAGTACGACAACGGTTTAGGGGGAGTGTACGTGTGAGGGCACGGGTTAGTGTTAGCGTATGGGTTAGGATTAGGGGACGGGTGAGGGGAAGGCTTCGAGGAAGAGTTAGGGTTAGGGTTCGGGCTAGGATTAGGTTTAGGGGACGGGGACGGTTTAGGGTCCAGGTGAGGGTACGACAACGGTTTAGGGGTCGCGTACGTGTGAGGGCACGGGTTAGTGTTAGTGTACGGGTTAGGATTAGGGGACGGGTGAGGGGAAGGCTTCGGGGAAGTGTTAGGGTTAGGGTTCGGGCTAGGGTTAGTGTTAGGGGACAGGGAGGGTTTAGGGTCCAGGTGAGGGTACGACAAGGATTTAGGGGGAGCGTACGTGTGAGGGCACGGGTTACTGTTAGCGTACGGCTTAGGATTAGGGGACGGGTGAGTGGAAGGCTTCGGGGAAGTGTTAGGGTTCGGGTTCGGACTAGGGTTAGGGTTAGGGGATGGGGACAGTTTAGGTTCCAGGTGAGGGTATGACATCGGTTTAGGAGGAGGGCACATGTGAGGGCACGGGTTAGTGTTAGCGTACGGGTTAGGATTAGGGGACGGGTGAGGGGAAGGCTTCCGGGAAGTTTTAGGGTTAGGGTTCGGGCTAGGGTTAGGGTTAGGGGACGGGGACGGTTTAGGGTCCAGGTGAGGGTACAACCGTTTAGGGGGAGCGTACGTGTGAGGGCATGGGTTAGTGTTAGCATACGGGTTAGGATTAGGTGACGGGTGAGGGGAAGGTTTCGGGGAAAGGTTAGGGTTAGGGTTAGGGTTAGGGGACGGGGACGGTTTAGGGTCCAGGTGAGGGTACGACAACCGTTTAGGGGGAGCGTACATGTGAGGGCACGGGTTAGTGTTAGTGTACGGGTTAGGATTAGGGGACGGGTGAGGGGAAGGCTTCGGGGCAGGGTTAAGGTTATGGTTCGGGCTAGGGTTAGGGTTAGGGAATGGGGACGGTTTAGGGACCAGGTGACGGTACGACAACCTTTCACGGGGATCGTACGTGTGAGGGCACATGTTAGTTTTAGCATACGGGTTAGGATTAGGGGACGGGTGAGGGGAAGGCTTCGGGGAAGGGTTAGGGTTAGATTTCGGGCTAGGGTTAGGGTTAGGGGACGGGGACGATTTAGGGGCCAGGTGAGGGTACGACAACGGTTTAGGGGGAGCGTACGTGTGAGGGCATGGGTTAGTGTTAGCGTACGGGTTAGGATTAGGGGACGGGTGAGTGGAAGGCTTCCGGGAAGGGTTAGGTTTAGGGTTAGGGTTAGGGGACGGGGATGGTTTAGGGTCCAGGTGAGGGTACGACAACGTTTTAGGGGGAGCGTACGTGTGAGGGCACGGGTTAGTGTGAACGTACGGGTTAGGATTAGGGGACTGGTGAGGGGAAGGTATCAGGGAAGGGTTAGGGTTAGGGTTCGGGCTAGGGTTAGTGTTACGGGACGGGGACGGTTTAGGGTCCAGGTGAGGGTACGACAAATGTTTAGGGTGAGCGTACGTGTGAGACCATGGGTTAGTGTTTCCGTACGGGTTAGGATTAGGGGACGGGTGAGGGGAAGGCTTCGGGGAAGCGTTAGGGTTAGGGTTCGGGCTAGGGTTAGGGTTAGGGGACGGGGACGGTTTAGGGTCCAGGTGAGGGTACGACAACGGTTTAGGGGGAGCGTACGTGTGAGGGCACGGGTTAGTGTTAGCGTACGGGTTAGGATTACGGGACGGGTGAGGGGAAGGCTTCGAGGAAGGTTTAGGGTTAGGGTTCGAGCTAGGGTTAGGGTTAGGGGACGGGGACGGTTTAGGGTCCAGGTTAAGGTATGACAACGGTTTAGGGGGAGCGTACGTGTGAGGGCAAGGGTTAGTGTTAGCGTACGGGTTAGGATTAGGTGACCGGTGAGGGGAAGGCTTTGGGGAAAGGTTAGGGTTAGGGTTAGGGTTAGGAGACGGGGACGGTTTAGGGTCCAGGTGAGGGTACGACAACTTTTTAGGGGGAGCGTACGTGTGTGGGCACGGGTTAGTGTTAGCGTACGGGTTAGGATTAGGGGACGGTTGAGGGGAAGGCTTGGGGGAAGCGTTAGGGTTAGGGTTCGGTCTAGGGTTAGGGTTAGGGGACGGGGACGGTTTAGGGTCCAGGTGAGGGTACGACAACAGTTTAGGGGGAGCGTACGTGTGAGGGCATGGGTTAGTGTTAGCGTACGGGTTAGGATTAGGGGACGAGTGAGGGGAAGGCTTCGGAGAAGGGTTAAGGTTAGGGTTCGGGCTAGGGTTAGGGTTAGGGGACGGGGACGGTTTAGGGTCCAGGTTAAGGTATGACAACGGTTTAGGGGGAGCGTACGTGTGAGGGCAAGGGTTAGTGTTAGCGTACGGGTTAGGATTAGGTGACCGGTGAGGGGAAGGCTTTGGGGAAAGGTTAGGGTTAGGGTTAGGGTTAGGAGACGGGGACGGTTTAGGGTCCAGGTGAGGGTACGACAACGGTTTAGGGGGAGCATACGTGTGAGGGCACGGGGTAGTGTTAACGTCCGGGTTAGGATTAGGGGATGGGTGGGGGAAGGCTTCGGGGAAGGGTTAGGGTTAGGGTTCGGGCTAGGGTTAGGGTTAGGGGACAGGGACGGTGTATGGTACAGGTGAGGGTACGACAACGGTTTAGGGTGGGCGTACGTGTGAGGGCGTGGGTTAGTGTTAGCGTACGGGTTAGGATTAGGGGACGGGTGAGGGGAAGGCTTCGGGGAAGGGTTAGGGTTAGGGTTCGGGCTAGGGTTAGGGTTAGGGGACGGGGACGGTTTATGGTCCAGGTGAGGTTACGACAACGGTTTAGGGGGAGCGTACATGTGAGGGCACGGGTTAGTGTTAGTGTACGGGTTAGGATTAGGGGACGGGTGAGGGGAAGGCTTCGGGGCAGGGTTAAGGTTATGGTTCGGGCTAGGGTTAGGGTTAGGGAACGGGGACGGTTTAGGGACCAGGTGACGGTACGACAACCTTTCACGGGGATCGTACGTGTGAGGGCACATGTTAGTTTTAGCATACGGGTTAGGATTAGGGGACGGGTGAGGGGAAGGCTTCGGGGAAGGGTTAGGGTTAGATTTCGGGCTAGGGTTAGGGTTAGGGGACGGGGACGATTTAGGGGCCAGGTGAGGGTACGACAACGGTTTAGGGGGAGCGTACGTGTGAGGGCATGGGTTAGTGTTAGCGTACGGGTTAGGATTAGGGGACGGGTGAGTGGAAGGCTTCCGGGAAGGGTTAGGTTTAGGGTTAGGGTTAGGGGACGGGGATGGTTTAGGGTCCAGGTGAGGGTACGACAACGTTTTAGGGGGAGCGTATGTGTGAGGGCACGGGTTAGTGTGAACGTACGGGTTAGGATTAGGGGACTGGTGAGGGGAAGGTATCAGGGAAGGGTTAGGGTTAGGGTTCGGGCTAGGGTTAGTGTTACGGGACGGGGACGGTTTAGGGTCCAGGTGAGGGTACGACAACGGTTTAGGGTGAGCGTACGTGTGAGACCATGGGTTAGTGTTTCCGTACGGGTTAGGATTAGGGGACGGGTGAGGGGAAGGCTTCGGGGAAGCGTTAGGGTTAGGGTTCGGGCTAGGGTTAGGGTTAGCGGACGGGGACGGTTTAGGGTCCAGGTGAGGGTACGACAACGGTTTAGGGGGAGCGTACGTGTGAGGGCACGGGTTAGTGTTAGCGTACGGGTTAGGATTACGGGACGGGTGAGGGGAAGGCTTCGAGGAAGGTTTAGGGTTAGGGTTCGAGCTAGGGTTAGGGTTAGGGGACGGGGACGGTTTAGGGTCCAGGTTAAGGTATGACAACGGTTTAGGGGGAGCGTACGTGTGAGGGCAAGGGTTAGTGTTAGCGTACGGGTTAGGATTAGGTGACCGGTGAGGGGAAGGCTTTGGGGAAAGGTTAGGGTTAGGGTTAGGGTTAGGAGACGGGGACGGTTTAGGGTCCAGGTGAGGGTACGACAACTTTTTAGGGGGAGCGTACGTGTGTGGGCACGGGTTAGTGTTAGCGTACGGGTTAGGATTAGGGGACGGTTGAGGGGAAGGCTTGGGGGAAGCGTTAGGGTTAGGGTTCGGTCTAGGGTTAGGGTTAGGGGACGGGGACGGTTTAGGGTCCAGGTGAGGGTACGACAACAGTTTAGGGGGAGCGTACGTGTGAGGGCATGGGTTAGTGTTAGCGTACGGGTTAGGATTAGGGGACGAGTGAGGGGAAGGCTTCGGAGAAGGGTTAAGGTTAGGGTTCGGGCTAGGGTTAGGGTTAGGGGACGGGGACGGTTTAGGGTCCAGGTTAAGGTATGACAACGGTTTAGGGGGAGCGTACGTGTGAGGGCAAGGGTTAGTGTTAGCGTACGGGTTAGGATTAGGTGACCGGTGAGGGGAAGGCTTTGGGGAAAGGTTAGGGTTAGGGTTAGGGTTAGGAGACGGGGACGGTTTAGGGTCCAGGTGAGGGTACGACAACGGTTTAGGGGGAGCATACGTGTGAGGGCACGGGTTAGTGTTAACGTACGGGTTAGAATTAGGGGATGGGTGGGGGAAGGCTTCAGGGAAGCGTTAGGGTTAGGGTTCGGGCTACGGTTAGGGTTAGGGCACGGGGACGGTGTAGGGTACAGGTGAGGGTACGACAAAGGTTTAGGGTGAGCGTACGTGTGAGGGCATGGGTTAGTGTTAGCGTACGGGTTAGGATTAGGGGACGGGTGAGTGGAAGGCTTCGGGGAAGGGTTAGGGTTAGGGTTAGGGTTAGGGGACGGGGATGGTTTAGGGTCCAGGTGAGGGTACGACAACGTTTTAGGGGGAGCGTACGTGTGAGGGCACGGGTTAGTGTGAACGTATGGGTTAGGATTAGGGGACGGGTGAGGGGAAGGCTTCGGGGAAGGGTTAGGGTTAGGGTTCGGTCTAGGGTTAGGTTTAGGGGACGGGGACGGATTAGGGTCCAGGTGAGAGTACGACAACGGTTTAGGGGGCGCGTACGTGTGAGGGCACGGGTTAGTGTTAGCGTACGGGTTAGGATTAGGGGACGGGTGAGGGGAAGGCTTCGAGGAAGGGTTAGGGTTAGGGTTCGGGCTAGGGTTAGGGTTAGGGGATGGGGACTGTTTAGGGTCAAGGTGAGTGTATGACAACGGTTTAGGGGGAGGGTACGTGTGAGGGCACGGGTTAGTGTTAGCATATGGGTTAGGATTAGGGGACGGGTGAGGGGAAGGCTTCCGGGAAGTTTTAGGGTTAGGGTTCGGGCTAGGGTTAGGGTTAGGGGACGGGGACGGTTTAGGGTCCAGGTGAGGGTACAACCGTTTAGGGGGAGCGTACGTGTGAGGGCATGGGTTAGTGTTAGCATACGGGTTAGGATTAGGTGACGGGTGAGGGGAAGGTTTCGGGGAAAGGTTAGGGTTAGGGTTAGGGTTAGGGGACGGGGACGGTTTAGGGTCCAGGTGAGGGTACGACAACCGTTTAGGGGGAGCATACGTGTGAGGGCACGGGGTAGTGTTAACGTCCGGGTTAGGATTACGGGATGGGTGGGGGAAGGCTTCGGGGAAGGGTTAGGGTTAGGGTTCGGGCTAGGGTTAGGGTTAGGGGACAGGGACGGTGTATGGTACAGGTGAGGGTACGACAACGGTTTAGGGTGAGCGTACGTGTGAGGGCATGGGTTAGTGTTAGCGTACGGGTTAGGATTAGGGGACGGGTGAGGGGAAGGCTTCGGGGAAGGGTTAGGGTTAGGGTTCGGGCTAGGGTTAGGGTTAGGGGACGGGGACGGTTTATGGTCCAGGTGAGGTTACGACAACGGTTTAGGGGGAGCGTACATGTGAGGGCACGGGTTAGTGTTAGTGTACGGGTTAGGATTAGGGGACGGGTGAGGGGAAGGCTTCGGGGCAGGGTTAAGGTTATGGTTCGGGCTAGGGTTAGGGTTAGGGAACGGGGACGGTTTAGGGACCAGGTGACGGTACGACAACCTTTCACGGGGATCGTACGTGTGAGGGCACATGTTAGTTTTAGCATACGGGTTAGGATTAGGGGACGGGTGAGGGGAAGGCTTCGGGGAAGGGTTAGGGTTAGATTTCGGGCTAGGGTTAGGGTTAGGGGACGGGGACGATTTAGGGGCCAGGTGAGGGTACGACAACGGTTTAGGGGGAGCGTACGTGTGAGGGCATGGGTTAGTGTTAGCGTACGGGTTAGGATTAGGGGACGGGTGAGTGGAAGGCTTCCGGGAAGGGTTAGGTTTAGGGTTAGGGTTAGGGGACGGGGATGGTTTAGGGTCCAGGTGAGGGTACGACAACGTTTTAGGGGGAGCGTACCTGTGAGGGCACGGGTTAGTGTGAACGTACGGGTTAGGATTAGGGTACGGGTGAGGGGAAGGTATCAGGGAAGGGTTAGGGTTAGGGTTCGGGCTAGGGTTAGTGTTACGGGACGGGGACGGTTTAGGGTCCAGGTGAGGGTACGACAACGGTTTAGGGTGAGCGTACGTGTGAGACCATGGGTTAGTGTTTCCGTACGGGTTAGGATTAGGGGACGGGTGAGGGGAAGGCTTCGGGGAAGCGTTAGGGTTAGGGTTCGGGCTAGGGTTAGGGTTAGGGGACGGGGACGGTTTAGGGTCCAGGTGAGGGTACGACAACGGTTTAGAGGGAGCGTACGTGTGAGGGCACGGGTTAGTGTTAGCGTACGGTTTAGGATTAGGGGACGGGTGAGGGGAAGGCTTCGGGGAAGGGTTAGGGTTAGTGTACGGGCTAGGGTTAGGGTTAGGGGACGGGGACGGTTTAGGGTCCAGGTGAGGGTATGACAACGGTTTAGGGTGAGCGTACGTGTGAGGGCACGGGTTAGTGTTAGCGTACGGGTTAGGATTAGGTGACCGGTGAGGGGAAGGCTTTGGGGAAAGGTTAGGGTTAGGGTTAGGGTTAGGAGACGGGGACGGTTTAGGGTCCAGGTGAGGGTACGACAACTTTTTAGGGGGAGCGTACGTGTGTGGGCACGGGTTAGTGTTAGCGTACGGGTTAGGATTAGGGGACGGTTGAGGGGAAGGCTTGGGGGAAGCGTTAGGGTTAGGGTTCGGTCTAGGGTTAGGGTTAGGGGACGGGGACGGTTTAGGGTCCAGGTGAGGGTACGACAACAGTTTAGGGGGAGCGTACGTGTGAGGGCATGGGTTAGTGTTAGCGTACGGGTTAGGATTAGGGGACGAGTGAGGGGAAGGCTTCGGAGAAGGGTTAAGGTTAGGGTTAGGGCTAGGGTTAGGGTTAGGGGACGGGGACGGTTTAGGGTCCAGGTTAAGGTATGACAACGGTTTAGGGGGAGCGTACGTGTGAGGGCAAGGGTTAGTGTTAGCGTACGGGTTAGGATTAGGTGACCGGTGAGGGGAAGGCTTTGGGGAAAGGTTAGGGTTAGGGTTAGGGTTAGGAGACGGGGACGGTTTAGGGTCCAGGTGAGGGTACGACAACGGTTTAGGGGGAGCATACGTGTGAGGGCACGGGTTAGTGTTAACGTACGGGTTAGAATTAGGGGATGGGTGGGGGAAGGCTTCAGGGAAGCGTTAGGGTTAGGGTTCGGGCTACGGTTAGGGTTAGGGCACGGGGACGGTGTAGGGTACAGGTGAGGGTACGACAAAGGTTTAGGGTGAGCGTACGTGTGAGGGTATGGGTTAGTGTTAGCGTACGGGTTAGGATTAGGGGACGGGTGAGTGGAAGGCTTCGGGGAAGGGTTAGGGTTAGGGTTAGGGTTAGGGGACGGGGATGGTTTAGGGTCCAGGTGAGGGTACGACAACGTTTTAGGGGGAGCGTACGTGTGAGGGCACGGGTTAGTGTGAACGTATGGGTTAGGATTAGGGGACGGGTGAGGGGAAGGCTTCGGGGAAGGGTTAGGGTTAGGGTTCGGTCTAGGGTTAGGTTTAGGGGACGGGGACGGATTAGGGTCCAGGTGAGAGTACGACAACGGTTTAGGGGGCGCGTACGTGTGAGGGCACGGGTTAGTGTTAGCGTACGGGTTAGGATTAGGGGACGGGTGAGGGGAAGGCTTCGAGGAAGGGTTAGGGTTAGGGTTCGGGCTAGGGTTAGGGTTAGGGGATGGGGACGGTTTAGGGTCAAGGTGAGTGTATGACAACGGTTTAGGGGGAGGGTACGTGTGAGGGCACGGGTTAGTGTTAGCATATGGGTTAGGATTAGGGGACGGGTGAGGGGAAGGCTTCCGGGAAGTTTTAGGGTTAGGGTTCGGGCTAGGGTTAGGGTTAGGGGACGGGGACGGTTTAGGGTCCAGGTGAGGGTACAACCGTTTAGGGGGAGCGTACGTGTGAGGGCATGGGTTAGTGTTAGCATACGGGTTAGGATTAGGTGACGGGTGAGGGGAAGGTTTCGGGGAAAGGTTAGGGTTAGGGTTAGGGTTAGGGGACGGGGACGGTTTAGGGTCCAGGTGAGGGTACGACAACCGTTTAGGGGGAGCATACGTGTGAGGGCACGGGGTAGTGTTAACGTCCGGGTTAGGATTACGGGATGGGTGGGGGAAGGCTTCGGGGAAGGGTTAGGGTTAGGGTTCGGGCTAGGGTTAGGGTTAGGGGACAGGGACGGTGTATGGTACAGGTGAGGGTACGACAACGGTTTAGGGTGAGCGTACGTGTGAGGGCATGGGTTAGTGTTAGCGTACGGGTTAGGATTAGGGGACGGGTGAGGGGAAGGCTTCGGGGAAGGGTTAGGGTTAGGGTTCGGGCTAGGGTTAGGGTTAGGGGACGGGGACGGTTTATGGTCCAGGTGAGGTTACGACAACGGTTTAGGGGGAGCGTACATGTGAGGGCACGGGTTAGTGTTAGTGTACGGGTTAGGATTAGGGGACGGGTGAGGGGAAGGCTTCGGGGCAGGGTTAAGGTTATGGTTCGGGCTAGGGTTAGGGTTAGGGAACGGGGACGGTTTAGGGACCAGGTGACGGTACGACAACCTTTCACGGGGATCGTACGTGTGAGGGCACATGTTAGTTTTAGCATACGGGTTAGGATTAGGGGACGGGTGAGGGGAAGGCTTCGGGGAAGGGTTAGGGTTAGATTTCGGGCTAGGGTTAGGGTTAGGGGACGGGGACGATTTAGGGGCCAGGTGAGGGTACGACAACGGTTTAGGGGGAGCGTACGTGTGAGGGCATGGGTTAATGTTAGCGTACGGGTTAGGATTAGGGGACGGGTGAGTGGAAGGCTTCCGGGAAGGGTTAGGTTTAGGGTTAGGGTTAGGGGACGGGGACGGTTTAGGGTCCAGGTGAGTGTATGACAACGGTTTAGGGGGAGCGTACGTGTGAGGGCACGGGTTAGTGTTAGCGTATGGGTTAGGATTAGGGGACGGGTGAGGGGAAGGCTTCTGGGAAGTGTTAGCGTTAGGGTTCGGCCTAGGGTTAGGGTTAGGGGACGGGGACGGTTTAGGGTCCAGGTGAGGGTACAATTTTAGGGGGAGCGTACGTGTGAGGGCACGGGTTAGTGTTAGCGTACGGGTTAGGATTAGGGGACGGGTGACGGGAAGGCTTCGGGGAAGGGTTAGGGTTAGGTTTCGGGCTAGCGTTAGGGTTAGGGGACGGGGAAGGTTTAGGGTCCAGGTGAGGGTATGACAACGGTTTCGGCTGAGCGTATGTGTGAGATCATGGGTTAGTGTTTGCGTACGGGTAGGATTAAGGGACAGGTGAGGGGAAGGCTTCAGAGAAGGGTTAGGGTTAGGGGTCGGGCTTGGGTTAGGGTTAGGGGACGGGGATGGTTTAGGGACCAGGTGAGGTTACGACAACGGTTTAGGGGGAGCGTACGTGTGAGGGCATGTGTTAGTGTTAGCGTACTGGTTAGGATTAGAGGAAGGGTGAGTGGAAGGCTTCGGGGAAGTTTTAGGGTTAGGGTTCGGGCTAGGGTTAGGGTTAGGGGATGGGGACGGTTTAGGGTCCACGTGAGGGTATGACAACGGTTTAGGTGGAGCGTACCTGTGAGGGCATGGGTTAGTGTTAGCGTACGGGTTAGGATTAGGGGACGGGTGAGGGGAAGGCTTCTGGGAAAGGTTAGGGTTAGGGTTAGGGTTAGGGGACGGGGACGGTTTAGGGTCCAGGTGAGGGTACGACAACGGTTTAGAGGGAGCGTACGTGTGAGGGCATGGGTTAGTGTTAGCGTACGTGTTAGGATTAGGGGACAGTTGAGGGGAAGGCTTCGGGGAAGGGTTAGGGTTAGTGTTCGGTCTAGGGTTAGGGTTAGGGGACGGGGACGGTTTAGGGTCCAGGTGAGGGTACGACAACGGTATCGGGGGAGCATACGTGTGAGGGCACGGGTTAGTGTTAACGTACGCGTTAGGATTAGGGGACGGGTGCGGGGAAGGCTTCGGGGAAGGGTTAGGGTTAGGGTTCGGGCTAGGGTTAGGGTTAGGGGACGGGGACGGTTTAGGGTCCAGGTGAGGGTACGACAACGGTTTAGGGTGAGCGTACATGTGAGGGCACGGGTTAGTGTTAGCGTATGGGTTAGGATTAGGGGACAGGTGAGGGGAAGGCTTCGGGGAAGGGTTATGGTTAGGGTTCGGGCTAGGGTTAGGGTTAGGGAATGGGGACGGTTTACGGTCCAGGTGAGGTTACGACAACGGTTTAGGGGGAGCGTACATGTGAGGGCACGGGTTAGTGTTACTGTACGGGTTAGGATTAGGGGACGGGTGAGGGGAAGGCTTCGGGGAAGGGTTAAGGTTAGGGTTCGGGCTAGTGTTAGGGTTAGGGGACGGGGACGGTTTAGGGTCCAGGTGAGGGTACGACAAAGGTTTAGAGGGAGTGTACGTGTGAGGGCACGGGTTAGTGTTAGCGTACGGGTTAGGATTAGGGGACGGGTGAGGGGAAGGCTTCGGGGAAGTGTTAGGGTTAGGGTTCGGGCTAGTGTTAGGGTTACGGGTCAGGGACGGTTTAGGGTCCAGGTGAGGGTACGACAACGGTTTAAGGGGAGCGTACGTGTGGGGGCACGGGTTAGTGTTAGCGTACGGGTTAGGATTAGGGGACGGATGAGGGGAAGGCTTCGTGGAAGTGTTAGGGTTAGGGTTCGGGCTAGGGTTAGTGTTAGGGGACGGGGACGGTTTAGGGTCCAGGTGAGTGTACGACAACGGTTTAGGGGGATCGTACGTGTGAGGGCACGGGTTAGTGTTAGCGTACGGGTTAGGATTAGGGGACGGGTGAGGGGAAAGCTTCGGGGAAGGGTTAGGATTAGTGTTCGGGCTAGGGTTAGTGTTAGGGGACGGGGACGGTTTAGGGTCCAGGTGAGGTTACGACAACGGTTTAGGGGGAGCATACGTGTGAGGGCACGGGTTAGTGTTAGCGTACGGGTTAGGATTAGGGGACGGGTGAGGGGAAGGCTTAGGTGAAGGGTTAGGGTTAGGGTTCAGTCTAGGGTTAGGGTTAGGGGACAGGGACGGTTTAGGGTCCAGGTGAGGGTACGACAACGGTTTAGGGGGAGCGTACGTGTTAGGGCACGGGTTAGTGTTAACGTACGGTTTACGATTAGGGGACGGGTGAGGGGAAGGCTTCGGGGAAGGGTTAGGGTTAGGGTTCGGGCTAGGGTTAGGGTTACGGGACGTGGACGGTTTAGGGACCAGGTGAGGGTGCGACAACTGTTTAGGGGGAGCGTACGTGTAAGGGCACGGGTTAGTGTTAGCATACGGGTTAGCATAAGGGGACCGGTGAGGGTAAGGCATCGGGAAGGTTTAGGGTTAGGGTTCGGGCTAGGGTTAGGGTTAGGGGATGGGGACGGTTTAGGGTCCAGGTGAGGGTACGACAGCGGTTTAGGGGTAGCGTATGTGTGAGGGCACGGGTTAGTGTTAGCGTACGGGTTAGGATTAGGGGACGGGTGAGGGGAAGGCTTCGGGCAAGGGTTAGGTTTAGGGTTCGGGCTAGGGTTAGGTTTAGGGGACGTGGACGGTTTAGGGTCAAGGAGAGGGTATGACAACCGTTTAGGGGGAGCGTACGTGTGAGGGCACGGGTTAGTGTTAGCGTACGGGTTAGGATTAGGGGACGGGTGAGGGGAAGGCTTCGGGGAAGGGTTAGGGTTAGGTTTCGGGCTAGGGTTAGGGTTAGGGGACGGGGACAGTTTAGTGTCCAGGTGAGGGTACGACAACGGTTTAGGGGGAGCGTACGTGTGAGGGCACGGGTTAGTGTTAGCGTACGGGTTAGGATTACGGGACGGGTGAGGGGAAGGCTTCTGGGAAGTGTTAGCGTTAGGGTTCGGGCTAGGGTTAAGGTTAGGGGACGGGGACGGTTTAGGGTCCAGGTGAGGGTAGGGTTAGGGTTAGTGGGAGCGTACGTGTGAGGGCACGGGTTAGTGTTAGCGTACGGGTTAGGATTAGGGGACGGGTGAGGGGAAGGCTTCGGACAAGGGTTAGGGTTAGGGTTCGGGCTAGGATTACGGTTAGGGGACGCGGAGGGTTTAGGGTCCAGGTGAGGGTACGACAATGGATTAGGGGGAGCGTACGTGTGAGGGCACGGGTTAGAGTTAGCGTACGGGTTAGGATTAGGGGACGGGTGAGGGGAAGGCTTCGGGGAAGTGTTAGGGTTAGGGTTCGGACTAGGGTTAGGGTTAGGGGACGGGGACGGTTTAGGGTCCAGGTGACGGTACGACAACGGTTTAGGGGGAGCGTACGTGTGAGGGCATGGGTTAGTCTTAGCGTACGGGTTAGGATTAGGGGACGGGTGAGGGGAAGGCTTCGGGGAACGGTTAGGGTTAGGGTTCGGGCTAGGGTTAGGGTTAGGGGACGGGGACGGTTTAGGGTCCAGGTGACGGTACGACAACCGTTTAGGGGGAGTGTACGTGTGAGGGCATGGGTTAGTCTTAGCGTACGGGTTAGGATTAGGGGACGGCTGAGGGGAAGGCTTCGGGGAAGGGTTAGGGTTAGGGTTCGGGCTAGGGTTAGGGTTAGGGGACGGGGAGGGTTTAGGGTCCAGGTGAGGGTACGACAATGGTTTAGGGTGAGCGTACGTGTGAGAGCACGGGTTAGTGTTAACGTACGGCTTAGGATTAGGGTACGGGTGAGGGGAAGTCTTCGGGGACGGGTTAGGGTTAGGTTTCCGGCTAGGGTTAGGGTTAGGGGACCGGGATGGTTTAGGGTCCAGGTGAGGGTATGACAACGCTTTAGGGGTTAGCGTACGTGTGAAGGCACGGGTTAGTGTTAGCGTACTGGTTAGGATTAGAGGACGGGGGAGGGGAAAGCTTCGGGGAAGGTTTAGGGTTAGGGTTCGGGCTAGGGTTAGGGTTAGGGGACGGGGACGGTTTAGGGTCCAGGTGAGTTTACGAAAACCGTTTTGGGGGAGCGTAGGTATGAGGGCACGGGTTAATGTTAGCGTATGGGTTAGTATTAGTGGACGGGTGAGGGGAAGGCTTCGGGGAAGGGTTAGGGTTAGGGTTCGGGTTAGGCTTAGGGTAGAGGACGGGGATGGTTTAGGGTCCAGGTGAGGGTACGACAACCGTTTAGGAGGAGGGTACGTGTGAGGGTACGGGTTAGTGTTAGCGTACGGTTTACGATTAGGGGACGGGTGAGGGGAAGGCTTCGCGGAAGGGTTTGGGTTAGGATTCAGGCTAGAGTTAGGTTTAGGGGACGGGGACGGTTTAGAGTCCAGGTGAGGGTACGACCACGCTTTAGGGGGAGCGTACGTTTTAGGGCACAGGTTAGTGTTAGCTTCCGGTTAGGAATAGGGGACGGTTGAGGGGAAGGCATCGGGGAAGGGTTAGGGTTAGGGTTCGGGCTAGGGTTAGGGTTAGGGGACGGGGAGGGTTTAGGGTCCAGGTGAGCGTACGACAACGTTTTAGGGGGAGCGTACGTGTGAGGGCATGGGTTAGTGTTAGCGTACGGGTTAGGATTAGGGGACGGCTGAGGGGAAGGCTTCGGTGAAGGGTTAGTGTTAGGGTTCGGGCTAGGGTTAGGGTTAGGGGACGGGGACGGTTTAGGGTCCAGGTGAGTGTACAACGACGGTTTAGGGGGAGCATACGTGTGAGGGCACGGGTTAGTGTTAGCGTACGTGTTAGGATTAGGGGACGGTTGGGGGAAGGCTTCGGGGAAGTGTTAGGGTTAGTGTTCGGACTTGGGTTAGGGTTAGGGGACGGGGAGGGTTTAGGGTCCAGGTGAGAGAACGACAACGGTTTAGGGGGATCGTACGTGTGAGGGAACGGGTTAGTGTTAGCGTACGGGTTAGGATTAGGGGAAAGGTGAGGGGAAGGTTTCCGGGAAGTGTTAGGGTTAGGGTTCGGGCTAGGGCTAGGGTTAGGGGACGTGGACAGTTTAGGGTCCAGGAGAGGGTACGACAATCGTTTAGGGGGAGCGTAGGTGTGAGGGCACGGGTTAGTGTTAGCGTACGGGTAAGGATTAGGGGACGGGTGAGGGGAAGGCTTCGGGGAAGGGTTAGGGTTAGGGTTCGGGCTAGGTTTAGGGTTAGGGGACGGGGGCGGTTTAGGGTCCAGGTGAGGGTACGACAACGGTTTAGGGGGAGCGTACGTGTGAGGGCACGGGTTAGTGTTAGTGAACGGATTAGGATTAGGGGACGTGTGAAGGGAAGGCTTCGGGGAAGGGTTAGGGTTAGGGTTTTGGTTAGGGTTAGAATTAGGGGACGGGAACGGTTTAGGGTCCAGGTGAGGGTACGAAAACGTTTACGGGGAGCGTACGTGTGAGGGCATGGGTTATTGTTAACGTACGGGTTAGGATTAGGGGACGGGTGAGGGGAAGGCTTCGGGGAAGGGTTAGGGTTAGGGTTCGGGCTAGGTTTAGGGTTAGGGGACGGGGGTGGTTTAGGGTCCAGGTGAGGGTACGACAACGGTTTAGGGTGAGCGTACGTGTGAGGGCACGGGTTAGTGTTAGCGTACGGGTTAGGATTAGGGGACGGGTGAGGGGAAGGCTTCGGGGAAGGGTTAGGGTTAGGGTTCGGGCTAGGGTTAGGGTTAGGGAATGGGGACGGTTTACGGTCCAGGTGAGGTTACGACAACGGTTTAGGGGGAGCGTACATGTGAGGGCACGGGTTAGTGTTACTCTACGGGTTAGGATTAGGTGACGGGTGAGGGGAAGGCTTCGGGGAAGTGTTAAGGTTAGGGTTCGGGCTAGTGTTAGAGTTAGGGGACGGGGACGGTTTAGGGTCCAGGTGAGGGTACGAAAACGGTTTAAAGGGAGTGTACGTGTGAGGGCACGGGTTAGTGTTAGCGTACGGGTTAGGATTAGGGGACGGGTGAGGGGAAGGATTCGGGGAAGTTTTAGGGTTAGGGTTCGGGCTAGTGTTAGGGTTACGGGTCAGGGACGGTTTAGGGTCCAGGTGAGGGTACGACAACGGTTTAAGGGGAGCGTACGTGTGGGGGCACGGGTTAGTGTTAGCGTACGGGTTAGGATTAGGGGACGGGTGAGGGGAAGGCTTCGGGGAAGGGTTAGGGTTAGTGTTCGGGCTAGGGTTAGGGTTAGGGGATGGGGACGGTTTAGGGTCCAGGTGAGGGTGCGACAACTGTTTAGGGGGAGCGTACGTGTAAGGGCATGGGTTAGTGTTAGCATACGGGTTAGGATTAGGGGACCGGTGAGGGTAAGGCTTCGGGAAGGTTTAGGGTTAGGGTTCGGGCTAGGGTTAGGGTTAGGGGATGGGGACGGTTTAGGGTCCAGGTGAGGGTACGACAGCGGTTTAGGGGTAGCGTATGTGTGAGGGCATGGGTTAGTCTTAGCGTACGGGTTAGGATTAGGGGACGGGTGAGGGGAAGGCTTCGGGGAACGGTTAGGGTTAGGGTTCGGGCTAGGGTTAGGGTTAGGGGACGTGGAAGGTTTAGGGTCCAGGAGAGGGTACGACAACCGTTTAGGGGGAGTGTAGGTGTGAGGGCACGGGTTAGTGTTAGCGTACGGGTTAGGATTACGGGACGGGTGAGGGGAAGGCTTCGGGGAAGGGTTAGGGTTAGGGTTCAGGCTAGGGTTAGGGTTAGGGGACGGGGAGTGTTTAGGGTCCAGGTGAGGGTACGACAATGGTTTAGGGTGAGCGTAAGTGTGAGAGCACGGGTTAGTGTTAACGTACGGGTTAGGATTAGGGTACGGGTGAGAGGAATTCTTCGGGGACGGGTTAGGGTTAGGTTTCCGGCTAGGGTTAGGGTTAGGGGACCGGGATGGTTTAGGGTCCAGGTGAGGGTACGACCACGCTTTAGGGGGAGCGTACGTTTGAGGGCACAGGTTAGTGTTAGCTTCCGGTTAGGAATAGGGGACGGTTGAGGGGAAGGCATCGGGGAAGGGTTAGGGTTAGGGTTCGGGCTAGGGTTAGGGTTAGGGGACGGGGAGAATTTAGGGTCCAGGTGAGCGTACGACAACGTTTTAGGGGGAGCGTACGTGTGAGGGCATGGGTTAGTGTTAGCGTATGGGTTAGGATTAGGGGACGGCTGAGGGGAAGGCTTCGGGGAAGGGTTAGTGTTAGGGTTCGGGCTAGGGTCAGGGTTAGGGGACGGGGACGGTTTAGGGTCCAGGTGAGTGTACAACGACGGTTTAGGGGGAGCATACGTGTGAGGGCACGGGTTAGTGTTACCGTACGGGTTAGGATTAGGGGACGGTTGGGGGAAGGCTTCGGGGAAGTGTTAGGGTTAGGGTTCGCACTTGGGTTAGGGTTAGGGGACGGGGAGGGTTTAGGGTCCAGGTGAGAGCACGACAACGGTTTAGGGGGAGCGTACGTGTGAGGGAACGGGTTAGTGTTAGCGTACGGGTTAGGATTAGGGGAAAGGTGAGGGGAAGGCTTCGGGGAAGTGTTAGGGTTAGGGTTCGGGCTAGGGCTAGGGTTAGGGGACGTGGACGGTTTAGGGTCCAGGAGAGGGTACGACAATCGTTTAGGGGGAGCGTAGGTGTGAGGGCACGGGTTAGTGTTAGCGTACGGGTAAGGATTAGGGAACGGGTGAGGGGAAGGCTTCGGGGAAGGGTTAGGGTTAAGGTTCGGGCTAGGTTTAGGGTTAGGGGACGGGGGCGGTTTAGGGTCCAGGTGAGGGTACGACAACGGTTTAGGGGGAGCGTACGTGTGAGGGCACGGGTTAGTGTTAGTGAACGGATTACGATTAGGGGACGTGTGAAGGAAAGGCTTCGGGGAAGGGTTAGGGTTAGGGTTTTGGTTAGGGTTAGAATTAGGGGACGGGAACGGTTTAGGGTCCAGGTGAGGGTACGAAAACGTTTTACGGGGAGCGTACGTGTGAGGGCACGGGTTAGTGTTACCGTACTGGTTAGGATTAGGGGAAGGGTGAGGAGAAGGCTTCGGGGAAGGGTTAGGTTTAGGGTTCATGCTAGGGTTAGAGTTAGGAGATGGGGACGGTTTAGGGTTCAGGTGAGGGTACGACAACGGTTTAGGGTGAGCGTACGTGTGAGGGCATCGGTTATTGTTAGCGTACGGGTTAGGATTAGGGGAAGGGTGAGGAGAAGGCTTCGCGGAAGGGTTAGGGTTAGATTTCGGGCTAGGGTTAGGGTTAGGGGATGGGGACGATTTAGGGGCCAGGTGAGGGTACGACAACGGTTTAGGGGGAGCGTACGTGTGAGGGCATGGGTTAGTGTTAGCGTACGGGTTAGGATTAGGGGACGGGTGAGTGGAAGGCTTCCGGGAAGGGTTAGGTTTAGGGTTAGGGTTAGGGGACGGGGATGGTTAGGGTCCAGGTGATGGTACGACAACGTTTTAGGGGGAGCGTACGTGTGAGGGCACGGGTTACTGTGAACGTACGGGTTAGGATTAGGGGACGGGTGAGGGGAAGGTATCAGGGAAGGGTTAGGGTTAGGGATCGGGCTAGGGTTAGTGTTACGGGACGGGGACGGTTTAGGGTCCAGGTGAGGGTACGACAACGGTTTAGGGTGAGCGTACGTGTGAGACCATGGGTTAGTGTTTCCGTACGGGTTAGGATTAGGGGACGGGTGAGGGGAAGGCTTCGGGGAAGGGTTAGGGTTAGGGTTCGGGCTAGGGTTAGGGTTAGGGGACGGGGACGGTTTAGGGTCCAGGTGAGGGTACGACAACGGTTTAGAGGGAGCGTACGTGTGAGGGCACGGGTTAGTGTTAGCGTACGGGTTAGGATTAGGGGACGGGTGAGGGGAAGGCTTCGGGGAAGGGTTAGGGTTAGTGTACGGGCTAGGGTTAGGGTTATGGGACGGGGACGGTTTAGGGTCCAGGTGAGGGTATGACAACGGTTTAGGGTGAGCGTACGTGTGAGGGCACGCGTTAGTGTTAGTGTACGGGTTAGGATTAGGGGACGGGTGAGGGGAAGGCTTCGGGGAAGGGTTAGGGTTAGGGTTCGGGCTAGGGTTAGGGTTAGGGTACGGGGAAGATTTACGGTCCAGATGAGGTTACGACAACGGTTTAGGGGGAGCGTACATGTGAGGGCATGGGTTAGTGTTAGTGTACGGGTTAGGATTAGGGGACGGGTGAGGGGAAGGCTTCCGGGAAGGGTTAAGGTTAGGGTTCGGGCTAGGGTTAGGGTTAGGGGACGGGGACGGTTTAGGGTCCAGGTGAGGGTACGACAACGGTTCACGTGAAGCGTACGTGTGAGGGCACGTGTTAGTATTAGCATACGGGTTAGGATTAGGGGACGGGTGAGGGGAAGGCTTCGGGGAAGGGTTATGGTTAGTGTTCGGGCTAGGGTTAGGGTTAGGGGACGGGGACGATTTAGGGTCCAGGTGAGGGTACGACAACGGTTTAGGGGGAGCATACGTGTGAGGGTATGGGTTAGTGTTAGCGTACGGGTTAGGATTAGGGGACGTGTGAGAGGAAGGCTTCGGGGAAGTGTTAGGGTTAAGGTTCGGGCTAGGGTTAGGTTTAGGGGTCAGGGACGGTTTAGAGTCCAGGTGAGGGTACGACAACGGTTTAGGGGGAGCGTACGTGTGAGGGCACGGTTTAGTGTTAGCGTACGTGTTAGGATTAGGGGACGGGTGAGCGGAAGGCTTCGAGGAAGGGTTAGGGTTAGGATTCGGGCTAGGGTTAGGGTTAGGGGACGGGGACGGTTTAGGGTCCAGGTGAGTGTATGACAACGGTTTAGAGGGAGCGTACGTGTGAGGGCACGGGTTAGTGTTAGCGTATGGGTTAGGATTAGGGGACGGGTGAGGGGAAGGCTTCGGGGAAGTTTTAGGGTTAGGGTTCGGGCTAGGGTTAGGGTTAGGGGACGGGGACGGTTTAGGGTCCAGGTGAGGGTACAATTTTAGGGGGAGCGTACGTGTGAGGGCACGGGTTAGTGTTAGCGTACGGGTTAGGATTAGGGGACGGGTGACGGGAAGGCTTCGGGGAAGGGTTAGGGTTAGGTTTCGGGCTAGTGTTAGGGTTAGGGGACGGGGAAGGTTTAGGGTCCAGGTGAGGGTACGACAACGGTTTAGGGGGAGCGTACGTGTTAGGGCATGGGTTAGTGTTTGCGTACGGGTTAGGATTAAGGGACAGGTGAGGGGAAGGCTTCAGAGAAGGGTTAGGGTTAGGGGTCGGGCTAGGGTTAGGGTTAGGGGACGGGGATGATTTAGGGACCAGGTGAGGGTACGACAACGGTTTAGGGGGAGCGTACGTGTGAGGGCATGGGTTAGTGTTAGCGTACTGGTTAGGATTAGAGGAAGGGTGAGTGGAAGGCTTCCGGGAAGGGTTAGGGTTAGGGTTAGGGTTAGGGGACGGGGACGGTTTAGGGTCCAGGTGAGGGTACGACAACAGTTTAGGGGGAGCGTACGTGTGAGGGCACGGGTTAGTGTTAGCGTACGGGTTAGGATTAGGGGACGGGTGAGGGGAAGGCTTCGGAGAAGGGTTAGGGTTAGGTTTCGGGCTAGGGTTAGGGTTAGGGGATGGGGACGGTTTAGGGTCCACGTGAGGGTATGACAACGGTTTAGGGGGAGCGTACCTGTGAGGGCATGGGTTAGTGTTAGCGTACGGGTTAGGATTAGGGGACGGGTGAGGGGAAGGCTTCTGGGAAAGGTTAGGGTTAGGGTTAGGGTTAGGGGACGGGGACGGTTTAGGGTCCATGTGAGGGTACAACAACGGTTTAGAGGGAGCGTACGTGTGAGGGCACGGGTTAGTGTTAGCGTATGTGTTAGGATTAGGGGACAGTTGAGGGGAAGGCTTCGGGGAAGGGTTAGGGTTAGTGTTCGGTCTAGGGTTAGGGTTAGGGGACGGGGACGGTTTAGGGTCCAGGTGAGGGTACGACAACGGTTTCGGGGGAGCATACGTGTGAGGGCACGGGTTAGTGTTAACGTACGCGTTAGGATTAGGGGATGGGTGCGGGGAAGGCTTCGGGGAAGGGTTAGGGTTAGGGTTCGGGCTAGGGTTAGGGTTAGGGGACGGGGACGGTTTAGGGTCCAGGTGAGGGTACGACAACGGTTTAGGGTGAGCGTACGTGTGAGGGCACGGGTTAGTGTTAGCGTACGGGTTAGGATTAGGGGACGGGTGAGGGGAAGGCTTCGGGGAAGGGTTAGGGTTAGGGTTCGGGCTAGGGTTAGGGTTAGGGAATGGGGACGGTTTACGGTCCAGGTGAGGTTACGACAACGGTTTAGGGGGAGCGTACATGTGAGGGCACTGGTTAGTGTTAGTGTACGGGTTAGGATTAGGGGACGGGTGAGGGGAAGGCTTTGGTGAAGGGTTAGGGTTAGGGTTCGGTCTAGGGTTAGGGTTAGGGGACGGGGACTGTTTAGGGTCCAGGTGAGGGTACGACAACGGTTTAGGGGGAGCGTACGTGTGAGGGCACGGGTTAGTGTTAACGTACGGTTTACGATTAGGGGACGGGTGAGGGGAAGGCTTCGGGGAAGGGTTAGTGTTAGGGTTCGGGCTAGGGTTAGGGTTAGGGGACGGGGACGGTTTAGGGTCCAGGTGAGGGTGCGACAACTGTTTAGGGGGAGCGTACGTTTAAGGGCACGGGTTAGTGTTAGCTTACGGGTTAGGATTAGGGGACGGGTGAGGGTAAGGCTTCGGGAAGGTTTAGGGTTAGGGTTCGGGCTAGGGTTAAGGTTAGGGGACGGGGACGGTTTAGGGTCCAGGTGAGGGTAGGGTTAGGGTTAGTGGGAGCGTACGTGTGAGGGCATGGGTTAGTGTTAGCGTACGGGTTAGGATTAGGGGACGGGTGAGGGGAAGGCTTCGGACAAGGGTTAGGGTTAGGGTTCGGGCTAGGATTACGGTTAGGGGACGGGGACGGTTTAGGGTCCAGGTGAGGGTACGACAACGGATTAGGGGGAGCGTACGTGTGAGGGCACGGGTTAGTGTTAGCGTACGGGTTAGGATTAGGGGACGGGTGAGGGGAAGGCTTCGGGGAAGTGTTAGGGTTAGGGTTCGGACTAGGGTTAGGGTTAGGGGACGGGGACGGTTTAGGGTCCAGGTGACGGTACGACAACGGTTTAGGGGGAGCGTACGTGTGAGGGCATGGGTTAGTCTTAGCGTACGGGTTAGGATTAGGGGACGGGTGAGGGGAAGGTATCAGGGAAGGGTTAGCGTTAGGGATCGGGCTAGGGTTAGTGTTACGGGACGGGGACGGTTTAGGGTCCAGGAGAGGGTACGACAACCGTTTATGGGGAGTGTAGGTGTGAGGGCACGGGTTAGTGTTAGCATACGGGTTAGGATTACGGGACGCGTGAGGGGAAGGCTTCGGGGAAGGGTTAGGGTTAGGGTTCAGGCTAGGGTTAGGGTTAGGGGACGGGGACGGTTTAGGGTCAAGGTGAGGGTACGACAACGCTTTAGGGGGAGCGTACGTGTGAGGGCATGGGTTAGTGTTAGCGTACTGGTTAAGATTAGAGGACGGGTGAGGGGAAAGCTTCGGGGAAGGTTTAGGATTAGGGTTCGAGCTAGGGTTAGGGTTAGGGGACGGGGACGGTTTAGGGTCCAGGTGAGTTTACGAAAACCGTTTTGGGGGAGCGTAGGTGTGAGGGCACGGGTTAGTGTTAGCGTATGGGTTAGTATTAGTGGACGGGTGAGGGGAAGGCTTCGGGGAAGGGTTAGGGTTAGGGTTCGGGTTAGGCTTAGGGTAGGGGACGGGGACGGTTTAGGGTACAGGTGAGGGTACGACAACCGTTTAGGAGGAGGGTACGTGTGAGGGCACGGGTTAGTGTTAGCGTACGGTTTACGATTAGGGGACGGGTGAGGGGAAGGCTTCGCGGAAGGGTTAGGGTTAGGATTCGGGCTAGAGTTAGGTTTAGGGGACGGGGACGGTTTAGAGTCCAGGTGAGGGTACGACCACGCTTTAGGGGGAGCGTACGTTTGAGGGCACAGGTTAGTGTTAGCTTCCGGTTAGGAATAGGGGACGGTTGAGGGGAAGGCTTCGGGGAAGGGTTAGTGTTAGGGTTCGGGCTAGGGTTAGGGTTAGGGGACGGGGACGGTTTAGGGTCCAGGTGAGTGTACGACGACGGTTTAGGGGGAGCGTACGTGTGAGGGCATGGGTTAGTGTTAGCGTACGGGTTAGGATTAGGGGACGGTTGGGGGAAGGCTTCGGGGAAGTGTTAGGGTTAGGGTTCGGACTTGGGTTAGGGTTAGGGGACGGGGAGGGTTTAGGGTCCAGGTGAGAGCACGACAACGGTTTAGGGGGAGCGTACGTGTGAGGGAACGGGTTAGTGTTAGCGTACGGGCTAGGATTAGGGGAAAGGTGAGGGGAAGGCTTCGGGCAAGTGTTAGGGTTAGGGTTCGGGCTAGGGTTAGGGTTAGGGGACGGGGACGGTTTAGGGTCCAGGTGAGGGTACGACAACGGTTTAGGGGGAGCATACGTTTGAGGGCACGGGTTAGTGTTAGCGTACGGGTTAGGATTAGGGGACGAGTGAGTTGAAGGCTTCGGAGAAGGTTTAGGGTTAGGGTTCGGTCTAGGGTTAGGGTTAGGGGCCGGGGACGGTTTAGGGTCCAGGTGAGGGTACGACAACGGTTTAGGGGGAGCGTACGTGTGTGGGCACGGGTTAGTGTTAGCGTACGGGTTAGGATTAGGGGACGGGTGAGGGGAAGGCTTCGGGGAAGGGTTAGGGTTAGGGTTCGGGCTAGGGTTAGGGTTAGGGGACGGGGACAGTTTAGGGTCCAGGTGAGGGTACGAAAACGTTTTACGGGGAGCGTACGTGTGAGGGCATGGGTTATTGTTAGCGTACGGGTTAGGATTAGGGGACGGGTGAGGGGAAGGCTTCGGGGAAGGGTTAGGGTTAGGTTTCGGGCTAGGTTTAGGGTTAGGGGACGGGGGCGGTTTAGGGTCCAGGTGAGGGTACGACAACGGTTTAGGGGGAGCGTACGTGTGAGGGCACGGTTTAGTGTTACCGTACTGGTTAGGATTAGGGGAAGGGTGAGGAGAAGGCTTCGGGGAAGGGTTAGGTTTAGGGTTCGTGAAGGGTTAGGGTTAGGGGACGGGGACGGTTTAGGGTCCAGGTGAGGGTACGACAACGTTTTACGGGGAGCGTACGTGTGAGGGCATGGGTTATTGTTAGCGTACGGGTTAGGATTAGGAGACGGGTGAGGGGAAGGCTTCGGGGAAGGGTTAGGTTTAGGGTTTTGGTTAGGGTTAGAATTAGGGGACGGGGACGGTTTAGGTTCCAGGTGAGGGTATGACAACTGTTTAGGGGGAGCGTACGTTTGAGGGCACGCGTTAGTGTTACCGTACTGGTTAGGATTAGGGGAAGTGTGAGGAGAAGGCTTCGGGGAAGGGTTAGGTTTAGGGTTCGTGAAGGGTTAGGGTTAGGGGACGGGGACGGTTTAGGGTCCAGGTGAGGGTACGACAACGGTTTAGGGTGAGCGTACGTGTGAGGGCATGGGTTATTGTTAGAGTACGGGTTAGGATTAGGGGACGGGTGAGGGGAAGGCTTCGGGGAAGGGTTAGGGTTAGGGTTCGGGCTAGGGTTAGTGTTACGGGACGGGGCCAGTTTAAGGTCCAGGTGAGGGTACGACAATAGTTTAGGTGGAGCGTACGTGTGAGGGCACAGGTTGGTATTAGCGTAGTGGTTACGATTAGGGGACGGGTGAAGGGAAGGCTTCGGGGAAGGATTAGGGTTAGGGTTCGGGCTAGGGTTAAGGTTAGGGGACGGGGACAGTTTAGGGTCCAGGTGAGGGTAGGGTTAGGGTTAGTGGGAACGTACGTGTGAGGGCACGGGTTAGTGTTAGCATACGGGTTAAGATTAGGAGACGGGTGAGGGGAAGGCTTCGGGGAAGGGTTAAGTTTAGGGTTCGGGCTAAGCTTAGTGTTAGGGGACGGGGACGGTTTAGGGTCCAGGTGAGGGTACGACAACGGTTTAGGGGGAGCGTACATGTGAGGGCACGGGTTAGTGTTAGCATACTGGTTAGGAATAAGGTACGGGTGAGGGGAAGGCTTCGGGGAAGTGTTAGGGTTAGGGTTCGGGCTAGTGTTAGTCTTAGGGGATGGGGACGGTTTAGGGTCCAGGTGAGGGTACGACAACGCTTTAGAGGGAGCGTACGTGTGAGGGCACGGGTTAGTGTTAGCGTACAGGTTAGGATTAGGGCACGGTGAGGGGAAGGCTTAGGGGAAGGGTTATGGTTAGGGTTCGGGCTAGGGTTAGTGTTAGGTGATGGCGACGGTTTAGGGTCCAGGTGAGGGTACGACAACGGTTTAGGGGGAGCGTACGTGTGAGGGCACGGGTTAGTGTTAGCGTACTGGTTAGGATTAGGGGACAGGTGAGGGGAAGGCTTCGTGGAAGGGTTAGGGTTAAGGTTCGGGCTAGGGTTAGTGTTAGGGGACTGGGACGGTTTACGGTCCAGGTGAGGGTACGACAACGGTTTAGGGGGAGCGTACATGTGAGGGCACGGGTTAGTGTTAGCGTACGGGTTAGGATTAGGGGACGGGTGAGGGGAAGGCTTCCGGGAAGGGTTAGGGTTAGTGTTCGCGCTAGGGTTAGGCTTAGGGGACGGGGACAGCATAGGGTCTAGGTGAGGGTAGCACAACGGTTTAGGGGGAGCGTATGTGTGAGGGTACGGGTTAGTGTTAGCGTACGGGACAGGATTAGGGGACGGGTGAGGGGAAGTCTTCGGAGAAGGGTTAGAGTTAGGGTTCAGGCTAGGGTTAGGGTTAGGGGACGGGGACGTTTTAGGGTCCAGGTGAGGGTACGACAACGGTTTAGGGGGAGCGTATGTGTGAGGGCATGAGTTAGTGTTAGCGTATGGGTTAGGATTAGGGTACGGGTGAGGGTAAGGCTTCGGGAAGGTTTAGGTTTATGGTTCGGGCTAGGGTTAGGGTTAGGGGACGGGGACGGTTTAGGGTCCAGGTGAGAGTACGACAACGGCTTAGGGGGAGCATACGTGTGAGGGCACGGGTTAGTGTTAGCGTACGGGTTAGGATTAGGGGACGGGTGAGGGGAAGGCTTCGGGGAAGGGTTAGGGTTAGGGTTCGGGCTCTGGTTAGGGTTAGGGTACGGGGACCGTTTAGGGTCCAGGTGAGTGTACGACAACGGTTTAGGGGGAGCGTACATGTGAGGGCACGGGTTTGTGTTAGCGTACGGTTTAGGATTAGGGGACGGGTTAGTGGAAGGCTTCGGGGAAGGTTTAGGGTTAGGGTTCGGGCTAGGGTTAAGGTTAGGGGACGGGGACGGTTTAGGGTCCAGGTGAGTGTACGACAACGGTTTAGGGTGAGCGTACGTGTGAGGGCACGGGTTAGAGTTAGCGTACTGGTTAGGATTAGGGGACGGGTGAGGTGAAGGCTTCGGGGAAGTGTTAGGGTTAGGGTTCCGGCTAGGGTTAGGGTTAGGGGACGGGAACGGTTTAGGCTCCAGGTGAGGGTACGACAACGGTTTAGGGGGAGCATACGTGTGAGGGCATGGGTTAGTGTTAGCGTACGGGTTAGGATTAGGTGACGAGTGAGTTGAAGGTTTCGGGGAAGGGTTAGGGTTAGGGTTCGGTCTAGGGTTAGGGTTAGGGGACGGGGATGGTTTAGGGTCCAGGTGAGGGTACGACAACGGTTTAGGGGGAGCGTACGTGTGTGGGCACGGGTTAGTGTTAGCGTACGGGTTAGGATTAGGGGAGGGGTGAGGGGAAGGCTTCGGGGAAGGGTTAGGGTTAGGTTTCAGGCTAGGGTTAGGGTTAGGGGACGGGGACGGTTTAGGGTCCAGGTGAGGGTACGACAACGGTTTAGAGGGAGCGTACGTGTGAGGGCACAGGTTAGTGTTAGCGTACGGGTTAGGATTAGGGGACGGGTGAGGGGAAGGCTTCGGGGAAGTGTTAGGTTTAGGGTACGGGCTAAGGTTAGTGTTAGGGTTTGGGGATGGTTTAGGGTTCAGGTGAGGGTACGACAACGGTTTAGGGGAAGCGTACGTGTGAGGGCACGGGTTAGTGTTAGCGTACGGGTTAGGATTAGGGGACGGGTGAGGGTAAGGCTTTGGGGAAGGGTTAGGGTTAGGGTTCGGGCTAGGGTTAGGGTTAGGGGACGGGGACGCTTTTGGGTCCAGGTGAGGGTACGACAACGGTTTAGGGGGAGCGTACGTGTGAGGGCACGGGTTAGTGTTAACGTACGGGTTAGGATTAGGGGATGGGTGAGTGGAAGGCTTCGGGAACGTTTAGGGTTAGGATTCGGGTTACGGTTAGGGTTAGGGGACGGGGACGGTTTAGGGTCCAGGTGAGGGTACGACAACGGTTTAGGGGAGCGTACGTGTGAGGGCACGGGTTATGGTTAGCGTACGGGTTAGGATTAGGGGACGGTTGAGGGGAAGACTTCGGGGAAGTGTTAGGGTTAGGGTTCGGGCTAGGGTTAGGGTTAGGGGACGGGGATGGTTTAGGGTCCAGGTGAGGGTACGACAACGGTTTAGGGGGAGCGTACATGTGAGGGCACGGGTTAGTGTTAGCGTACGGGTTAGGATTAGGGGACGGGTGAGCGGAAGGCTTCCGGGAAGGGTTAGGGTTAGGGTTCGGGCTAGGGTTAGGCTTAGGGGACGGGGACAGCTTAGGGTCTAGGTGAGGGTACGACAACGGTTTAGGGGGAGCGTACGTGTGAGGGCACGGGTTAGTGTTAGCGTACGGGATAGGATTAGGGGACGGGTGAGGGGAAGTCTTCGGAGAAGGATTAGGATTAGGGTTCGGGCTAGGGTTAGTGTTAGGGGACGGGGACGGTTTAGGGTCCAGGTGAGGGTTCGACAACGGTTTAGGGGGCGCGTACGTGTGAGGGCACGGGTTAGTGTTAGCGTACGGGTTAGGATTAGGGGACGGGTGAGGGGAAGGCTTAGGGGAAGGGTTATGGTTAGGGTTCGGGCTAGTGTTAGTGTTAGGGGATGGCAACGGTTTAGGGTCCAGGTGAGGGCACGACAACGGTTCAGGGGTAGCGTACGTGTGAGGGCACGGGTTAGTGTTAGCGTACAGGTTAGGATTAAGGGACGGGTGAGGGGAAGGCTTCGTGGAAGGGTTAGGGTTAGGGTTCGGGCTAGGGTTAGGATTAGGGGACGGGGACGGTTTAGGGTCCAGGTGAGGGTATGACAACGGATTAGGGGGAGCGTACGTGTGAGGGCACGGGTTAGTGTTAGCGTACGGGTTAGGATTAGGGGACGGGTGAGGGGAAGGCTTCGGGGAAGGGTTAGGGTTAGGGTTTCGGCTAGGGTTAAGGTTAGGGGACGGGGACGGTTTAGGGTCCAGGTGAGGGTAGGGTTAGGGTTAGTGGGAGCGTACATGTGAGGGCACGGGTTAGTGTTAGCGTACGGCTTAGGATTAGGGGACGGGTGAGGGGAAGGCTTCGGGGAAGTGTTAGGGTTAGGGTTCCGGCTAGGGTTAGGGTTAGGGGACGGGGACGGTTTAGGTTCCAGGTGAGGGTACGACATCGGTTTAGGAGGAGGGTACGTGTGAGCGCACGGGTTAGTGTTAGCGTACGGGTTAGGATTAGGGGACGAGTGAGTGGAAGGCTTCGGGGAAGGGTTAGGGTTAGGGTTCGGGCTAGGGTTAGGGTTAGGGGACGGGGATGGTTTAGGGTCCAGGTGAGGGTACGACAACGGTTTAGGGGGAGCGTACGTGTGTGGGCACGGGTTAGTGTTAGCGTACAGGTTAGGATTAGGGGAGGGGTGAGGGGAAGGCTTCGGGGAAGGGTTAGGGTTAGGTTTCGGGCTAGGGTTAGGGTTAGGGGACGGGGACGGTTTAGGGTCCAGGTGAGGGTACGACAACGGTTTAGAGGGAGCGTACGTGTGAGGGCACGGGTTAGTGTTAGCGTACGGGTTAGGATTAGGGGACGGGTGAGGGGAAGGCTTCGGGGAAGTGTTAGGTTTAGGGTACGGGCTAAGGTTAGTGTTAGGGTTCGGGGATGGTTTAGGGTTCAGGTGAGGGTACGACAACGGTTTAGGGGAAGCGTACGTGTGAGGGCACGGGTTAGTGTTAGCGTACGGGTTAGGATTAGGGGACGGGTGAGGGGAAGGCTTTGGGGAAGGGTTAGGGTTAGGGTTCGGGCTAGGGTTAGGGTTAGGGGACGGGGACGCTTTTGGGTCCAGGTGAGGGTACGACAACGGTTTAGGGGGAGCGTACGTGTGAGGGCACGGGTTAGTGTTAACGTACGGGTTAGGATTAGGGGATGGGTGAGTGGAAGGCTTCGGGAACGTTTAGGGTTAGGATTCGGGTTACGGTTAGGGTTAGGGGACGGGGACGGTTTAGGGTCCAGGTGAGGGTACGACAACGGTTTAGGGGAGCGTACGTGTGAGGGCATGGGTTATGGTTAGCGTACGGGTTAGGATTAGGGGACGGTTGAGGGTAAGACTTCGGGGAAGTGTTAGGGTTAGGGTTCGGGCTAGGGTTAGGGTTAGGGGACGGGGACGGTTTAGGGTCCAGGTGAGGGTACGACAACGGTTTAGGGGGAGCGTACATGTGAGGGCACGGGTTAGTGTTAGCGTACGGGTTAGGATTAGGGGACGGGTGAGCGGAAGGCTTCCGGGAAGGGTTAGGGTTAGGGTTCGGGCTAGGGTTAGGCTTAGGGGACGGGGACAGCTTAGGGTCTAGGTGAGGGTACGACAACGGTTTAGGGGGAGCGTACGTGTGAGGGCATGGGTTAGTGTTAGCGTACGGGATAGGATTAGGGGACGGGTGAGGGGAAGTCTTCGGAGAAGGATTAGGATTAGGGTTCGGGCTAGGGTTAGTGTTAGGGGACGGGGACGGTTTAGGGTCCAGGTGAGGGTTCGACAACGGTTTAGGGGGCGCGTACGTGTGAGGGCACGGGTTAGTGTTAGCGTACGGGTTAGGATTAGGGGACGGGTGAGGGGAAGGCTTAGGGGAAGGGTTATGGTTAGGGTTCGGGCTAGTGTTAGTGCTAGGGGATGGCAACGGTTTAGGGTCCAGGTGAGCGCACGACAACGGTTTAGGGGTAGCGTACGTGTGAGGGCACAGGTTAGTGTTAGCGTACAGGTTAGGATTAAGGGACAGGTGAGGGGAAGGCTTCGTGGAAGGGTTAGGGTTAGGGTTCGGACTAGGGTTAGGGTTAGGGGACGGGGACGGTTTAGGGTCCAGGTGAGGGTATGACAACGGTTTAGGGGGAGCGTACATGTGAGGGCACGGGTTAGTGTTAGCGTACGGGTTAGGATTAGGGGACGGGTGAGGGGAAGGCTTCGGGGAAGGGTTAGGGTTAGGGTTTTGGCTAGGGTTAAGGTTAGGGGACGGGGACGGTTTAGGGTCCAGGTGAGGGTAGGGTTAGGGTTAGTGGGAGCGTACATGTGAGGGCACGGGTTAATGTTAGCGTACGGCTTAGGATTAGGGGACGGGTGAGGGGAAGGCTTCGGGGAAGTGTTAGGGTTAGGGTTCCGGCTAGGGTTAGGGTTAGGGGACGGGGCCGGTTTAGGGTCCAGGTGAGGGTACGACAACGGTTTAGGGGGAGTGTACGTGTGAGGGTATGGGTTAGTGTTAGCGTACAGGTTAGGATTAGGGGACGGGTGAGGGGAAAGCTTAGGGGAAGGGTTAGGGTTAGGGTTCGGGCTAGGGTTAGGGTTAGGGGACGGGAATGGTTCAGGGTCCAGGTGAGGGTATGACAACGGTTTAGGGGGAGCGTAAATGTGAGGGCACAGGTTAGTGTTAGCGTACGGGTTAGGATTAGGGGACGGGTGAGGGGAAGGCTTCGGGGAAGGTTTAGGGTTAGGGTTTCGGCTAGGGTTAAGGTTAGGGGAGGGGGAAGGTTTAGGGTCCAGGTGAGGGTAGGGTTAGGGTTAGTGGGAGCGTACGTGTGAGGCCACGGGTTACTGTTAGCGTACGGGTTAGGATTAGGGGACGGGGGAGGGGAAGGCTTCGGGGAAGGGTTAGGGTTAGGGTTCGGGCTAGGGTTAGGGTTAGGGGACGGGGACAGTTTAGGTTCCAGGTGAGGGTACGACAAAGTTTTAGGGAGAGCGTACGTGTGAGGGAACGGGTTAGTGTTAGCATACGGGTTAGGATTAGGGGACGGGTGAGGGGAATGCTTCGGGGAAGGGTTAGGGTTAGGGTTAGGGCTAGGGTTAGGGTTAGGGGCCAGGGATGGTTTAGGGTCCAGGTGAGGGTACGACAACGGTTTAGGGGGAGCGTACGTGTGAGGGCACGGGTTAGTGTTAGCGTACGGGTTAGGATTAGGGGACGGGTGAGGGGAAAGCTTCGGGGAAGGGTTAGTGTTAGGTTTCGGGCTAGGGTTAGGTTTAGGGAACGGGGACGGTTTAGGTTCCAGGTGAGGGTACGACAACGGTTTACGGGGAGTGTACGTGTGATGGCACAGGTTAGTGTTAGCGTACGGGTTAGGATTAGGGGACGGGTGAGGGGAAGGCTTCAGGGAAGGGTTAGGGTTAGGGTTCGGGCTAGGTTTAGGGTTAGGGGACGGGGAGTGTTTAGGGTTCAGGTGAGAGTACGACAACGGTTTAGGGGGAGCGTACGTGTGAGGGCACGGGTTAGTGTTAGCGTACGGGTTAGGATTAGGGGACGGGTGAGGGGAAGGCTTCGGGGAAGGGTTAGGGTTAGGTATCGGGCTAGGGTTAGGTTTAGGGGACGGGGACGGTTTAGGGTCCAGGTGAGGGTACGACAACAGTTTAGGGGGAGCGTACGTGTGAGGGCACAGGTAAGTGTTAACGTACGGGTTAGGATTAGGGGACGGGTGAGTGGAAGGCTTCGGGGAAGGTTTAGGGTTACGGTTCGGGCTAGGGTTAGGGTTAGGGGACGGGGACGGTTTAGGGTCCAGGTGAGTGTATGACAACGGTTTAGGGGGAGTGTACGTGTGAGGGCACGGGTTAGTGTTAGCGTACGGGTTAGGATTAGGGGATGGGTGAGGGGAAGGCTTCGGGGAAGGGTTAGGGTTAGGGTTCGGGCTAGGGTTATGGTTAAGGGACGGGGACGGTTTACGGTCCAGGTGAAGTTACGACAACGGTTTAGGGGGAGCGTACATGTGAGGGCATGGGTTAGTGTTAGGATACGTGTTAGGATTAGGAGACGGGTGAGGGGAAGGCTTCAGGGAAGGGGTAGGGTTAGGGTTCGGGCTAGGGTTAGGGGTAGGGGACGGGGATGGTTTAGGGTCCAGGTGAGGGTACGACAACGGTTTAGGGGGAGCGTACGTGTGAGGGCACGGGTTAGTGTTAGCGTACGTTATAGGATTATGGGACGGTTGAGGGAAAGGCTTCGGCGAAGGGTTAGGGTTAGGTTTCAGGCTAGGGTTAGGGTTAGGGGACGGGGAGGGTTTAGGGTCCAGGTGAGAGTACGACAATGGTTTAGGGTGAGCGTACGTGTGAGAGCACAGGTTAGTGTTAACGTATGCGTTAGGATTAGGGGACGGTGAGGGGAAGGTTTGGGGAAGGGTTAGGGTTATGTTTCGGGCTAGGGTTAGGGTTAGGGGATGGGGACGATTTAGGGTCCAGGTGAGGGTACGACAACGGTTTAGGGGGAGCGTACGTGTGAGGGTATGGGTTAGTGTTAGCTTACGGGTTAGGATTAGGGGATGGGTGAGGGGAAGGCTTCAGGGAAGGGTTAGGTTTAGGGTTCGGGCTAGGGTTAGGTTTAGGGGACGGGGACGGATTAGGGTCCAGGTGAGGGTACGACAACGGTTTAGGGGGAGCGTACGTGTGAGTGCATGGGTTTGTTTTAGCGTACGGGTTAGGATTAGGGGACGGGTGAGAGGAAGGCTTCGGGGAAGGATTAGGGTTAGGGTTCGGGCTAGGGTTAGGTTTAGGGGATGGGGACGGTTTAGGGTCCAGGTGAGGGTACAACAACGGTTTAGGGGGAGCGTACTTGTAAGGGCACAGGTAAGTGTTAGCGTATGGCTTAGGATTAGGGTACGGGTGAGGGGAAGGCTTCGGGGAAGGGTTAGGGTTAGGGTTCGGGCTCTGGTTAGGGTTAGGGGACGGGGACGGTTTAGGGTCCAGGTGAGGGTACGACAACGGTTTAGGGGGAGCGTACGTGTAAGGGCACGGGTAAGTGTTAGCGTACGGGTTAGGATTAGGGGACGGGTGAGGGGAAGGCTTCGGGGAAGGTTTAGGGTTAGGGTTCGGGCTAGGGTTAGGGTAAGGGGACGGGGACGGTTTAGGGTCCAGGTGAGGGTACGACAATGGTTTAGGGGGAGCATACGTGTGAGGGCACGGGTTAGTGTTAGCGTACGGGTTAAGATTAGGGGACGGGTGAGTTGAAGGCTTCGGGGAAGGGTTAGGTTTAGGGTTCGGGCTAGGGTTAGGTTTAGGGTACGGGGACGGTTTAGGGTCCAGGTGAGTGTACGACAACGGTTTACGGGGAGCGTACGTGTATGGGCACGGGTAAGTGTTAGCGTACGGGTTAGGATTAGGGGACGGGTGAGGGGAAGGCTTCGGGGAAGGGTTAGCGTTAGGGTTCGGGCTCTGTTTAGGGTTAGGGGATGGGGACGGTTTAGGGTCCAGGTGAGGGTACGACAACGGTTTAGGGGGAGCGTACGTTTGAGGGCACGGGTTAGTGTTAGCGTACGGGTTAGGATTAGGGGAAGGGTGAATGGTAGGCTTCGGGGAAGGTTTAGGGTTAGGGTTCGGGCTAGGGTTAGGGTTAGGGGACGGGGACGGTTTAGGGTCCAGGTGAGGGTACGACAACGGTTTAGGGAGAGCATACGTGTGAGGGCACGGGTTAGTGTTAGCGTACGGGTTAGGATTAGGGGACGCGTGAGTTGAAGGCTTCGGGGACGGGTTAGGGTTAGGGTTCGGTCTAGGGTTAGGGTTAGGGTACAGACACGGTTTAGGGTCCAGGTGAGGGTACGACAACGGTTTAGGGGGAGTGTACGTGTGAGGGCACAGGTTAGTGTTACCGTACGGGTTAGGATTAGGGGACGGGTGAGTGGAAGGCTTCGGGGAAGGGTTAGGGTTAGTGTTCGGGCTAGGGTGAGGTTTAGGAGACGGGGACGGTTTACAGTCCAGGTGAGGGTACGACAGCAGTTTAGAGGGAGCGTACGTGTGAGGGCACGAGTTAGTGTTAGCGTACGTGTTAGGATTAGGGGACGGGTGAGGGGAAGGCTTCGGCGAAGGGTTAGGGTTAGTGTTCGGGCTAGGGTTAGGGTTAGGGGACGGGGACGATTTAGGGTCCAGGTGAGGGTACGACAACAGTTTAGGGGGAGCGTACGTGTGAGGGCATGGGTTAGTGTTAGCGTATGGGTTAGGATTAGGGAACGTGTGAGGGGAAGGCTTCGGGGAAGTGTTAGGGTTAGGGTTCGGGCTAGGGTTAGGGTTAGGGGTCAGGGACGGTTTAGAGTCCAGGTGAGGGTACGACAACCGTTTAGGTGGAGCGTACGTGAGAGGGCATGGGTTACGGTTAGCGTACGGGTTAGGATTAGGGGACGGGTGAGGGGAAGGCTTCGGGGAAGTGTTAGGGTTAGGGTTCCGGCTAGGGTTAGGGTTAGGGGACGGGGACAGTTTAGGTTCCAGGTGAGGGTACGACAACGGTTTAGGGGGAGCGTACGTGTGAGGGCACGGGTTAGTGTTAGCATACGGGTTAGGATTAGGGGACGGGTGAGGGGAAGGCTTCGGGGAAGGGTTAGGGTTAGGGTTCCGGCTAGGGTTAGGGTTAGGGGACGGGGACGGTTTAGGTTCCAGGTGAGGGTACGACATCGGTTTAGGAGGAGGGTACGTGTGAGCGCACGGGTTAGTGTTAGCGTACGGGTTAGGATTAGGGGACGAGTGAGTGGAAGGCTTCGGGGAAGGGTTAGGGTTAGGGTTCGGGCTAGGGTTAGGGTTAGGGGACGGGGATGGTTTAGGGTCCAGGTGAGGGTACGAAAACGGTTTAGGGGGAGCGTACGTGTGAGGGCACAGGTTAGTGTTAGCGTACGGGTTAGGATTAGGGGACGGGTGAGGGGAAGGCTTCGGGGAAGGGTTAGGGTTAGGTTTCGGGCTAGGGTTAGGGGACGGGGACGGGGACGGTTTAGGGTCAAGGTGAGGGTATGACAACGGTTTAGGGGGAGCGTACATGTGAGGGCATGGATTAGTGTTAGCGTACGGGTTAGGATTAGGGGACGGGTGAGAGGAAGGCTTCGGGGAAGGGTTAGGGTTAGGGTTTGGGCTAGGTTTAAGGTTAGGGTACGGGGACGGTTTAGGGTCCAGGTGAGTGTAGGGTTAGGGTTAGTGGGAGCGTACGTGTGAAGCCACGGGTTAGTGTTAGCCTACGGGTTAGGATTAATGGACGGGTGAGGGGAAGGCTTCAGGGAAGGATTAAGTTTAGGGTTCGGGCTAAGGTTAGGGTTAGGGGACGGGGCCGGTTTAGGGTCCAGGTGAGGGTACGACAACGGTTTAGGGGGAGCGTACGTGTGAGGGCACGGGTTAGTGTTAGCGTACAGGTTAGGATTAGGGGACGGGTGAGGGGAAAGCTTAGGGGAAGGGTTAGGGTTAGGGTTCGGGCTAGGGTTAGGGTAGGGGACGGGAATGGTTCAGGGTCCAGGTGAGGGTATGACAGAGGTTTAGGGGGAGCGTAAATGTGAGGGCACGGGTTAGTGTTAGCGTACGGGTTAGGATTAGGGGACGGGTGAGGGGAAGGCTTCGGGGAAGGTTTAGGGTTAGGGTTTCGGCTAGGGTTAAGGTTAGGGGAGGGGGAAGGTTTAGGGTCCAGGTGAGGGTAGGGTTAGTGTTAGTGGGAGCGTACGTGTGAGGCCACGGGTTACTGTTAGCGTACGGGTTAGGATTAGGGGACGGGTGAGGGGAAGGCTTCGGGGAAGGGTTAGGGTTAGGGTTCGGGCTAGGGTTAGGGTTAGGGGACGGGGACAGTTTAGGTTCCAGGTGAGGGTACGACAAAGTTTTAGGGGGAGCGTACGTGTGAGGGCACGGGTTAGTGTTAGCGTACGGGTTAGGATTAGGGGACGGGTGAGGGGAAGGCTTCGGGGAAGGATTAGGGTTCGGGCTAGGGTTAGGGTTAGGGTTCGGGGACGGTTTAGGGTCCAGGTGAGGGTACGACAATGCTTTAGGGGGAGCGTACGTGTGAGGGCATGGGTTAGTGTTAGCGTACGTGTTAGGATTAGGGGACGGGTGAGGGGAAGGCTTCGGAGAAGGGTTAGGGTTAGTGTTCGGGCTAGGGTTAGGGTTAGGGGACGGGGACGGTTTAGGTTCCAGGTGAGGGTACGACAAATGTTTAGGGGGAGCATACGTGTGAGGGCACGGGTTACTGTTAGCGTGCGCGTTAGGATTAGGGGACGGGTGAGGGGAAGGCGTCGGGGAAGGGTTAGGGTTAGGGTTCGGTCTAGGGTTAGGGTTAGGGCACGGGGATGGTTTAGGGTCCAGGTGAGGGTACGACAACGGTTTAGAGGGAACGTACGTGTGAGGGCACGGGTTAGTGTTAACGTACGTGTTAGGATTAGGGGACGGGTGAGGGGAAGGCTTCGGGGAAGGGTTAGGGTTAGGGTTCGGGCTAGGGTTAGGGTTAGGGGATGGGGACGGTTTAGGGTACAGGTGAGGGTACGACAACTGTTTGGGGGAGTGTACATGTGAGGCCACGGGTTAGTGTTAGTGTACGCGTTAGGATTAGGGGACGGGTGAGGGTAAGGCTTCGGGGAAGGTTTAAGGATAGGGTTCGGGCTAGGGTTAGGGTTAGGGGAAGGGAACGGTTTAGGGTCCAGGTGAGGGTATGACAACGGTTCATGGGGAGTGTATGTGTGAGGGCACGTGTTAGTTTTAGCATACGGGTTAGGATTAGGGGACGGGTGAGGGGAAGGCTTCGTGGAAGGGTTAGGGTTAGTGTTTGGGCTAGGGTTAGGGTTAGGGAATGGGGACCATTTAGGGTCCAGGTGAGGGTACGACAATGGTTTAGGGGGAGCGTACGTGTGAGGGCACGGGTTAGTGTTAGCATACGGGTTAGGATTAGGGGACGGGTGAGGGGAAGGCTTCGGGGAAGGGTTAGGGTTAGGGTTCAGGCTAAGGTTAGGTTTAGGGGACGGGGATGGTTTAGGGTCCACGTGAGACTAGACAACGGTTTAGGTGGAGCGTACTTTTGAGGGCACGGGTTAGTGTTAGCGTACGGGTTAGAATTAGGGGACGGGTGAGGGGAAGTCTTCGGGGAAGGGTTAGGGTTAGAGTTCGGGCTAGGGTTAGGTTTAGGGAACGGGGACGGTTTAGGGTCCACGTGAGGATATGACAACGGTTTAGGGGGAACTTACGTGTGAATGCACGGGTTAGTGTTAGCGTACGGGTTAGGATTAGGGGACGGGTGAGGGGAAGGCTTCGGGGAAGGATTAGGGTTCGGGCTAGGGTTAGGGTTAGGGGACGGGGACGGTTTAGGGTCCAGGTGAGGGTACGACAATGGTTTAGGGGGAGCGTACGTGTGAGGGCACGGGTTAGTGTTAGCGTACGGGTTAGGATTAGGGGACGGGTGAGGGGAAGGCTTCGGGGAAGGGTTAGCGTTAGGGTTCGGGCTAGGGTTAGGCTTAGGGGATGGGGAGGGTTTAGGGTCCAGGTGAGGGTACGACAACGATTTAGGGTGAGCGTACGTGTGAGACCATGGGTTAGTGTTTGCGTATGGGTTAGGATTAGGGGACGGGTGAGGGGAAGGCTTCGGGGAAGGGTTAGGGTTAGGGTTAGGGCTAGGGTTAGGGTTAGGGGACGGGGACGGTTTAGGGTACAGGTTAGGGTACGACAACGGTTTAGGGTGAGCGTACATGTGAGGGCACGGGTTAGTGTTAGCGTACGGTTTAGGATTAGGGGACGGGTGAGGGGAAGGCTTCGGGGAAGGGTTAGGGTTAGGGTTCGGGCTAGGGTTAGGGTTAGGGGACGGGGACAGTTTACGGTCCAGGTGAGGTTACGACAACGGTTTAGGGGGAGCGTACAGGTGAGGGCACGGGTTAGTGTTAGTGTACGGGTTAGGATTAGGCAACGGTTGAGGGGAAGCCTTCGGGGAAGGGTTAAGTTTAGGGTTCGGGCTAGGGTTAGGGTTAGGGGTCAGGGACGGTTTAGAGTCCAGGTGAGGGTACGACAACGGTTTAGGGGGAGCGTACGTGTGAGGGCACGGGTTAGTTTTAGCATACGGGTTAGGAGTAGGGGACGGGTGAGGGGAAGGCTTCGGGGAAGGGTTAGGGTTAGGGTTCGGGCTAGGGTTAGGGTTAGGGGACGGGGATGATTTAGGGTCCAGTTGAGTGTACGAAAAGGGTTTAGGGGAGTGTACGTGTGAGGGCACGGGTTAGTTTTAGCGTACGGGTTAGGATTAGGGGACGGTTTAGGAGAAGTCTTCGGGGAAGGGATAGGGTTAGGGTTCGTGCTAGGGTTAGGGTTAGGGGACGGGGACGGTTTAGGGTCCAGTTGAGGTTACAACAACGGTTTATGGGAGGCGTACGTGTGAGGGCACTGGTTAGTGTTAGCGTTCGGGTTAGGATTAGGGGACGTGTGCGGGGAAGGCTTCGGGGAAGGGTTAGGGTTAGGGTTCGGGCTAGGGTTAGGGTTAGGGGACGGGGACAGTTTAGGTTCCAGGTAAGTGTACGACAACGGTTTAGGGAGAGCGTACGTGTGAGGGCACGGGTTAGTGTTAGCGTACGGCTTAGGAATAGGGGACGGGTGAGGGGAAGGCTTCGGGGAAGTTTTAGGGTTAGGGTTTGGGCTAGGGTTAGGGTTAGGGGACGGGGACGGTTCAGTGTCCAGGTGAGTGTATGACAACATTTTAGGGGGAGAGTACGTGTGAGGGCACGGGTTAATGTTAGCGTACGGGTTAGGACTAGGGGATGGGTTAGGTTAAGGCTTCGGGTAAGTGTTAGTGTGGATCATACTCTGGGTTCCACATGCATGTTTTAGCTGAAGGAAGAATCCCTTAAACGTGGAGAGTTCAGACCCGTGGAATGGGTACCATGCAATATGACTTCAAAGGGTCTTCATTTGTTCACCGAACCTCTCCAATCCTATCACTGCTGCGTTTATGCCCATGTTATCACGCTTGATTCTCTTTCAGAGACATAGCAATCCATAGGTTTTAAGATTCTTACTAGTCAGGTACATTCTTAGGCGTTTCATATGGGGTGTTGATTCCACTTCGTTGAGCAAGGAGTAGCTCTTGTCTATTTCATATTTGGCTTATGGAACGGTATCTGTGCTAATTTCAATCTCTGGTTTTATGCAGTACCCCAACTCACCTTTCCCCGTAAGCAAGCATAAGTTGGTTTTCTACATTTGAGACCCTGTTCTGTTTTGTAATTCAGTTCCTCTGTAGCCAAGTTTACATTCCGTGTAGTAGTGATATCTTATGATGTTTCGTTTTCTGTGTGACTTATTTCACTTAGAATCATCGTACCTGAATCCACTCATTATGCTGCTATGGGCCTGATGACATAGATTTCACTGCTGAGTGATATTGCATTCTACGTAAGTACCACAACTTCTTTATCCCTTTTTCGCTTTCTGTGATATTGAACTTGTACCGTAAACGAGGTTCTTGTAAACAGAGCCGTCCCAAACTTCGGGGTGGCTGTGTCTTTTTGATTTTAATTTCCCTAAGCTATAGGACCATAAGTGGAAGTGCCCTAGGCTCAGTTGCTTCGTTTTTTAGATGTTTCAGGAAACACCATACACTTCTCCAGAGTGGCTGTTGGCAATTTACATCTCGCCCATCACCATAACAAGGCTCCCAGGTCTCCATGGCCTGTCCTGCCTTTCTGGATTTTACACTTTTTTCAGATGTCCCTTTTGACCGGGGGGCAGTGAGACTTCATTGTAGTGCAGATTTCCTTTGCAAGCTTGCTTGGTTGGCCAAAAAGGGCGTATGCGTTTTTTCCTGAATATATTCAGGAAAAAACGCATACGCCCTTTTTGGCCAAGTGCATCATTGTGGACGTTCTGCCTCTATTCCTATGCTTTACATGCAATTCCAGTCTACCTCCTGAAATCGGTTTCTTGCAATTCTGCCCCGCTTTCAAGTCCTCTTGGCAGCCTTACTTCAATATATTTTTGTACGATAGCTGTCATTTATAACTCTGCAGGTTCGTGAATGACAGTGCCCCTGAGCTCCTTTCTTCAACTCGCTTTCTTGTGAGCTGGCCGCAACACCGCAGGATTGCTTCAGGCCCAAGAGTGGTTCCGACACGGAACGCTGAGCCTTTGGTTAATTCTTATTCCTGGTGGGAAATGAGAGTTAAATTTGCCCGTCCAGACACCTCCAGCTAGTCTCTCATTGGTTCTCCCTATTCCTGTTCATTTTCCGCAGAAATTGCAAACTGGGCCAAACAGGAGGTTAAAGGCACTGGCTCTCCAAGTGGGGAGAGTGTTAGTAAAGCATCTGGAATGTTGCACCTGAGTACCAGGGGACGAAAACTGAAACACATTTGAACACTTTTCCCGATCACACGGTGGATCATACTCTGGGTTCCACATGCATGTTTTAGCTGAAGGAAGAATCCCTTAAACCTGGAGAGTTGAGACCCATGGAATGGGGACCATGCAATATGACCTCAAAAGGTCTGCATTTGCTCACCGAACCTCACCAATCCTATCAATGCTGTGTTTATGCTGCTGTACATATGCTTGATTCTCTTTCGGTGACATATAAATCCATAGGTTTTAAGATTCTTACTAGTCAGGTATATTCTTATGCGTTTAATATGGGGTGTTGATTCCACTTCGTTGAGCAAGGAGTAGCTCTTGTCTATTTCATATTTGGCTTATGGAACGGTATCTGTGCTCATTTCAATCTCTGGTTTTATGCAGTACCCCAACTCACCTTTCCCCGTAAGCAAGCATAAGTTGGTTTTCTACATTTGAGACCCTGTTCTGTTTTGTAATTCAGTTCCTGTGTAGCGAAGTTTACATTCCGTGTAGTAGTGATATCTTATGATGTTTCTTTTTCTGTGTGACTTATTTCACTTAGAATCATCGTACCTGAATCCATTCATTATGTTGCTATGGGCCTGATGACATAGATTTCACTGCTGAGTGATATTGCATTGTACGTAAGTACCACAACTTCTTTATCCATTTTTCGCTTTCTGTGATATTGAACTTGTACCGTAAACGAGGTTCTTGTAAACAGAGCCATCCCAAACTTCGGGGTGGCTGTGTCTTTTTGATTTTAATTTCCCTAATCTATAGGACCATAAGGGGAAGTGCCCTAGGCTCTGTTGCTTTGTTTTCTAGATGTTTGAGGAAACACCATAGACTTCTCCAGACTGGCTGTTGGCAATTTACATCCCGCCCATCAGCATAAAAAGGCTCCCAGCTCTCCATGGCCTGTCCTGCCTTTCTGGATTTTACACTTTTTTCAGATGGCCCTTTTGACTGGGGGGCAGTGAGACTTCATTGTAATGCAGATTTCCTTTGCAAGTTTGCTTGGTTGGCCAGAAAGGGCGTATGCGTTTTTTCCTGAATATATTCAGGAAAAAATGCATACGCCCTTTTTGGCCAAGTGCATCATTGTGGACTTTCTGCCTCTTTTCCTATGCTTTACATGCAATTCCAGTCTACCTCCTGAAATCGGTTTCCTGCAATTCTGCCCGCTTTCAAGTCCTCTTGGCAGCCTTACTTCAATATATTTTTGGACGATAGCTGTCATTTATAACTCTGCAAGTTTGTGAATGACAGTGCCCCTGAGCTCCTTTCTTCAACTCGCTTTCTTGTGAGCTGGCCGAAACACCGCCGGATTGCTTCAGGCCCTAGTGTGTTTCCGGCACGGCATACTGAGCCTTTGGTTAATTCCTCTTCCTGGTGGGAAATGAGAGTTAAATTTGCCCGTCCAGACACCTCCAGCTAGTCTCTCATTGGTTCTCCCTATTCCTGTTCATTTTCCGCAGAAATTGCAAACTGGGCCAAACAGGAGTTTAAAGGCACTGACTCTCCAAGTGGGGAAAGTGTTAGTAAAGCATCTGGAATGTTGCACCCGAGTACCAGGGGACGAAAACTGAGACACATTTGAACACGTTTCCCGATCACACCGTGGATCATACTCTGGGTTCCACATGCATGTTTTAGCTGAAGGAAGAATCCCTTAAACCAGGAGAGTTGAGACCCATGGAATGGGTACCATGCAATATGACTTCAAAAGGTCTGCATTTCCTCACTGAACCTCACCAATCCTATCAATGCTGCATTTATGTCGCTGTACATACGCTTGATTCTCTTTCGGAGACATATAAATCCATGGGTTTTAAGATTCTTACTAGTCAGGTATATTCTTATGCGTTTAATATGGGGTGTTGAGTCCACTTCGTTGAGCAAGGAGTAGCTCTTGTCTATTACACATTTGGCTTATGGAACGGTATCTGTGCTCATTTGAATCTCTGGTTTTATGCAGCACCCCAACTCACCTTTCCCGTTAAGCAAGCATAAGTTGGTTTTCTACGTTTGAGACCGTGTTCTGTTTTGTAATTCAGTTCCTGTGTAGCCAAGTTTACATTCCGTGTAGTAGTGATATCTTATGATGTTTCTTTTTCTGTGTGACTTATTTCACTTAGAATCATCGTACCTGAATCCACTCATTATGCTGCTATGGGCCTGATGACATAGATTTCATTGCTGAGTGATATTGCATTGTACGTAAGTACCATAACTTCTTTATCCATTTTTTGCTTTCTGTGATATTGAACTTGTACAGTAAACGAGGTTTTTGTAAACAGAGCCGTCCCAAACTTTGGGGTGGCTGTGTCTTTTTGATTTAAATTTCCCTAAGCTATAGGACCATAAGTGGAAGTGCCCTAGGCTCTGTTGCTTTGTTTTTTAGATGTTTCAGGAAACACCATACACTTCTCCCGAGTGCCTGTTGGCAATTTACATCCCGCCCATCAGCATAACAAGGCTCCCAGTTCTCCATGGCCTGTCCTGTCTTTCTGGATTTTACACTTTTCAGATGGCCCTTTTGACTGGGGGGCAGTGAGACTTCTTTGTAGTGCAGATTTCCTTTGCAAGCTTGCTTGGTTGGCCAAAAAGTGCGTATGCGTTTTCTCCTGAATATATTCAGGAAAAAACGCATACGCACTTTTTGGCCAAGTCCATCATTGTGGACGTTCTGCCTCTTTTCCTATGCTTTACATGCAATTCCAGTCTACCTCCTGAAATCGGTTTCCTGCTATTCTGCCCCGCTTTCAAGTCCTCTTGGCAGGCTTACTTCAATATATTTTTGGACGATAGCTGTCATTTATAACTCTGCAGGTTTGTGAATTACAGTGCCCCTGAACTCCTTTCTTCAACTCGCTTTCTTCTGAGCTGGGCGCAACACCGCCGGATTGCTTCAGGCCCTAGTGTGGTTCCGGCACGGCACACTGAGCCTTTGGTTAATTCCTCTTCCTGGTGGGAAATGAGAGTTAAATTTGCCCGTCCAGACACCTCCAGCTAGTCTCTCATTGGTTCTCCCTATTCCTGTTCATTTTCCGCAGAAATTGCAAACTGGGCCAAACAGGAGTTTAAAGGCACTGACTCTCCAAGTGGGGAGAGTGTTAGTAAAGCATCTGGAATGTTGCACCCGAGTACCAGGGGACGAAAACTGAGACACATTTGAACACATTTCCCGATCACACGGCGGATCATACTCTGGGTTCCACATGCATGTTTTAGCTGAAGGAAGAATCCCTTAAACCTGGAGAATTGAGACCCATGGAATGGGTACCATGCTATATGACTTCAAAGGGTCTGCATTTGCTCACCAAACCTCACCAATCCTATCACTGCTGCGCTTATGCTGCTGTACACACGCTTGATTCTCTTTCGGAGACATATAAATCCATAGGTTTTAAGATTCTTACTAGTCAGGTATATTCTTAGGCGTTTAATACGGGGTGTTGAGTCCACTTCGTTGAGCAAGGAGTAGCTCTTGTCTACTACACATTTGGCTTATGGAACGGTATCTGTGCTCATTTCAATCTCTGGTTTTATGCAGCACCCCAACTCACCTTTCCCGTTAAGCAAGCATAGGATGGTTTTCTACATTTGAGACCGTGTTCTGTTTTGTAATTCAGTTCCTGTGTAGCCAAGTTTACATTCCGTGTAGTAGTGATATCTTATGATGTTTCTTTTTCTGTGTGACTTATTTCACTTAGAATCATCGTACCTGAATCCACTCATTATGCTGCTATGGGCCTGATGACATAGATTTCATTGCTGAGTGATATTGCATTGTACGTAAGTACCACAACTTCTTTATCCATTTTTTGCTTTCTGTGATATTGAACTTGTACCGTAAACGAGGTTCTTGTAAACAGAGCTGTCCCAAACTTTGGGGTGGCTGTGTCTTTTTGATTTAAATTTCCCTAAGCTATAGGACCATAAGTGGAAGTGCCCTAGGCTCTGTTGCTTTGTTTTTTAGATGTTTCAGGAAACACCATACACTTCTCCCGAGTGCCTGTTGGCAATTTACATCCCGCCCATCAGCATAACAAGGCTCCCAGTTCTCCATGGCCTGTCCTGCCTTTCTGGATTTTACATTTTTCAGATGGCCCTTTTGACTGGGGGGCAGGGAGTCTTCATTGTAGTGCAGATTTCCTTTGCAAGCTTGCTTGGTTGGCCAAAAAGGGCGTATGCGTTTTCTCCTGAATATATTCAGGAAAAAACGCATACGCACTTTTTGGCCAAGTGCATCATTGTGGACGTTCTGCCTCTTTTCCTATGCTTTACATGCAATTCCAGTCTACCTCCTGAAATCGGTTTCCTGCAATTCTGCCCCACTTTCAAGTCCTCTTGGCAGCCTTACTTCAATATATTTTTGGACGATAGCTGTCATTTATAACTCTGCAGGTTTGTGAATTACAGTGCCCCTGAACTCCTTTCTTCAACTCGCTTTCTTGTGAGCTGGGCGCAACACCGCAGGATTGCTTCAGGCCCTAGTGTGGTTCCGGCACGGCACACTGAGCCTTTGCTTAATTCCTCTTCCTGGTGGGAAATGAGAGTTAAATTTGCCCGTCTAGACACCTCCAGCTAGTCTCTCACTGGTTCTTCCTATTCCTGTTCATTTTCCACAGAAATTGCAAACTGGGCCAAACAGGAGTTTAAAGGCACTGACTCTCCAAGTGGGGAGAGTGTTAGTAAAGCGTCTGGAATGTTGCACCCGAGTACCAGGGTACGAAAACTGAGACACATTTGAACACGTTTCCCGATCACATGGTGGATCATACTCTGGGTTCCACATGCATGTTTTAGCTGAAGGAAGAATCCCTTAAACCTGGAGAGTTGAGACCCATGGAATGGGTACCATGCAATATGACTTCAAAGGGTCTGCATTTGCTCACCGAACCTCACCAATCCTATCACTGCTGCGTTTATGCTACTGTACACACGCTTGATTCTCTTTCGGAGACATATAAATCCATAGGTTTTAAGATTTTTACTAGTCAGGTATATTCTTAGGCGTTTAATATGGTGTGTTGAGTCCACTTCGTTGAGCAAGGAGTAGCTCTTGAGTATTACATATTTGGCTTATGGAATGGTATCTGTGCTAATTTCAATCTCTGATTTTATGCAGCACCCCAACTCACCTTTCCCCTTAAGCAAGCATAAGTTGGTTTTCTACATTTGAGACCCTGTTCTGTTTTGTAATTCAGTTCCTGTGTAGCCAAGTTTACATTCCGTGTAGTAGTGATATCTTATGATGTTTCTTTTTCTCTGTGACTTATATCACTTAGATTCATCGTACCTGAATCCACTCATTATGTTGCTATGGGCATGATGAGATAGATTTCATTGCTGAGTGATATTCCATTGTACGTATGTACCGCAACTTCTTTATCCATTTTTTGCTTTCTGTCATATTGAACTTGTACCGTAAACGAGGTTCTTGTAAACAGAGCTGTCCCAAACTTTGGGGTGGCTGTGTCTTTTTCATTTAAATTTCCCTAAGCTATAGGACCATAAGTGTAAGTGCCCTAGGCTCTGTTGCTTTGTTTTTTAGATATTTCAGGAAACACCATACACTTCTCCAGAGTGGCTGTTGGCAATTTACATCCCGCCCATCAGCATAACAAGGCTCCCAGTTCTCCATGGCCTGTCCTGCCTTTCTGGATTTTACACTTTTTTCAGATGGCCCTTTTGACTGGGGGGCAGTGAGACTTCATTGTAGTGCAGATTTCCTTTGCAAGCTTGCTTGGTTTGCCAAAAAGGGCGTATGCGTTTTTTCCTGAATATATTCAGGAAAAAACGCATATGCCCTTTGTGGCCAAGTGCATCATTGTGGACGTTCTGCCTCTTTTCCTATGCTTTACATGCAATTCCAGTCTACCTCCTGAAATCGGTTTCCTGCAATTCTGCCCCACTTTCAACTCCTCTTGGCAGCCTTACTTCAATATATTTTTGGACGATAGCTGTCATTTATAACTCTGCAGGTTTGTGAATGACAGTGCCCCTGAGCTCCTTTCTTCAACTCGCTTTCTTGTGAGCTGGCCGCAATACTGCAGGATTGCTTCAGGCCCTAGTGTGGTTCTGGCATGGCACGCTGAGCCTTTGGTTAATTCCTCTTCCTGGTGGAAATGAGAGTTAAATTTGCCCGTCCAGACACCTCCAGCTAGTCTCTCATTGGTTCTCCCTATTCCTGTTCATTTTCCGCAGAAATTGCAAACTGGGCCAAACAGGAGGTTAAAGGCTCTGACTTTCCAAGTGGGGAGAGTGTTAGTAAAGCATCTGGAATGTTGCACCCGAGTACCAGGGGACGAAAACTGAGACACATTTGAACACGTTACCCGAGCACACGGTGGATCATACTCTGGGTTCCACATGCATGTTTTAGCTGAAGGAAGAATCCCTAAAACCTGGAGAGTTGAGACCCATGGAATGGGTACCATGCAATATGACTTCAAAGGGTTTGCATTTGCTCACCGAACCTCACCAGTCCTATCACTGCTGAGTTTATGCCGCTGTACACACGCTTGATTCTCTTTCGGAGACATATAAATCCATAGGTTTTAAGATTCTTACTAGTCAGGTATATTCTTAGGCGTTTAATATGGGGTGTTGAGTCCACTTCGTTGAGCAAGGTGTAGCTCTTGTCTATTACATATTTGGCTTATGGAACGGTATCTGTGCTAATTTCAATCTCTCGTTTTATGCAGCACCCCAACTCACCTTTCCCCTTAAGCAAGCATAAGTTGGTTTTCTACATTTGAGACCCTGTTCTGTTTTGTAATTCAGTTCCTGTGTAGCCAAGTTTACATTCCGTGTAGTAGTGATATCTTATGATGTTTCTTTTTCTGTGTGACATATTTCACTTAGAATCATCGTACCTGAATCCACTCATTATGCTGCTACGGGCCTGATGACATAGATTTCATTGCTGAGTGATATGGCATTGTACGTAAGTACCACAACTTCTTTATCCATTTTTCACTCTCCGTGATATTGAACTTGAACCGTAAAAGAGGTTCGTGTACACAGAGCCGTCCAAAACTTTGGGGTGGCTGTGTCTTTTTGATTTTAATTTCCCTAAGCTATAGGACCATAAGTGGAAGTGTCCTACGCTCTGTTGCTTTGTTTCTTAGATGTTTCAGGAAACACCATACACTTCTCGAGAGTGGCTGTTGGCAATTTACATCCCGCCCATAGCATAACAAGGCTCCCAGTTCTCCATGGCCTGTCTTGCCTTTCTGGATTTTACACATTTTTCTCATGGCCCTTTTGACCGGGGGGCAGTGAGACTTCTTTGTAGTGCAGATTTCCTTTGCAAGCTTGCTTGGTTGGCCAAAAAGGGCGTATGCGTTTTTTCCTGAATATATTCAGGAAAAAACGGATACGCCCTTTTTGGCCAAGTGCATCATTGTGGACGTTCTGCCTGTTTTCCTATGCTTTACATGCAATTCCAGTCTACCTCCTGAAATCGGTTTCCTGCAATTCTGCCCCACTTTCAAGTCCTCTTGGCAGTCTTACTTGAATATATTTTTGGACGATAGCTGTCATTTATAACTCTGCAGGTTTGTGAATTACAGTGCCCCTGAGCTCCTTTCTTCAACTCGCTTTCTTGTGAGCTGGCCGCAACACCGAAGGATTGCTTCAGGCCCTAGTGTGGTTCCGGCATGGCACGCTGAGCCTTTGGTTAATTCCTCTTCCTGGTGGGAAGTGAGAGTTAAATTTGCCCGTCCAGACACCTCCAGCTAGTCTCTCATTGGTTCTCCCTATTCCTGTTCATTTTCCGCAGAAATTGAACACTGGGCCAAACAAGACGTTAAGGGCACTGACTCTCCAAGTCGGGAGAGTGTTAGAAGAGCGTCTGGAATGTTGCACCGAGTACCAGGAGACCAAAACTGAGACACATTTGAACACTTTTCCCGATCACACGGTGGATCACACTCTGGGTTCCACATGCATGTTTTAGCTGAAGGAAGAATACTTAAACCTGGAGAGTTGAGACCCATGGAATGGGTACCATGCAATATGACTTCAAAGGGTCTGCATTTGCTCACCGAACCTCACCAATCCTATCACTGCTGCGTTTATGCTGCTGTACACACGCTTGATACTCTTTCGGAGACATATAAATCCATAGGTTTTAAGATTCTTACTAGTCAGGTATATTCTTAGGTGTTTAATATGGGGTGTTGAGTCCACTTCGTTGAGCAAGGAGTAGCTCTTGTCTATTACATATATGGCTTATGGAATGGTATCGGTGCTAATTTCAATCTCTGGTTTTATGCAGCACCCCCACTCACCTTTCCCTATAAGCAAGCAGAAGTTGGTTTTCTACATTTGAGACCCTGTTCTGTTTTGTAATTCAGTTCCTGTGTAGCCAAGTTTACATTCCGTGTAGTAGTGATATCTTATGATGTTTCTTTTTCTGTGTGACTTATTTCACTTAGAATCATCGTACCTGAATCCACTCATTATGCTGCTATGGGCCTGATGACATAGATTTCATTGCTGAGTGATATTGCATTGTACGTAAGTACCACAACTTCTTTATCCATTTTTCGCTTTCTGTGATATTGAACTTCTACCGTAAGCAAGGTTCCTCTACACAGATCCGTCCCAAACTTTGGGGTGGCTGTGTCTTTTTGATTTTAATTTCCCTAAGCTATAGGACCATAAGTGGAAGTGCTCTAGGCTCTGTTGCTTTGTTTTTTAGATGTTTCAGGAAACACCATACACTTCTCCAGAGTGGCTGTTGGCAATTTACATCCCGCCCATCAGCATAACAAGGCTCCCAGTTCTCCATGGCCTGTCCTGCCTTTCTGGATTTTACACTTTTTTCAGATGGCCCTTTTGACCAGGAGGCAGTGAGACTTCATTGTAGTGCAGATTTCCTTTTCAAGCTTGCTTGGTTGGCCAAAAAGGGCGTATGCGTTTTTTCCACAATATATTCAGGAAAAAACGCATATGCCCTTTGTGGCCAAGTGCATCATTGTGGACGTTCTGCCTCTTTTCCTATGCTTTACATGCAATTCCAGTCTACCTCCTGAAATCGGTTTCCTGCAATTCTGCCCCACTTTCAACTCCTCTTGGCAGCCTTACTTCAATATATTTTTGGACGATAGCTGTCATTTATAACTCTGCAGGTTTGTGAATGACAGTGCCCCTGAGCTCCTTTCTTCAACTCGCTTTCTTGTGAGCTGGCCGCAATACTGCAGGATTGCTTCAGGCCCTAGTGTGGTTCCGGCATGGCACGCTGAGCCTTTGGTTAATTCCTCTTCCTGGTGGAAATGAGAGTTAAATTTGCCCGTCCAGACACCTCCAGCTAGTCTCTCATTGGTTCTCCCTATTCCTGTTCATTTTCCGCAGAAATTGCAAACTGGGCCAAACAGGAGGTTAAAGGCTCTGACTTTCCAAGTGGGGAGAGTGTTAGTAAAGCGTCTGGAATGTTGCACCCGAGTACCAGGGAACGAAAACTGAGACACATTTGAACACGTTTCCCGATCACACGGTGGATCATACTCTGGGTTCCACATGCATGTTTTAGCTGAAAGAAGAATCCCTAAAACCTGGAGAGTTGAGACCCATGGAATGGGTACCATGCAATATGACTTCAAAGGGTCTGCATTTGCTCACCGAACCTCACCAATCCTATCACTGCTGCGTTTATGCCGCTGTACACACGCTTGATTCTCTTTCAGAGACATATAAATCCATAGGTTTTAAGATTCTTACTAGTCAGGTATATTCCTAGGGGTTTAATATGGCGTCTTGAGTCCACTTCGTTGAGCAAGGATTAGCTCTAGTCTATTACATATTTGGCTTATGGAAAGGTATCTGTGCTAATTTCAATCTCTTGTTTTATGCAGCTCCCCAACACACCTTTCCCCTTAAGCAAGCATAAGTTGGTTTTCTACATTTGAGACCCTGTTCTGTTTTGTAATTCAGTTCGTGTGTAGCCAAGTTTTCATTCCATGTAGTAGTGATATCTTATGATGTTTCTTTTTCTGTGTGACTTATTTCACTTAGAATCATCGTACCTGAATCCACTCATTATGCTGCTATGGGCCTGATGACATAGATTTCATTGCTGAGTGATATTGCATTGTACGTAAGTACCACAACGTCTTTATCCATTTTTCGCGTTCTGCGATATTGAACTTGTACCGTAAACGAGGAACTTGTAAGCAGAGCCATCCCAAACATTGGGGTGGCTGTGTCTTTTTGATTTTAATTTCCCTAAGCTATAGGACCATAAGTGGAAGTGACCTAGGCTCTGTTGCTTTGTTTTTTAGATGTTTCAGGAAACACCATACACTTCTCCAGAGTGGCTGTTGGCAATTTACATCCCGCCCATCAGCATAACAAGGCTCCCAGGTCTCCATGGCCTGTCCTGCCTTTATGGATTTTACACTTTTTTCAGATGGCCCTTTTGACCGGGGGGCAGTGAGTTCATTGTAGTGCAGATTTCCTTTGCAAGCTTGCTTGGTTGGCCAAAAAGGGCGTATGCGTTTTTTCCTGAATATATTCAGGAAAAAACGCATACGCCCTTTTTGGCCAAGTGCATCATTGTGGACGTTCTCCTTCTTTTCCTATGCTTTACATGCAATTCCAGTCTACCTCCTGAAATCGGTTTCCTGCAATTCTGCCCCGCTTTCAAGTCCTCTTGGCAGCCTTACTTCAATATATTTTTGGACGATAGCTGTCATTTATAACACTGCAGGTTTGTGAATTACAGTGCCCCTGAGCTCCTTTCTTCAACTCGCTTTCTTGTGAGCTGGCCTCAACACCGCAGGATTGCTTCAGGCCCTAGTGTGTTGCCGGGACGGCATGCTGATACTTTGCTTAATTCCTCTTCCTGCTGGGAAATGAGAGTTAAATTTGCCCGTCCAGACACCTCCAGCTAGTCTCTCATTGGTTCTCCCTATTCCTGTTCATCTTACGCAGAAATTGCCAACTGGGCCAAACTGGACGTTAAAGGCACTGACTCTCCAAGTGGGGAGAGTGTTAGTAAAGCGTCTGGAATGTTGCACCCGAGTACCAGGGGACGAAACCTGAGACACATTTGAACACGTTTCCCGATCACACGGTGGATCATACTCTGGGTTCCACATGCATGTTTTAGCTGAAGGAAGAATACTTAAACCTGGAGAGTTGAGAGCCATGGAATGGGTACCATGCAATATGACTTCAAAGGGTCTGCATTTGCTCACCGAACCTCACCAATCCTATCACTGCTGCGTTTATGCTGCTGTACACACGCTTGATTCTCTTTCGGAGACATATAAATCCATAGGTTTTAAGATTCTTACTAGTCAGGTATATTCTTAGGCGTTTAATATGTGGTGTTGAGTCCACTTCATTGAGCAAGGAGTAGCTCTTGTCTATTACATATTTGGCTCTTGGAACGGTATCTGTGCTAATTTCAGTCTCTGGTTTTATGCAGCACCCCCACTCACCTTTCCCTATAAGCAAGCAGAAGTTGGTTTTCTACATTTGAGACCCTGTTCTGTTTGGTAATTCAGTTCCTGTGTAGCCAAGTTTACATTCCGTGTAGTAGTGATATCTTATGATGTTTCTTTTTCTGTGTGACTTATTTCACTTAGAATCATCGTACCTGAATCCACTCTTTATGCTGCTATGGGCCTGATGACATAGATTTCATTTCTGAGTGATATTGCATTGTACGTAAGTACCACAACTTCTTTATCCATTTTTCGCTTTCTGCGATATTGAACTTGTACCATAAACAAGGATCCTGAACACAGAGCCGTCCCAAACTTTGGGGTGGCTGTGTCTTTTTGATTTTAATTTCCCTAAGCTATAGGACCATAAGTGGAAGTGCCATAGGCTCTGTTGCTTTGTTTTTTAGATGTTTCAGGAAACACAATACACTTCTCCAGGGTGGCTGTGGGCAATTTACATCCCGCCCATCAGCATAACAATGCTCCCAGGTCTCCATGGCCTGTCCTGCCTTTCTGGATTTTACACTTTTTTCAGATGGCCCTTTTGACCAGGGGGCAGTGAGACTTCATTGTAGTGCAGATTTCCTTTGCAAGCTTGCTTGGTTGGCCAAAAAGCGCGTATGCGTTTTTTCCTGAATATATTCAGGAAAAAACGCATACGCGCTTTTTGGCCAAGTGCATCATTGTGGACGTTCTGCCTCTTTTCCTATGCTTTACATGCAATTCCAGTCTACCTCCTGAAATCGGTTTCCTGCAATTCTGCCCCGCTTTCAAGTCCTCTTGGCAGGCTTACTTCAATATATTTTTGGACGATAGCTGTCATTTATAACACTGCCGGTTTGTGAATTACAGTGCCCCTGAGCTCCTTTCTTCAACTCGCTTTCTTGTGAGCTGGCCGTAACACCACAGGATTGCTTCAGGCCCTAGTATGGTTCCGGCATGGCATGCTGATACTTTGCTTAATTCCTCTTCCTGGTGGGAAATGACAGTTCAATTTGCCCGTCTAGACACCTCCAGCTAGTCTCTCATTGGTTCTCCCTATTCCTGTTCATCTTACGCAGAAATTGCCAACTGTGCCAAACTGTACATTAGAGGCACTGACTCTCCAAGTGGGGAGAGTGTTCGTAAAGCGTCTGGAATGTTGCACCCGAGTACCAGGGGATGAGAACTGAGACACATTTGAACACGTTTCCCGATCACACAGTAGATCATACTCTGGGTTCCACATGCATGTTTTAGCTGAAGGAAGAATCCCTTAAACCTGGAGAGTTGAGACCCATGGAATGGGTACCATGCAATATGACTGCAAAGGGTCTGCATTTGCTCACCGAACCTCACCAATCCTATAACTGCTACGTTTATGCTGCAGTACACACTCTTGATTCTCTTTCAGAGACATATAAATCCATAGGTTGTAAGATTCTTACTACTCAGGTATATTCTTAGGCGTTTAATATGGGGTGTTGAGTCCACTTCGTTGAGCAAGGAGTAGCTCTTGTCTATTACATATTTGGCTTATGGAACAGTATCTGTGCTAATTTCAATCTCTGGTTTTATGCAGCACCCCCACTCACCTTTTCCCTTAAGCAAGCATAAGTTGGTTTTCTACATTTGCGACCCTGTTCTGTTTTGTAATTCAGTTCCTGTGTAGCCAAGTTTACATTCCATGTAGTAGTGATATCTTATGATGTTTCTTTTTCTGTGTGACTTATTTCACTTAGAATCGTCGTATCTGAATCCACTCATTATGCTGCTACGGGCCTTATGACATAGATTTCATTGCTGAGTGATATTGCATTCTACGTAAGCACCACAACATCTTTATCCATTTTTCGCTTTCTGTGATATTGAACTTGTACTGTAAACGAGGTTCCTGTAGACAGAGCCGTCCCAAACTTTGGGGTGGCTGTGTCTTTTTGATTTTAAATTCCCTAAGCTATAGGACCATAAGTGGAAGTGCCCTAGGCTCTGTTGCTTTGTTTTTTGGATGTTTCAGGAAACACCATACACTTCTCCAGAGTGGCTGTTGGCAATTTACATCCCGCCCATCAGCATAACAAGGCTCCCAGTTCTCCATGGCCTGTCCTGCCTTTCTGGATTTTACACTTTTCTCAGATGACCCTTTTGACCGGGGGGCAGTGAGACTTCATTGTAGTGCAGATTTCCTTTGCAAGCTTGCTTGGTTGGCCAAAAAGTGCGTATGCATTTTTTCCTGAATATATTCAGGAAAAAACGCATACGCCCTTTTTGGCCAAGTGGATCATTGTGGACGTTCTGCCTCTTTTCCTATGCTTTACATGCAATTCAAGTCTACCTCTTGAAATCGGTTTCCTGCAATTCTGCCCCACATTCAAGTCCTCTTGGCAGCCTTACTTCAATATATTTTTGGACGATAGCTGTCATTTATAACTCTGCAGGTTTGTGAATGACAGTGCCCCTGAGCTCCTTTCTTCAACTCGCCTTCTTGTGAGCTGGCCGCAACACCGCAGGATTGCTTCAGGCCCTAGTGTGGTTCCGGCATGGCACGCTGAGCCTTTGGTTAATTCCTCTTCCTGGTGGGAAATGAGAGTTAAATTTGCCCGTCCAGACACCTCCACCTAGTCTCTCATTCGTTCTCCCTATTCCTGTTCATTTTCTGCAGAAATTGAAAACTGGGCCAAACAGGTGGTTAAGGGCACTGAGTCTCAAAGTGGGGAGAGTGTTAGAAGATCATCTAGAATGTTGCACCGAGTACCAGGAGACGAAAACTGAGACACATTTGAACACGTTTCCCTATCACACGGTGGATCACACTCTGGGTTCCACATGCATGTTTTAGCTGAAGGAAGAATACTTAAACCTGGAGAGTTGAGACCCATGGAATGGGTACCATGCAATATGACTTCAAAGGGTCTGCATTTGCTCACCGAACCTCACCAATCCTATCACTGCTGCGTTTATGCTGCTGTACACACGCTTGATACTCTTTCGGAGACATATAAATCCATAGGTTTTAAGATTCTTACTAGTCAGGTATATTCTTAGGTGTTTAATATGGGGTGTTGAGTCCACTTCGTTGAGCAAGGAGTAGCTCTTGTCTATTACATATATGGCTTATGGAACGGTATCGGTGCTAATTTCAATCTCTGGTTTTATGCAGCACCCCCACTCACCTTTCCCTATAAGCAAGCAGAAGTTGGTTTTCTACATTTGAGACCCTGTTCTGTTTTGTAATTCAGTTCGTGTGTAGCCAAGTTTACATTCCGTGTAGTAGTGATATCTTATGATGTTTCTTTTTCTGTGTGACTTATTTCACTTAGAATCATCGTACCTGAATCCACTCATTATGCTGCTATGGGCCTGATGACATAGATTTCATTGCTGAGTGATATTGCATTGTACGTAAGTACCACAACTTCTTTATCCATTTTTCGCTTTCTGCGATATTGAACTTCTACCGTAAACGAGGTTCCTCTACACAGATCTGTCCCAAACTTTGGGGTGGCTGTGTCTTTTTGATTTTAATTTCCCTAAGCTATAGGACCATAAGTGGAAGTGCTCTAGGCTCTGTTGCTTTGTTTTTTAGATGTTTCAGGAAACACCATACACTTCTCCAGAGTGGCTGTTGGCAATTTACATCCCGCCCATAGCATAACAAGGCTCCCAGTTCTCCATGGCTTGTCCTGCCTTTCAGGATTTTACACTTTTTTCAGATGGCCCTTTTGACCAGGGGGCAGTGAGACTTCATTGTAGTGCAGATTTCCTTTGCAAGCTTGCTTGGTTGGCCAAAACGGGCGTATGCGTTTTTTCCACAATATATTCAGGAAAAAACACATATGCCCTTTGTGGCCAAGTGCATCATTGTGGACGTTCTGCCTCTTTTCCTATGCTTTACATGCAATTCCTGTCTACCTCCTGAAATCGGTTTCCTGCAATTCTGCCCCACTTTCAACTCCTCTTGGCAGCCTTACTTCAATGTATTTTTGGACGATAGCTATCATTTATAACTCTGCAGGTTTGTGAATGACAGTGCCCCTGAGCTCCTTTCTTCAACTCGCTTTCTTGTGAGCTGGCCGCAATACTGCAGGATTGCTTCAGGCCCTAGTGTGGTTCTGGCATGGCACGCTGAGCCTTTGGTTAATTCCTCTTCCTGGTGGAAATGAGAGTTAAATTTGCCCGTCCAGAAACCTCCAGCTAGTCTCTCATTGGTTCTCCCTATTCCTGTTCATTTTCCGCAGAAATTGCAAACTGGGCCAAACAGGAGGTTAAAGGCTCTGACTTTCCAAGTGGGGAGAGTGTTAGTAAAGCGTCTGGAATGTTGCACCCGAGTACCAGGGGACGAAAACTCAGACACATTTGAACACGTTTCCCGATCACACGGTGGATCATACTCTGGGTTCCACATGCATGTTTTAGCTGAAAGAAGAATACTTAAACCTGGAGAGTTGAGACCCATCGAATGGGTACCATGCAATATGACTTCAAAGGGTCTGCATTTGCTCACTGAACCTCACCAATCCTATCACTGCTGCGTTTATGCCGCTGTACACACGCTTGATTCTCTTTCAGAGACATATAAATCCATAGGTTTTAAGATTCTTACTAGTCAGGTATATTCTTAGGGGTTTAATATGGCGTCTTGAGTCCACTTCGTTGAGCAAGGATTAGTTCTAGTCTATTACATATTTGGCTTATGGAAAGGTATCTGTGCTAATTTCAATCTCTTGTTTTATGCAGCTCCCCAACACACCTTTCCCCTTAAGCAAGCATAAGTTGGTTTTCTACATTTGAGACCCTGTTCTGTTTTGTAATTCAGTTCGTGTGTAGCCAAGTTTACATTCCGTGTAGTAGTGATATCTTATGATGTTACTTTTTCTGTGTGACTTATTTCACTTAGAATCATCGTACCTGAATCCACTCATTATGCTGCTATGGGCCTGATGACATAGATTTCATTGCTGAGTGATATTGCATTGTACGTAAGTACCACAACGTCTTTATCCATTTTTCGCGTTCTGCGATATTGAACTTGTACCGTAAACGAGGATCTTGTAAGCAGAGCCATCCCAAACATTGGGGTGGCTGTGTCTTTTTGATTTTAATTTCCCTAAGCTATAGGACCATAAGTGGAAGTGACCTAGGCTCTGTTGCTTTGTTTTTTAGATGTTTCAGGAAACACCATACACTTCTCCAGAGTGGCTGTTGGCAATTTACATCCCGCCCATCAGCATAACAAGGCTCCCAGGTCTCCATGGCCTGTCCTGCATTTATGGATTTTACACTTTTTTCAGATGGCCCTTTTGACCGGGGGGCAGTGAGTTCATTGTAGTGCAGATTTCCTTTGCAAGCTTGCTTGGTTGGCCAAAACGGGCGTATGCGTTTTTTTCACAATATATTCAGGAAAAAACACATATGCCCTTTGTGGCCAAGTGCATCATTGTGGACGTTCTGCCTCTTTTCCTATGCTTTACATGCAATTCCTGTCTACCTCCTGAAATCGGTTTCCTGCAATTCTGCCCACTTTCAACTCCTCTTGGCAGCCTTACTTCAATGTATTTTTGGACGATAGCTATCATTTATAACTCTGCAGGTTTGTGAATGACAGTGCCCCTGAGCTCCTTTCTTCAACTCGCTTTCTTGTGAGCTGGCCGCAATACTGCAGGATTGCTTCAGGCCCTAGTGTGGTTCTGGCATGGCACACTGAGCCTTTGGTTAATTCCTCTTCCTGGTGGAAATGAGAGTTAAATTTGCCCGTCCAGAAACCTCCAGCTAGTCTCTCATTGGTTCTCCCTATTCCTGTTCATTTTCCGCAGAAATTGCAAACTGGGCCAAACAGGAGGTTAAAGGCTCTGACTTTCCAAGTGGGGAGAGTGTTAGTAAAGCGTCTGGAATGTTGCACCCGAGTACCAGGGGACGAAAACTCAGACACATTTGAACACGTTTCCCGATCACACGGTGGATCATACTCTGGGTTCCACATGCATGTTTTAGCTGAAAGAAGAATACTTAAACCTGGAGAGTTGAGACCCATGGAATGGGTACCATGCAATATGACTTCAAAGGGTCTGCATTTGCTCACCGAACCTCACCAATCCTATCACTGCTGCGTTTATGCTGCTGTACACACGCTTGATACTCTTTCGGAGACATATAAATCCATAGGTTTTAAGATTCTTACTAGTCAGGTATATTCTTAGGTGTTTAATATGGGGTGTTGAGTCCACTTCGTTGAGCAAGGAGTAGCTCTTGTCTATTACATATATGGCTTATGGAACGGTATCGGTGCTAATTTCAATCTCTGGTTTTATGCAGCACCCCCACTCACCTTTCCCTATAAGCAAGCAGAAGTTGGTTTTCTACATTTGAGACCCTGTTCTGTTTTGTAATTCAGTTCCTGTGTAGCCAAGTTTACATTCCGTGTAGTAGTGATATCTTATGATGTTTCTTTTTCTGTGTGACTTATTTCACTTAGAATCATCGTACCTGAATCCACTCATTATGCTGCTATGGGCCTGATGACGTAGATTTCATTGCTGAGTGATATTGCATTGTACGTAAGTACCACAACTTCTTTATCCATTTTTCGCTTTCTGCGATATTGAACTTCTACCGTAAACGAGGTTCCTCTACACAGATCCGTCCCAAACTTTGGGGTGGCTGTGTCTTTTTGATTTTAATTTCCCTAAGCTATAGGACCATAAGTGGAAGTGCTCTAGGCTCTGTTGCTTTGTTTTTTAGATGTTTCAGGAAACACCATACACTTCTCCAGAGTGGCTGTTGGCAAATTACATCCCGCCCATAACATAACAAGGCTCCCAGTTCTCCATGGACTGTCCTGCCTTTCTGGATTTTACACTTTTTTCAGATGGCCCTTTTGACCAGGGGGCAGTGAGACTTCATTGTAGTGCAGATTTCCTTTGCAAGCTTGCTTGGTTGGCCAAAAAGTGCGTATGCATTTTTTCCTGAATATATTCAGGAAAAAACGCATACGCACTTTTTGGCCAAGTGCATCATTGTGGACGTTCTCCTTCTTTTCCTATGCTTTACATGCAATTCCAGTCTACCTCCTGAAATCGGTTTCCTGCAATTCTGCCCCGCTTTCAAGTCCTCTTGGCAGCCTTACTTCAATATATTTTTGGACGATTGCTGTCATTTATAACACTGCAGGTTTGTGAATTACAGTGCCCCTGAGCTCCTTTCTTCAACTCGCTTTCTTGTGAGCTGGCCGCAACACCGCAGGATTGCTTCAGGCCCTAGTGTGTTGCCGGGACGGCATGCTGATAGTTTGCTTAATTCCTCTTCCTGGTGGGAAATGAGAGTTAAATTTGCCCGTCCAGACACCTCCAGCTAGTCTCTCATTGGTTCTCCCTATTCCTGTTCATCTTACGCAGAAATTGCCAACTGGGCCAAACTGAACGTTAAAGGCACTGACTCTCCAAGTGGGGAGAGTGTTAGTAAAGCGTCTGGAATGTTGCACCGAGTACCAGGAGACGAAAACTGAGACACATTTGAACACGTTTCCCGATCACATGGTGGATCACACTCTGGGTTCCACATGCATGTTTTAGCTGAAGGAAGAATACCTAAACCTGGAGAGTTGAGAGCCATGGAATGGGTACCATGCAATATGACTTCAAAGGGTCTGCATTTGCTCACCGAACCTCACCAATCCTATCACTGCTGCGTTTATGCCGCTGTACACATGCTTGATACTCTTTCGGAGACATATAAATCCATAGGTTTTAAGATTCTTACTAGTCAGGTATATTCTTAGGCGTTTAATATGGGGTGTTGAGTCCACTTCGTTGAGCAAGGAGTAGCTCTTGTCTTTTACATATTTGGCTTATAGAACGGTATCTGTGCTAATTTCAATCTCTGGTTTTATGCAGCATCCCAACTCACCTTTCCCCTTAAGCAAGCATAAGTTGGTTTTCTACATTTGATACCCTGTTCTGTTTTGTAATTCAGTTCCTGTGTAGCCAAGTTTACATTCCGTGTAGTAGTGATATCGTATGATGTTTCTTTTTCTGTGTGACTTATTTCACTTAGAATCATTGTACCTGAATCCACTCATTATGCTGCTACGGGCCTGATGACATAGATTTCATTTCTGAGTGATATTGCATTGTACGTAAGTACCACAACTTCTTTATCCATTTTTCGCTTTCTGCGATATTGAACTTGTACCATAAACAAGGATCCTGAACACAGAGCCGTCCCAAACTTTGGGGTTGCTGTGTCTTTTTGATTTTAATTTCCCTAAGCTATAGGACCATAAGTGGAAGTGCCCTAGGCTCTGTTGCTTTGTTTTTTAGATGTTTCAGGAAACACAATACACTTCTCCAGGGTGGCTGTTGGCAATTTACATCCCGCCCATCAGCATAACAAGGCTCCCAGGTCTCCATGGCCTGTCCTGCCTTTCTGGATTTTACACTTTTTTCAGATGGCCCTTTTGACCAGGGGGCAGTGAGACTTCATTGTAGTGCAGATTTCCTTTGCAAGCTTGCTTGGTTGGCCAAAAAGGGTGTATGCGATTTTTCATGAGGAAAAAACGCATACGCCCTTTTTGGCCAAGTGCATCATTGTGGACGTTCTGCCTCTTTTCCTATGCTTTACATGCAATTCCAGTCTAACTCCTGAAATCGGTTTCCTGCAATTCTGCCCTGCTTTCAAGTCCTCTTGGCAGGCTTACTTCAATATATTTTTGGACGATAGCTGTCATTTTTTACTCTGCAGGTGTGTGAATGAGAGTGCCCCTGAGCTCCTTTCTTTCAACTCGCTTTCTTGTGAGCTGGCCACAACACCGCAGGATTGCTTCATGCCCTAGTGTAATTCCGGCACGGCACGCTGAGCCTTTGGTTAATTCCTCTTCCTGGTGGGAAATGAGAGTTAAATTTGCCCGTCCAGACACCTCCAGCTAGTCTCTCATTGGTTCTCCCTATTGCGGTTCATCTTACGCAGAAATTGTAAACCGGGCCAAACAGGAGGTTAAAGGCACTGACTCTCCAAGTGGGTAGAGTGTTAGTAAAGCGTCTGGAATGTTGCACCCGAGTACCAGGGGACGAAAACTGAGACACATTTGAACACGTTTCCAGATCACACGGTGGATCATACTCTGGGTTCCACATGCATGTTTTAGCTGAAGGAAGAATCCCTTAAACCTGGAGAGTTGAGACCCATGGAATGGGTACCATGCAATATGACCTCAAAAGGTCTGCATTTGCTCACCGAACCTCACCAATCCTATCAATGCTGTGTTTATGCTGCTGTACATATGCTTGATTCTCTTTCGGTGACATATAAATCCATAGGTTTTAAGATTCTTACTAGTCAGGTATATTCTTATGCGTTTAATATGGGGTGTTGATTCCACTTCGTTGAGCAAGGAGTAGCTCTTGTCTATTTCATATTTGGCTTATGGAACGGTATCTGTGCTCATTTCAATCTCTGGTTTTATGCAGTACCCCAACTCACCTTTCCCCGTAAGCAAGCATAAGTTGGTTTTCTACATTTGAGACCCTGTTCTGTTTTGTAATTCAGTTCCTGTGTAGCCAAGTTTACATTCCGTGTAGTAGTGATATCTTATGATGTTTCTTTTTCTGTGTGACTTATTTCACTTAGAATCATCGTACCTGAATCCATTCATTATGTTGCTATGGGCCTGATGACATAGATTTCACTGCTGAGTGATATTGCATTGTACGTAAGTACCACAACTTCTTTATCCATTTTTCGCTTTCTGTGATATTGAACTTGTACCGTAAACGAGGTTCTTGTAAACAGAGCCATCCCAAACTTCGGGGTGGCTGTGTCTTTTTGATTTTAATTTCCCTAATCTATAGGACCATAAGGGGAAGTGCCCTAGGCTCTGTTGCTTTGTTTTCTAGATGTTTGAGGAAACACCATAGACTTCTCCAGACTGGCTGTTGGCAATTTACATCCCGCCCATCAGCATAAAAAGGCTCCCAGCTCTCCATGGCCTGTCCTGCCTTTCTGGATTTTACACTTTTTTCAGATGGCCCTTTTGACTGGGGGGCAGTGAGACTTCATTGTAATGCAGATTTCCTTTGCAAGCTTGCTTGGTTGGCCAGAAAGGGCGTATGCGTTTTTTCCTGAATATATTCAGGAAAAAATGCATACGCCCTTTTTGGCCAAGTGCATCATTGTGGACGTTGTGCCTCTTTTCCTATGCTTTACATGCAATTCCAGTCTACCTCCTGAAATCGGTTTCCTGCAATTCTGCCCGCTTTCAAGTCCTCTTGGCAGCCTTACTTCAATATATTTTTGGACGATAGCTGTCATTTATAACTCTGCAAGTTTGTGAATGACAGTGCCCCTGAGCTCCTTTCTTCAACTCGCTTTCTTGTGAGCTGGCCGAAACACCGCCGGATTGCTTCAGGCCCTAGTGTGTTTCCGGCACGGCATACTGAGCCTTTGGTTAATTCCTCTTCCTGGTGGGAAATGAGAGTTAAATTTGCCCGTCCAGACACCTCCAGCTAGTCTCTCATTGGTTCTCCTTATTCCTATTCATTTTCCACAGAAATTGACAACTGGGCCAAACAGGAGGTTAAAGGCACTGACTCTCCAAGTGGGTAGAGTGTTAGTAAAGCGTCTGGAATGTTGCACCCGAGTACCAGGGGACGAAAACTGAGACACATTTGAACACGTTTCCCGATCACACCGTGGATCATACTCTGGGTTCCACATGCATGTTGTAGCTGAAGGAAGAATCCCTTAAACCAGGAGAGTTGAGACCCATGGAATGGGTACCATGCAATATGACTTCAAAAGGTCTGCATTTCCTCACTGAACCTCACCAATACTATCAATGCTGCATTTATGTCGCTGTACATACGCTTGATTCTCTTTCGGAGACATATAAATCCATGGGTTTTAAGATTCTTACTAGTCAGGTATATTCTTATGCGTTTAATATGGGGTGTTGAGTCCACTTCGTTGAGCAAGGAGTAGCTCTTGTCTATTACACATTTGGCTTATGGAACGGTATCTGTGCTCATTTCAATCTCTGGTTTTATGCAGCACCCCAACTCACCTTTCCCGTTAAGCAAGCATAAGTTGGTTTTCTACGTTTGAGACCGTGTTCTGTTTTGTAATTCAGTTCCTGTGTAGCCAAGTTTACATTCCGTGTAGTAGTGATATCTTATGATGTTTCTTTTTCTGTGTGACTTATTTCACTTAGAATCATCGTACCTGAATCCACTCATTATGCTGCTATGGGCCTGATGACATAGATTTCATTGCTGAGTGATATTGCATTGTACGTAAGTACCATAACTTCTTTATCCATTTTTTGCTTTCTGTGATATTGAACTTGTACAGTAAACGAGGTTTTTGTAAACAGAGCCGTCCCAAACTTTGGGGTGGCTGTGTCTTTTTGATTTAAATTTCCCTAAGCTATAGGACCATAAGTGGAAGTGCCCTAGGCTCTGTTGCTTTGTTTTTTAGATGTTTCAGGAAACACCATACACTTCTCCCGAGTGCCTGTTGGCAATTTACATCCCGCCCATCAGCATAACAAGGCTCCCAGTTCTCCATGGCCTGTCCTGTCTTTCTGGATTTTACACTTTTCAGATGGCCCTTTTGACTGGGGGGCAGTGAGACTTCTTTGTAGTGCAGATTTCCTTTGCAAGCTTGCTTGGTTGGCCAAAAAGTGCGTATGCGTTTTCTCCTGAATATATTCAGGAAAAAACGCATACGCACTTTTTGGCCAAGTCCATCATTGTGGACGTTCTGCCTCTTTTCCTATGCTTTACATGCAATTCCAGTCTACCTCCTGAAATCGGTTTCCTGCTATTCTGCCCCGCTTTCAAGTCCTCTTGGCAGGCTTACTTCAATATATTTTTGGACGATAGCTGTCATTTATAACTCTGCAGGTTTGTGAATTACAGTGCCCCTGAACTCCTTTCTTCAACTCGCTTTCTTCTGAGCTGGGCGCAACACCGCCGGATTGCTTCAGGCCCTAGTGTGGTTCCGGCACGGCACACTGAGCCTTTGGTTAATTCCTCTTCCTGGTGGGAAATGAGAGTTAAATTTGCCCGTCCAGACACCTCCAGCTAGTCTCTCATTGGTTCTCCTTATTCCTATTCATTTTCCACAGAAATTGACAACTGGGCCAAACAGGAGGTTAAAGGCACTGACTCTCCAAGTGGGTAGAGTGTTAGTAAAGCGTCTGGAATGTTGCACCCGAGTACCAGGGGACGAAAACTGAGACACATTTGAACACGTTTCCCGATCACACCGTGGATCATACTCTGGGTTCCACATGCATGTTTTAGCTGAAGGAAGAATCCCTTAAACCAGGAGAGTTGAGACCCATGGAATGGGTACCATGCAATATGACTTCAAAAGGTCTGCATTTCCTCACTGAACCTCACCAATCCTATCAATGCTGCATTTATGTCGCTGTACATACGCTTGATTCTCTTTCGGAGACATATAAATCCATGGGTTTTAAGATTCTTACTAGTCAGGTATATTCTTATGCGTTTAATATGGGGTGTTGAGTCCACTTCGTTGAGCAAGGAGTAGCTCTTGTCTATTACACATTTGGCTTATGGAACGGTATCTGTGCTCATTTCAATCTCTGGTTTTATGCAGCACCCCAACTCACCTTTCCCGTTAAGCAAGCATAAGTTGGTTTTCTACGTTTGAGACCGTGTTCTGTTTTGTAATTCAGTTCCTGTGTAGCCAAGTTTACATTCCGTGTAGTAGTGATATCTTATGATGTTTCTTTTTCTGTGTGACTTATTTCACTTAGAATCATCGTACCTGAATCCACTCATTATGCTGCTATGGGCCTGATGACATAGATTTCATTGCTGAGTGATATTGCATTGTACGTAAGTACCATAACTTCTTTATCCATTTTTTGCTTTCTGTGATATTGAACTTGTACAGTAAACGAGGTTTTTGTAAACAGAGCCGTCCCAAACTTTGGGGTGGCTGTGTCTTTTTGATTTAAATTTCCCTAAGCTATAGGACCATAAGTGGAAGTGCCCTAGGCTCTGTTGCTTTGTTTTTTAGATGTTTCAGGAAACACCATACACTTCTCCCGAGTGCCTGTTGGCAATTTACATCCCGCCCATCAGCATAACAAGGCTCCCAGTTCTCCATGGCCTGTCCTGTCTTTCTGGATTTTACACTTTTCAGATGGCCCTTTTGACTGGGGGGCAGTGAGACTTCTTTGTAGTGCAGATTTCCTTTGCAAGCTTGCTTGGTTGGCCAAAAAGTGCGTATGCGTTTTCTCCTGAATATATTCAGGAAAAAACGCATACGCACTTTTTGGCCAAGTCCATCATTGTGGACGTTCTGCCTCTTTTCCTATGCTTTACATGCAATTCCAGTCTACCTCCTGAAATCGGTTTCCTGCTATTCTGCCCCGCTTTCAAGTCCTCTTGGCAGGCTTACTTCAATATATTTTTGGACGATAGCTGTCATTTATAACTCTGCAGGTTTGTGAATGACAGTGCCCCTGAGCTCCTTTCTTCAACTCGCTTTCTTGTGAGCTGGCCGCAATACTGCAGGATTGCTTCAGGCCCTAGTGTGGTTCCGGCATGGCACGCTGAGCCTTTGGTTAATTCCTCTTCCTGGTGGGAAATGAGAGTTAAATTTGCCCGTCCAGACACCTCCAGCTAGTCTCTCATTGGTTCTCCTTATTCCTATTCATTTTCCACAGAAATTGACAACTGGGCCAAACAGGAGGTTAAAGGCTCTGACTTTCCAAGTGGGGAGAGTGTTAGTAAAGCATCTGGAATGTTGCACCCGAGTACCAGGGGACGAAAACTGAGACACATTTGAACACGTTTCCCGATCACACCGTGGATCATACTCTGGGTTCCACATGCATGTTTTAGCTGAAGGAAGAATCCCTTAAACCAGGAGAGTTGAGACCCATGGAATGGGTACCATGCAATATGACTTCAAAAGGTCTGCATTTCCTCACTGAACCTCACCAATCCTATCAATGCTGCATTTATGTCGCTGTACATACGCTTGATTCTCTTTCGGAGACATATAAATCCATGGGTTTTAAGATTCTTACTAGTCAGGTATATTCTTATGCGTTTAATATGGGGTGTTGAGTCCACTTCGTTGAGCAAGGAGTAGCTCTTGTCTATTACACATTTGGCTTATGGAACGGTATCTGTGCTCATTTCAATCTCTGGTTTTATGCAGCACCCCAACTCACCTTTCCCGTTAAGCAAGCATAAGTTGGTTTTCTACGTTTGAGACCGTGTTCTGTTTTGTAATTCAGTTCCTGTGTAGCCAAGTTTACATTCCGTGTAGTAGTGATATCTTATGATGTTTCTTTTTCTGTGTGACTTATTTCACTTAGAATCATCGTACCTGAATCCACTCATTATGCTGCTATGGGCCTGATGACATAGATTTCATTGCTGAGTGATATTGCATTGTACGTAAGTACCATAACTTCTTTATCCATTTTTTGCTTTCTGTGACATTGAACTTGTACAGTAAACGAGGTTTTTGTAAACAGAGCCGTCCCAAACTTTGGGGTGGCTGTGTCTTTTTGATTTAAATTTCCCTAAGCTATAGGACCATAAGTGGAAGTGCCCTAGGCTCTGTTGCTTTGTTTTTTAGATGTTTCAGGAAACACCATACACTTCTCCCGAGTGCCTGTTGGCAATTTACATCCCGCCCATCAGCATAACAAGGCTCCCAGTTCTCCATGGCCTGTCCTGTCTTTCTGGATTTTACACTTTTCAGATGGCCCTTTTGACTGGGGGGCAGTGAGACTTCTTTGTAGTGCAGATTTCCTTTGCAAGCTTGCTTGGTTGGCCAAAAAGTGCGTATGCGTTTTCTCCTGAATATATTCAGGAAAAAACGCATACGCACTTTTTGGCCAAGTCCATCATTGTGGACGTTCTGCCTCTTTTCCTATGCTTTACATGCAATTCCAGTCTACCTCCTGAAATCGGTTTCCTGCTATTCTGCCCCGCTTTCAAGTCCTCTTGGCAGGCTTACTTCAATATATTTTTGGACGATAGCTGTCATTTATAACTCTGCAGGTTTGTGAATGACAGTGCCCCTGAGCTCCTTTCTTCAACTCGCTTTCTTGTGAGCTGGCCGCAATACTGCAGGATTGCTTCAGGCCCTAGTGTGGTTCCGGCATGGCACGCTGAGCCTTTGGTTAATTCCTCTTCCTGGTGGGAAATGAGAGTTAAATTTGCCCGTCCAGACACCTCCAGCTAGTCTCTCATTGGTTCTCCTTATTCCTATTCATTTTCCACAGAAATTGACAACTGGGCCAAACAGGAGGTTAAAGGCTCTGACTTTCCAAGTGGGGAGAGTGTTAGTAAAGCATCTGGAATGTTGCACCCGAGTACCAGGGGACGAAAACTGAGACACATTTGAACACGTTTCCCGATCACACCGTGGATCATACTCTGGGTTCCACATGCATGTTTTAGCTGAAGGAAGAATCCCTTAAACCAGGAGAGTTGAGACCCATGGAATGGGTACCATGCAATATGACTTCAAAAGGTCTGCATTTCCTCACTGAACCTCACCAATCCTATCAATGCTGCATTTATGTCGCTGTACATACGCTTGATTCTCTTTCGGAGACATATAAATCCATGGGTTTTAAGATTCTTACTAGTCAGGTATATTCTTATGCGTTTAATATGGGGTGTTGAGTCCACTTCGTTGAGCAAGGAGTAGCTCTTGTCTATTACACATTTGGCTTATGGAACGGTATCTGTGCTCATTTCAATCTCTGGTTTTATGCAGCACCCCAACTCACCTTTCCCGTTAAGCAAGCATAAGTTGGTTTTCTACGTTTGAGACCGTGTTCTGTTTTGTAATTCAGTTCCTGTGTAGCCAAGTTTACATTCCGTGTAGTAGTGATATCTTATGATGTTTCTTTTTCTGTGTGACTTATTTCACTTAGAATCATCGTACCTGAATCCACTCATTATGCTGCTATGGGCCTGATGACATAGATTTCATTGCTGAGTGATATTGCATTGTACGTAAGTACCATAACTTCTTTATCCATTTTTTGCTTTCTGTGACATTGAACTTGTACAGTAAACGAGGTTTTTGTAAACAGAGCCGTCCCAAACTTTGGGGTGGCTGTGTCTTTTTGATTTAAATTTCCCTAAGCTATAGGACCATAAGTGGAAGTGCCCTAGGCTCTGTTGCTTTGTTTTTTAGATGTTTCAGGAAACACCATACACTTCTCCCGAGTGCCTGTTGGCAATTTACATCCCGCCCATCAGCATAACAAGGCTCCCAGTTCTCCATGGCCTGTCCTGTCTTTCTGGATTTTACACTTTTCAGATGGCCCTTTTGACTGGGGGGCAGTGAGACTTCTTTGTAGTGCAGATTTCCTTTGCAAGCTTGCTTGGTTGGCCAAAAAGTGCGTATGCGTTTTCTCCTGAATATATTCAGGAAAAAACGCATACGCACTTTTTGGCCAAGTCCATCATTGTGGACGTTCTGCCTCTTTTCCTATGCTTTACATGCAATTCCAGTCTACCTCCTGAAATCGGTTTCCTGCTATTCTGCCCCGCTTTCAAGTCCTCTTGGCAGGCTTACTTCAATATATTTTTGGACGATAGCTGTCATTTATAACTCTGCAGGTTTGTGAATTACAGTGCCCCTGAACTCCTTTCTTCAACTCGCTTTCTTCTGAGCTGGGCGCAACACCGCCGGATTGCTTCAGGCCCTAGTGTGGTTCCGGCACGGCACACTGAGCCTTTGGTTAATTCCTCTTCCTGGTGGGAAATGAGAGTTAAATTTGCCCGTCCAGACACCTCCAGCTAGTCTCTCATTGGTTCTCCTTATTCCTATTCATTTTCCACAGAAATTGACAACTGGGCCAAACAGGAGGTTAAAGGCACTGACTCTCCAAGTGGGTAGAGTGTTAGTAAAGCGTCTGGAATGTTGCACCCGAGTACCAGGGGACGAAAACTGAGACACATTTGAACACGTTTCCCGATCACACCGTGGATCATACTCTGGGTTCCACATGCATGTTTTAGCTGAAGGAAGAATCCCTTAAACCAGGAGAGTTGAGACCCATGGAATGGGTACCATGCAATATGACTTCAAAAGGTCTGCATTTCCTCACTGAACCTCACCAATCCTATCAATGCTGCATTTATGTCGCTGTACATACGCTTGATTCTCTTTCGGAGACATATAAATCCATGGGTTTTAAGATTCTTACTAGTCAGGTATATTCTTATGCGTTTAATATGGGGTGTTGAGTCCACTTCGTTGAGCAAGGAGTAGCTCTTGTCTATTACACATTTGGCTTATGGAACGGTATCTGTGCTCATTTCAATCTCTGGTTTTATGCAGCACCCCAACTCACCTTTCCCGTTAAGCAAGCATAAGTTGGTTTTCTACGTTTGAGACCGTGTTCTGTTTTGTAATTCAGTTCCTGTGTAGCCAAGTTTACATTCCGTGTAGTAGTGATATCTTATGATGTTTCTTTTTCTGTGTGACTTATTTCACTTAGAATCATCGTACCTGAATCCACTCATTATGCTGCTATGGGCCTGATGACATAGATTTCATTGCTGAGTGATATTGCATTGTACGTAAGTACCATAACTTCTTTATCCATTTTTTGCTTTCTGTGACATTGAACTTGTACAGTAAACGAGGTTTTTGTAAACAGAGCCGTCCCAAACTTTGGGGTGGCTGTGTCTTTTTGATTTAAATTTCCCTAAGCTATAGGACCATAAGTGGAAGTGCCCTAGGCTCTGTTGCTTTGTTTTTTAGATGTTTCAGGAAACACCATACACTTCTCCCGAGTGCCTGTTGGCAATTTACATCCCGCCCATCAGCATAACAAGGCTCCCAGTTCTCCATGGCCTGTCCTGTCTTTCTGGATTTTACACTTTTCAGATGGCCCTTTTGACTGGGGGGCAGTGAGACTTCTTTGTAGTGCAGATTTCCTTTGCAAGCTTGCTTGGTTGGCCAAAAAGTGCGTATGCGTTTTCTCCTGAATATATTCAGGAAAAAACGCATACGCACTTTTTGGCCAAGTCCATCATTGTGGACGTTCTGCCTCTTTTCCTATGCTTTACATGCAATTCCAGTCTACCTCCTGAAATCGGTTTCCTGCTATTCTGCCCCGCTTTCAAGTCCTCTTGGCAGGCTTACTTCAATATATTTTTGGACGATAGCTGTCATTTATAACTCTGCAGGTTTGTGAATTACAGTGCCCCTGAACTCCTTTCTTCAACTCGCTTTCTTCTGAGCTGGGCGCAACACCGCCGGATTGCTTCAGGCCCTAGTGTGGTTCCGGCACGGCACACTGAGCCTTTGGTTAATTCCTCTTCCTGGTGGGAAATGAGAGTTAAATTTGCCCATCCAGACACCTACCTCACTCTCAACCCCTTGGTGATGTGGGTCCTCTGGTTTGTGGCCACCTTTGCTGGGTTCCTCACCTTTCGATGATGTGGCCCCACTAGTGTGAGGACACTCCTGCCTGGTTCTCATCCACGTGGTTATGTGGATCCCCTGGTGAGAGTCTGTTCCTGGCTGTGTTCCTCACCCTTCTGTGAGGGAGACCCTCTGCTGATAGGTCACTCCTGCATGGCTGGCACACATTGCCTTGGTGAAGTCAGCCATGTGGTGGCAGTTGCAGCGTGCTGGGAATCTCCTCCCCCCGGTGATGAGGGCCCTCTTGCGTCAGGCCCTAACTGCTGGGCTCACCAACTTTTCTTAGTGAGCCCAGTGATGCTTTGGCACTCCTCTTAGGACCCCATCTCCATGGGGATGTGGGCCTTCTGCTCTGAGGTCCCAACGGCTGGGTTGTTCACATTTTCATGATGTGGGCTCTCTGGTGTTAGTTCACAGAGGCCTGGATCCCATAGCCTCTGTGCTCTTGGCCGCCTGCTGGGAGGTTCCAACTGCTGGATTCCTCACTTTTTTAATTTTTTAGGCCCTCTGTTGTGAGGATCCTCCTGCCTGCCTCACTCCCAGCCCCTTCGTGATGTGTGTCATCTGGTATGAGGCCACATGTGCTGGGTTCCTCACCTTTCGATGATGTGGGACCAGTGGTCTTAGGAGACTCCTGCCTGGTTCACATCCCCTTGGTGATGTGGGCCCTCTGTTGAGAGTCTGATCCTGGCTGGGTTCCTCCCCCATCTGTGAGGTGGGCCGTCTGCTGTGAGGTCACTCCTGCCTGGCTTGCTCACCTCGCCTTGTGGACATGAGCCCTCTGGTGGCACTTGGAGTCTGCTGGGAGCCTCCTCCCCTCGGTGATGAGGGCCCTCTGGCGTCAGGCCCTAACTGCTGGGCTCCCCACATTTTGTGATGTGCGCCCAGTGGTGCGAGGACACTCCAGCCAGGTTCACATCCCCATTGGGATGTGGGCCTTCTGCTCTGAGGTCCCAATGCCTGGGTTGCTCACAGTTTCATGATGTGGGCTCTCTGCTGTTAGTTCACTCCTGCCTGCATCCCATAGCTTCTGTGCTCTCGGCCGCCTGCTGGGAGGTTCCAACTGCTGGATTCCTCACCTTTCTTATTCTTTGGGCCGTCTGTTTTTAGGCTACTCCTGCCTGCCTCACTCCCATTCCCTTTGTGATATGTGTCCTCTGATTTGAGGCCACATGTGCTGGGTTCCGCACCTTTCGATGATGTGGCCTCACTGGAGGGAAGACAGTCCTGACTGGTTCCCATCCCCTTGCTGATGTGGGCCCTCAGGTGAGAGTCTGATCCTGGCTGGGTTCCTCACCCTTCTGTGAGGTGGGCCCTCTGCTGTGAGGTCAATCATGCCTGTCTAGCACACGTCACCTTGGCGACGTGGGCCCTCTGGTGGCAGTTGGAGTGTGCTGGGATCCTCCTCCCCTCGGTGATGAGGGCCCTCTTGCCTTAGGCCACAACTGCTGGGCTCCCCACATTTTCTGATGTGCGCCAAGTGAGTGAGGACACTCTTGCCAGCTTCCCATCCCCATGGGGATATGGGCCTTCTGCTCTGAGGTCAAAACGGCTGACTTGTTCACAGTACCATGATGTGGGCCCTCTGCTGTGAGTTCACTCCAGCAAGGATCCCTTATCATCGGTGCTCTGAGCCGCCTGCTGGGAGGTTCCAACTGCTGGATTCCTCAACTTTTTTATTCTATGTGCCCTCTGTTGTGAGGCTCCTCCTGCCTGCCTCACTGCCAGCCCCTTGGTGATGACTGTCCTATGGCTTGAGGCCACATGTGCTGCGTTCCTCACCTTTCGATGATGTGGCCCCACTCGTGTGAGGACACTCCTGCCTGGTTCCTATCCCCTTGGTGAGGTGGGCCCTCTGGCAAGAGTCTAATCCTGGCTGGGTTCCTCAACGTTCTGTGAGGTAGGCCCTCTGCTGTGAGGTCACTCCTGCCTGGCCTGATCACATTGCCTTGGCAATGTGAGCCCTCAGGTGGCAGTTGGAGCCTGCTGGGAATCTCCTCCCCTCAGTTATGAGAGCCCTGGATAAAACACATATGCCCTTTTTTGCCAAGTGCATTATTTTCCAAGTTCTGTCTCTTTTCCTATGCTTTAAGAGCGACTCCCGTGTACCTTCTGAAATCAGTTTCCAGGAATTCTGCCCCGTATTCAAGTCCTCTTCGCAGCCTTACTTCAGTATAATTTTGGATGATAGCTGTCATTTATAACTCCGCAGGTTTGTGAATTACAGTGCCCCTGAGCTCCTTTCTTCAACTCGCTTTCTTGTGAGCTGGCCACAAAACCGCAGGATCTCTTCAGGCCCTAATCTAGTTCCAGCATGGCACACGGAGCCTTTGGTTCATTCGTCTTCCTGGTGGGAAATGAGAGTTAAATTTGCCCTTCCAGACACCTACAGATAGTCTCACATTGCTTCTCCTTATTCCTGTTCATCTTCCGAAGAAATTGCAAACTGGTCCAAACAGGAGGTTAAAGGCACTGACTCTCCAAGTGGGGAGAGTGTTACTAAAGCGTCTGGAATGTTGCACCCGAGTACCAGGGGACGAAAACTGAGACATATTTGAACACGTTTCCCGATCACACGGTGGATCATACTCTGGGTTCCACATGCATGTTTTAGCTGAAGGAAGAATCCCTTAAACCTGGAGAGTTGAGACCCATGGAATGGGTACCATGCAATATGACTTCAAAGGGTCTGCATTTGCTCACCGAACCTCACCAATCCTATCACTGCTGCGTTTATGCTGCTGTACACACGCTTGATTCTCTTTCAGAGACATATAAATCCATAGGATTTAAGATTCTTACTAGTCAGGTATATTTTTAGGCGTTTAATATGGGGTGTTGAGTCCACTTCGTTTAGGAAGGAGTAGCTCTTGTCTATTACATACTTGGCTTATGGAACGGTATCTGTGCTAATTTCAATCTCTGGTTTTATGCAGCACCCCAACTCACCTTTCCCCTTAAGCAAGCATACGTTGGTTTTCTACATTTGAGACCCTGTTCTGTTTTGTAATTCAGTTCCTGTGTAGCCAAGTTTACATTCCGTGTAGTAGTGATATCTTATGATGTTTCTTTTTCTGTGTGACTTATTTCACTTAGAATCATCGTACCTGAATCCACTCATTATGCTGCTATGGGCCTGATGACATAGATTTCATTGCTGAGTGATATTGCATTGTACGTAAGTACCACAACTTCTTTATCCATTTTTCGCTTTCTGTGATATTGAACTTGTACCGTAAACGAGGTTCTTGTAAACAGAGCCGTCCCAAACTTTGGGGTGGCTGTGTCTTTTTGATTTTAATTTCCCTAAGCTATAGGACCATAAGTGGAAGTGCCCTAGGCTCTGTTGCTTTGTTTTTTAGATGTTTCAGGAAACACCATACACTTATCCAGAGTGGCTGTTGGCAATTTACATCCCGCCCATCAGCATAACAAGGCTCCCAGTTCTCCATGGCCTGTCCTGCCTTTCTGGATTTTACACTTTTTTCAAATGGCCAGTTTGACCGGGGGGCAGTGAGACTTCATTGTAGTGCAGATTTCATTTGCAAGCTTGCTTGGTTCGCCAAAAAGGGCATATGCGTTTTTTCCTGAATATATTCAGGAAAAAACGCATATGCCCTTTTTGGCCAAGTGCATCATTGTGGACGTTCTGCCTCTTTTCCTATGCTTTACATGCAATTCCAGTCTACCTCCTGAAATTGGTTTCCTGCAATTCTGCCCCGTTTTCAAGTTCTCTTGGCAGCCTTACTTCAATATATTTTTGGACGATAGCTGTCTTTTATAACACTGCAGGTTTTTGAATTACAGTGCCCCTGAGCTCCTTTCTTCAACTCGCTTTCTTGTGAGCTCGCCGCAACACCGCAGGATTGCTTCAGGCCCTAGTGTGGTTCCGGCATGGCACGCTGAGCCTTTGTTTAATTCCTCTTCCTGGTCGGAAATGAGAGTTAAATTTGCCCGTCCAGACACCTCCAGCTAGTCTCTCATTGGTTCTCCCTATTCCTGTTCATTTTCTGCAGAAATTGCAAACTGGGCCAAACAGGAGTTTAAAGACACTGACTCTCCAAGTGAGGAGAGAGTTAGTAAAGCGTCTGGAATGTTGCACCCGAGTACCAGGGGATGAAAACTGAGACACATTTGAACACGTTTCCCGATCACATGGTGGATAATACACTGGGTTCCACAGGCATGTTTTAGCTGAAGGAAGAATCCCTTAAACCTGGAGAGTTGAGACCCATGGAATGGGTAGCATGCAATATGACTTCAAAGGGTCTGCATTTGCTCACTGAACCTCACCAATCCTATCACTGCTGCGTTTATGCCGCTGTACACACGCTTGATTCTCTTTTGGAGACATATAAATCCATAGGTTTTAAGATTCTTACTAGTCAGGTAATTTCTTAGGCGTTTAATATGTGGTGTTGAGTCCTCTTCGTTGAGCAAGGTGTAGCTCTTGTCTATTACATATTTGGCTTATGGAACGGTATCTGTGCTAATTTCAATCTCTGGTTTTATGCAGCACCCCAACTCACCTTTCCCCTTAAGCAAGCATAAGTTGGTTTTCTACATTTGAGACACTGTTCTGTTTTGTAATTCAGTTCCTGTGTAGCCAAGTTTACATTCCATGTAGTAGTGATATCTTATGATGTTTCTTTTTCTGTGTGACTTATTTCACTCAGAATCATCGTACCTGAATCCACTCATTATGCTGCTATGGGCCTGATGACATAGATTTCATTGCTGAGTGATATTGCACTGTACGTAAGTACCACAACTTCTTTATCCATATTTCGCTTTCTGCGATATTGAACTTGTACCGTACACGAGGTTCTTGTAAATAGAGCCGTCTGAAACTTTGGGGTGGCTGTGTCTTTTTGATTTTAATTTCCCTAAGCTATAGGACCATAAGTGGAAGTGCCCTAGGCTCTGTTGCTTTGTTTTTTAGATGTTTCAGGAAACACCATACACTTCTCCAGAGTGGCTGTTGGCAATTTACATCCCGCCCATCCGCATAACAAGGCTCCAGTTCTCCATGGCCTGTCCTGCCTTTCTGGATTTTACACTTTTTTCAGATGGCCCTTTTGACTGGGGGGCAGTGAGACTTCATTGTAGTGCAGATATCCTTTGCAAGCTTGCTTGGTTGGCCAAAAAGGGCGTATGCGTTTTTTCCTGAATATATTCAGGAAAAAATGCATATGCCCTTTTTGGCCATGTGCATCATTGTGGACGTTCTGCCTCTTTTCCTATGCTTTACATGCAATTCCAGTCTACCTCCTGAAATCGGTTTCCTGCAATTCTGCCCCGCTTTCAAGTCCTCTTGGCAGCCTTACTTCAATATATTTTTGGACGATAGCTGTCATTTATAACTCTGCAGGTTTGTGAATGACAGTGCCCCTGAGCTCCTTTCTTCAACTCGCTTTCTTGTGATCTGGCCGCAACACCGCAGGATTGCTTCAGGCCCTAGTGTGATTCCGGCATGGCACGCTGAGCCTTTCGTTAATTCCTCTTCCTGGTGGGAAATGAGAGTTAAATTTGCCCGTCCAGTCACCTCCAGCTAGTCTCTCATTGGTTCTCCCTATTCCTGTTCATCTTTCGCAGAAATTGTAAACTGGGCTAAACAGGAGGTTAAAGGCACTGACTCTCCAAGTGGGGAGAGTGTTAGTAAAGCGTCTGGAATGTTGCACCCGAGTACCAGGGGACGAAAACTGAGACACATTTGAACACGTTTCCCGAGTACTCGGTGGATCATACTCTGCGTTCCACATGCATGATTTACCTGAAGGAAGAATCCCTTAAACCAGGAGAGTTGAGACCCATGGAATGGGTACCATGCAATATGACTTCAAAGGGTCTGCATTTGCTCACCGAACCTCACCAATCCTATCACTGCTGCGTTTATGCCACGGTACATACACTTGATTCTCTTTCAGAGACATATAAATCCATAAGTTTTAAGATTCTTACTAGTCAGGTATATTCTTAGGCGTTTAATATGGGGTGTTGAGTCCACTTCGTTGAGCAAGGAGTAGCTCTTGTCTATTACACATTTGGCTTATGGAACGGTATCTGTGCTCATTTCAATCTCTGGTTTCATGCAGCACCTCAACTCACCTTTCCCCTTAAGCAAGCATAAGTTGGTTTTCTACATTTGAGAACCTGTTCTGTTTTGTAATTCAGTTCCTGTGTAGCCAAGTTTACATTCCGTGTAGTAGTGATATCTTATGATGTTTCTTTTTCTGTGTGACTTATTTCACTTAGAATCATCGTACCTGAACCCACTCATTATGCTGCTACGGGCCTGATGACATAGATTTCATTGCTGAGTGATATTGCATTGTACGTAAGTACCACAACTTCTTTATCCATTTTTCGCTTTCTGCGATATTGAACTTGTACCGTAAACGAGGTTCTTGTATACAGAGCCGTCCCAAACTTTGGGGTGGCTGTGTCTTTTTCATTTTAGTTTCCCTAAGCTATAGGACCATAAGTGGAAGTGCCCTAGGCTCTGTTGCTTTGTTTTTTAGATGTTTCAGGAAACACCATACACTTATCCAGAGTGGCTGTTGGCAATTTACATCCCGCCCATCAGCATAACAAGGCTCCCAGTTCTCCATGGCCTGTCCTGCCTTTCTGGATTTTACACTTTTTTCAGATGGCCCTTTTGACCGGGGGAAGTGAGACTTCATTGTAGTGCAGATTTCCTTTGCAAGCTTGCTTGGTTGGCCAAAAAGGGCGTATGCGTTTTTTCCTGAATATATTCCTGAATATATTCAGGAAAAAACGCATACGCCCTTTTTGGCCAAGTGCATCATTGTGGACGTTCTGCCTCTTTTCCTATGCTTTACATGCAATTCCAGTCTACCTCCTGAAATCGGGTTCCTGCAATTCTGCCCCACTTTCAAGTTCTCTTGGCAGCCTTACTTCAATATATTTTTGGACGATAGCTGTCATTTATAACACTGCAGGTTTTTGAATTACAGTGCCCCTGAGCTCCTTTCTTCAACTCGCTTTCTTGTGAGCTCGCCGCAACACCGCAGGATTGCTTCAGGCCCTAGTGTGGTTCCGGCATGGCACGCTGAGCCTTTGGTTAATTCCTCTTCCTGGTGGGAAATGAGAGTTAAATTTGCCCGTCCAGACACCTCCAGCTAGTCTCTCATTGGTTCTCCCTATTCCTGTTCATTTTCCGCAGAAATTGCAAACTGGGCCAAACAGGAGGTTAAAGGCACTGACTCTCCAAGTGAGGAGAGAGTTAGTAAAGCGTCTGGAATGTTGCACCCGAGTACCAGGGGATGAAAACTGAGACACATTTGAACACGTTTCCCGATCACATGGTGGATAATACACTGGGTTCCACAGGCATGTTTTAGCTGAAGGAAGAATCCCGTAAAACTGGAGAGTTGAGACCCATGGAATGGGTAGCATGCAATATGACTTCAAAGGGTCTGCATTTGCTCACTGAACCTCACCAATCCTATCACTGCTGCGTTTATGCCGCTGTACACACGCTTGATTCTCTTTTGGAGACATATAAATCCATAGGTTTTAAGATTCTTACTAGTCAGGTAATTTCTTAGGCGTTTAATATGTGGTGTTGAGTCCTCTTCGTTGAGCAAGGTGTAGCTCTTGTCTATTACATATTTGGCTTATGGAACGGTATCTGTGCTAATTTCAATCTCTGGTTTTATGCAGCACCCCAACTCACCTTTCCCCTTAAGCAAGCATAAGTTGGTTTTCTACATTTGAGACACTGTTCTGTTTTGTAATTCAGTTCCTGTGTAGCCAAGTTTACATTCCGTGTAGTAGTGATATCTTATGATGTTTCTTTTTCTGTGTGACTTATTTCACTCAGAATCATCGTACCTGAATCCACTCATTATGCTGCTACAGGCCTGATGACATAGATTTCATTGCTGAGTGATATTGCACTGTACGTAAGTATCACAACTTCTTTATCCATATTTCGCTTTCTGCGATATTGAACTTGTACCGTAAACGAGGATCTTGTAAATAGAGCCGTCTGAAACTTTGGGGTGGCTGTGTCTTTTTGATTTTAATTTCCCTAAGCTATAGAACCATAAGTGGAAGTGCCCTAGGCTCTGTTGCTTTGTTTTTTAGATGTTTCAGGAAACACCATACACTTCTCCAGAGTGGCTGTTGGCAATTTACATCCCGCCCATCAGCATAACAAGGCTCCAGTTCTCCATGGCCTGTCCTGCCTTTCTGGATTTTACACTTTTTTCAGATTGCCCTTTTGACGGGGGGGAAGTGAGACTTCATTGTAGTGCAGATATCCTTTGCAAGCTTGCTTGGTTGGCCAAAAAGTGCGTATGCGTTTTTTCCTGAATATATTCAGGAAAAAATGCATACGCCCTTTTTGGCCATGTGCATCATTGTGGACGTTCTGCCTCTTTTCCTATGCTTTACATGCAATTCCAGTCTACCTCCTGAAATCGGTTTCCTGCAATTCTGCCCCGCTTTCAAGTCCTCTTGGCAGCCTTACTTCAATATATTTTTGGACGATAGCTGTCATTTATAACTCTGCAGGTTTGTGAATGACAGTGCCCCTGAGCTCCTTTCTTCAACTCGCTTTCTTGTGAGCTGGCCGCAACACCGCAGGATTGCTTCAGGCCCTAGTGTGATTCCGGCATGGCACGCTGAGCCTTTGGTTAATTCCTCTTCCTGGTGGGAAATGAGAGTTAAATTTGCCCGTCCAGTCACCTCCAGCTAGTCTCTCATTGGTTCTCCCTATTCCTGTTCATCTTTCGCAGAAATTGTAAACTGGGCTAAACAGGAGGTTAAAGGCACTGACTCTCCAAGTGGGGAGAGTGTTAGTAAAGCGTCTGGAATGTTGCACCCGAGTACAAGGGGATGAAAACTGAGACACATTTGAACACGTTTCCCGAGTACTCGGTGGATCATACTCTGCGTTCCACATGCATGATTTACCTGAAGGAAGAATCCCTTAAACCAGGAGAGTTGAGACCCATGGAATGGGTACCATACAATATGACTTCAATGGGTCTGCATTTGCTCACCAAACCTCACCGATCCTATTACTGCTGCTCTTATGCCGCTGTACACACGCTTCATTCTCTTTCGGAGACATATAAATCCATAGGTTTTATGATTCTTACTAGTCAGGTATATTCTTAGGCGTTTAATATGGCGTCTTGTGTCCACTTCGTTGAGCAAGGAGTAGCTCTTGTCTATTACATATTTGGCTTATGGAATGGTATCTGTGCTAATTTCAATCTCTGGTTTTATGCAGCACCTCAACTCACCTTTCCCCTTAAGCAAGCATAAGTTGGTTTTCTACATTTGAGACCCTGTTCTGTTTTGTAATTCAGTTCCTGTGTAGCCAAGTTTACATTCCGTGTAGTAGTGATATCTTATGATGTTTCTTTTTCTGTGTGACTTATTTCACTTAGAATCATCGTACCTGAATCCACTCATTATGCTGCTACGGGCCTGATGACATAGATTTCATTGCTGAGTAATATTGCATTGTACGTAAGTACCACAACTTCTTTATCCATTTTTCGCTTTCTGCGATATTGAACTTGTACCGTAAACGAGGTTCTTGTATACAGAGCCGTCCCAAACTTTGGGGTGGCTGTGTCTTTTTCATTTTAGTTTCCCTAAGCTATAGGACCATAAGTGGAAGTGCCCTAGGCTCTGTTGCTTTGTTTTTTAGATGTTTCAGGAAACACCGAACACTTCTCCAGAGTGGCTGTTGGCAATTTACATCCCGCCCATCAGCATAACAAGGCTCACAGTTCTCCATGGCCTGTCCTGCCTTTCTGGATTTTACACTTTTTTCAGATGGCCCTTTTTACCTGTGGGAATTGAGACTTCATTGTAGTGCAGATTTCCTTTGCAAGCTTGCTTGGATGGCCAAAAGGGGCGTATGAGTTTTTTCCTGAATATATTCAGGAAAAAACGCATACGCCCTTTTTGGCCAAGTGCATCATTGTGGACGTTCTGCCTCTTTTCCTATGCTTTACATGCAATTCCAGTCTACCTCCTGAAATCGGTTTCCTGCAATTCTGCCCCGCTCTCAAGTCCTCTTGGCAGCCTTACTTCAATATATTTTTCGACGATAGCTGTCGTTTATAACTCTGCAGGTTTGTGAATTACAGTGCCCCTGACCTAATTTCTTCAACTCGCTTTCTTGTGACCTGGCCGCAACACTGCATGATTGCTTCAGACCCTAGTGTGGTTCCAGCATAGCAAGCTGAGCCTTTGGTTAATTCCTCTTCCTAGTGGGAAATGAGAGTTAAATTTGCCCGTCCAGACACCTCCAGCTAGTCTCTCATTGGTTCTCCCTATTTCTGTTCATTTTCCGCAGAAATTGCAAACTGGGCCAAACAGGAGGTTAAAGGCACTGACTCTCCAAGTGGGGAGAGTGTTAGTAAACCGTCTGGAATGTTGCACCCGAGTACCAGGGGACAAAAACTGAGACACATTTGAACACGTTTCCCGATCACATGGTGGATCATACTCTGGGTTCCACATGCATGTTTTAGCTGAAGGAAGAATCCCTTAAACCTGGAGAGTTGAGACCCATGGAATGGGTACCATGCAATATGACTTCAAAGGGTCTGCATTTGCTCACCGAACCTCACCAATCCTATCACTGTTGCGTTTATGCCACTGTACACACGTTTGATTCTCTTTCGGAGACATATAAATCCATAGGTTTTAAGATTCTTAGTAATCCGGTATATTCTTAGGCGTTTAATATGGGGTGTTGAGTCCACTTCGTTGAGCAAGGAGTAGCTCTTGTCTATTACTATTTGGCTTCTGGAACGGTATATGTGCTAATTTCAATCTCTGGTTTTATGCACCACCCGAACTCACCTTTCCCCTTAAGCAAGCATAAGTTGGTTTACTACATTTGTGACCCTGTTCTGTTTTGTAATTCAGTTCCTGTGCAGCCAAGTTTACATTCCGTGTAGTAGTGATATCTTATGATGTTTCTTTTTCTGTGTGACTTATTTCACTTAGAATCATCGTACCTGAATCCACTCATTATGCTGCTACGGGCCTGATGACATAGATTTCATTGCTGAGTGATATTGCATTGTACGTAAGTACCACAACTTCTTTATCCATTTTTCGCTTTCTGTGATATTGAACTTGTACCGTAAATGGGGTTATTGTAAACAGAGCCATCCCACACTTTGTGGTGGCTGTGTCTTTTTGATTTTAATTTTCCTAAGCTATAGGACCATAAGTGGAAGTGCCCTAGGCTCTGTTGCTTTGTTTTTTAGATGTTTCAGGAAACACCATACACTTCTCCAGAGTGGCTGTTGGCAATTTACATCCCGCCCATCAGCATAACAAGGCTCCCAGTTCTCCATGGCCTGTCCTGCCTTTCTGGATTTTACACTTTTTTCAGATGGCCCTTTTGACCATGGGGCAGTGAGACTTCATTGTAGTGCAGATTTCCTTTGCAAGCTTGCTTTGTTGGCCAAAAAGGGCGTATGCGTTTTTTCCTGAATATATTCAGGAAAAAAAGCATATGTCCTTTTTGGCCAAGTGCATCATTGTGGACGTTCTGCCTCTTTTCCTATGCTTCACATGCAATTCCAGTCTACCTCCTGAAATCGGTTTCCTGCAATTCTGCCCCGCTTTCAAGTCCTCTTGGCAGCCTTACTTCAATATATTTTTGGACGATAGCTGTCATTTATAACTCTGCAGATTTCTGAATTACAGTGCCCCTGAGCTCCTTTCTTCAACTCGCTTTCTTGTGAGCTGGCCGCAACACCGCAGGATTGCTTCAGGCCCTAGTGTGGTTCCGGCATGGCACGCTGAGCCTTTGGTTAATTCCTCTTCCTGGTGGGAAATGAGAGTTAAATTTGCCCGTCCAGACACCTCCAGCTAGTCTCTCATTGGTTCTCCCTATTCCTGTTCATTTTCCGCAGAAATTGGAAACTGGGCCAAACAGGAGGTTAAAGGCACTGACTCTCCAAGTGGGGAGAGTGTTAGTAAAGCGTCTGGAATGTTGCACCCTACTACCAGGGGACGAAAACTGAGACACATTTGAACACGTTTCCCGAACACACGGTGGATCATACTCTGGGTTCCACATGCATGTTTTAGCTGAAGGAAGAATCCCTTAAACCTGGAGAGTTGAGACCCATGGAATGGGTACCATGCAATATGACTTCAAAGGGTCTGCATTTGCTCACCGAACATCACCAATCCTATCACTGCTGCGTTTCTGCCGCTGTACACACGCTTGATTCTCTTTTGGAGACATATAAATCCATAGGTTTTAAGATTCTTACTAGTCAGGTATATTCTTAGGCGTTTAATATGGGGTGTTGAGTCCACTTCGTTGAGCAAGGAGTAGTACTTGTCTATTACATATTTGGCTTATGGAACGGTATCTGTGCTAATTTCTCTCTGTCTTTATGCAGCACCGCAACTCACCTTTCCCCTTCAGCAAGTATAAGTTGGTTTTCTACATTTGAGACCCTGTTCTGTTTTGTAATTCAGTTCCTGTGTAGCCAAGTTTACATTCCGTGTAGTAGTGATATCTTATGATGTTTCTTTTTCTGTGTGACTTATTTCACTTAGAATCATCGTACCTGAATCCACTCATTATGCTGCTACAGGCCTGATGACATAGATTTCATTGCTGAGTGATATTGCATTGTACGTAAGTACCACAACTTCTTTATCCATTTTTCGCTTTCTGTGATATTGAAATTGTACCGTAAAAGAGGTTCTTGTAAACACAGCCATCCCAAAATTTGGGGTGGCTGTGTCTTTTTGATTTTAATTTCCCTAAGCTATAGGACCATAAGTGGAAGTGCCCTAGGCTCTGTTGCTTTGTTTTTTAGATGTTTCAGGAAACACCATACACTTCTCCAGAGTGGTTGTTGGCAATTTACATCCCGCCCATCAGCATAACAAGGCTCCCAGTTCTCCATGGCCTGTCCTGCCTTTCTGGATTTTACACTTTTTTCAGATGGCCCTTTTCACGGGGGGGCAGTGAGACTTCATTGTAGTGCAGATTTCCTTTGCAAGCTTGCTTGGTTGCCCAAAAAGTGCGTATGCGTTTTTTCCTGAATATATTCAGGAAAAAATGCATACGCCCTTTTTGGCCAAGTGCATCATTGTGGACGTTCTGCCTCTTTTCCTATGCTTTACATGCAATTCCAGTCTACCTCCTGAAATCGGGTTCCTGCAATTCTGCCCCGCTCTCAAGAACTCTTGGCAGCCTTACTTCAATATATTTTTCGATGATACCTGTCGTTTATAACTCTGCAGGTTTGTGAATTACAGTGCCCCTGACCTAATTTCTTCAACTCGCTTTCTTGTGACCTGGCCGCAACACTGCATGATTGCTTCAGACCCTAGTGTGGTTCCAGCATAGCAAGATGAGCCTTTGGTTAATTCCTCTTCCTAGTGGGAAATGAGAGTTAAATTTGCCCGTCCAGACACCTCCAGCTAGTCTCTCATTGGTTCTCCCTATTTCTGTTCATTTTCCGCAGAAATTGCAAACTGGGCCAAACAGGAGGTTAAAGGCACTGACTCTCCAAGTGGAGAGAGTGTTAGTAAAGAGTCTGGAATGTTGCACAAGTGTACCAGGGGACGAAAACTGAGACACATTTGAACACGTTTCCCGATCACACGGTGGATCATACTCTGGGTTCCACATGCATGTTTTAGCTGAAGGAAGAATCCCTTAAACCTGGAGAGTTGAGACCCATGGAATGGGTACCATGTAATATGACTTCAATGGGTCTGCATTTGCTCACCGCACCTCACCAATCCTATCACTGCTGCGTTTATGCCTCTGTACACACGCTTGATTCTCTTTCGGAGACATATAAATCCATAGGTTTTAAGATTCTTACTAGTCAGGTATATTCTTAGGCGTTTAATATGGGGTGTTGAGTCCACTTCGTTGAGCAAGGAGTAGCTCTTGTCTATTACATATTTGGCTTATGGAATGGTATCTGTGCTAATTTCAATCTCTGGTTTTATGCAACACCCCAACTCACCTTTCCCCTTAATCAAGCATAAATTGGTTTTCTACATTTGAGACCCTGTACTGTTTTGTAATTCAGTTCCTGTGTAGCCAAGTTTACATTCCGTGTAGTAGTGATATCTTCTGATGTTTCTTTTTCTGTGTGACTTATTTCACTTAGAATCATCGTACCTGAATCCACTCATTATGCTGCTATGGGCCTGATGACATAGATTTCATTGCTGAGTGATATTGCATTGTACGTAAGTACCACAACTTCTTTATCCATTTTTCGCTTTCTGTGATATTGAACTTGTACCGTAAACGAGGTTCTTGTAAACAGAGCCATCCCAAACTTTGGGGTGGCTGTGTCTTTTTGATTTTAATTTCCCTAAGCTATAGGACCATAAGTGGAAGTGCCCTAGGCTCTGTTGCTTTGTTTCTTAGATGTTTCAGGAAACACCATACACTTCTCCAGAGTGGCTGTTGGCAATTTACATCCCGCCCATCAGCATAACAAGGCTCCCAGTTCTCCATGGCCTGTCCTGCCTTTCTGGATTTTACACTTTTTTCAGATGGCCCTTTTCACGGGGGGGCAGTGAGACTTCATTGTAGTGCAGATTTCCTTTGCAAGCTTGCTTGGTTGCCCAAAAAGGGCGTATGCGTTTTTTCCTGAATATATTTAGGAAAAAACGCATACGCCCTTTTTGGCCAAGTGCATCATTGTGGACTTTCTGCCTCTTTTCCTATGCTTTACATGCAATTCCAGTCTACCTCCTGAAATCGGATTCCTGCAGTTCTGCCCCGCTCTCACGTCCTTTTGGCAGGCTTACTTCAATATATTTTTGGACGATAGCTGTCATTTATAACTCTGCAGGTTTCTGAATTACAGTGCCCCTGAGCTCCTTTCTTCAACTCGCTTTCTTTTGAGCTGGCCGCAACACCGCAGGATTGCTTCAGGCCCTAGTGTGGTACTGGCATGGCATGCTGAGCCTTTGGTTAATTCCTCTTCCTGGTGGGAAATGAGATTTAAATTTGCCCGTCCAGACACCTCCAGCTAGTCTCTCATTGGTTCTCCCTATTCCTGTTCATTTTCCGCAGAAATTGCAAACTGGGCCAAACAGGAGGTTAAAGGCACTGACTCTCCAAGTGGGGAGACTGTTAGGAAAGCGTCTGGAATGTTGCACCCGAATACCAGGGGAAGAAAACTGAGACACATTTGAACACGTTTCCCGATCACACGGTGGATCATACTCTGGGTTCCACATGCATGTTTTAGCTGAAGGAAGAATCCCTTAAACCTGGAGAGTTGAGACCCATGGAATGGGTACCATGCAATATGACTTCAAAGGGTCTGCATTTGCTCACCGAACCTCACCAATCCTATCACTGCTGCGTTTCTGCCGCTGTACACACGCTTGATTCTCTTTCGGAGACATATAAATCCATAGGTTTTAAGATTCTTACTAGTCAGGTATATTCTTAGGCGTTTAATATGGGGTGTTGAGTCCACTTCGTTGAGCAAGAAGTAGCTCTTGTCTATTACATATTTGGCTTATGGAACGGTATCTGTGCTAATTTCTCTCTGGCTTTATGCAGCACCCCAACTCACCTTTCCCCTTAAGCAAGTATAAGTTGGTTTTCTACATTTGAGACCCTGTTCTGTTTTGTAATTCAGTTCCTGTGTAGCCAAGTTTACATTCCGTGTAGTAGTGATATCTTATGATGTTTCTTTTTCTGTGTGACTTATTTCACTTAGAATCATCGTACCTGAATCCACTCATTATGCTGCTACGGACCTGATGACATAGATTTCATTGCTGAGTGATATTGCATTGTACGTAAGTACCACAACATCTTTATCCATTTTTCGCTTTCTGTGATATTGAACTTGTACCGTAAACGAGGTTCTTGTAAACAGAGCCGTCCCAAACTTTGGGGTGGCTGTGTCTTTTTGATTTTAATTTTCCTAAGCTATAGGACCATAAGTGGAAGTGCCCTAGGCTGTGTTGCTTTGTTTTTTAGATGTTTCAGGAAACACCATACACTTCTCCAGAGTGGCTGTTGGCAATTTACATCCCGCCCATCAGCATAACAAGGCTCCCAGTTCTCCATGGCCTGTCCTGCCTTTCTGGATTTTACACTTTTTTCAGATGGCCCTTTTCACGGGGGGGCAGTGAGACTTCATTGTAGTGCAGATTTCCTTTGCAAGCTTGCTTGGTTGCCCAAAAAGGGCGTATGCGTTTTTTCCTGAATATATTTAGGAAAAAACGCATACGCCCTTTTTGGCCAAGTGCATCATTGTGGACTTTCTGCCTCTTTTCCTATGCTTTACATGCAATTCCAGTCTACCTCCTGAAATCGGATTCCTGCAGTTCTGCCCCGCTCTCACGTCCTTTTGGCAGCCTTACTTCAATATATTTTTGGACGATAGCTGTCATTTATAACTCTGCAGGTTTCTGAATTACAGTGCCCCTGAGCTCCTTTCTTCAACTCGCTTTCTTTTGAGCTGGCCGCAACACCGCAGGATTGCTTCAGGCCCTAGTGTGGTACTGGCATGGCATGCTGAGCCTTTGGTTAATTCCTCTTCCTGGTGGGAAATGAGATTTAAATTTGCCCGTCCAGACACCTCCAGCTAGTCTCTCATTGGTTCTCCCTATTCCTGTTCATTTTCCGCAGAAATTGCAAACTGGGCCAAACAGGAGGTTAAAGGCACTGACTCTCCAAGTGGGGAGACTGTTAGGAAAGCGTCTGGAATGTTGCACCCGAATACCAGGGGAAGAAAACTGAGACACATTTGAACACGTTTCCCGATCACACGGTGGATCATACTCTGGGTTCCACATGCATGTTTTAGCTGAAGGAAGAATCCCTTAAACCTGGAGAGTTGAGACCCATGGAATGGGTACCATGCAATATGACTTCAAAGGGTCTGCATTTGCTCACCGAACCTCACCAATCCTATCACTGCTGCGTTTCTGCCGCTGTACACACGCTTGATTCTCTTTCGGAGACATATAAATCCATAGGTTTTAAGATTCTTACTAGTCAGGTATATTCTTAGGCGTTTAATATGGGGTGTTGAGTCCACTTCGTTGAGCAAGAAGTAGCTCTTGTCTATTACATATTTGGCTTATGGAACGGTATCTGTGCTAATTTCTCTCTGGCTTTATGCAGCACCCCAACTCACCTTTCCCCTTAAGCAAGTATAAGTTGGTTTTCTACATTTGAGACCCTGTTCTGTTTTGTAATTCAGTTCCTGTGTAGCCAAGTTTACATTCCGTGTAGTAGTGATATCTTATGATGTTTCTTTTTCTGTGTGACTTATTTCACTTAGAATCATCGTACCTGAATCCACTCATTATGCTGCTACGGACCTGATGACATAGATTTCATTGCTGAGTGATATTGCATTGTACGTAAGTACCACAACATCTTTATCCATTTTTCGCTTTCTGTGATATTGAACTTGTACCGTAAACGAGGTTCTTGTAAACAGAGCCGTCCCAAACTTTGGGGTGGCTGTGTCTTTTTGATTTTAATTTTCCTAAGCTATAGGACCATAAGTGGAAGTGCCCTAGGCTGTGTTGCTTTGTTTTTTAGATGTTTCAGGAAACACCATACACTTCTCCAGAGTGGCTGTTGGCAATTTACATCCCGCCCATCAGCATAACAAGGCTCCCAGTTCTCCATGGCCTGTCCAGCCTTTCTGGATTTTACACTTTTTTCAGATGGCCCTTTTGACCGGGGTGCAGTGAGACTTCATTTTAGTGCAGATTTCCTTTGCAAGCTTGCTTGGTTGGCCAAAAAGTGCGTATGCGTTTTTCCTGAATATATTCAGGAAAAAAGGCATACGCCCTTTTTGGCCACGTGCATCATTGTCGACGTTCTGCCTCTTTTCCTATGTTTTACATGCAATTCCAGTCTACCTCCTGAAATCGGTTTCCTGCAATTCTACCCCGCTTTCAAGTCCTCTTGGCAGCCTTACTTCAATATATTTTTGGACGATAGCTGTCATTTATAACTCTGCAGGTTTGTGAATTACAGTGCCCCTGAGCTCCTTTCTTCAACTCGCTTTCTTGTGAGCTGGCCGCAACACCGCAGGATTGCTTCAGGCCCTAGTGTAGTTCCTGCATGGCACGCTGAGCCTTTGGTTAATTCCTCTTCCTGGTGGGAAATGAGAGTTAAATTTTCCCGTCCAGACATCTCCAGCTAGTCTCTCACTGGTTCTCCCTATTCCTGTTCATTTTCCGCAGAAATTGCAAACTGGGCCAAACAGGAGGTTAAAGGCACTGACTCTCCAAGTGGGGAGAGTGTTAGTAAAGCGTATGGAATGTTGCACCTGAGTACCAGGGGACGAAAAATGAGACACATTTGAACACATTTCCCGATCACACGGTGGATCATACTCTGGGTTCCACATGCATGTTTTAGCTGACGGAAGAATCCCTTAAACCTGTAGAGTTGAGACCCATGGAATGGGTACCATGTAATATGACTGCAAAGGGTGTGCATTTGCTCACCGCACCTCACCAATCCTATCACTGCTGCGTTTATGCCACTGTACACACGCTTGATTCTCTTTCGGAGACATATAAATCCATAGGTTTTAAGATTCTTAGTAGTCCGGTATATTCTTAGGCGTTTAATATGGGGTGTTGAGTCCACTTCGTTGAGCAAGGAGTAGCTCTTGTCTATTACAATTTGGCTTCTGGAACGGTATATGTGCTAATTTCAATCTCTGGTTTTATGTAGCACCCGAACTCACCTTTCCCCTTAAGCAAGCATAAGTTGGTTTACTACATTTGAGACCCTGTTCTGTTTTGTAATTCAGTTCCTGTGTAGTCAAGTTTACATTCCGTGTAGTAGTGATATCTTATGATGTTTCTTTTTCTGTGTGACTTATTTCACTTAGAATCATCGTACCTGAATCCACTCATTATGCTGCTACGGGCCTGATGACATAGATTTCATTGCTGAGTGATATTGCATTGTACGTAAGTACCACAACTTCTTTATCCATTTTTCGCTTTCTGTGATATTGAACTTGTACCGTAAATGAGGTTATTGTAAACAGAGCCATCCCACACTTTGTGGTGGCTGTGTCTTTTTGATTTTAATTTCCCTAAGCTATAGGACCATAAGTGGAAGTGCCCTAGGCTCTGTTGCTTTGTTTTTTAGATGTTTCAGGAAACACCATACACTTCTCCAGAGTGGCTGTTGGCCATTTACATCCCGCCCATCAGCATAACAAGGCTCCCAGTTCTCCATGGCCTGTCCTGCCTTTCTGGATTTTACACTTTTTTCAGATGGCCCTTTTGACCGGGGGCAGTGAGACTTCATTGTAGTGCAGATTACCTTTGCAAGCTTGCTTGGTTGGCCAAAAAGTGCGTATGCGTTTTTTCCTGAATATATTCAGGAAAAAACGCATACGTCCTTTTTGGCCAAGTGCATCATTGTGGACGTTCTGCCTCTTTTCCTATGCTTCACATGCAATTCCAGTCTACCTCCTGAAATCGGTTTCCTGCAATTCTGCCCTGCTTTCAAGTCCTCTTGGCAGCCTTACTTCAATATATTTTTGGACGATAGCTGTCATTTATAACTCTGCAGGATTCTGAATTACAGTGCCCCTGAGCTGCTTTCTTCAACTCGCTTTCTTGTGAGCTGGCCGCAACACTGCATGATTGCTTCAGACCCTAGTGTGGTTCCGGCATGGCATGCTGAGCCTTTGGTTAATTCCTCTTCCTGGTGGGAAATGAGAGTTAAATTTGCCCGTCCAGACACCTCCAGCTAGTCTCTCATTGGTTCTCCCTATTCCTGTTCATTTTCCGCAGAAATTGGAAACTGGGCCAAACAGGAGGTTAAAGGCACTGACTCTCCAAGTGGGGAGAGTGTTAGTAAAGCGTCTGGAATGTTGCACCCGAGTACCAGGGGACGAAATCTGAAACACATTTGAACACGTTTCCCGAACACACGGTGGATCATACTCTGGGTTCCACATGCATGTTTTAGCTGAAGGAAGAATCCCTTAAACCTGGAGAGTTGAGACCCATGGAATGGGTACCATGCAATATGATTTCAAAGGGTCTGCATTTGCTCACCGAACCTCACCAATCCTATCACTGCTGCGTTTCTGCCGCTGTACACACGCTTGATTCTCTTTTGGAGACATATAAATCCATAGGTTTTAAGATTCTTACTAGTCAGGTATATTCTTAGGCGTTTAATATGGGGTGTTGAGTCCACTTCGTTGAGCAAGGAGTAGCTCTTGTCTATTACATATTTGGCTTATGGAACGGTATCTGTGCTAATTTCAATCTCTGGTTTTATGCAGCACCCCAACTCACCTTTCCCCTTAAGCAAGCATAAGTTGGTTTTCTACATTTGAGACCCTGTTCTGTTTTGTAATTCAGTTCCTGTGTAGCCAAGTTTACATTCCGTGTAGTAGTGATATCTTATGATGTTTCTTTTTCTGTGTGACTTATTTCACTTAGAATCATCGGACCTGAATCCACTCATTATGCTGCTACGGGCCTGATGACATAGATTTCATTGCTGAGTGATATTGCATTGTACGTAAGTACCACAACTTCTTTATCCATTTTTCGCTTTCTGTGATATTGAACTTGTACTGTAAACGAGGTTCTTGTAAACAGAGCCGGCCCAAACTTTGGGGTGGCTGTGTCTTTTTGATTTTAATTTCCCTAAGCTATAGGACCATAAGTGGAAGTGCCCTAGGCTCTGTTGCTTTGTTTTTTAGATGTTTCAGGAAACACCATACACTTCTCCAGAGTGGCTGTTGGCAATTTACATCCCGCCCATCAGCATAACAAGGCTCCCAGTTCTCCATGGCCTGTCCTGCCTTTCTGGATTTTACACTTTTTTCAGATGGCCCATTTGACCGGGGGGAGGTGAGACTTCATTGTAGTGCAGATTTCCTTTGCAAGCTTGCTTGGTTGGCCAAAAAGGGCGTATGCGTTTTTTCCTGAATATATTCAGGAAAAAACGCATACGCCCTTTTTGGCCAAGTGCATCATTGTCGACGTTCTGCCTCTTTTCCTATGCTTTAACTGCAATTCCAGTCTACCTCCTGAAATCGGTTTCCTGCAATTCTGCCTTGCTTTCAATGCCTCTTCATAGCCTTTCCTTAATATACTTTTTGATAATAGCTGTCATTTATAACTCTGCTCGTTTTTGAATTGCAGTGGCCCTTAGCTCCATTTTTTAGCTCTTATTTTTGTGATCTTGCCTCATAACCTCAGGATTCCTTCAGGCCCTATTCTTCTTCTGGGATGCCTTGTTGTGCCTTTGGTTAATTCTTCTTACTGATGTGAAATTAGAGTGACATGTGCCCATTGAAACCGCTACAGCTAGTTTCTCACTGGTTCCCCCTATTCCCATTCATGCTCCGCACAAACTGCAGACTGTGCGATACCGGAACTTAAAGGCATTGACACTCCATGTGGGGTTGTTGTTAGTAAAGCAGCTGGAATGTCGATCCGGAGCCCCAGGAGAGGAACAATGAGGTGCGTTTTAGAAACCTTTCCCGATCATATGGTATACCAGTCGCTGGGTTTCCCAAGCATGGTTTAGCTGTAGGAAGATTCCCTTCAACCTGCAGTGTTGGGACCCTTGGAATGAGTAGCATGAAGTATTGCATTAAACTTTCGGCAGTTGCTCACCAAAGCTCACCAATCCTCTCAGCCCCAAGTGTCCAGCCTTATGTCTTATCCAGCTGTGGGTTTATATGTGGTCAATCCAGGTTGCATCACAGCCCCTGAGCGAATATTGTAAGAATTTTTCTCTCTTTCATTGTTTCTGCGTTTTGTTTTTAAAATTTATTTCTATAATGGGGTTTAGCTCATTTTCACTGCTGTGTTTGTGCTGCTCTGCACACACTTGATTCCCTTATGAAGATATATCAATACATGGGTTTTAAGATTCTTATTACTCAGATATATTTCTGTGTAGTGTATAGGGTGTGTTGAGGCCAGTTCATTGAGCAAGGTGTAGATCTTGTCTAATACCTATTTGGTTTATTGAACGGTATCTGTGCTAATTTCAAACTCTGGTTTTATGCATCACCCCACCTCTCCTTTCCCCTTAAGCTGACATAAGTGTGTTTTCTAAATGTGAGACACTGTTCTGTTCTGTAATTCATTTCTTGTGCAGCCATATTTACCCTCCCTCTATAAGTGATATCTTATGATATGTTTCTTTTTCTGTTTGACTTATTTCAAGTAGTATTATCGGACCTAAATCCACTCTTTATCCTTCTACTAGCCTTATTTCATTGATTTCATGGTGAAGAGATATTCCATTGTACATAAGTACCACATCTTCTTTATCCATTGTTCTCTTTCCTGGGATATTTAAGGTGTACTGAAGTTGAGGTTCTTGTAAACAGAGTAGCCCTAAACTGTGGTGTGCTTGTGTCTTGTTGATTTTTAGACTTCCCTAGATATACTCCCATGATTGGAAGTGTCCTATGCTCTGTAGCTCTGTTTTTTAGATGATTTAGGAACCACCATACACTTCTCCAGAGTGGCTCTCGGCAGTTCACACACTGCCCATCAGCGTATAAAGGCTCCCTGTTCTCCATGGCCTGTCCTGCATTTCTGGTTTTTACAATTTTAGACACATCTCCCGATCACATGGTGTACAGTCCTCTGGGTTTTCCATGCATGTTTTAGCTGTAGGAAGATCCCTTGAACCTGCAGATTTGGGACCCATTGAATGGGTACCAGGTAGTATTACTTTAAAGGGTGTGCATTTCCTCACCCAACCTCACATTTCTCTTAGCGCGAACAGTTTCCAGCCTTATGTCTCATCCTGCTGTGGGTCTAGATGTGTTCAATCCATGTTGCATCACCGTCCCTGAGGAAAAGTTGTAAGAGGTTTTCTCTGTCTCTCTGTCGTTTATTTTTTTCAATTTATTACTATATTGGTTACAGCTGATTTTCAAAGCTCTGTTTCTTGCTGCTGTACATCCACTTGATTCACGTACAGAGAGACATCAATAAATTCTTTTTGAGATTATTACCAGTCGTATATATTCTTTTCCGGTGACTTGAGTGTGCTGAGTGCAGTTCTTTTAGCTACCGCGTAGGCCTTGTTGATTATCAGTTTGGTATTTGGAATGGTATCTTTGCTAATTTCAACCTCCTGGATGATGTCTCACCCCTCCCCACCTTTCCCGTTTAGCAGCCTTATGCGTGTTTTCTACATATTTGACTATGTTTTTGTTTTGTAATTTATTTCATGTGTAGCCATTTTGGATTCCACCTTTAAGTGATATCTTATGATATGTGTCTTTTTCTTTTTGAATTATGTCACTTAGAATGATCATACGTAACTCCTCCGGAGTTGTTACAACTGGCCATATTTCATTGATTTCCAGGCTGAATAATATTCCACTCTACCTAAGTACCACATCTCTATCCATTTTTTCTCTCCAGAGACATTTAAGTTATATCCTAGTCGAGGATCTTTTAAACAGAGAGGGGGTAAACATTGGGGTGCCTGTGTCCTCTCGATTTTTGTTTTTCCCAAGATATACGCCCATGAGTGCAAGTGCCCTATGCTCTGTAGCTCATTTTTTAGATGCTTTAGTAAACACAATACACTTCTCCAGAATGGCCGTTGGCAATATACATTTCCACTATAAGTCTCACAGGGCTCCCTCTTCTCCTTGCCCTGTCCTGCATTTCTGTTGTTTACGCTTTATGAGGATGGCTCTTCTGACTGATGCGAAGTGATATCTTTTGTAGTATTGACTTCCAGTGCCCACCTGTTTGGTTGGCTAAAAAAGTGTATGCCCTTTTCTTGAATATATACAGAAAAAAACGCATACACCCTTTTTGGCCAACTGCAATGTTGGCAATGTTCAGCCCCTTTTCTTGTGCTTAATGGCGAGTCCTTTCTACCTCCTCAAATCCCTTTCCTGCCATTCTCCCTTGCTTACAAGTCCTTTTCTCTGACTTTCCTCAAGACATTTTTCAGTGATGGATATTTTCAACTCTGCAGTTTCGTGAATTTTACTGCCCCTGGGTTCCATTGTTCAACTTGTGTTTATGGGAACTGGCCACAAAGCAGCGGGATTTCCTCAAGCCCTATACTGTTTCCATGGGCAACCCTAGCCTTTGGTCAATTCGTCTTCCTGATTGGAAATTAGAGTGACATGTGCCTGTCTGAACACCTAGGACTTGTCTCTCATTGTTCCTCATCCTTCCGCTTCATCCTCTGGACAAATTCCAAACTGTACGCAACAGGATGTTGACAGTGCTGACATCTCCAAGTGGGGAGACTGTTAGTAAAGACGCTGGATGGGTGAACCCGAGCACCAGGAGATGAGGAGATGAGATGTCTTTTCCAAACTCTTCCCGATCAGATGGTATACCATCCTCTGGGTGTGACAGACATGTTTTAGCAGTAAGAAGAGTCCCATTCATGTAAGGAGAACACCAGGGCTTTTTCAAAATCAGTGTCTCCCCGAAACCCAAACTGGGGAATTTTTTAAGCTACGGCTACACATATGTTCATTAAGGGCCTTGGGAAGTAGGCAGAGTCCAAACTTTAGATGATTGAAGTCTTCAGGGTCAGAAGCACTCACCACCAGCTTCCCTTAGGTTACACTTTAACTGTCATTGATAGATGATGTCAATAAAAATATCTATTCTTTTTCAGATTATTTCCCCTTATAGGTTATTGCAAAATGTTGAGTGTAGTTCCCTGTGCTGTACAGTAGTTCCTTGTTGATGATCTATTTTATACATAGCAGTGTGTATGTGTTAATCCCAAACTGTTAATTTATCCCTCCTCCCACCTTTCCCCTCTGGTAATAATAAATTATAAGATTTTATACTTCTCAGAAATGGGGGAGCTGAAAGAGAGGTATCATTTTCAATGGAAAAGCATTTAAAACAAGACTGAAGCTTTAACCAAGATTATTAGATGTACATCCTTGGAAAGAAATCACTTCATTTCTCTAATATTGACCTGACAAATAAGACAAACCTTTTCACTGAACCTGCTTATAATAAAGTGATGGAAATATCAAATGGAAGTGTTAGAAACATCTTATTTTACCCGAGCCTTATACACTGTTCTATGTTAACTACAGTTTGGCTCACACATCTGTTCATTGAGGTTACAATAGTCTCAATTTCTGTTACTGATCCTCCAGAGTGGACCCCAACAAGTGTCCCCCTGCCCAGTGTCATTGGGGCCAACAGATCGAGACTGAGTTTGGTTCACAAGCAAAGGAAACTTTATATTTTGATCAGAGAATGGAGAGGTGAGAGCATGCACTACCCCGTGGGCTGTGGGCTGGGCTGCTGTGTAGAGATCCTGTCAGAGTCAGTGGGAGGGAGGGGGCGGAGCTCTCGAGGGCCGGGTTGGCTGCAGCTCAGGCTCTATATCTTGGAGTCTGCACTGGGCCCCAGGAGCTGAGGTGTCGAACCCAGCCATTCTGCACTAGGAAATCTGGTCTGAAGTGCCAGGTGTGGAACCTCTGCATGTGGGACCCTAGGAGCACACGAAATTAGACAAAGCACAAAGGATAAAAAAGGTTAGACTTGACTTTATTGCCCAGATTCTATTTTTATCTCCCAGGGATTTTTAATGGGCTTTGCTGGGGACAAACCCCTCCTCTGCCTTTTGTCCCGTTCCTCATTCTTGGAGTGCTGAGGGTGCAGACCCTTCTTCTGTAACTGCTGAGTGCTGAGTTGGGAGCCCTCATACCCGGGGGCGAGGGTCAGAGCTTCTCCCCAGCAGCCTCCAGGTGACGTTGATTGTCCCCAGGCCCCCTGCCTCCCTGCTCGTCCACCTGAGCACCAGCATTGGAAGTGTTATAGATTCTAATGACCTTTAAGGGTCCAGGAAAGAGATGTGCAGAGATGCTGTGGGGCCGGTTTCACCCCGCCCCACATTTGTTCGGCCACCTTAGGCTGACCGTTTCTGCCAGCCTAGATGCTCTGACCAGTAGTCTGCGCTTTCTTCAATTAGGCCCCTGAATTAACGTACAAACAGCACCAGGTGTCAGAGCCCTGCCCGCTCAACTCCCATACAGTCCAGGGTCAGTGGTGATCAAGGACCATGACGGCCACTGAGTCAACAGCCTTTTGAAGTAAACAGGAGTCCAGCCGGTCTTATTGGCCACCATCATCACGGTGTCTGTAGGCTTTTCTATGGTGACAGTGTGATATACAGTTCCCCCGCCAAGATTATTAGCTCCCCTCTGGGTGCAGTAAGTCCTGCAAGCAGTAGTCTACTCTTTTGGGACACACTCTTGTTGTTTTATGAGAGAAACTCCAGGTCAAGTGATGTTCACACGAGTCGTCATGGTGCCCTGTTGCCCCCGGTTATCTCTCTGGATGTTGGAGTCGGAGGGCCTCCTCACTCGAGGTCGGTGTGCCCACGGAGCGAACCCTGCAACTTCAGGGCATGGTTGGTGGTTAGGATCACCACGTGGGGTCCTTTTCCCTTAGGAGGGAGGTGGCCTTTTGGGCTGCTGATTTCCAGGTTTTTAGATACCGCCAGTATCTTGGCCAGATGTGGCAGTGGGCCAAGCCCCTTGGTGACCGTAGTTTATCCTACCTGGATGGCATTCTTGCATTGTTCCATTTCAAGTGGTCCCAGTTTTTGCACTAATTCTCCAGCGGTGATTCACCTTTCACCGGGAAAGTAAAGGTCAAAGGGTTTAGCTAAATTAGGGAGTTCCAGGGCAAGGGTCTGAATTGACTGCTCTTTCCATTCTTGAAAGGCCACTTCTGGATTCTATTCAAAAGGATCATCATCTTTTCCTTTCAGTGTTTCATCTAGAGGCCCAGCTAGTAGACTGTAGTTAGGGATCCAGAAGCAGCAAACCCTGGCCTCCCCAGGAACCCCTAAGCTGTCTTCTAGTTTTAGAAAGGGGTAAGGCTGAGAATGGTTTCTTCCCTTTCCTGGGATGGGCTTCTCCGACCTTCTGTGAGAATGAAGCCCAGGCAGGTCACCGCAGTCTGTGATATTTGAGCTTTTTCTTGGACAACTTCTATCCTTTATTGGCTTGGTAGTTCAGAGGCCTCCTTAGTAGGGCTGGCGATCAGAATGTCGTCTGCGTACTGAAGGAGGGTTTCCTTTTCCAGAGGTAGAACTTTTAGGTCTTTAGCTAAGCTTTCCTCAAAGATAGTGTGGGAATTTTTGCACCCTTGGGGCAAGACGGCCCGGAAGTATTGTTTTAGTTGTATGTTGAGTCCTGCCACTCACAAGCCAAAATTTCTTGTGACTCTGGGACTAATGGAATACAAAAGAAGGCATCATTGAAGACTAATACAGAATACCATGTCCTGGTGGTTGGTAGAATGACCAGCAGGGTGTAGGAATTAGGAGCAACTGGAGGTATATCCTCGGTGGCTTCACTGACTGTCCTGACATCATTTACCAGGTCCCCAGCAGCCCATGGGGCTCTCGTGGTCAGGCCAATCCCAGGATATGGAGCTCTCCTGGGCAGGTACCCCACCCCCAACCCAGCCCACGGGGCTCTCGTGGTCAGGCCCCTCCCAGGATACAGAGCTACCCTTGCAGGTACTGTGGCAGGGCTGGGCACACATGAACTGTGCACATAGCCCTCATTGCAGAGCACCCCCAGCTCACCTGTCGCTCAGAGCTGACACAGAGCACCTCAGAGCAGGACTTGAACTAACAAACAGCAGCTGCGACAGGTCTGTGACCCTGGGCATCACTCTGTGCGGCCTCCCTCCACCTGGTCTTCCAGAGACTTCCACTGCACCCAGAGCACCAGGCCTCTGTCTCCAACCACCACCCACCCCTCCTCTCCCTGACTCCTGGGTTCCTCTCATTAGGAGAGGGTTTTCTTGAAGTTGTCTCCCACTCATGGGCCAGATAAAATGATTAGAAAACAAGCCAAAGCTGCAGCCCCTTGTCTATCCTGACTCTCAGGAGCCCACACCTGTTCCTTGGACCTGGCCGGTTCAGCAAGTTCCATTTTCTGCAACTGTGAGCCCCTGAGGGGTGATGATTGGCTGACCTGGGCAGCCTTACTGTGCCGGCCAGCCTTCCCCAGGTGTGCCTGGGTTGAGATCAATATAAATACCACTCCAGGCAGCAAGAGCCCCTGCAGCCGTGCCTGACACCATTTTCTCTGCCCTGTCAGCAGTCTCGGGGCTGGGCTGGTGGGAGGGAGTGAGAGGCCACGGCTTTGTGGGTGGCCCAGTGTGAGTGGGGCTCTGCTGGACTTTCTGCAGCAGTTGCCAGGCTGCCACCTGCTAAAGAAGAGGATGTGTCACCCATACCTGCTGCTGGAATTTCTCCCTGGGCAGAGGTGAGGAAGGAAAAAAGCAGTGGGGGCAGGGACAGGACGGGTATCTCAGGCAGGGAAATGGAAATCTTCCAGAAGAGCACCCAGGGCCAGGACCATCCTGGCTGGCCTGCAGGCACCAAGTCGGCCGGCATGCTGTCACTCGTGTGGCTCTATGGCCCTTTCTCTAGGCTTTCAAGTCCTTGTATATATTCAGGTGTTTTACCTGGGACGGGTGGGAATAGTTCAGCAGCAACTGGCCTGGGGCTCAGCTCACGTTTACTCACAGATGCCTCGGCACGGTGCCCCAGCTTTGCAATGAGGACGCTTATTGCGTGGGGGCTGCTGGCTGAATGGGAGACGATTCCCCACCACTGACCAACTTCAGAATTGTTTACAACTGGAGCAAGTGCCCTGATACGGTTTTCCTCTGTGGAACTGGTGGGTTCTGTGTTTTTTTTTCTCTTTTTCGTTTTTGGTTCAAGGTAGATTTTATTCCTCTTTTTTGTATTTACAGATATAAGCATGGAAATAATTTATTCATATAAATACATGTATGTGAAGGGAATAATTGTTTTTTCTGTTTTATTTTTAAATTTTATTTCTTTTTAATTTTGAATTTTATTTTATATTTTTATACAGCAGGTTCTTATTGGTTATCTATTTTATACATATAAATATATACATGCCAATCCCAGTCTCTCAACTCCTCCCACCACCACCACCCCAACAGCTTTCCCCCCTTGTTGTCCATACATTTGCTGTCTACATCTGCTGCTCTATTTATGCCTTGCAAAATGGTTAATCTGTACAGTTTTTCTAGGTTCCACATATATGCATGAATATACAAGATTTGTTTTTCTCTTTCTGACTTACTTCACTCTGTATGACAGTCTCTAGATCCATCGACGTCTCTACAAATGACCCAATTTCATTCCTTTTCATGGCTTAGTAATATTCCATTTTATATATGTACCACAGCTTTATGCATTCGTCTGTCTGTGGGCATTTAGGTTGCTTCCATTACCTCGATATTGTAAATAGTGATGCAATGAACATTGCGGTGAATGTCTCTTTTTGATTTATGGTTTTTTCTGGGTATATGTCCAGTACTGGGATTGTTGTATCATATGGTAATTCTATTGTTAGTTTCTTAAGAAACTCCATATTGTTCTCCATAGTGACTGTATCAATTTATATTCCCAACAATAGTGGAAGAGGGTTCCTTTTCTCCACACCCTTTCCAGCATTTTTTGTTTGTAGATTTTCTGATGATGCCCATACTATCAGGTGTGAGGTGGTACCTCATTGTTGAGTCCATTTCGTTGAGCAAGGAGTACCTCTTGTCTATTACATATTTGGCTTAAGGGACTTTATCTGTGCTCATTTCTATCTCTGGTTTTCTGCAGCACCCCAACTCACCTTTCCCCTTAAGCAAGCATAAGTTGGTTTTCTACATTTGAGACCCTGTTCTCTTTTGTAATCCAGTTCCTGTGTAGCCAAGTTTACATTCCAGGTATTAGTGATATCTTATGATGTTTCTTTTTCTTGTGATTTATTTCAGTTAGAATCATCATACCTGAATCCACTCATTATGCTGCTACGGGCCTGATGACATAGATTTCATTGCTGAGTGATATTGCATTGTACGTAAGTACCGAAACTTCTTTATCCATTTTTTAATTTCTGCTATATTGAACTTGTCCCGTAAACGAGGTTCTTGTAAAGAGAGCCATCCCAAACTTTGGGGTGGCTGTGTCTTTTTGATTTTAATTTCCCTAAGCTATAGGACCATAAGTGAAAGTGCCCTAGGCTCTGTTGCTTTGTTTTTTAGATGTTTCAGGAAACACCATACACTTCTCCGGAGTGGCTGTTGGCAATTTACATCCCGCCCATCAGCATAACAAGGCTCCCAGTTCTCCATGGCCTGTCCTGCCTTTCTGGATTTTACACTTTTTTCAGATGGCCCATTTGACCGGGGGGAAGTGAGACTTCATTGTAGTGCAGATTTCCTTTGCAAGCTTGCTTGGTTGGCCAAAAAGGGCGTATGCGTTTTTTCCTGAATATATTCAGGAAAAAACGCATACGCCCTTTTTGGCCAAGTGCATCATTGTCGACGTTCTGCCTCTTTTCCTATGCTTTAACTGCAATTCCAGTCTACCTCCTGAAATCGGTTTCCTGCAATTCTGCCTTGCTTTCAATGCCTCTTCATAGCCTTTCCTTAATATACTTTTTGATAATAGCTGTCATTTATAACTCTGCTCGTTTTTGAATTGCAGTGGCCCTTAGCTCCATTTTTCAGCTCTTATTTTTGTGATCTTGCCTCATAACCTCAGGATTCCTTCAGGCCCTATTCTTCTTCTGGGATGCCTTGTTGTGCCTTTGGTTAATTCTTCTTACTGATGTGAAATTAGAGTGACATGTGCCCATTGAAACCGCTACAGCTAGTTTCTCACTGGTTCCCCCTATTCCCATTCATCCTCTGCACAAACTGCAGACTGTGCGATACCGGAACTTAAAGGCATTGACACTCCATGTGGGGTTGTTGTTAGTAAAGCAGCTGGAATGTCGATCCGGAGCCCCAGGAGAGGAACAATGAGGTGCGTTTTAGAAACCTTTCCCGATCATATGGTATACCAGTCGCTGGGTTTCCCAAGCATGGTTTAGCTGTAGGAAGATTCCCTTCAACCTGCAGTGTTGGGACCCTTGGAATGAGTAGCATGAAGTATTGCATTAAACTTTCGGCAGTTGCTCACCAAAGCTCACCAATCCTCTCAGCCCCAAGTGTCCAGCCTTATGTCTTATCCAGCTGTGGGTTTATATGTGGTCAATCCAGGTTGCATCACAGCCCCTGAGCGAATTTTGTAAGAATTTTTCTCTCTTTCATTGTTTCTGCGTTTTGTTTTTAAAATTTATTTCTATAATGGGGTTTAGCTCATTTTCACTGCTGTGTTTGTGCTGCTCTGCACACACTTGATTCCCTTATGAAGATATATCAATACATGGGTTTTAAGATTCTTATTACTCAGATATATTTCTGTGTAGTGTATAGGGTGTGTTGAGGCCAGTTCATTGAGCAAGGTGTAGATCTTGTCTAATACCTATTTGGTTTATTGAACGGTATCTGTGCTAATTTCAAACTCTGGTTTTATGCATCACCCCACCTCTCCTTTCCCCTTAAGCTGACATAAGTGTGTTTTCTAAATGTGAGACACTGTTCTGTTCTGTAATTCATTTCTTGTGCAGCCATATTTACCCTCCCTCTATAAGTGATATCTTATGATATGTTTCTTTTTCTGTTTGACTTATTTCAAGTAGTATTATCGGACCTAAATCCACTCTTTATCCTTCTACTAGCCTTATTTCATTGATTTCATGGTGAAGAGATATTCCATTGTACATAAGTACCACATCTTTATCCATTGTTCTCTTTCCTGGGATATTTAAGGTGTACTGAAGTTGAGGTTCTTGTAAACAGAGTAGCCCTAAACTGTGGTGTGCTTGTGTCTTGTTGATTTTTAGACTTCCCTAGATATACTCCCATGATTGGAAGTGTCCTATGCTCTGTAGCTCTGTTTTTTAGATGATTTAGGAACCACCATACACTTCTCCAGAGTGGCTCTCGGCAGTTCACACACTGCCCATCAGCGTATAAAGGCTCCCTGTTCTCCATGGCCTGTCCTGCATTTCTGGTTTTTACAATTTTAGACACATCTCCCGATCACATGGTGTACAGTCCTCTGGGTTTTCCATGCATGTTTTAGCTGTAGGAAGATCCCTTGAACCTGCAGATTTGGGACCCATTGAATGGGTACCAGGTAGTATTACTTTAAAGGGTGTGCATTTCCTCACCCAACCTCACATTTCTCTTAGCGCGAACAGTTTCCAGCCTTATGTCTCATCCTGCTGTGGGTCTAGATGTGTTCAATCCATGTTGCATCACCGTCCCTGAGGAAAAGTTGTAAGAGGTTTTCTCTGTCTCTCTGTCGTTTATTTTTTTCAATTTATTACTATATTGGTTACAGCTGATTTTCAAAGCTCTGTTTCTTGCTGCTGTACATCCACTTGATTCACGTACAGAGAGACATCAATAAATTCTTTTTGAGATTCTTACCAGTCGTATATATTCTTTTCCGGTGACTTGAGTGTGCTGAGTGCAGTTCTTTTAGCTACCGCGTAGGCCTTGTTGATTATCAGTTTGGTATTTGGAATGGTATCTTTGCTAATTTCAACCTCCTGGATGATGTCTCACCCCTCCCCACCTTTCCCGTTTAGCAGCCTTATGCGTGTTTTCTACATATTTGACTATGTTTTTGTTTTGTAATTTATTTCATGTGTAGCCATTTTGGATTCCACCTTTAAGTGATATCTTATGATATGTGTCTTTTTCTTTTTGAATTATGTCACTTAGAATGATCATACGTAACTCCTCCGGAGTTGTTACAACTGGCCATATTTCATTGATTTCCAGGCTGAATAATATTCCACTCTACCTAAGTACCACATCTCTATCCATTTTTTCTCTCCAGAGACATTTAAGTTATATCCTAGTCGAGGATCTTTTAAACAGAGAGGGGGTAAACATTGGGGTGCCTGTGTCCTCTCGATTTTTGTTTTTCCCAAGATATACGCCCATGAGTGCAAGTGCCCTATGCTCTGTAGCTCATTTTTTAGATGCTTTAGTAAACACAATACACTTCTCCAGAATGGCCGTTGGCAATATACATTTCCACTATAAGTCTCACAGGGCTCCCTCTTCTCCTTGCCCTGTCCTGCATTTCTGTTGTTTACGCTTTATGAGGATGGCTCTTCTGACTGATGCGAAGTGATATCTTTTGTAGTATTGACTTCCAGTGCCCACCTGTTTGGTTGGCTAAAAAAGTGTATGCCCTTTTCCTGAATATATACAGAAAAAAACGCATACACCCTTTTTGGCCAACTGCAATGTTGGCAATGTTCAGCCCCTTTTCTTGTGCTTAATGGCGAGTCCTTTCTACCTCCTCAAATCCCTTTCCTGCCATTCTCCCTTGCTTACAAGTCCTTTTCTCTGACTTTCCTCAAGACATTTTTCAGTGATGGATATTTTCAACTCTGCAGTTTCGTGAATTTTACTGCCCCTGGGTTCCATTGTTCAACTTGTGTTTATGGGAACTGGCCACAAAGCAGCGGGATTTCCTCAAGCCCTATACTGTTTCCATGGGCAACCCTAGCCTTTGGTCAATTCGTCTTCCTGATTGGAAATTAGAGTGACATGTGCCTGTCTGAACACCTAGGACTTGTCTCTCATTGTTCCTCATCCTTCCGCTTCATCCTCTGGACAAATTCCAAACTGTACGCAACAGGATGTTGACAGTGCTGACATCTCCAAGTGGGGAGACTGTTAGTAAAGACGCTGGATGGGTGAACCCGAGCACCAGGAGATGAGGAGATGAGATGCCTTTTCCAAACTCTTCCCGATCAGATGGTATACCATCCTCTGGGTGTGACAGACATGTTTTAGCAGTAAGAAGAGTCCCATTCATGTAAGGAGAACACCAGGGCTTTTTCAAAATCAGTGTCTCCCCGAAACCCAAACTGGGGAATTTTTTAAGCTACGGCTACACATATGTTCATTAAGGGCCTTGGGAAGTAGGCAGAGTCCAAACTTTAGATGATTGAAGTCTTCAGGGTCAGAAGCACTCACCACCAGCTTCCCTTAGGTTACACTTTAACTGTCATTGATAGATGATGTCAATAAAAATATCTATTCTTTTTCAGATTATTTCCCCTTATAGGTTATTGCAAAATGTTGAGTGTAGTTCCCTGTGCTGTACAGTAGTTCCTTGTTGATGATCTATTTTATACATAGCAGTGTGTATGTGTTAATCCCAAACTGTTAATTTATCCCTCCTCCCACCTTTCCCCTTTGGTAATAATAAATTATAAGATTTTATACTTCTCAGAAATGGGGGAGCTGAAAGAGAGGTATCATTTTCAATGGAAAAGCATTTAAAACAAGACTGAAGCTTTAACCAAGATTATTAGATGTACATCCTTGGAAAGAAATCACTTCATTTCTCTAATATTGACCTGACAAATAAGACAAACCTTTTCACTGAACCTGCTTATAATAAAGTGATGGAAATATCAAATGGAAGTGTTAGAAACATCTTATTTTACCCGAGCCTTATACACTGTTCTATGTTAACTACAGTTTGGCTCACACATCTGTTCATTGAGGTTACAATAGTCTCAATTTCTGTTACTGATCCTCCAGAGTGGACCCCAACAAGTGTCCCCCTGCCCAGTGTCATTGGGGCCAACAGATCGAGACTGAGTTTGGTTCACAAGCAAAGGAAACTTTATATTTTGATCAGAGAATGGAGAGGTGAGAGCATGCACTACCCCGTGGGCTGTGGGCTGGGCTGCTGTGTAGAGATCCTGTCAGAGTCAGTGGGAGGGAGGGGGTGGAGCTCTCGAGGGCCGGGTTGGCTGCAGCTCAGGCTCTATATCTCGGAGTCTGCACTGGGCCCCAGGAGCTGAGGTGTCGAACCCAGCCATTCTGCACTAGGAAATCTGGTCTGAAGTGCCAGGTGTGGAACCTCTGCATGTGGGACCCTAGGAGCACATGAAATTAGACAAAGCACAAAGGATAAAAAAGGTTAGACTTGACTTTATTGCCCAGATTCTATTTTTATCTCCCAGGGATTTTTAATGGGCTTTGCTGGGGACAAACCCCTCCTCTGCCTTTTGTCCCGTTCCTCATTCTTGGAGTGCTGAGGGTGCAGACCCTTCTTCTGTAACTGCTGAGTGCTGAGTTGGGAGCCCTCATACCCGGGGGCGAGGGTCAGAGCTTCTCCCCAGCAGCCTCCAGGTGACGTTGATTGTCCCCAGGCCCCCTGCCTCCCTGCTCGTCCACCTGAGCACCAGCATTGGAAGTGTTATAGATTCTAATGACCTTTAAGGGTCCAGGAAAGAGATGTGCAGAGATGCTGTGGGGCCGGTTTCACCCCGCCCCACATTTGTTCGGCCACCTTAGGCTGACCGTTTCTGCCAGCCTAGATGCTCTGACCAGTAGTCTGCGCTTTCTTCAATTAGGCCCCTGAATTAACGTACAAACAGCACCAGGTGTCAGAGCCCTGCCCGCTCAACTCCCATACAGTCCAGGGTCAGTGGTGATCAAGGACCATGACGGCCACTGAGTCAACAGCCTTTTGAAGTAAACAGGAGTCCAGCCGGTCTTATTGGCCACCATCATCACGGTGTCTGTAGGCTTTTCTATGGTGACAGTGTGATATACAGTTCCCCCGCCAAGATTATTAGCTCCCCTCTGGGTGCAGTAAGTCCTGCAAGCAGTAGTCTACTCTTTTGGGACACACTCTTGTTGTTTTATGAGAGAAACTCCAGGTCAAGTGATGTTCACACGAGTCGTCATGGTGCCCTGTTGCCCCCGGTTATCTCTCTGGATGTTGGAGTCGGAGGGCCTCCTCACTCGAGGTCGGTGTGCCCACGGAGCGAACCCTGCAACTTCAGGGCATGGTTGGTGGTTAGGATCACCACGTGGGGTCCTTTTCCCTTAGGAGGGAGGTGGCCTTTTGGGCTGCTGATTTCCAGGTTTTTAGATACCGCCAGTATCTTGGCCAGATGTGGCAGTGGGCCAAGCCCCTTGGTGACCGTAGTTTATCCTACCTGGATGGCATTCTTGCATTGTTCCATTTCAAGTGGTCCCAGTTTTTGCACTAATTCTCCAGCGGTGATTCACCTTTCACCGGGAAAGTAAAGGTCAAAGGGTTTAGCTAAATTAGGGAGTTCCAGGGCAAGGGTCTGAATTGACTGCTCTTTCCATTCTTGAAAGGCCACTTCTGGATTCTATTCAAAAGGATCATCATCTTTTCCTTTCAGTGTTTCATCTAGAGGCCCAGCTAGTAGACTGTAGTTAGGGATCCAGAAGCAGCAAACCCTGGCCTCCCCAGGAACCCCTAAGCTGTCTTCTAGTTTTAGAAAGGGGTAAGGCTGAGAATGGTTTCTTCCCTTTCCTGGGATGGGCTTCTCCGACCTTCTGTGAGAATGAAGCCCAGGCAGGTCACCGCAGTCTGTGATATTTGAGCTTTTTCTTGGACAACTTCTATCCTTTATTGGCTTGGTAGTTCAGAGGCCTCCTTAGTAGGGCTGGCGATCAGAATGTCGTCTGCGTACTGAAGGAGGGTTTCCTTTTCCAGAGGTAGAACTTTTAGGTCTTTAGCTAAGCTTTCCTCAAAGATAGTGTGGGAATTTTTGCACCCTTGGGGCAAGACGGCCCGGAAGTATTGTTTTAGTTGTATGTTGAGTCCTGCCACTCACAAGCCAAAATTTCTTGTGACTCTGGGACTAATGGAATACAAAAGAAGGCATCATTGAAGACTAATACAGAATACCATGTCCTGGTGGTTGGTAGAATGACCAGCAGGGTGTAGGAATTAGGAGCAACTGGAGGTATATCCTCGGTGGCTTCACTGACTGTCCTGACATCATTTACCAGGTCCCCAGCAGCCCATGGGGCTCTCGTGGTCAGGCCAATCCCAGGATATGGAGCTCTCCTGGGCAGGTACCCCACCCCCAACCCAGCCCACAGGGCTCTCGTGGTCAGGCCCCTCCCAGGATACAGAGCTACCCTTGCAGGTACTGTGGCAGGGCTGGGCACACATGAACTGTGCACATAGCCCTCATTGCAGAGCACCCCCAGCTCACCTGTCGCTCAGAGCTGACACAGAGCACCTCAGAGCAGGACTTGAACTAACAAACAGCAGCTGCGACAGGTCTGTGACCCTGGGCATCACTCTGTGCGGCCTCCCTCCACCTGGTCTTCCAGAGACTTCCACTGCACCCAGAGCACCAGGCCTCTGTCTCCAACCACCACCCACCCCTCCTCTCCCTGACTCCTGGGTTCCTCTCATTAGGAGAGGGTTTTCTTGAAGTTGTCTCCCACTCATGGGCCAGATAAAATGATTAGAAAACAAGCCAAAGCTGCAGCCCCTTGTCTATCCTGACTCTCAGGAGCCCACACCTGTTCCTTGGACCTGGCCGGTTCAGCAAGTTCCATTTTCTGCAACTGTGAGCCCCTGAGGGGTGATGATTGGCTGACCTGGGCAGCCTTACTGTGCCGGCCAGCCTTCCCCAGGTGTGCCTGGGTTGAGATCAATATAAATACCACTCCAGGCAGCAAGAGCCCCTGCAGCCGTGCCTGACACCATTTTCTCTGCCCTGTCAGCAGTCTCGGGGCTGGGCTGGTGGGAGGGAGTGAGAGGCCACGGCTTTGTGGGTGGCCCAGTGTGAGTGGGGCTCTGCTGGACTTTCTGCAGCAGTTGCCAGGCTGCCACCTGCTAAAGAAGAGGATGTGTCACCCATACCTGCTGCTGGAATTTCTCCCTGGGCAGAGGTGAGGAAGGAAAAAAGCAGTGGGGGCAGGGACAGGACGGGTATCTCAGGCAGGGAAATGGAAATCTTCCAGAAGAGCACCCAGGGCCAGGACCATCCTGGCTGGCCTGCAGGCACCAAGTCGGCCGGCATGCTGTCACTCGTGTGGCTCTATGGCCCTTTCTCTAGGCTTTCAAGTCCTTGTATATATTCAGGTGTTTTACCTGGGACGGGTGGGAATAGTTCAGCAGCAACTGGCCTGGGGCTCAGCTCACGTTTACTCACAGATGCCTCGGCACGGTGCCCCAGCTTTGCAATGAGGACGCTTATTGCGTGGGGGCTGCTGGCTGAATGGGAGACGATTCCCCACCACTGACCAACTTCAGAATTGTTTACAACTGGAGCAAGTGCCCTGATACGGTTTTCCTCTGTGGAACTGGTGGGTTCTGTGTTTTTTTTCTCTTTTTCGTTTTTGGTTCAAGGTAGATTTTATTCCTCTTTTTTGTATTTACAGATATAAGCATGGAAATAATTTATTCATATAAATACATGTATGTGAAGGGAATAATTGTTTTTTCTGTTTTATTTTTAAATTTTATTTCTTTTTAATTTTGAATTTTATTTTATATTTTTATACAGCAGGTTCTTATTGGTTATCTATTTTATACATATAAATATATACATGCCAATCCCAGTCTCTCAACTCCTCCCACCACCACCACCCCAACAGCTTTCCCCCCTTGTTGTCCATACGATTGCTGTCTACATCTGCTGCTCTATTTATGCCTTGCAAAATGGTTAATCTGTACAGTTTTTCTAGGTTCCACATATATGCATGAATATACAAGATTTGTTTTTCTCTTTCTGACTTACTTCACTCTGTATGACAGTCTCTAGATCCATCGACGTCTCTACAAATGACCCAATTTCATTCCTTTTCATGGCTTAGTAATATTCCATTTTATATATGTACCACAGCTTTATGCATTCGTCTGTCTGTGGGCATTTAGGTTGCTTCCATTACCTCGATATTGTAAATAGTGATGCAATGAACATTGCGGTGAATGTCTCTTTTTGATTTATGGTTTTTTCTGGGTATATGTCCAGTACTGGGATTGTTGTATCATATGGTAATTCTATTGTTAGTTTCTTAAGAAACTCCATATTGTTCTCCATAGTGACTGTATCAATTTATATTCCCAACAATAGTGGAAGAGGGTTCCTTTTCTCCACACCCTTTCCAGCATTTTTTGTTTGTAGATTTTCTGATGATGCCCATACTATCAGGTGTGAGGTGGTACCTCATTGTTGAGTCCATTTCGTTGAGCAAGGAGTACCTCTTGTCTATTACATATTTGGCTTAAGGGACTTTATCTGTGCTCATTTCTATCTCTGGTTTTCTGCAGCACCCCAACTCACCTTTCCCCTTAAGCAAGCATAAGTTGGTTTTCTACATTTGAGACCCTGTTCTCTTTTGTAATCCAGTTCCTGTGTAGCCAAGTTTACATTCCAGGTATTAGTGATATCTTATGATGTTTCTTTTTCTTGTGATTTATTTCAGTTAGAATCATCATACCTGAATCCACTCATTATGCTGCTACGGGCCTGATGACATAGATTTCATTGCTGAGTGATATTGCATTGTACGTAAGTACCGAAACTTCTTTATCCATTTTTTAATTTCTGCTATATTGAACTTGTCCCGTAAACGAGGTTCTTGTAAAGAGAGCCATCCCAAAATTTGGGGTGGCTGTGTCTTTTTGATTTTAATTTCCCTAAGCTATAGGACCATAAGTGAAAGTGCCCTAGGCTCTGTTGCTTTGTTTTTTAGATGTTTCAGGAAACACCATACACTTCTCCGGAGTGGCTGTTGGCAATTTACATCCCGCCCATCAGCATAACAAGGCTCCCAGTTCTCCATGGCCTGTCCTGCCTTTCTGGATTTTACACTTTTTTCAGATGGCCCATTTGACCGGGGGGAAGTGAGACTTCATTGCAGTGCAGATTTCCTTTGCAAGCTTGCTTGGTTGGCCAAAAAGGGCGTATGCGTTTTTTCCTGAATATATTCAGGAAAAAACGCATACGCCCTTTTTGGCCAAGTGCATCATTGTCGACGTTCTGCCTCTTTTCCTATGCTTTACATGCAATTCCAGTCTACCTCCTGAAATCGGTTTCCTGCAATTCTGCCTTGCTTTCAATGCCTTTTCATAGCCTTTCCTTAATATACTTTTTGATAATAGCTGTCATTTATAACTCTGCTCGTTTTTGAATTGCAGTGGCCCTTAGCTCCATTTTTTAGCTCTTATTTTTGTGATCTTGCCTCATAACCTCAGGATTCCTTCAGGCCCTATTCTTCTTCTGGGATGCCTTGTTGTGCCTTTGGTTAATTCTTCTTACTGATGTGAAATTAGAGTGACATGTGCCCATTGAAACCGCTACAGCTAGTTTCTCACTGGTTCCCCCTATTCCCATTCATCCTCTGCACAAACTGCAGACTGTGCGATACCGGAACTTAAAGGCATTGACACTCCATGTGGGGTTGTTGTTAGTAAAGCAGCTGGAATGTCGATCCGGAGCCCCAGGAGAGGAACAATGAGGTGCGTTTTAGAAACCTTTCCCGATCATATGGTATACCAGTCGCTGGGTTTCCCAAGCATGGTTTAGCTGTAGGAAGATTCCCTTCAACCTGCAGTGTTGGGACCCTTGGAATGAGTAGCATGAAGTATTGCATTAAACTTTCGGCAGTTGCTCACCAAAGCTCACCAATCCTCTCAGCCCCAAGTGTCCAGCCTTATGTCTTATCCAGCTGTGGGTTTATATGTGGTCAATCCAGGTTGCATCACAGCCCCTGAGCGAATATTGTAAGAATTTTTCTCTCTTTCATTGTTTCTGCGTTTTGTTTTTAAAATTTATTTCTATAATGGGGTTTAGCTCATTTTCACTGCTGTGTTTGTGCTGCTCTGCACACACTTGATTCCCTTATGAAGATATATCAATACATGGGTTTTAAGATTCTTATTACTCAGATATATTTCTGTGTAGTGTATAGGGTGTGTTGAGGCCAGTTCATTGAGCAAGGTGTAGATCTTGTCTAATACCTATTTGGTTTATTGAACGGTATCTGTGCTAATTTCAAACTCTGGTTTTATGCATCACCCCACCTCTCCTTTCCCCTTAAGCTGACATAAGTGTGTTTTCTAAATGTGAGACACTGTTCTGTTCTGTAATTCATTTCTTGTGCAGCCATATTTACCCTCCCTCTATAAGTGATATCTTATGATATGTTTCTTTTTCTGTTTGACTTATTTCAAGTAGTATTATCGGACCTAAATCCACTCTTTATCCTTCTACTAGCCTTATTTCATTGATTTCATGGTGAAGAGATATTCCATTGTACATAAGTACCACATCTTTATCCATTGTTCTCTTTCCTGGGATATTTAAGGTGTACTGAAGTTGAGGTTCTTGTAAACAGAGTAGCCCTAAACTGTGGTGTGCTTGTGTCTTGTTGATTTTTAGACTTCCCTAGATATACTCCCATGATTGGAAGTGTCCTATGCTCTGTAGCTCTGTTTTTTAGATGATTTAGGAACCACCATACACTTCTCCAGAGTGGCTCTCGGCAGTTCACACACTGCCCATCAGCGTATAAAGGCTCCCTGTTCTCCATGGCCTGTCCTGCATTTCTGGTTTTTACAATTTTAGACACATCTCCCGATCACATGGTGTACAGTCCTCTGGGTTTTCCATGCATGTTTTAGCTGTAGGAAGATCCCTTGAACCTGCAGATTTGGGACCCATTGAATGGGTACCAGGTAGTATTACTTTAAAGGGTGTGCATTTCCTCACCCAACCTCACATTTCTCTTAGCGCGAACAGTTTCCAGCCTTATGTCTCATCCTGCTGTGGGTCTAGATGTGTTCAATCCATGTTGCATCACCGTCCCTGAGGAAAAGTTGTAAGAGGTTTTCTCTGTCTCTCTGTCGTTTATTTTTTTCAATTTATTACTATATTGGTTACAGCTGATTTTCAAAGCTCTGTTTCTTGCTGCTGTACATCCACTTGATTCACGTACAGAGAGACATCAATAAATTCTTTTTGAGATTCTTACCAGTCGTATATATTCTTTTCCGGTGACTTGAGTGTGCTGAGTGCAGTTCTTTTAGCTACCGCGTAGGCCTTGTTGATTATCAGTTTGGTATTTGGAATGGTATCTTTGCTAATTTCAACCTCCTGGATGATGTCTCACCCCTCCCCACCTTTCCCGTTTAGCAGCCTTATGCGTGTTTTCTACATATTTGACTATGTTTTTGTTTTGTAATTTATTTTATGTGTAGCCATTTTGGATTCCACCTTTAAGTGATATCTTATGATATGTGTCTTTTTCTTTTTGAATTATGTCACTTAGAATGATCATACGTAACTCCTCCGGAGTTGTTACAACTGGCCATATTTCATTGATTTCCAGGCTGAATAATATTCCACTCTACCTAAGTACCACATCTCTATCCATTTTTTCTCTCCAGAGACATTTAAGTTATATCCTAGTCGAGGATCTTTTAAACAGAGAGGGGGTAAACATTGGGGTGCCTGTGTCCTCTCGATTTTTGTTTTTCCCAAGATATACGCCCATGAGTGCAAGTGCCCTATGCTCTGTAGCTCATTTTTTAGATGCTTTAGTAAACACAATACACTTCTCCAGAATGGCCGTTGGCAATATACATTTCCACTATAAGTCTCACAGGGCTCCCTCTTCTCCTTGCCCTGTCCTGCATTTCTGTTGTTTACGCTTTATGAGGATGGCTCTTCTGACTGATGCGAAGTGATATCTTTTGTAGTATTGACTTCCAGTGCCCACCTGTTTGGTTGGCTAAAAAAGTGTATGCCCTTTTCCTGAATATATACAGAAAAAAACGCATACACCCTTTTTGGCCAACTGCAATGTTGGCAATGTTCAGCCCCTTTTCTTGTGCTTAATGGCGAGTCCTTTCTACCTCCTCAAATCCCTTTCCTGCCATTCTCCCTTGCTTACAAGTCCTTTTCTCTGACTTTCCTCAAGACATTTTTCAGTGATGGATATTTTCAACTCTGCAGTTTCGTGAATTTTACTGCCCCTGGGTTCCATTGTTCAACTTGTGTTTATGGGAACTGGCCACAAAGCAGCGGGATTTCCTCAAGCCCTATACTGTTTCCATGGGCAACCCTAGCCTTTGGTCAATTCGTCTTCCTGATTGGAAATTAGAGTGACATGTGCCTGTCTGAACACCTAGGACTTGTCTCTCATTGTTCCTCATCCTTCCGCTTCATCCTCTGGACAAATTCCAAACTGTACGCAACAGGATGTTGACAGTGCTGACATCTCCAAGTGGGGAGACTGTTAGTAAAGACGCTGGATGGGTGAACCCGAGCACCAGGAGATGAGGAGATGAGATGCCTTTTCCAAACTCTTCCCGATCAGATGGTATACCATCCTCTGGGTGTGACAGACATGTTTTAGCAGTAAGAAGAGTCCCATTCATGTAAGGAGAACACCAGGGCTTTTTCAAAATCAGTGTCTCCCCGAAACCCAAACTGGGGAATTTTTTAAGCTACGGCTACACATATGTTCATTAAGGGCCTTGGGAAGTAGGCAGAGTCCAAACTTTAGATGATTGAAGTCTTCAGGGTCAGAAGCACTCACCACCAGCTTCCCTTAGGTTACACTTTAACTGTCATTGATAGATGATGTCAATAAAAATATCTATTCTTTTTCAGATTATTTCCCCTTATAGGTTATTGCAAAATGTTGAGTGTAGTTCCCTGTGCTGTACAGTAGTTCCTTGTTGATGATCTATTTTATACATAGCAGTGTGTATGTGTTAATCCCAAACTGTTAATTTATCCCTCCTCCCACCTTTCCCCTTTGGTAATAATAAATTATAAGATTTTATACTTCTCAGAAATGGGGGAGCTGAAAGAGAGGTATCATTTTCAATGGAAAAGCATTTAAAACAAGACTGAAGCTTTAACCAAGATTATTAGATGTACATCCTTGGAAAGAAATCACTTCATTTCTCTAATATTGACCTGACAAATAAGACAAACCTTTTCACTGAACCTGCTTATAATAAAGTGATGGAAATATCAAATGGAAGTGTTAGAAACATCTTATTTTACCCGAGCCTTATACACTGTTCTATGTTAACTACAGTTTGGCTCACACATCTGTTCATTGAGGTTACAATAGTCTCAATTTCTGTTACTGATCCTCCAGAGTGGACCCCAACAAGTGTCCCCCTGCCCAGTGTCATTGGGGCCAACAGATCGAGACTGAGTTTGGTTCACAAGCAAAGGAAACTTTATATTTTGATCAGAGAATGGAGAGGTGAGAGCATGCACTACCCCGTGGGCTGTGGGCTGGGCTGCTGTGTAGAGATCCTGTCAGAGTCAGTGGGAGGGAGGGGGTGGAGCTCTCGAGGGCCGGGTTGGCTGCAGCTCAGGCTCTATATCTCGGAGTCTGCACTGGGCCCCAGGAGCTGAGGTGTCGAACCCAGCCATTCTGCACTAGGAAATCTGGTCTGAAGTGCCAGGTGTGGAACCTCTGCATGTGGGACCCTAGGAGCACATGAAATTAGACAAAGCACAAAGGATAAAAAAGGTTAGACTTGACTTTATTGCCCAGATTCTATTTTTATCTCCCAGGGATTTTTAATGGGCTTTGCTGGGGACAAACCCCTCCTCTGCCTTTTGTCCCGTTCCTCATTCTTGGAGTGCTGAGGGTGCAGACCCTTCTTCTGTAACTGCTGAGTGCTGAGTTGGGAGCCCTCATACCCGGGGGCGAGGGTCAGAGCTTCTCCCCAGCAGCCTCCAGGTGACGTTGATTGTCCCCAGGCCCCCTGCCTCCCTGCTCGTCCACCTGAGCACCAGCATTGGAAGTGTTATAGATTCTAATGACCTTTAAGGGTCCAGGAAAGAGATGTGCAGAGATGCTGTGGGGCCGGTTTCACCCCGCCCCACATTTGTTCGGCCACCTTAGGCTGACCGTTTCTGCCAGCCTAGATGCTCTGACCAGTAGTCTGCGCTTTCTTCAATTAGGCCCCTGAATTAACGTACAAACAGCACCAGGTGTCAGAGCCCTGCCCGCTCAACTCCCATACAGTCCAGGGTCAGTGGTGATCAAGGACCATGACGGCCACTGAGTCAACAGCCTTTTGAAGTAAACAGGAGTCCAGCCGGTCTTATTGGCCACCATCATCACGGTGTCTGTAGGCTTTTCTATGGTGACAGTGTGATATACAGTTCCCCCGCCAAGATTATTAGCTCCCCTCTGGGTGCAGTAAGTCCTGCAAGCAGTAGTCTACTCTTTTGGGACACACTCTTGTTGTTTTATGAGAGAAACTCCAGGTCAAGTGATGTTCACACGAGTCGTCATGGTGCCCTGTTGCCCCCGGTTATCTCTCTGGATGTTGGAGTCGGAGGGCCTCCTCACTCGAGGTCGGTGTGCCCACGGAGCGAACCCTGCAACTTCAGGGCATGGTTGGTGGTTAGGATCACCACGTGGGGTCCTTTTCCCTTAGGAGGGAGGTGGCCTTTTGGGCTGCTGATTTCCAGGTTTTTAGATACCGCCAGTATCTTGGCCAGATGTGGCAGTGGGCCAAGCCCCTTGGTGACCGTAGTTTATCCTACCTGGATGGCATTCTTGCATTGTTCCATTTCAAGTGGTCCCAGTTTTTGCACTAATTCTCCAGCGGTGATTCACCTTTCACCGGGAAAGTAAAGGTCAAAGGGTTTAGCTAAATTAGGGAGTTCCAGGGCAAGGGTCTGAATTGACTGCTCTTTCCATTCTTGAAAGGCCACTTCTGGATTCTATTCAAAAGGATCATCATCTTTTCCTTTCAGTGTTTCATCTAGAGGCCCAGCTAGTAGACTGTAGTTAGGGATCCAGAAGCAGCAAACCCTGGCCTCCCCAGGAACCCCTAAGCTGTCTTCTAGTTTTAGAAAGGGGTAAGGCTGAGAATGGTTTCTTCCCTTTCCTGGGATGGGCTTCTCCGACCTTCTGTGAGAATGAAGCCCAGGCAGGTCACCGCAGTCTGTGATATTTGAGCTTTTTCTTGGACAACTTCTATCCTTTATTGGCTTGGTAGTTCAGAGGCCTCCTTAGTAGGGCTGGCGATCAGAATGTCGTCTGCGTACTGAAGGAGGGTTTCCTTTTCCAGAGGTAGAACTTTTAGGTCTTTAGCTAAGCTTTCCTCAAAGATAGTGTGGGAATTTTTGCACCCTTGGGGCAAGACGGCCCGGAAGTATTGTTTTAGTTGTATGTTGAGTCCTGCCACTCACAAGCCAAAATTTCTTGTGACTCTGGGACTAATGGAATACAAAAGAAGGCATCATTGAAGACTAATACAGAATACCATGTCCTGGTGGTTGGTAGAATGACCAGCAGGGTGTAGGAATTAGGAGCAACTGGAGGTATATCCTCGGTGGCTTCACTGACTGTCCTGACATCATTTACCAGGTCCCCAGCAGCCCATGGGGCTCTCGTGGTCAGGCCAATCCCAGGATATGGAGCTCTCCTGGGCAGGTACCCCACCCCCAACCCAGCCCACAGGGCTCTCGTGGTCAGGCCCCTCCCAGGATACAGAGCTACCCTTGCAGGTACTGTGGCAGGGCTGGGCACACATGAACTGTGCACATAGCCCTCATTGCAGAGCACCCCCAGCTCACCTGTCGCTCAGAGCTGACACAGAGCACCTCAGAGCAGGACTTGAACTAACAAACAGCAGCTGCGACAGGTCTGTGACCCTGGGCATCACTCTGTGCGGCCTCCCTCCACCTGGTCTTCCAGAGACTTCCACTGCACCCAGAGCACCAGGCCTCTGTCTCCAACCACCACCCACCCCTCCTCTCCCTGACTCCTGGGTTCCTCTCATTAGGAGAGGGTTTTCTTGAAGTTGTCTCCCACTCATGGGCCAGATAAAATGATTAGAAAACAAGCCAAAGCTGCAGCCCCTTGTCTATCCTGACTCTCAGGAGCCCACACCTGTTCCTTGGACCTGGCCGGTTCAGCAAGTTCCATTTTCTGCAACTGTGAGCCCCTGAGGGGTGATGATTGGCTGACCTGGGCAGCCTTACTGTGCCGGCCAGCCTTCCCCAGGTGTGCCTGGGTTGAGATCAATATAAATACCACTCCAGGCAGCAAGAGCCCCTGCAGCCGTGCCTGACACCATTTTCTCTGCCCTGTCAGCAGTCTCGGGGCTGGGCTGGTGGGAGGGAGTGAGAGGCCACGGCTTTGTGGGTGGCCCAGTGTGAGTGGGGCTCTGCTGGACTTTCTGCAGCAGTTGCCAGGCTGCCACCTGCTAAAGAAGAGGATGTGTCACCCATACCTGCTGCTGGAATTTCTCCCTGGGCAGAGGTGAGGAAGGAAAAAAGCAGTGGGGGCAGGGACAGGACGGGTATCTCAGGCAGGGAAATGGAAATCTTCCAGAAGAGCACCCAGGGCCAGGACCATCCTGGCTGGCCTGCAGGCACCAAGTCGGCCGGCATGCTGTCACTCATGTGGCTCTATGGCCCTTTCTCTAGGCTTTCAAGTCCTTGTATATATTCAGGTGTTTTACCTGGGACGGGTGGGAATAGTTCAGCAGCAACTGGCCTGGGGCTCAGCTCACGTTTACTCACAGATGCCTCGGCACGGTGCCCCAGCTTTGCAATGAGGACGCTTATTGCGTGGGGGCTGCTGGCTGAATGGGAGACGATTCCCCACCACTCACCAACTTCAGAATTGTTTACAACTGGAGCAAGTGCCCTGATACGGTTTTCCTCTGTGGAACTGGTGGGTTCTGTGTTTTTTTTCTCTTTTTCGTTTTTGGTTCAAGGTAGATTTTATTCCTCTTTTTTGTATTTACAGATATAAGCATGGAAATAATTTATTCATATAAATACATGTATGTGAAGGGAATAATTGTTTTTTCTGTTTTATTTTTAAATTTTATTTCTTTTTAATTTTGAATTTTATTTTATATTTTTATACAGCAGGTTCTTATTGGTTATCTATTTTATACATATAAATATATACATGCCAATCCCAGTCTCTCAACTCCTCCCACCACCACCACCCCAACAGCTTTCCCCCCTTGTTGTCCATACATTTGCTGTCTACATCTGCTGCTCTATTTATGCCTTGCAAAATGGTTAATCTGTACAGTTTTTCTAGGTTCCACATATATGCATGAATATACAAGATTTGTTTTTCTCTTTCTGACTTACTTCACTCTGTATGACAGTCTCTAGATCCATCGACGTCTCTACAAATGACCCAATTTCATTCCTTTTCATGGCTTAGTAATATTCCATTTTATATATGTACCACAGCTTTATGCATTCGTCTGTCTGTGGGCATTTAGGTTGCTTCCATTACCTCGATATTGTAAATAGTGATGCAATGAACATTGCGGTGAATGTCTCTTTTTGATTTATGGTTTTTTCTGGGTATATGTCCAGTACTGGGATTGTTGTATCATATGGTAATTCTATTGTTAGTTTCTTAAGAAACTCCATATTGTTCTCCATAGTGACTGTATCAATTTATATTCCCAACAATAGTGGAAGAGGGTTCCTTTTCTCCACACCCTTTCCAGCATTTTTTGTTTGTAGATTTTCTGATGATGCCCATACTATCAGGTGTGAGGTGGTACCTCATTGTTGAGTCCATTTCGTTGAGCAAGGAGTACCTCTTGTCTATTACATATTTGGCTTAAGGGACTTTATCTGTGCTCATTTCTATCTCTGGTTTTCTGCAGCACCCCAACTCACCTTTCCCCTTAAGCAAGCATAAGTTGGTTTTCTACATTTGAGACCCTGTTCTCTTTTGTAATCCAGTTCCTGTGTAGCCAAGTTTACATTCCAGGTATTAGTGATATCTTATGATGTTTCTTTTTCTTGTGATTTATTTCAGTTAGAATCATCATACCTGAATCCACTCATTATGCTGCTACGGGCCTGATGACATAGATTTCATTGCTGAGTGATATTGCATTGTACGTAAGTACCGAAACTTCTTTATCCATTTTTTAATTTCTGCTATATTGAACTTGTCCCGTAAACGAGGTTCTTGTAAAGAGAGCCATCCCAAACTTTGGGGTGGCTGTGTCTTTTTGATTTTAATTTCCCTAAGCTATAGGACCATAAGTGAAAGTGCCCTAGGCTCTGTTGCTTTGTTTTTTAGATGTTTCAGGAAACACCATACACTTCTCCAGAGTGGCTGTTGGCAATTTACATCCCGCCCATCAGCATAACAAGGCTCCCAGTTCTCCATGGCCTGTCCTGCCTTTCTGGATTTTACACTTTTTTCAGATGACCCATTTGACCGGGGGGAAGTGAGACTTCATTGTAGTGCAGATTTCCTTTGCAAGCTTGCTTGGTTGGCCAAAAAGGGCATATGCGTTTTTTCCTGAATATATTCAGGAAAAAACGCATACGCCCTTTTTGGCCAAGTGCATCATTGTCGACGTTCTGCCTCTTTTCCTATGCTTTAACTGCAATTCCAGTCTACCTCCTGAAATCGGTTTCCTGCAATTCTGCCTTGCTTTCAATGCCTCTTCATAGCCTTTCCTTAATATACTTTTTGATAATAGCTGTCATTTATAACTCTGCTCGTTTTTGAATTGCAGTGGCCCTTAGCTCCATTTTTTAGCTCTTATTTTTGTGATCTTGCCTCATAACCTCAGGATTCCTTCAGGCCCTATTCTTCTTCTGGGATGCCTTGTTGTGCCTTTGGTTAATTCTTCTTACTGATGTGAAATTAGAGTGACATGTGCCCATTGAAACCGCTACAGCTAGTTTCTCACTGGTTCCCCCTATTCCCATTCATCCTCCGCACAAACTGCAGACTGTGCGATACCGGAACTTAAAGGCATTGACACTCCATGTGGGGTTGTTGTTAGTAAAGCAGCTGGAATGTCGATCCGGAGCCCCAGGAGAGGAACAATGAGGTGCGTTTTAGAAACCTTTCCCGATCATATGGTATACCAGTCGCTGGGTTTCCCAAGCATGGTTTAGCTGTAGGAAGATTCCCTTCAACCTGCAGTGTTGGGACCCTTGGAATGAGTAGCATGAAGTATTGCATTAAACTTTCGGCAGTTGCTCACCAAAGCTCACCAATCCTCTCAGCCCCAAGTGTCCAGCCTTATGTCTTATCCAGCTGTGGGTTTATATGTGGTCAATCCAGGTTGCATCACAGCCCCTGAGCGAATATTGTAAGAATTTTTCTCTCTTTCATTGTTTCTGCGTTTTGTTTTTAAAATTTATTTCTATAATGGGGTTTAGCTCATTTTCACTGCTGTGTTTGTGCTGCTCTGCACACACTTGATTCCCTTATGAAGATATATCAATACATGGGTTTTAAGATTCTTATTACTCAGATATATTTCTGTGTAGTGTATAGGGTGTGTTGAGGCCAGTTCATTGAGCAAGGTGTAGATCTTGTCTAATACCTATTTGGTTTATTGAACGGTATCTGTGCTAATTTCAAACTCTGGTTTTATGCATCACCCCACCTCTCCTTTCCCCTTAAGCTGACATAAGTGTGTTTTCTAAATGTGAGACACTGTTCTGTTCTGTAATTCATTTCTTGTGCAGCCATATTTACCCTCCCTCTATAAGTGATATCTTATGATATGTTTCTTTTTCTGTTTGACTTATTTCAAGTAGTATTATCGGACCTAAATCCACTCTTTATCCTTCTACTAGCCTTATTTCATTGATTTCATGGTGAAGAGATATTCCATTGTACATAAGTACCACATCTTCTTTATCCATTGTTCTCTTTCCTGGGATATTTAAGGTGTACTGAAGTTGAGGTTCTTGTAAACAGAGTAGCCCTAAACTGTGGTGTGCTTGTGTCTTGTTGATTTTTAGACTTCCCTAGATATACTCCCATGATTGGAAGTGTCCTATGCTCTGTAGCTCTGTTTTTTAGATGATTTAGGAACCACCATACACTTCTCCAGAGTGGCTCTCGGCAGTTCACACACTGCCCATCAGCGTATAAAGGCTCCCTGTTCTCCATGGCCTGTCCTGCATTTCTGGTTTTTACAATTTTAGACACATCTCCCGATCACATGGTGTACAGTCCTCTGGGTTTTCCATGCATGTTTTAGCTGTAGGAAGATCCCTTGAACCTGCAGATTTGGGACCCATTGAATGGGTACCAGGTAGTATTACTTTAAAGGGTGTGCATTTCCTCACCCAACCTCACATTTCTCTTAGCGCGAACAGTTTCCAGCCTTATGTCTCATCCTGCTGTGGGTCTAGATGTGTTCAATCCATGTTGCATCACCGTCCCTGAGGAAAAGTTGTAAGAGGTTTTCTCTGTCTCTCTGTCGTTTATTTTTTTCAATTTATTACTATATTGGTTACAGCTGATTTTCAAAGCTCTGTTTCTTGCTGCTGTACATCCACTTGATTCACGTACAGAGAGACATCAATAAATTCTTTTTGAGATTCTTACCAGTCGTATATATTCTTTTCCGGTGACTTGAGTGTGCTGAGTGCAGTTCTTTTAGCTACCGCGTAGGCCTTGTTGATTATCAGTTTGGTATTTGGAATGGTATCTTTGCTAATTTCAACCTCCTGGATGATGTCTCACCCCTCCCCACCTTTCCCGTTTAGCAGCCTTATGCGTGTTTTCTACATATTTGACTATGTTTTTGTTTTGTAATTTATTTCATGTGTAGCCATTTTGGATTCCACCTTTAAGTGATATCTTATGATATGTGTCTTTTTCTTTTTGAATTATGTCACTTAGAATGATCATACGTAACTCCTCCGGAGTTGTTACAACTGGCCATATTTCATTGATTTCCAGGCTGAATAATATTCCACTCTACCTAAGTACCACATCTCTATCCATTTTTTCTCTCCAGAGACATTTAAGTTATATCCTAGTCGAGGATCTTTTAAACAGAGAGGGGGTAAACATTGGGGTGCCTGTGTCCTCTCGATTTTTGTTTTTCCCAAGATATACGCCCATGAGTGCAAGTGCCCTATGCTCTGTAGCTCATTTTTTAGATGCTTTAGTAAACACAATACACTTCTCCAGAATGGCCGTTGGCAATATACATTTCCACTATAAGTCTCACAGGGCTCCCTCTTCTCCTTGCCCTGTCCTGCATTTCTGTTGTTTACGCTTTATGAGGATGGCTCTTCTGACTGATGCGAAGTGATATCTTTTGTAGTATTGACTTCCAGTGCCCACCTGTTTGGTTGGCTAAAAAAGTGTATGCCCTTTTCCTGAATATATACAGAAAAAAACGCATACACCCTTTTTGGCCAACTGCAATGTTGGCAATGTTCAGCCCCTTTTCTTGTGCTTAATGGCGAGTCCTTTCTACCTCCTCAAATCCCTTTCCTGCCATTCTCCCTTGCTTACAAGTCCTTTTCTCTGACTTTCCTCAAGACATTTTTCAGTGATGGATATTTTCAACTCTGCAGTTTCGTGAATTTTACTGCCCCTGGGTTCCATTGTTCAACTTGTGTTTATGGGAACTGGCCACAAAGCAGCGGGATTTCCTCAAGCCCTATACTGTTTCCATGGGCAACCCTAGCCTTTGGTCAATTCGTCTTCCTGATTGGAAATTAGAGTGACATGTGCCTGTCTGAACACCTAGGACTTGTCTCTCATTGTTCCTCATCCTTCCGCTTCATCCTCTGGACAAATTCCAAACTGTACGCAACAGGATGTTGACAGTGCTGACATCTCCAAGTGGGGAGACTGTTAGTAAAGACGCTGGAGGGGTGAACCCGAGCACCAGGAGATGAGGAGATGAGATGCCTTTTCCAAACTCTTCCCGATCAGATGGTATACCATCCTCTGGGTGTGACAGACATGTTTTAGCAGTAAGAAGAGTCCCATTCATGTAAGGAGAACACCAGGGCTTTTTCAAAATCAGTGTCTCCCCGAAACCCAAACTGGGGAATTTTTTAAGCTACGGCTACACATATGTTCATTAAGGGCCTTGGGAAGTAGGCAGAGTCCAAACTTTAGATGATTGAAGTCTTCAGGGTCAGAAGCACTCACCACCAGCTTCCCTTAGGTTACACTTTAACTGTCATTGATAGATGATGTCAATAAAAATATCTATTCTTTTTCAGATTATTTCCCCTTATAGGTTATTGCAAAATGTTGAGTGTAGTTCCCTGTGCTGTACAGTAGTTCCTTGTTGATGATCTATTTTATACATAGCAGTGTGTATGTGTTAATCCCAAACTGTTAATTTATCCCTCCTCCCACCTTTCCCCTTTGGTAATAATAAATTATAAGATTTTATACTTCTCAGAAATGGGGGAGCTGAAAGAGAGGTATCATTTTCAATGGAAAAGCATTTAAAACAAGACTGAAGCTTTAACCAAGATTATTAGATGTACATCCTTGGAAAGAAATCACTTCATTTCTCTAATATTGACCTGACAAATAAGACAAACCTTTTCACTGAACCTGCTTATAATAAAGTGATGGAAATATCAAATGGAAGTGTTAGAAACATCTTATTTTACCCGAGCCTTATACACTGTTCTATGTTAACTACAGTTTGGCTCACACATCTGTTCATTGAGGTTACAATAGTCTCAATTTCTGTTACTGATCCTCCAGAGTGGACCCCAACAAGTGTCCCCCTGCCCAGTGTCATTGGGGCCAACAGATCGAGACTGAGTTTGGTTCACAAGCAAAGGAAACTTTATATTTTGATCAGAGAATGGAGAGGTGAGAGCATGCACTACCCCGTGGGCTGTGGGCTGGGCTGCTGTGTAGAGATCCTGTCAGAGTCAGTGGGAGGGAGGGGGTGGAGCTCTCGAGGGCTGGGTTGGCTGCAGCTCAGGCTCTATATCTCGGAGTCTGCACTGGGCCCCAGGAGCTGAGGTGTCGAACCCAGCCATTCTGCACTAGGAAATCTGGTCTGAAGTGCCAGGTGTGGAACCTCTGCATGTGGGACCCTAGGAGCACATGAAATTAGACAAAGCACAAAGGATAAAAAAGGTTAGACTTGACTTTATTGCCCAGATTCTATTTTTATCTCCCAGGGATTTTTAATGGGCTTTGCTGGGGACAAACCCCTCCTCTGCCTTTTGTCCCGTTCCTCATTCTTGGAGTGCTGAGGGTGCAGACCCTTCTTCTGTAACTGCTGAGTGCTGAGTTGGGAGCCCTCATACCCGGGGGCGAGGGTCAGAGCTTCTCCCCAGCAGCCTCCAGGTGACGTTGATTGTCCCCAGGCCCCCTGCCTCCCTGCTCGTCCACCTGAGCACCAGCATTGGAAGTGTTATAGATTCTAATGACCTTTAAGGGTCCAGGAAAGAGATGTGCAGAGATGCTGTGGGGCCGGTTTCACCCCGCCCCACATTTGTTCGGCCACCTTAGGCTGACCGTTTCTGCCAGCCTAGATGCTCTGACCAGTAGTCTGCGCTTTCTTCAATTAGGCCCCTGAATTAACGTACAAACAGCACCAGGTGTCAGAGCCCTGCCCGCTCAACTCCCATACAGTCCAGGGTCAGTGGTGATCAAGGACCATGACGGCCACTGAGTCAACAGCCTTTTGAAGTAAACAGGAGTCCAGCCGGTCTTATTGGCCACCATCATCACGGTGTCTGTAGGCTTTTCTATGGTGACAGTGTGATATACAGTTCCCCCGCCAAGATTATTAGCTCCCCTCCGGGTGCAGTAAGTCCTGCAAGCAGTAGTCTACTCTTTTGGGACACACTCTTGTTGTTTTATGAGAGAAACTCCAGGTCAAGTGATGTTCACACGAGTCGTCATGGTGCCCTGTTGCCCCCGGTTATCTCTCTGGATGTTGGAGTCGGAGGGCCTCCTCACTCGAGGTCGGTGTGCCCACGGAGCGAACCCTGCAACTTCAGGGCATGGTTGGTGGTTAGGATCACCACGTGGGGTCCTTTTCCCTTAGGAGGGAGGTGGCCTTTTGGGCTGCTGATTTCCAGGTTTTTAGATACCGCCAGTATCTTGGCCAGATGTGGCAGTGGGCCAAGCCCCTTGGTGACCGTAGTTTATCCTACCTGGATGGCATTCTTGCATTGTTCCATTTCAAGTGGTCCCAGTTTTTGCACTAATTCTCCAGCGGTGATTCACCTTTCACCGGGAAAGTAAAGGTCAAAGGGTTTAGCTAAATTAGGGAGTTCCAGGGCAAGGGTCTGAATTGACTGCTCTTTCCATTCTTGAAAGGCCACTTCTGGATTCTATTCAAAAGGATCATCATCTTTTCCTTTCAGTGTTTCATCTAGAGGCCCAGCTAGTAGACTGTAGTTAGGGATCCAGAAGCAGCAAACCCTGGCCTCCCCAGGAACCCCTAAGCTGTCTTCTAGTTTTAGAAAGGGGTAAGGCTGAGAATGGTTTCTTCCCTTTCCTGGGATGGGCTTCTCCGACCTTCTGTGAGAATGAAGCCCAGGCAGGTCACCGCAGTCTGTGATATTTGAGCTTTTTCTTGGACAACTTCTATCCTTTATTGGCTTGGTAGTTCAGAGGCCTCCTTAGTAGGGCTGGCGATCAGAATGTCGTCTGCGTACTGAAGGAGGGTTTCCTTTTCCAGAGGTAGAACTTTTAGGTCTTTAGCTAAGCTTTCCTCAAAGATAGTGTGGGAATTTTTGCACCCTTGGGGCAAGACGGCCCGGAAGTATTGTTTTAGTTGTATGTTGAGTCCTGCCACTCACAAGCCAAAATTTCTTGTGACTCTGGGACTAATGGAATACAAAAGAAGGCATCATTGAAGACTAATACAGAATACCATGTCCTGGTGGTTGGTAGAATGACCAGCAGGGTGTAGGAATTAGGAGCAACTGGAGGTATATCCTCGGTGGCTTCACTGACTGTCCTGACATCATTTACCAGGTCCCCAGCAGCCCATGGGGCTCTCGTGGTCAGGCCAATCCCAGGATATGGAGCTCTCCTGGGCAGGTACCCCACCCCCAACCCAGCCCACGGGGCTCTCGTGGTCAGGCCCCTCCCAGGATACAGAGCTACCCTTGCAGGTACTGTGGCAGGGCTGGGCACACATGAACTGTGCACATAGCCCTCATTGCAGAGCACCCCCAGCTCACCTGTCGCTCAGAGCTGACACAGAGCACCTCAGAGCAGGACTTGAACTAACAAACAGCAGCTGCGACAGGTCTGTGACCCTGGGCATCACTCTGTGCGGCCTCCCTCCACCTGGTCTTCCAGAGACTTCCACTGCACCCAGAGCACCAGGCCTCTGTCTCCAACCACCACCCACCCCTCCTCTCCCTGACTCCTGGGTTCCTCTCATTAGGAGAGGGTTTTCTTGAAGTTGTCTCCCACTCATGGGCCAGATAAAATGATTAGAAAACAAGCCAAAGCTGCAGCCCCTTGTCTATCCTGACTCTCAGGAGCCCACACCTGTTCCTTGGACCTGGCCGGTTCAGCAAGTTCCATTTTCTGCAACTGTGAGCCCCTGAGGGGTGATGATTGGCTGACCTGGGCAGCCTTACTGTGCCGGCCAGCCTTCCCCAGGTGTGCCTGGGTTGAGATCAATATAAATACCACTCCAGGCAGCAAGAGCCCCTGCAGCCGTGCCTGACACCATTTTCTCTGCCCTGTCAGCAGTCTCGGGGCTGGGCTGGTGGGAGGGAGTGAGAGGCCACGGCTTTGTGGGTGGCCCAGTGTGAGTGGGGCTCTGCTGGACTTTCTGCAGCAGTTGCCAGGCTGCCACCTGCTAAAGAAGAGGATGTGTCACCCATACCTGCTGCTGGAATTTCTCCCTGGGCAGAGGTGAGGAAGGAAAAAAGCAGTGGGGGCAGGGACAGGACGGGTATCTCATGCAGGGAAATGGAAATCTTCCAGAAGAGCACCCAGGGCCAGGACCATCCTGGCTGGCCTGCAGGCACCAAGTCGGCCGGCATGCTGTCACTCGTGTGGCTCTATGGCCCTTTCTCTAGGCTTTCAAGTCCTTGTATATATTCAGGTGTTTTACCTGGGACGGGTGGGAATAGTTCAGCAGCAACTGGCCTGGGGCTCAGCTCACGTTTACTCACAGATGCCTCGGCACGGTGCCCCAGCTTTGCAATGAGGACGCTTATTGCGTGGGGGCTGCTGGCTGAATGGGAGACGATTCCCCACCACTCACCAACTTCAGAATTGTTTACAACTGGAGCAAGTGCCCTGATACGGTTTTCCTCTGTGGAACTGGTGGGTTCTGTGTTTTTTTTCTCTTTTTCGTTTTTGGTTCAAGGTAGATTTTATTCCTCTTTTTTGTATTTACAGATATAAGCATGGAAATAATTTATTCATATAAATACATGTATGTGAAGGGAATAATTGTTTTTTCTGTTTTATTTTTAAATTTTATTTCTTTTTAATTTTGAATTTTATTTTATATTTTTATACAGCAGGTTCTTATTGGTTATCTATTTTATACATATAAATATATACATGCCAATCCCAGTCTCTCAACTCCTCCCACCACCACCACCCCAACAGCTTTCCCCCCTTGTTGTCCATACATTTGCTGTCTACATCTGCTGCTCTATTTATGCCTTGCAAAATGGTTAATCTGTACAGTTTTTCTAGGTTCCACATATATGCATGAATATACAAGATTTGTTTTTCTCTTTCTGACTTACTTCACTCTGTATGACAGTCTCTAGATCCATCGACGTCTCTACAAATGACCCAATTTCATTCCTTTTCATGGCTTAGTAATATTCCATTTTATATATGTACCACAGCTTTATGCATTCGTCTGTCTGTGGGCATTTAGGTTGCTTCCATTACCTCGATATTGTAAATAGTGATGCAATGAACATTGCGGTGAATGTCTCTTTTTGATTTATGGTTTTTTCTGGGTATATGTCCAGTACTGGGATTGTTGTATCATATGGTAATTCTATTGTTAGTTTCTTAAGAAACTCCATATTGTTCTCCATAGTGACTGTATCAATTTATATTCCCAACAATAGTGGAAGAGGGTTCCTTTTCTCCACACCCTTTCCAGCATTTTTTGTTTGTAGATTTTCTGATGATGCCCATACTATCAGGTGTGAGGTGGTACCTCATTGTTGAGTCCATTTCGTTGAGCAAGGAGTACCTCTTGTCTATTACATATTTGGCTTAAGGGACTTTATCTGTGCTCATTTCTATCTCTGGTTTTCTGCAGCACCCCAACTCACCTTTCCCCTTAAGCAAGCATAAGTTGGTTTTCTAAATTTGAGACCCTGTTCTCTTTTGTAATCCAGTTCCTGTGTAGCCAAGTTTACATTCCAGGTATTAGTGATATCTTATGATGTTTCTTTTTCTTGTGATTTATTTCAGTTAGAATCATCATACCTGAATCCACTCATTATGCTGCTACGGGCCTGATAACATAGATTTCATTGCTGAGTGATATTGCATTGTACGTAAGTACCGAAACTTCTTTATCCATTTTTTAATTTCTGCTATATTGAACTTGTCCCGTAAACGAGGTTCTTGTAAAGAGAGCCATCCCAAACTTTGGGGTGGCTGTGTCTTTTTGATTTTAATTTCCCTAAGCTATAGGACCATAAGTGAAAGTGCCCTAGGCTCTGTTGCTTTGTTTTTTAGATGTTTCAGGAAACACCATACACTTCTCCGGAGTGGCTGTTGGCAATTTACATCCCGCCCATCAGCATAACAAGGCTCCCAGTTCTCCATGGCCTGTCCTGCCTTTCTGGATTTTACACTTTTTTCAGATGGCCCATTTGACCGGGGGGAAGTGAGACTTCATTGTAGTGCAGATTTCCTTTGCAAGCTTGCTTGGTTGGCCAAAAAGGGCGTATGCGTTTTTTCCTGAATATATTCAGGAAAAAACGCATACGCCCTTTTTGGCCAAGTGCATCATTGTCGACGTTCTGCCTCTTTTCCTATGCTTTAACTGCAATTCCAGTCTACCTCCTGAAATCGGTTTCCTGCAATTCTGCCTTGCTTTCAATGCCTCTTCATAGCCTTTCCTTAATATACTTTTTGATAATAGCTGTCATTTATAACTCTGCTCGTTTTTGAATTGCAGTGGCCCTTAGCTCCATTTTTTAGCTCTTATTTTTGTGATCTTGCCTCATAACCTCAGGATTCCTTCAGGCCCTATTCTTCTTCTGGGATGCCTTGTTGTGCCTTTGGTTAATTCTTCTTACTGATGTGAAATTAGAGTGACATGTGCCCATTGAAACCGCTACAGCTAGTTTCTCACTGGTTCCCCCTATTCCCATTCATCCTCCGCACAAACTGCAGACTGTGCGATACCGGAACTTAAAGGCATTGACACTCCATGTGGGGTTGTTGTTAGTAAAGCAGCTGGAATGTCGATCCGGAGCCCCAGGAGAGGAACAATGAGGTGCGTTTTAGAAACCTTTCCCGATCATATGGTATACCAGTCGCTGGGTTTCCCAAGCATGGTTTAGCTGTAGGAAGATTCCCTTCAACCTGCAGTGTTGGGACCCTTGGAATGAGTAGCATGAAGTATTGCATTAAACTTTCGGCAGTTGCTCACCAAAGCTCACCAATCCTCTCAGCCCCAAGTGTCCAGCCTTATGTCTTATCCAGCTGTGGGTTTATATGTGGTCAATCCAGGTTGCATCACAGCCCCTGAGCGAATATTGTAAGAATTTTTCTCTCTTTCATTGTTTCTGCGTTTTGTTTTTAAAATTTATTTCTATAATGGGGTTTAGCTCATTTTCACTGCTGTGTTTGTGCTGCTCTGCACACACTTGATTCCCTTATGAAGATATATCAATACATGGGTTTTAAGATTCTTATTACTCAGATATATTTCTGTGTAGTGTATAGGGTGTGTTGAGGCCAGTTCATTGAGCAAGGTGTAGATCTTGTCTAATACCTATTTGGTTTATTGAACGGTATCTGTGCTAATTTCAAACTCTGGTTTTATGCATCACCCCACCTCTCCTTTCCCCTTAAGCTGACATAAGTGTGTTTTCTAAATGTGAGACACTGTTCTGTTCTGTAATTCATTTCTTGTGCAGCCATATTTACCCTCCCTCTATAAGTGATATCTTATGATATGTTTCTTTTTCTGTTTGACTTATTTCAAGTAGTATTATCGGACCTAAATCCACTCTTTATCCTTCTACTAGCCTTATTTCATTGATTTCATGGTGAAGAGATATTCCATTGTACATAAGTACCACATCTTCTTTATCCATTGTTCTCTTTCCTGGGATATTTAAGGTGTACTGAAGTTGAGGTTCTTGTAAACAGAGTAGCCCTAAACTGTGGTGTGCTTGTGTCTTGTTGATTTTTAGACTTCCCTAGATATACTCCCATGATTGGAAGTGTCCTATGCTCTGTAGCTCTGTTTTTTAGATGATTTAGGAACCACCATACACTTCTCCAGAGTGGCTCTCGGCAGTTCACACACTGCCCATCAGCGTATAAAGGCTCCCTGTTCTCCATGGCCTGTCCTGCATTTCTGGTTTTTACAATTTTAGACACATCTCCCGATCACATGGTGTACAGTCCTCTGGGTTTTCCATGCATGTTTTAGCTGTAGGAAGATCCCTTGAACCTGCAGATTTGGGACCCATTGAATGGGTACCAGGTAGTATTACTTTAAAGGGTGTGCATTTCCTCACCCAACCTCACATTTCTCTTAGCGCGAACAGTTTCCAGCCTTATGTCTCATCCTGCTGTGGGTCTAGATGTGTTCAATCCATGTTGCATCACCGTCCCTGAGGAAAAGTTGTAAGAGGTTTTCTCTGTCTCTCTGTCGTTTATTTTTTTCAATTTATTACTATATTGGTTACAGCTGATTTTCAAAGCTCTGTTTCTTGCTGCTGTACATCCACTTGATTCACGTACAGAGAGACATCAATAAATTCTTTTTGAGATTCTTACCAGTCGTATATATTCTTTTCCGGTGACTTGAGTGTGCTGAGTGCAGTTCTTTTAGCTACCGCGTAGGCCTTGTTGATTATCAGTTTGGTATTTGGAATGGTATCTTTGCTAATTTCAACCTCCTGGATGATGTCTCACCCCTCCCCACCTTTCCCGTTTAGCAGCCTTATGCGTGTTTTCTACATATTTGACTATGTTTTTGTTTTGTAATTTATTTCATGTGTAGCCATTTTGGATTCCACCTTTAAGTGATATCTTATGATATGTGTCTTTTTCTTTTTGAATTATGTCACTTAGAATGATCATACGTAACTCCTCCGGAGTTGTTACAACTGGCCATATTTCATTGATTTCCAGGCTGAATAATATTCCACTCTACCTAAGTACCACATCTCTATCCATTTTTTCTCTCCAGAGACATTTAAGTTATATCCTAGTCGAGGATCTTTTAAACAGAGAGGGGGTAAACATTGGGGTGCCTGTGTCCTCTCGATTTTTGTTTTTCCCAAGATATACGCCCATGAGTGCAAGTGCCCTGTGCTCTGTAGCTCATTTTTTAGATGCTTTAGTAAACACAATACACTTCTCCAGAATGGCCGTTGGCAATATACATTTCCACTATAAGTCTCACAGGGCTCCCTCTTCTCCTTGCCCTGTCCTGCATTTCTGTTGTTTACGCTTTATGAGGATGGCTCTTCTGACTGATGCGAAGTGATATCTTTTGTAGTATTGACTTCCAGTGCCCACCTGTTTGGTTGGCTAAAAAAGTGTATGCCCTTTTCTTGAATATATACAGAAAAAAACGCATACACCCTTTTTGGCCAACTGCAATGTTGGCAATGTTCAGCCCCTTTTCTTGTGCTTAATGGCGAGTCCTTTCTACCTCCTCAAATCCCTTTCCTGCCATTCTCCCTTGCTTACAAGTCCTTTTCTCTGACTTTCCTCAAGACATTTTTCAGTGATGGATATTTTCAACTCTGCAGTTTCGTGAATTTTACTGCCCCTGGGTTCCATTGTTCAACTTGTGTTTATGGGAACTGGCCACAAAGCAGTGGGATTTCCTCAAGCCCTATACTGTTTCCATGGGCAACCCTAGCCTTTGGTCAATTCGTCTTCCTGATTGGAAATTAGAGTGACATGTGCCTGTCTGAACACCTAGGACTTGTCTCTCATTGTTCCTCATCCTTCCGCTTCATCCTCTGGACAAATTCCAAACTGTACGCAACAGGATGTTGACAGTGCTGACATCTCCAAGTGGGGAGACTGTTAGTAAAGACGCTGGATGGGTGAACCCGAGCACCAGGAGATGAGGAGATGAGATGCCTTTTCCAAACTCTTCCCGATCAGATGGTATACCATCCTCTGGGTGTGACAGACATGTTTTAGAAGTAGGAAGAGTCCCATTCATGTAAGGAGAACACCAGGGCTTTTTCAAAATCAGTGTCTCCCCGAAACCCAAACTGGGGAATTTTTTAAGCTACGGCTACACATATGTTCATTAAGGGCCTTGGGAAGTAGGCAGAGTCCAAACTTTAGATGATTGAAGTCTTCAGGGTCAGAAGCACTCACCACCAGCTTCCCTTAGGTTACACTTTAACTGTCATTGATAGATGATGTCAATAAAAATATCTATTCTTTTTCAGATTATTTCCCCTTATAGGTTATTGCAAAATGTTGAGTGTAGTTCCCTGTGCTGTACAGTAGTTCCTTGTTGATGATCTATTTTATACATAGCAGTGTGTATGTGTTAATCCCAAACTGTTAATTTATCCCTCCTCCCACCTTTCCCCTTTGGTAATAATAAATTATAAGATTTTATACTTCTCAGAAATGGGGGAGCTGAAAGAGAGGTATCATTTTCAATGGAAAAGCATTTAAAACAAGATTGAAGCTTTAACCAAGATTATTAGATGTACATCCTTGGAAAGAAATCACTTCGTTTCTCTAATATTGACCTAACAAATAAGACAAACCTTTTCACTGAACCTGCTTATAATAAAGTGATGGAAATATCAAATGGAAGTGTTAGAAACATCTTATTTTACCCGAGCCTTATACACTGTTCTATGTTAACTACAGTTTGGCTCACACATCTGTTCATTGAAGTTACAATAGTCTCAATTTCTGTTACTGATCCTCCAGAGTGGACCCCAACAAGTGTCCCCCTGCCCAGTGTCATTGGGGCCAACAGATCGAGACTGAGTTTGGTTCACAAGCAAAGGAAACTTTATATTTTTATCAGAGAATGGAGAGGTGAGAACATGCACTACCCCATGGGCTGTGGGCTGGGCTGCTGTGTAGAGATCCTGTCAGAGTCAGTGGGAGGGAAGGGACAGAGCTTTCAAGGGCTGGGTTGGCTGCAGCTCAGGCTCTATATCGCGGAGTCTGCACTGGGCCCCAGGAGCTGAGGTGTCGACCCAGCCATTCTGCACTAGGAAATCTGGTCTGAAGTGCCGGGTGTGGAACCTCTGCATGCGGGACCCTAGGAGCACGTGAAATTAGACAAAGCACAAAGGATAAAAAAGGTTAGACTTGACTTTATTGCCCAGATTCTATTTTTATCTCCCAGGGATTTTTAATGGGCTTTGCTGGGGACAAACCCCTCCTCTGCCTTTCGTCCCGTTCCTCATTCTTGGAGTTCTGAGGGTGCAGACCCTTCTTCTGTAACTGCTGAGTGCTGAGTTGGGAGCCCTCATACCCAGGGGCGAGGGTCAGAACTTCTCCCCAGCAGACCCCAGATGACGTTGATTGTCCCCAGGACCCCTGCCTCCTTGCTCGTCTTCCTGAGCACCAACATTGGAAGTGTTATAGATTCTAATGACCTTTAAGGGTCCAGGAAAGAGATGTGCAGAGACGCTGTGGGGGCCAGTTTCACCCCACCCCACATTTGTTCGGCCACCTTAGGCTGACCGTTTCTGCCAGCCTAGATGCTCTGACCAGTAGTCTGTGCTTTCTTCAATTAGGCCCCTGAATTAACGTACAAACAGCACCAGGTGTCAGAGCCCTGCCCGCTCAACTCCCAGACAGTCCAGGGTCAGTGGTGATCAAGGACCATGATGGCCACTGAGTCAACAGCCTTTTGAAGTAAACAGGAGTCCAGCCGGTCTTATTGGCCATCATCATCACGGTGTCTGTAGGCTTTTCTATGGTGACAGTGTGATATACGGTTCCCCCGCCAAGATTATTAGCTCCCCTCTGGGTGCAGTAAGTCCTGCAAGCAGTAGTCTACTCTTTTGGGACACACTCTTGTTGTTTTATGAGAGAAACTCCAGGTCAAGTGATGTTCACACGAGTCGTCATGGTGCCCTGTTGCCCCCAGTTATCTCTCTGGATGTTGGAGTCGGAGGGCCTCCTCACTCGAGGTCGGTGTGCCCACGGAGCGAACCCTGCAACTTCAGGGCATGGTTGGTGGTTAGGATCACCACGTGGGGTCCTTTTCCCTTAGGAGGGAGGTGGCCTTTTGGGCTGCTGATTTCCAGGTTTTTAGATACCGCCAGTATCTTGGCCAGATGTGGCAGTGGGCCAAGCCCCTTGGTGACCGTAGTTTATCCTACCTGGATGGCATTCTTGCATTGTTCCATTTCAAGTGGTCCCAGTTTTTGCACTAATTCTCCAATGGTGATTCACCTTTCACCAGGAATGTAAAGGTCAAAGGGTTTAGCTAAATTAGGGAGTTCCAGGGCAAGGGTCTGAATTGACTGCTCTTTCCATTCTTGAAAGGCCACTTCTGGATTCTATTCAAAAGGATCATCATCTTTTCCTTTCAGTGTTTCATCTAGAGGCCCAGCTAGTAGACTGTAGTTAGGGATCCAGAAGCAGCAAACCCTGGCCTCCCCAGGAACCCCTAAGCTGTCTTCTAGTTTTAGAAAGGGGTAAGGCTGAAAATGGTTTCTTCCCTTTCCTGGGATGGGCTTCTCCGACCTTCTGTGAGAATGAAGCCCAGGCAGGTCACCGCAGTCTGTGATATTTGAGCTTTTTCTTGGACAACTTCTATCCTTTATTGGCTTGGTAGTTCAGAGGCCTCCTTAGTAGGGCTGGCGATCAGAATGTCATCTGCGTATTGAAGGAGGGTTTCCTTTTCCAGAGGTAGAACTTTTAGGTCTTTACCGAAGCTTTCCCCAAAGACGGTGTGGGAATTTTTGAACCCTTGGGGCAAGACGGCCCGGAAGTATTGTTTTAGTTGTATGTTGAGTCCTGCCACTCACAAGCCAAAATTTCTTGTGACTCTGGGACTAATGGAATACAAAAGAAGGCATCATTGAAGACTAATACAGAATACCATGTCCTGGTGGTTGGTAGAATGACCAGCAGGGTGTAGGAATTAGGAGCAACTGGAGGTATATCCTCGGTGGCTTCACTGACTGTCCTGACATCCTTTACCAGGTCCCCAGCAGCTCATGGGGCTCTCGTGGTCAGACCAATCCCATGATACAGAGCTACCCTTGCAGGTACCGTGGCAGGGCTGGTCACACAGGAACCATGCACATAGCCCTCATTGCAGAGCTCCCCCAGCTCACCTGTCTCTCAGAGCTGACACAGAGCACCTCAGAGCAGGACTTGAACTAACAAACAGCAGCTGCAACAGGTCTGTGACCCTGGGCATCACTCTGTGCGGCCTCCCTCCACCTGGTCTTCCAGAGACTTCCACTGCACCCGGGGCACCAGGCCTCTGTCTCCAACCACCACCCGCCCCTCCTCTCCCTGACTCCTGGGTTCCTCTCATTAGGAGAGGGTTTTCTTGAAGTTGTCTCCCACTCATGGGCCAGATAAAATGATTAGAAAACAAGCCAAAGCTGCAGCCCCTTGTCTATCCTGACTCTCAGGAGCCCATACCTGTTCCTTGGACCTGGCCGGTTCAGCAAGTTCCATTTTCTGCAACTGTGAGCCCCTGAGGGGTGATGATTGGCTGACCTGGGCAGCCTTACCGTGCTGGCCAGCCCTCCCCAGGTGTGCCTGGGTTGAGATCAATATAAATACCACTCCAGGCAGCAAGAGCCCCTGCAGCCGTGCCTGACACCATTTTCTCTGCCCTGTCAGCAGTCTCGAGGCTGGGCTGGTGGGAGGGAGTGAGAGGCCACGGCTTTGTGGGTGGCCCAGTGTGAGTGGGGCTCTGCTGGACTTTCTGCAGCAGTTGCCAGGCTGCCACCTGCTAAAGAAGAGGATGTGTCACCCATACCTGCTGCTGGAATTTCTCCCTGGGCAGAGGTGAGGAAGGAAAAATGCAGTGGGGGCAGGGACAGGACGGGTATCTCAGGCAGGGAAATGGAAATCTTCCAGAAGAGCACCCAGGGCCAGGACCATCCTGGCTGGCCTGCAGGCACCAAGTCGGCTGGCATGCTGTCACTCGTGTGGCTCCATGGCCCTTCCTCTAGGCTTTCAAGTCCTTGTACATATTCAGGTGTTTTACCTGGGTAGGTTGGGAACAGTTCAGCAGCAGCTGGCCTGGGGCTCATCTCACGTTTACTCACAGATGCCTCGGCACGGTCCCCCAGGCTTGTAATGAGGACACTCCTTGCGGGGGGGCTGCTGGCTGCATGCGAGACGATTCCCCACCTCTGACCATCTTCAGAATTGTCTACCACTGGAGCAAGTGTCCTGATAGGGTTTTCATCTGTATAACTGGTGGGTTCTGTTTTGTTTTTTTCTTTTTTGTTTCAAGGTAGGTTTTATTCCTCTTTTTTGTACTTATGGATGTAAGCATGGAAATAATTCATTCATATAAATACATGTATGTGAAGGGAATAACTTTTTTCCATTTTTTAGAAAATTTTATTTTTCATTTTATTTTATTTATTTTTTTTACAGCAGGTTCTTATTGGTTATCTATTTTATACATATAAATGTATACATGTCAATCCCAATCTCCCAACTCCTCCCACCGCCACCCCCCCCATGGCTTTCCCCTCTTTGTGTCCATATATTTGTTCTCTACATCTGTGTCTCTATTTCTTCCCTTCAAACCGGTTCATCTGTACCATTTTTCTAGGTTCCACATATATGCGTTAATATACAATATTTGTTTTTCTCTTTCTGACTTACTTCACTCTGTATGACAGTCTCTAGATCCATCGACGTCTCTACAAATGACCCAATATCATTCCTTTTTATGGCTAATAGTCCATTTTATATATGTACCACATCTTTATCCATTCGTCTGTCTGTGGGCATTTAGGTTGCTTCCATTACCTGGCTATTGTAAATAGTGCTGCAATGAACATTGTGGTGAATGTGTCTTTTTGATTTATGGTTTTCTCTGGGTATATGCCCAGTAGTGGGTTGCTGGATCATATGGTAATTCTATTTTTAGTTTTTTAAGGAACCTCCATACTGTTCTCCATAGTGACTATCAATTTACATTCCCACCAATCGTGGAAGAGGGTTCCTTTTCTCCACACCCTCTCCAGCATTTGTTGTTTGTAGATTTTCTGATGATGCCCATTCTAACAGGTGTGAGGTGATACCTCATTGTAGTTTTGATTTGCATTTCTCTAATAATTAGTGAGGTAGAGCAGCTTTTCATGTGCTCCTTGGCCATCTCTACGTCTTCTTGGAAGAAATGTCTATTTAGATCTTCTGCCCATTTTTGTATTGGGTTGTTTGTTTTTTTAATATTGAGCTGCATGAGCTGTTTATATATATTGGAGATTAATCCTTTGTCCATTGATTCAGTTGCAAATATATTCTCCCATTCTGAGGGTTGTCTTTTTGTGTTTGTAGTTTCCATTGCTTTGCAGAAGCTTTTACGTTTCATTAGGTCCCATTTGTTTAGTTTTCTTTTTTATGTCATTACTCTAAGAGGTGGATCAAAAAAGATCTTGCTGTGATTTATGTTAGAGTATTCTTCCTATGTTTTCCTCTAAGAGTTTTATACTGTCCGGTCTTACATTAAGGTCTCTAATCCATTTTGAATTTATTTTTGTGTATGGTGTTAGGGGGTGTTCTAATTTCATTCTTTTACATGTAGCTGTCCATTTTTCCCAGCACCACTGATTGAAGACACTGTCTTTTCTCCATTGTATAGTCTTGCCTACTTTGTCATAGATTAGTTGACCATAGGTGTGTAGGTTTATCTCTGGGCTTCTTTCTTTTTTATTTTCCTTTTACACCTTTATTGGAGTATAATTGATTTAAAATGGAGTGTTAGTTTCTGCTGTATAACAAAGTGAATCAATTATACATATACATATATCACCATATCCCCTCCCTCTTACATCTCCCTCCCACCCTCCACATCCCACCCCTTTAGGTGGTCGCAAAGCACCGAGCTGATCTCCCTGTGCTATGTGGCTGCTTCCCAGTAGCTATCGATGTTACATTTGGTAATGTATATATGTCCATGGCACTCTCTCACTTCGTCCCAGCTTACCCTTCCCCCTCCCCGTGTCCTCAAGTCCTTTCTCTATGTCTGTGTCCTTAATCCTGTCCTGCCCCTAGGTTCTTCATAAACCTTTTTCTTTAGATTCCATATATCTCTGTTAGCACACGGTATTTATTTTTCTCTTTCTGACTTACTTCACTGTGTAGGACAGACTCTAAGTCCATCCCCCTCACTACAAATAACTCAGTTTTGTTTCTTTTTATGGCTGAGTAATATTCCATTTATATATGTGCCAGATATTCTTTATCCATTCATCTGTCGATGGACACTTAGGTTGCTTCCATGTCCTGGCTATTGTAAGTAGAACTGCAATGAACATTGTTGTATATAACTCTTTTTGTATTATGGTTTTCTCAGGGCAAATGCCCAGTAGTTGGATTGCTGGGTCGTATGGTACTTCTATTTTTAGTTTTTTAAGGAACCTCTATACTGTTATCCCTAGTGGGTATAGCAATTTACATTCCCAGCAACAGTGCAAGAACGTTCCCTTTTCTCCAGTAAATGCCTCTCCAGCATTTATTGTTTGTAGATTTTTTGATGATTGCCATTCTGACTGCTGGGAGGTGATACCTCACTGTAGTTTTGATTTGCATTTCTCTAATGATTAGTGATGTTCAGCATCCTTTCATGTGTTTATTGGCAATCTGTATATCTCCTTTGGAGAAATGTCTATTTAGGTCTTCTGCCCATTTTTGGATTGTGTTGTTTGTTTTTGTGATATTGAGCTACACGAGCTGCTTGTAAATTTTGGAGATTAATCTTTTGTCATTTGCTTCATTTGAAAACATTTTCTCCCATTCTGAGGGTTGTATTTTCGTCTTGTTTATGTTTTCCTTTGCTGTGCAAAAGCTTTGAAGTTTCATTAGGTCCCATTTGTTTATTTTTGTTTTTATTTCCACTTCTCTAGGAGGTGGGTCAAAAAGGATCTTGCTGTGATTTATGTCATAGAGTGTTCTGCCTATGTTTTCCTCTAATAATTTTATAGTGTCTGGTCTAACATTTAGATCTCTAATTCATTTTGAGTTTATTTTTGTGTATGGTGTTATGGAGTGTTCTAATTTCATTCTTTCACGTGTAGTTGTCCAGTTTTCCCAGCACCACTTACTGAAGAGACTGTCTTTTCTTCATTGTATATCTTTGCCTCCTTTGTCATAGATGAGTTAGCCATAGGTACATAGGTTTATCTCTGGGCTTTCTATCTTGTTCAATTGATCTATATTTCTGTTTTTGTGCCAGTACCATATAGTCTTGATTAATGTAGCTTTGTAGTATAGTCTGAAGTTAGGAAGTCTGATTCCTCCAGCTCTTTTAATTTCCCTCAAGACTGCTTTGGCTATTCGGGGTCTTTTGTGTCTCCATACAAATTTTAAGATTTTTTTGTTCTAGTTCTGTAGAAAATGCCAGTGGTATTTGATAGGGATTGCATTGAATCTGTAGCTTGCTTTGGGTACTATAGTCATTTTCACAATATTGATTCTTCTAATCCAAGAACATGGTTTATACCTCCATATGTTTATATCATCTTTGATTTCTTTCAGCAGTGTCTTATAGTTTTCTGAGTACAGGTCTTTTACCTCCTTATGCAGGTTCATTCCTCCGTATTTTATTCTTTTTGTTGCAATGGTGAATGAGATTGTTTCCTTAATTTCTCTTTCTGATCTTTCATTGTTAGTGTATAGGAATGCAAGAGATTTCTGTGCATTAATTTTGTATCCTGCAACTTTACCAAATTCATTGATTAGCTCTAGTAGTTTTCTGGTGGCATCTTTAGGATTCACTATGTGTAGTATCGTGTCATTTGCAAACAGTGACAATTTTACTTCTTCTTTTCCAATTTGTATTCCTTTTATTTCTTTTTCTTCTCTGATTACTGTGTCTAGGACTTCCAAAACTATGTTGAGTAATAGTGGTGAGAGTGGACATCCTTGTCTTGTTCCTGATCTTAGAGGAAATGCTTTTAGTTTTTCACTATTGAGAATGATGTTTGCTGTGGGTTTGTCATATACTGCCTTTATTATGTTGAGGTAGATTCCCTCTATGCCCACTTTTTGGAGACTTTTAATCATAAATTGGTGTTGAATTTTGTCGAAAGCTTTTCCTGCATCTATTGGGATGATCATATTTTTATTCTACAATTTGTTAATATGGTGTATCACATTGATTGATTTGTGTATATTGAAGAATTCTTGCATCCCTGGGATAAACCCCACCTGATCATGGTGCATGATCCTTTTAATGTGTTGTTCAATTCTGTTTCCTAGTATTTTGTTGAGGATTTTTACATCTATATTAATCAGTGATATTGGTCTCTAATTTTCTTTTTCTGTAGTATCTTTGTCTGGTTTTGGTATCAGGGTTATGGTGGCCTCATATAATGAGTTTGGGAGTGTTCCTTCCCCTGAAAAGTTCTGAAGAGTTTGAGAAGCTTGGGTGTTAGCTCTTGTCTAAATGTTTGATAGAATTCACCTCTGATGCCATCTAGTTCTGGACTTTTGTTTGTTGGAAGATTTTTAATCACACTTTCAATTTCATTACTTGTGATAGGTCTGTTCATATTTTCTATTTCTTCCCGGTTCAGTCTTGGAAGGTTATACCTTTCTAAGAATTTGTCCATTTCTTCCAGGTTGTCCATTTTATTGGCATAGAGTTGCTTGTAGAGGTCTCTTAGGATGCTTTGTATTTCTGTGGTGTCTGTTACAACTTCTCCTTTTTCATTTCTAATTTTATTGATTTGAGTCCTCTCCCTCTTTTACTTGAGTCTGGCTACAGGTTTATCATTTTTGTTTATCTTCTCAAAGAACCAGCTTTTAGTTTTATTGATCTTTGCTATTGTTTTTATTTCATTTATTTCTGCTCTGATCTTTATGATTTCTTTCCTTCTATTAACTTTGGGTTTTGTTCTTCGTTCTCTAGTTCCTTTAGGTGTAGGGTTAGATTGTTTATTTGAGATTTTTCTGGTTTCTTGAGGTAGGCTTTTATTGCTGTAAACTTCCCTCTTAGAACTGCTTTTGCTGCATCCCATAGGTTTTCAGTCATCGTGTTTTTGTTGTCATTTGTCTCTAGGTAGTTTTTGATTTCCTCTTTTATTTCTTCAGTGATCTCTTGGTTATTTAGAAACGTATTGTTTAGCCTCCATGTGTTTGTTTTTTACGTTATTTTCCCTGTAATTGAGTTCTAATCTCATAGCACTGTGGTCGGAACAGCTGCTTGATATGATTTCAGTTTTCTTAAATTTACTGAGGCTTTATTTGTGACCCAAGATGTGATCTATCCCGGAGAATGTTCCGTGTACCATTGAGAAGAACTTGTAGTCTGCTGTTTTTGGATGGAATGTCCTATAAATATCCATTAAATCTATCTGGTCTATTGTGTCATTTAAAGCTTGTGTTTCCTTATTAATTTTCTGTCTGGATGATCTCCATTGGTGTAAGTGAGGTGTTAAAGTCCCTTGCTATTATTGTGTTACTGTTGATTTCCTCTTTTATAGCTGTTAGCAGTTGCCTTATATATTGAGGTGTTCCTGTGTTGGGTACATATATATTTATAATTGTTATATCTTGGATTGATCCCTTGATCATTATGTAGTGTCCTTCCTTGTCTCTTGTAACATTCTTTATTTTAAAATCTATTTTATCTGATATGAGTATTGCTACTCCAGCTTTCTTTTGATTTTCATTTGCATGGAATATATTTTTCCATCCCCTCACTTTCAGTCTGTATGTGTCCCTAGGTCTGAAATGGGTCTCTTGTAGACAGCATATATATGGATCTTGTTTTTGTATCCATTCAGTGAGCCTGTGTCATTTGGTTGGAGCATTTAATCCATTCATGTTTAAGGTAATTATCAATATGTATGTTCCTATTATTATTTTCTTAATTGTTATGGGTTTGTCTTAGTGGGTCCTTTTCTTCTCTTGTGTTTCCCACTTAGAGAAGTTCCTTTAGCATTTGTTGTAGAGCTGGTTTCATGGTGCTGAATTCTCTTAGCTTTTGCTTGTCTGTAAAGCTTTTGATTTCTCCATCAAATCTGAATGAGATACTTGCTGGGTGGAGTACTCTTGGTGGTAGGTTCTTCCCTTTCCTCACGTTAAATTTATCATGCCACTCCCTTCTGTAGATTTTCTGCTGAGAAATCAGCTGTTAACCTTATGGGAGTTCCGTTGTATGTTGTCATTTTTCCCTTGTTGCTTTCAATAATTTTTCTTTGTCTTTAATTTTTTCAATTTGATTACTGTGTGTCTCGGCATTTTTCTCTTTTGGTTTATCCTGCCTGGGACTCTCTGCGCTTCGTGGACTTCGGTGGCTATTTCTTTTCCCATGCTAGGGAAGTTTTCAACTATAATCTCTTCAGATATTTTCTCGAGTCCTTTCTCTCTCTGTTCTCCATCTGGGACCCCTATAATGCGAATGTTGTTGCATTTAATGTTGTCCCAGAAGTCTCTTAGGTTGTCTTCATTTATTTTCATTCTTTTTCTTTATTCTGTTCCATGGCAGTGATTTCCACCTTTCTGTCTTCCAGGTCACTTATCCGTTCTTCTGTCACAGTTATTCTGCTACTGATTCCTTCTAGTGTATTTTTCATTTCAGTTATTGTATTGTTCATCTCTGTTTGTTTGTTCTTTAATTCTTCTAGGTGTTTGTTCCTTAATTCTTCTAGGTCTTTGTTAAGCATTTCTTGCATCTTCTCGATCTTTGCCTCCATTATTTTTCTAAGGTCTTGGATCATCTTCACTATCATTATTCTGAATTCTTTTACTGGAAGGTTACCTATCCCCACTTCATTTCGTTGTTTTTCTGAGGATTTATCTTGTTCCTTGATCTGGTATAAAGCCCTCTGCCTTTTCATTTTCTCTATCTTTCTGTGAATGTGGTTTTCCTTCCACAGGCTGCAGAATTGTAGTTCTTCTTGCTTCTGCTGTCTGCTCTCCAGTGATTGAGTCTATCTGAGAGGCTTGTGCAAGCTTCCTTATGCAAGGGACTGGTGGTGGGTAGAGCTGGGTGTTGCTCTGGTGGGCAGAGCTTTAATCTGCTTGTCTGTGGATTAAATAAAAGTTTAATAAAAAGTTTAATCCGCTTGTCTGCTGATGCATGGGGCTGGGTTCCCTCCCTGTTGGTTGTTTGGACTGAGGCGACCCAGCACTGGAGCCTACCTTGCTCTTGGTGAGGCTAATGGTGGACTCTGGGAGAGTTCACGCCAAGGAGTATTTCCCAGAACTTCTGCTGTCAGTGTCGTTGTCCCCATGGTGAGCCGCAGCCACACCCCACCTCTGCAGGAGACCCTCTAAAACTAGCAGCTAGGTATGATCATTCACCTATGGGGTGACTGCTCCTTCCCCTGGGTCCTGATGTGCACACTACTTTGTGTGTGTCCTCCAAGAGGGGAGTCTCTGTTGAGACTCTGAGTCTCTGAGTGCAGTTGAGACTCTGAGTGGAGTCGCACAGACTCTGGGTCCTGTGAAGCTTCGATGTTTTGTGGTTCTAGAAATCCTATAGGAGACGGTCCACAGCAGGTGAAGCTAATGCTGTCATAGAGGTGGTGAAACCAAAGATCTGCAGTTCCGACTAGAGGTGCTGATGTACAAACAGGACAAAATCATCTCATGTGAATGTAGTTCAGGCATGTTTAAAATGAATGCAGTCATGTTAATGCCTAACATCTTCTATCTTGTGCCTCTCCTCAAGGACCCCCTCCTCAGTTCCTGAGGCTCCTGTAAGTCATGTACAGGGGAATGGAGAGTGGGCTCTGTCCAGTCTGAGCCCTGAGTTACCCTGTGTGTATCTTAGGATACTTTGTATTTCTGTGGTGGCTCTTGTAACATCATCTCTTTCAGTTCTGATTTATTTGGGCCCTCTCTTTTAAAAAAAGTACTACTGTTGTCTTTTATTCTTTACAGAAGTTTAATAAGTGTTTGATCTACTACCCTTACTCTATGTATACTTTTTGCCGTGAGATTTTTACTTTTGTTTGTTTTCTTGTTACTGTCAATAATTAGTGAGAATTCTTTTAAGCTACCTTCAACATTGCTTATAAAGCTGCTTTATTAGTGATGACAGAGCTTTAATGGAAGTCGTGTTCTGGTTGTAAACTAGAATGCAATGTGCCAGCAAAAAGTCCCTTAAGTGTATGTCTCATTACTTCTTGTTCTTTTTTTTTCCTTTTTTCTCTCTTTTTTTTCTTGTTCTTTTTTTAATTTTTATTTTTTATCAGAGCAAATTTGATTAAAATGTTTTGTTTGTTCTAGGTGTGTAAGATGTGGTTCTTTTACACATATACATGTATCTATACTTTTTCAGATCGTTTTCTCATGTAGCTTGTGACACAATGTTGAGTAGTCTTCTCTTGGTATTCCGTAGGTCTTTGGTGATTATATATTTCACATGTGTTTCTATATCTATGTTAACCCCAATATCCTAATATATCCAGTCCTCACACCTTTCCATTTGGTGAACCTTAACTTTGTTTAATGAATCTGTGATTGCCTTTCTCTGTGGAAATATCTTTATTGGTATCAATTTTTAGCTAACACCTATAAGTGATATTATAGGATATGTGTCTTTTGCTGTCTGACTTAGTACAATTTGCCTGATTACCTCTAGAATCATCTACGGTGCTGCAAATGGCATTGTTTCATTTTTTTCCCTAGATAATATTCCATCTGTACATGTACCAGTTCTTCTTTGTCCACTCACCTCTTGATGGACTTTTTGGTTGCCTCCATGTCTTAGCTATTGTAATACTGCTGCACTGCACATTTGCCTGCCTGTGTCTTTCCGATTCTGTCTTCTTATGTTATAGGCCCAAGAGTGGGCCTCCTGTATCATATAGTATCTCAGGGTTTACCATTTAAATGCACCACGATTCTGTGCTCATTAGTGGCTCTTTCCAGGTTACATCTCACTTAAAGTTGAGGGTATGCATTTCTCCACAACACCTTCAGCATTTATTTATTTATTTATTTTTAACATCTTTATTGAAGTATAATTGCTTTACAATGGTGTGCTAGCTTGTGCTTTACAACAAAATGAATCAGTTATACATATACATATGTTCCCATATCACTTCCCTCTTGCATCTCCCTCCCTCCCACCCTCCCTCCCCTCCAGGCAGTCACAAAGCACCGAGCTGATCTCCCTGTGCCATGCTGCTGCTTCCCACTAGCTATCTACCTTACGTTTGGGAGTGTATATATGTCCATGCCTCTCTCTCCCTTTGTCACAGCTTACCCTTCCCCCTCCCCATATCCTCAAGTCCATTCTCTAGTAGGTCTCTGTCTTTATTCCTGTTTTACCCCTAGGTTCTTCATGACATTTTTTTTTCTTAAATTCCAGGTATATGTGTTAGCATACGGTATTTGTCTCTCTCTTTCTGACTTACTTCACTGTGTATGACAGACTCTAGGTCTATCCACCTCATTACAAATAGCTCAATTTCGTTTCTTTTTATGGCTTCAGCATTTATTGTTTGTAGTTTTCTTGCTGATGGATATTCTGACTGGTGTGAGCTGATACCTCTTTGTGGTTGAATTTGCATATGACTCATAATCCTTTGAAATTGAGCTTTAAGGCATGTCCTTTTTATTTTTCAAACTGTGATTACAGCTTAGCTCTTCAAAGTGTTTTCTAAAGTATGTGTTACATTTTGAAATTTATTGGCCATTACCTCCCTCAAAACATTTTGAGGGCAGGTTTCATTTACAGCCCTGCAGTACTTGTTCACATGAAGTGACCATTAGCACAGGCTTTAAAGCTGCTTTTGCAGGTAACGGCCAGATTGTGGCAGCCTTTCTTTGTTCCCCATGCTGGTACTAGGGAAACAGAGCTTCCGGCCAGTGGTCTTCCTCGGTTATAAATTAGAGTGGAATGTGCCCGGATAAACCCCCAAAGGCTGATGTCTCCTTATTTTTGTTTGTTTTTTAAATTTAATTTATATTTTTATCGGAGTAATATTCCATTGTGTATATGGACCACTTCTTGGTGCATAGCTCTGTTGAGGGACATTTTCGTTGCTTCCAAGTGTTGGCTATATTAAATATTGCTGGAGTGCAAGATTGCCAGCCTGTGACTTTTTGATTCTCATTTTCTCAGGTGATAGGCCCAGCAGTGGGTGTGATTGATTGACTAGTAGCTCAATGTTTACCTTTTCAAAGCACCTCCATTGTGTTTTCATTAGTGGCTCTTACCATGTCTCCCTTAGAACCGAGGGTACGAACTTCTCCACAATCCCTTCAGCATTTATAGTTTGCAGCATTTTTGCTAATGGCCAATCTGACTGCTGTGACCTGATAAGTTTTTGTGATTTGGGTTTGCATGACTTTAAAAATTCCTAAAATTCATCATTTTCCATGCCTTTTTCCTTTCTGTTAAAAATCAAGTGTGAGTACAATATATCTCTTGAAGCTCTCTTCTTGGAAGGTTGCCCTCTTTTGAATTTTTGGTGGATATTCGACCCCAGGATTTTTTTGCAGGGCAGATGTCATTACAGAACTGCAAGTTTGGTGAATATTTAGTGACCATTAGCACTGGGTTTAAAGCTGCTGTTGTGGGAAACGGCCACAAGGAGGCAGCATTTGTCCTTTCCCAAATCTGAGTACTAGGGCAGCAGAGCCTTTCTGGAAGTCGTGGTCCTAGGTTTTAAGTTAGAATGGAATGTGCCAGGAGGAACGCCCATAAGTTTATGTCTCATTACATCTTGGTTTTTAAAATTTATTTAATCGGGGTAATGATTAGATATTGTTTGTCCAGATGTACACAATCTGGTTCATTTGTACAATATATATGTCTATTCATGTTCAGATCCTCTTCCCATGTAAAATATTACAGTGTTCCGTAGACCTCCCTTGCTATATGGTCCGTCTTTTTGATATATGTTTATTATATGTATTTGTATACGTATGGTAACGTTAATCTTAATTTATCCATTCTGCCCACCTTTCCTTTTAGATAAGCATACTTAATTTCTAAGTCTGTGAGTGTCTTTCTCTGTGGAAATATGTTCATTTGTGTTAGTTATTAGATAACGCCTATAAGTGATATCATAGGATATAGGTCTTTTGCTTTCTGACTTACCTCATATTCTGTGATTATCTCCAAGCTCATCTATGGCACCTCAAATAGCAGTGTTTCATTGTTTTCCATGGCTAATATTCTATTGTGAACGTGGACCACTTCTTCTTCATCCATACATCTGTTGATGGACATTTTGGTGGCTTCACTGTCTTGGCTATTGTGAATAAGGCTGCAGTGCAGCTTTTGCAGCCCGCGTCTTCTCGATTCTGGTCTTCTCAGGTGAGAGGCCCAGGGGTGTGACTGCTGCATCGAATGGTATCTCAACTTTTACTTTTAATCATAGCTCCTTTCTGTTCTCATTATTGGCTCTTACCACGTTACATCTCACCAGCAGCTAGAGGGTACACAGTTCTCTAAAACCCCTTCAGAATTTATTGTTTGTAGACCTTTTGCTGATGGTCAGTCGACTGGTGTGAGTTGAAACCTTTTTGTACATTAGATTTGCATGAGTCTAATAATTCCTGAGGTTGAGCTTTCACCCATTTTCCTTTTTTTAAACAAGAGAGTGAGTCAAACTTACCTCTTCATACTATCGTCTTGAAAAATCTGTCAGTTTTGAATTTTATTGTCCATTCCCTACCTCAGCACAGTTGTTTAGGGCAGGTGTCCTTTGCAGCCCTGAGTCCTTGTGAATGTTAAGAGAACATTAGCTGTGGGCTTAACGCTGCTCTTGCAGAAAACGGCCACAAGGCAGCAGAATTTCTACATTTCCAACTCTGGGTTTTTGGGCAGCAGAGCCTTCCTGCAAATCGTGTTAGTAGGCTGCAAATTAGAGTGGAATGTGCCAGAGCACATCCCCAAGAGCTTATATCTCCTTACTTCTTGTTTGTTTTATAAATTTAATTTTTATTAATTATCAGAGCAAACTTGATAAAAATATTTTGTTTCTCCTAGGTGTACAGAATCTGGTTCATTATATCAATGTATCTGTCATTTATCTTTGCATTCTTTACCATGTAGGTTATTACAGAGTGTTGCCTAGACCTCTCTTGGTATTCCATAGGTATTTTGTGATTATATATTTCATATGTATTAGTACATGTCTGTTAACCCTCATATCCTAATTCACACATTCCTTACACTTTTCCATTTGGTTAAACATAATTTTTTTTCTTAATCCATGCTTTTCCTTCTCTTGGAAATAAGTTCATGAGTATCAACTTTTAGGTAACACCTAGAAGTGATGTCATAGGATATCTGTCTTTCACTTTCTTTCTTTAATTTGAGTGATTATCTCTAGGTCCTTATATGGTGGTGCAAACGGCACTGTTTCATTGTTTTCCATGGCTAATATTCCATTGTTTACATGGACCACTTCCTCTTTGTGCATTTTTCTGTTGATGGACATTTTGGTTTCTTCCAAGTCTTGGCTATGTTAAATATTCCTGCAGTACAGGATTGCCAGCCTGTGTCTTTTCCATTCTGCTCTGCTCAGGTGATAGGCACATCAAAGGACCTACCAGATCACATGGTAGCTCAATTTTTACCCTTAAACGCACCTCCATTATGTTCTCACTACTGGCTGTTACCAGTTTACATCTCCCCAGCAGCTGGAGGGTACACAGTTCTCTGAAACCCCTTCAGCATTTATTCTTTGTAGACTTTTTGCTGAAGAACATTCTGACGGCTGTGAGGTGAACATTTTTGTAATTGGATTTGCATGGCTTTATTCATTGCTGATGTTGCGCATTTTTCAATTTCCTTTTATTTTAAAGAGAAAAAAAAGAAAAGACAAAATGTGCGTAAAATATGCCTCTTGACATTGTCTTCTTGAAATGTTGACGTCTTTTGAATTTTCTGGTCGATTACGACCCCAGGACATTTTTTGAGGCCCGGTGTCCTTTACAGTGCTGCACATATTTTGAATATTAAGTGAACATTACCTCTTGGTTTAAAGCTGCTGTTGTGTGAAACAGCCACAAGGCGGCAGCATTTCTCCTTTACCAAATCTGGTTACCAGGGCAACAGAGCCTTAATGGAAGTTCTGTTCTAGGTTGAAAACTAGAATGGGATGTGCCAGGAAAAATTCCTTTCAGTTTATGTCTCATTATTTCTTGTTCATATTTTTAATTTAATTTTTATTTTTTATCGCAGCAAATTTGATTACAATGGTTTTTTTTTTGTTCTAGGTGTGCAAGATGTGGTTCTTTCACACACATACATATATCTATTCTTCTTTGGAACCTTTTCCCAGGTAGGTTATGACACAATGTTGAGTAGTCTTCTCTTGGTATTCCATAGGTCTTTGGTGATTATATATTTCACATGTGTTTCTATATCTATGTTAACCCCAATATCGTAATGTATCCAATCCTCACACCTTTCGATTTGGGGAACCATAAGTTTGTTCAATGAATCTGTGATTGCCTTTCTCTGTGGAAATATCTTCATTGTTATCAATTTTCAGGTAACACCTATAAGTGATATACGTTAGGTGTCTTTCGCTTTCTCACTTACTACAAGTTGCATGGTTACCTCTAGACTCATCTATGGTGCTGCAAATGGCATTGTTTCATTTTTTTCCCGAGCTAATATTCCATCTCTACATGTAACAGTTCCTCTTTGTCTACTCATCTGTTGATGGACTTTTGGTTGCTTCCATGTCTTGGCTATTGTAATACTGCTGCAGTGCAGATTTGCCTGCCTGTGTCTTTCCAATTATGTCTTCTTATGTTATAGGCCCAGGAGTGGGCCTGCTGGATCATATAGTAGCTCAATGTTTACCTTTTAAAGGCACCTCCACCCTGTTCCCATTAGTGACTCTTACCAGGTTATGTCCCACTTCAAATTAAAGGTATGCATTTCTCCACAACCTCTTCAGCATTGATCATTTGTAGTTTCTTTCCTGATGGTTATTCTGAATGGTGTGAGCTGATACCTCTGTGTGGTTGGATTTGCATGTGTCTCATAATCCTTTGAAATTGAGCTTTCAGGCACGTCCTTTTATTTTTCAAACGGTTATTACAGCTTAGTTCTTCAAATGGTTTTCTTGAAATATGTGCCACATTTTGAAATACTTTGGCCTTTACCTCCCGCAAAACATGATGAAGGCAGGTTTCCTTTACAGCCCTGCAGGACTTGTTCATATGAAGTGAAAATTAGCATAGGTTTTAAAGCTGCTTTTGCAGGTAATGGCCAGAGGGTGGAGCATTTCATAATTCTATGAAACGTAACTGAACACACAATATATATTTTTTCTTTTAAATTTCCATTGTTACTTTTTTAAAGTACAATTATAATTGAAGTTCTTTGTAACAAGTGAAATTTAAAAAATTAAAGGAAAAGATAATATTTTACCACTTGCCATCCTTTCCCATTTACTGAAACGACCAGCTTAATGTGTAGAGTTCTCATTTTATCCAGGTGTTCTATACATCTGGAATATCATGCTTCTCACTGTAGAAAAACAGATTTAGCTCTCACACTTTTTATAAGCTACATAACAGTCCATAGAACAGAAGTACCAACTATTTCAGACTTAGCTTTTTGAGGGACACTCAGGTTACTTTCTGTTTTATTTTGTTGTTCTTTTTCTGGGGGGGGGGTAGGAGTTTATTATTTATTTATTTATTTTTGTTGTGTTGGGTCTGAGTTTCCATGTGAGGGCTTTCTCTAGTTGTGGCAAGTGGGGGGCCACTCTTGATCTCGGTGCGTGGGCCTCTCACTATTGCGGCCTCTCTTGTTGCAGAGCACAGGCTCCAGATGCGAGGGCTCACTGGTTGTGGCTTATGGGCCTAGTTGCTCCATGGCATGTGGGATCCTCCCAGACCAGGGCTCGAACCTGTGTCCCCTGCATTAGCAGGCAGATTCTAACCACCGCACCACCAGCGAAGCCCCCTATTTTGTTGTTCTGCTAGTTTGTTTTAACCCAAGAAAATATTTTTTTAAATACAAAAAAACAAAATTAAGCTAGGGGTAAGGATTAGGGTTTAGGGTAAGGTTTAGGGTTAGGATACGGGTTAGGATTATTGTACGGCTTAGAGTATGGTTTAGGGTTAGGGTTATGGTACGGGTTAGTGTTAGGGTACAGTTTAGGGTATGGCTATGGTTTAGTGTTAGGGTACGGGTTAAGGTATGGGTTAGTGTTAGGGTATGGGTTAGGATTAGGGTATGGTTTACATTCAGGGTTATGGTTAGGTTTAGTGTATGGGTGAGTGTTAAGTACGGGTTAGGATAAGGGTTAGGGTTAGGTTTAGTGTTAAGGAAGGGGTACAGTTTAGGGTACAGTATAGGGAACAACAAAGGGTTAGGGTTAGGGTACGTGTTAGGGTACAGTTTAGTGTTAGTGTACGGGTTAGGATTAAGGTATGGTTTAGGGTAAGGTTTAGGGTTAGGGTTAGGGAACGGGTATGGTTTGGGGTACAGTTTAGGGTATGACCACGGGTTAGGAGTAGGGTAAGTGTTAGGGTACGGTTTAGTGTTAGTGTACAGGTTAGGATTATGGTACGGGATAGTGTAAGGGTTAGGGTTAGGGTTAGGGAATGGGTACAGATTAGGTTACAGGTTAGGGTATGACAACGGGTTAGGGTTAGGGTACGTGTTAGTGTATGGGTTAGGATTAGGGTACGGGTTAGGTTATGGGTTAATGTTAGGGGATGGGTTAGGATTAGGGTACGGGTTATGGTACGGTTTAGGGAAAGGGTTAGGATATGGGATAGGGTAAGGATAAAGTTTAGTGTATGGCTATGTGTTACTGTTAGGGTACATGTTAGCATACGGGTTAGTGTTTGTGTACAGCTTAAGGTAAGGTTTAGGGTTAGGGAACGGGTACGGTCTCAGGTACAGGTTAGGGTACGGTAGCGGGATAGGGTTAGGGTACGTGTTAGGATGAGACTTCATTGTAATGCGGATTTCCATTGCACACTTCCTTGGTTGGCAAAAAAGGCCGTATGCGTTTTTTCCTGGATATATTCAGGAAAAAACGCATATGCATTTTTTGGCCAAGTGCATCGCTGTCGAAGTTCTGCCGCTTTTCATATGCTTTAAATGCAGTTTCCATCTACCTCCTGAAATATATTTCCTGCAATTGTGCCGTGGTTTCAAGTCCTCTTTGCAGCCTTACCTCAATATATTTTTGGACGATAGCTGTCATTTATAACTCTGCAGGTTTATGAATTGCAGTGCCCCTGAGCTCCTTTTTTCAACTCGCTTTCTGTGAGCTGGCCACAAATCAACAGGATTGCTTCAGGCCCTATTCTGGTTCCGGCACGGCACGCTGAGTCTTTGGTTAATTCTACATCCTGGTGGGAAATTAGAGTGAAATGTGCCCGTCCAAACACCTACAGCTAGTCTCTCATTGGTTCTCCCTATTCCCGTTCATCCTCCGCAGAAATTGCACAGTGTGCCAAACAGGAGGTTACAAGCACTGACTCTCCAAGTGGGGAGACTGTTAGTAAAGTGTCTGGAATGGCGAACCCGAGTACCAGCGGACGAATAATGAGATAAGTTTTAGAAACCTTGCCCGATCACACTGTGGACCATCCTCTGGGTTTCCCATGCATGTTTTAGCTGTAGGAAGAATCCCTTAAACCAGGAGAGTTGGGACCCATGGAATGGGTAGCATACAGTATTACTTCAAAGGGTCTCCATTTGCTCACCGAACCTCACCAATCCTCTCAGCCCCAAATGTCCTGCCTTATGTCTCACCCAGCTGTGGGTGTAGATGTGGTAAATCCAAGTTTCGTCACAAGCCCTGAACGAATTATTTAAGAACTTTCTCTCCTTCACTGTCTTTGTGTTTTGATTTTGAAATTTATTTTAATAATGGGGTTTAGCTGATTTTCACTGCTGTGTTTATGCCGCTCGATGCACACTTGATTCTCTTACGGAGACATATAAATACATATGTTTTAATATTCTTATTGTCAGATATATTCCTCTGCAGTGAATAGGCGGTGTTGAGTCTAATTCGTTGAGCAAGGAGTATATCTCGTCTATTACTGGCTTATGGAACTGTATCTGTGCTAATTTCAATCTCTGGTTTTACGTAGCACCCCAACTCATCATTCCCCTTAAGAAAGCATAAGTTTGTTTTCTAAATGTGAGACTCTGTTCTGTTTTGTAATTCAGTTCATGTGTAGCCAAGTTTACATTCCCTCTATAAGTGATATCTTATGATAAGTTTCTTTTTCTGTGTGACTTATTTCCTTTGAATCATTGTACCTAAATCCATTCATTGTGCTTGTACGGGCCAGACGACATTGATTTCATTGCTGAGTGATGTTCCATTGTACATAAGTATGAAAACTTCTTTATCCATTTCTCTCTTTCAAGGATATATAATTTGTACCGTAGTCGAGACTCTTGTAAACAGAGCAGCCCTAAACTTTGGGGTGGTTGTTTCTTGTTATTTTAATTTTCCTGAGTTATAGTGCTATAAGAAGGTTTAGGGTTAGGGTTAAGGTTAGGGTTAGGGAACGGGTATGGTTTAGGATGCGACAATGGTTTAGAGTGAGCGAAAGTGTTAGGGTACAGGTCAGTGTTAGTGTACCGTTTAGGATTAGGGTAAGTGTTAGGGTAATGCTTCAGGTTAGGGTTATGGTTAGGGAATGGGGATGGTTTAGGGTAGAAGTTAGGGTACGACAACAGTTTAGGGATAGCGTACATGTAAGGGTAAGAGTTAGTGTTAGCGTACGGGTTAGGATTAGGGGACGGGTTAGGGTAAGGCTTCGGGTAAGGGTTAGGGTTAGCGTTAGGGATAGGGGACGGTGACCGTTTAGGGAACAGGTTAGGGTATGACAATGGTTGAGAGTCAGCATTCGTGTTAGGGTATGAGTTAGAGTTAGCGTATGGGTTAGGATTAGGGGACCGGATAGGGTAAGACTTCGGGTAAGGGTTAGGGATAGGGTTAGGGGATGGGGAAAGTTTAGGGTACAGGTTAGGGTACGACAAGAGTTTAGGGTGAGCGTACGTGTTAGGGTATGGGTTAGTGTTAGAATACGGGTTAGAATTAGGGGACGGGTTATGGTAAGGCTTCAGGTAAAGTTTAAGGTTAGGATTAGGGGACTGGGAAGGTTTAGGGTACAGGTTAGGGAACGACGATGGTTTAGGGTGAGTGTACATGTTAGGGCATGGGTTAGTGTTAGCATACGGGTTAGGATTAGGGGACAGGTTAAGGTAAGGCTTCGGGTAAAGGTTAGGGTTAGGGTTAGGGGACGGGGAAGGTTTAGAGTACAGTTTAGGTTACGACAATGGTTTAGGGTCAGTGTACGTGTTAGGGTACGGGTTAGTTTAGCGTACGGGTTAGGATTAGGGGACGGGTTAGGGTAAGGCTTCAGGTAAGGATTAGGGTTAGGAGAGGGGGGCAGTTTAGGGTACAGGTTAGGGTGTGACAGCGGTTTAGGGTGACCGTACGTGTTAGGGTATGGGTTAGTGTTAGCGTACGGGTTAGGATTAGGTGACGGGTTAGGGTAAGGCTTCAGGTAAGGGTTAGGGTTAGGGTTAGGGTTAAGGGACGGGGACGGTTTAGGGTACAGATTAGGGTACTACAACGGTTTAGGGTGAGTGTACGTGTTATGATAAGAGTTAGTGTTAGCGTACGGGTTAGGATGAGGGGACAGGATGGGATAAGGCTTCCGGTAAGTGTTAGGGTTAGGCTTATGGGACGGGGACGGTTTAGGGTACATGTTAGGGTACAACAACGGTTTAGGGTGAGCATAGGTATTAGAGTACAGGTTAGTGTTAGGGTATGGCTTAGGATTAGGGGACGAGTAAGGGTAAGGCCTCGGGTAAGTGTTAGGGTTAGGGGACAGTGTCGGATTAGGGTACAGTTTAGGGTACGACAATGGTTAAGGGTGAGCGTACGTGTTAGGGTACAGGATAGTGTCAGCGTACGAGTAAGGATTAGGGGAAAGTTTAGGGTAGGGCTTCCAGTAAGGGGTACGGTTAGGGTTAGGGAATGGAGACAGTTTAGGGCACAGGTTAGGGTACAACAACGGTTTAGGGTGAGCATAAGTGTTAGGGTATGGGTTAGTGTTAGCGTACGGGTTAGGATTAGTGGACGGGTTAGCGTAAGGCTTCGGGTAAGGGTTAGGGTTACGGTTAGGGGACGGGGACGGTTTATGGTACAGGTTAGGGTACGACAAAGGTTTAGGGTGAGGCGTACGTGTTAGGGTATGGGTTAGTGTTAGCGTACTGGTTAGGATTAGGGGACGGGTTAGGGTAAGGCTTCGGTTAAGGGTTAGGGTTAGGGGACGGGGACAGTTTAGGGGACAGGTAAGTGTACGACAACGGTTTAGGGTGCGCGTAAGTGTGAGGGCACGGGTTAGTGTTATCGTACGGGTTAGGATTAGGGGACGGGTTAGGGTAAGGCTTTGGGTAGGGGTTAGGGTTAGGTAAGGGTTAGGGTTACTGTTAGGGTTAGGTGGACAGGGACGGTTTTGGGTACAGGTTAAGGTACGACAATGGTTTAGGGTAAGCATACGTGTGAGGGCACGGGTTATTGTTAGCGTAAGGGTTAGGATTAGGGGACGTGTTAGGGTTAGGGTTAGGGGACGGGGACGGTTTAGGGGACAGGTTAGGATACGACAACAGTTTAGGATGACTGTACGCGTGAGGGCACGGTTTAGTGTTAGCGTACGGGTTAGGATTAGGGGACGGGTTAGGGTAAGGCTTCGGGTAAGGGTTAGGTTTAGGGTTAGGGTTAGGGGACGGGGACGGTTTAGGGGACAGGTTTGGGTACGACAAAGGTTTAGGGTGAGCGTACGTGTGAGGGCACTGGTTAGTGTTAGCGTATGGGTTAGGATTAGGGGACGGGTTAGGGTAAGGCTTCGGGTAAGGGTTAGGGTTAGGGTTAGGGTTAGGGGATGGGGACGGTTTAGGGGAAAGGTTAGGGTACGACAACGGTTTAGGGTGAGCGTATGTGTGAGGGCACGGATTAGTGTTAGCGTACGGGTTAGTATTAGGGGACGGGTTAGGGTAAGGCTTCGGGTAAGGGTTAGGGTTAGGGGACGGGGAAGGTTTAGGGGACAGGTTAGGGTACGACAATAGTTTAGGGTGAGCGTACGTGTGAGGGCACGGGTTAGTGTTAGCGTACGCGTTAGGATTAGAGGATGGGTTCGGGTAAGGCTTCGGGTAAGTGTTAGGGTTAGGGTTAGAGTTAGGGGACGGGGATGGTTTAGGGGACAGGTTAGGGAACGACAACGGTTTAGGGTGAGCGTACGCTTGAGGGAATGGTTTAGTGTTAGCGTAAGGGTTAGGATTAGTGGACGGGTTAGGTTACGTCTTCGGGTAAGGGTTAGGGTTAGGGTTAGGGGACGGGGATGGTTTATGGGACAGGTCAGGGTACGACAACGGTTTAGGGTGAGCATACGTGTGAGGGCACGGGTTAGTGTTAGCGTACGGGTTAGGATTAGGGGACGGGTTAGGGTAAGGCTTCGGGTAAGTGTTAGGGTTAGGGTTAGGATTAGGGGACGGGGACGGGGACGGTTTAGGGGACAGGTTAGGGTACGACAACGGTTTAGGGTGAACGTACTTGTCAGGGCATGGGTTAGTGTTAGCGTACGGGTTAGGATTAGGGGACAGGTTAGTCTAAGGCTTAGGGTAAGGGTTAGGGTTAGGGTTAGAGTTATGGTTAGGGTTAGGGGACGGGGACGGTTTAGGGGACAGGTTAGGGTATGACAATGGTTTAGGGTGTGCGTACGTGTAAGGACACGGGTTACTGTTAGCGTACGGGTTAGGATTAGGGGACGGGTTAGGTTAAGGCTTCAGGTTAGGGTTGGTTAGGGGATGGGGACGGTTTAGGAGACAGGTTAGGGTACGACAACGGTCTGTGGTGAGCGTACGTGTGAGGGCACAGGTTAGTGTTATCGTACGGTTTGGGATTAGGGGACGGGTTAGGGTAAGACTTCTGGTAAGGGTTAGGGTTAGGGTTAGGGTTAGGGTTAGCGATGGGGACGGTTTACGGGACAGGTTAGGGTGCGACAATGGTTTAGTGAGAGCGTACGTGTGAGGGCATGGGTTAGTGTTAGCATACGGGTTAGGATTAGGGGACGGGTTAGGTTAAGGCTTTGGGTAAGGTTTAGGGTTAGGGTTAGGGGACGGAGACAGGGATGGTTTAGGGGACAGGTTAGGGTACGACAACGGTTTAGGGTGAGCGTACGTGTGAGGGCATGGGTTAGTGTTAGCGTACGGATTAGTATTAGGGGACGGGTTAGGGTTAGTGTTAGGGTTAGGGGACGGGGACGGTTTAGGGGACAGGTTAGGGTACGACAACGGTTTAGGGTGAGCGTACGTGTGAGAGCAGGGGTTAGTGATAGCGTACGGTTAGGATTAGGCGACGGGTTAGGGTAATGCTTCGGGTAAGGTTTAGGGTTAGGTTTAGGGGACGGGGATGGTTTAGGGGACAGGTTTGGGTACGACAACGGTTTAGGGTGAGCGTACGTGTGAGGGCATGGGTTAGTATTAGCGTACGGGTTAGGATTAACGACGGGTTAGGGTAAGGCTTCGGGTAAGATGTAGGTTTAGGGTTAGGGTTAAGGTTAGGGTTAGGGGACGGGGATGCTTTAGGGGACAGGTTAGGGTATGACAACGGTTTAGGGTGAGCGTACGTCTGAGGGCACGGGTTAGTGTTAGCGTATGGTTTAGGATTAGGGGACGGGTTAGGGTAAGGCTTCGGGTAACGGTTAGGGTTAGGGTTAGGGGAAGGGAAGGTTTAGGGAACAGGTTAGGGTACGACAATGGTTTAGGGTAAGCATAAGTGTGAGGGCACGGGTTAGTCTTAGCGTACGGGTTAGGATTACGGGATGGGTTAGGGTAAGGCTTCGGGTAAGGGTTAGGGTTAGGTTTAGGGTTAGGGTTAGGGGACGGGGACGGTTTAGGGGACTGGTTAGGGTACGACAACGGTTTAGTGTGAGTGTACCTCTGAGGGCATGGGTTAGTGTTAGCGTAGGGATTAGGATTAGTGGACGGGATCGAGTAAGGCTTTGGGTATGGGTTAGGGTTAGGGTTAGGGTTAGGGGACGGGGATGGTTTAGGGTACAGGTTAGGGTATGAAAACGTTTTAGGGTGAGCATACGTGTGAGGGCACGAGTTAGTGTTAGCATATGGGTTAGGATTAGGGAACAAGTTAGGGTTAGGATTAGGGTTAGTGTTAGGGGACGGGGACAGTTTATGGGACAGGTTAGGGTATGACAAAGGTTTAGGGTGAGGGTACGTGTGAGGGCACGGGTTAGTGTTAGCTTACGTGTTAGGATTAGGGGACGGGTTAGGGTAAGGCTTCGGGTAAGGGTTAAGGTTAGGGGATGGGAACGGTTTAGGGGACAGGTTAGGGTACGACAACGGTTTAGGGTGAGCGTACATGTGAGGGCAGGGGTTAGTGATAGCGTACAGTTTAGGATTAGGCGATGGGTTAGGGTAAGGCTTCGGGTTAGGTTTAGGGTTAGTGTTAGGGGACGGGGACGGTTTAGGGAACAGGTTAGTGTACGACAATGGTTTAAGGTAAGCGTACGTGTGAGGGAACGGGTTAGTCTTAACGTATTGGTTAGGATAAGGGGACGGGTTAGGGTAAGGCTTCGGGTAAGTGTTAGGGTTAGGGTTAGTGTTAGGGTTAGGGTTAGGTTTAGGGTTAGGGAACGGGGACGGTTTAGTGGACAGGTTAGGGTATGACAACGGTTTAGGGTGAGCGTACGTGCGAGGGCACGGGTTAGTGTTACCATACGGGTTAGGATTAGGGGATGGGTTAGGTTAAGTCTTCAGGTTAGGGTTGGTTAGGGGACGGGTACGGTTTAGGAGACAGGTTAGTGTAAGACAACGGTCTGTGGTGAGCGTACGTGTGAGGGCACAGGTTAGTGTTAGCGTACGGTTTGGGATTAGGGGATGGGTTAGGGTAAGACTTCTGGTAAGAGTTAAGGTTAGGGTTAGGGTTAGGGGATGGGGACGGTTTAGGGGACAGGTTAGGGTACGACAATGTTTTAGGGTGAGCGTACGTGTGAGGGCACGGGTTACTGTTAGCGTACGGGTTAGGATTAGGGAACGGGTTAGGGTAAGGCTTCGGGTAAGTGTGAGGGTTAGGGTTAGGGTTAGGGAACGGGGACGGTTTAGGGGACAGGTTAGGGTACAACAACGGTTTAGGGTGAGCGTACTTGTGAGGGCACTGGTTAGTGTAAGCGTACGGGTTAGGATTTGGTGATGGGTTAGGGTAAGGCTTCGGGTAAGTGTTCGGATTAGGGTTCGGGCTAGGGTTATGGTGAGGGTTAGGGGACGGGGACGGTTTAGGGGACAGGTTAGGGTACACCAACGGTTTAGGGTGAGTGTACGTGTGAGGGCACGGGTTAGTGTTAGCGAACGGGTTAGGATTACGGGATGGGTTAGGGTAAGGCTTCGGGTAAGGGTTAGGGTTAGGGTTAGGGTCAGGGGATGGGGATGGTTTAGGGGACAGGTTAGGTTACGACAATGGTTTAGGGTGAGAGTACGTGTGACGGCACGGGTTAGTGTTAGCGAATGGGTTAGGATTAGGTGATGGGTTAGGGTAAGGCATCGAGTAAGGGTTAGGGTTAGGGTTAGGGGATGGGGACGGTTTAGGGGACAGGTTAGGGTACGACAACGGTTTAGGGTGAGCGTACGTGTGAGGGCACGGATTAGTGTTAGCGTACGGGTTAGTATTAGGGGACGGGTTAGGGTAAGGTTTCGGGTAAGGGTTAGTGTTACGGGAAGGGGACGGTTTAGGGGACAGGTTAGGGTACGCCAACTGCTTATGGTGAGCGTTCGTGTGAGGGCACGTGTTAGTGTTAGCATAGGGGTTAGGATTAGGGGATGCTTTAGGGTAAGGCTTCGGGTAAGGTTTAGTGTTAGAGTTAGGGTTAGGGTTAGGGGACGGGGACGGTTTAGGGGACAGCTTAGGGTACCACAGCGTTTTAGGGTGAGCATACGTGTGAGGGCACGGGTTATCGTTAGAGTACGGGTTAGGGTTAGGGGACAGGTTAGGGTAAGGCTTTGGGTAGGGTTAGGGTTAGGGTTAGGGGACGGGGACATTTTAGGGGATAGGTTAGGGTACCACAGCGGTTTAGGGTGAGCGTACGTGTGAGGGCATGGGTTAGTGTTAGCGTACGGGTTAGGATTAGGGGACGCGTTAGGGTAAGGCTTCGGGTAAGGGTTAGTGTTAGGGGACGGGGACGGGGACGGGGACGGTTTAGGGGACAGGTTAGGGTACGACAACGGTTTAGGGTGAGCGTATGTGTGAGGGCACGGGTTAGTATTAGCGTACGGGTTAGGATTAGGGGACGGGTTACGGTAAGGCTTCGGGTAAGGTTTAGGGCTAGGGTTTGGGGACGGAGACGGTTTAGGGGACAGGTTAGGGTACGACAACGGTTTAGGTTGAGCGTACATGTGAGGGAATGGGTTAGTGTTAGCGTACGGGTTAGGATTAGGGGACGGGTTAGGGTAAGGCTTCGGTTAAGGGTTAGGGTTAGGGTTAGTGTTAAGGTTATTGTTAGGGTTAGGGTTAGGATTAGGGGACAGGGACGGTTTAGGGGACAGGTTAGGATACAACAACAGTTTAGAGTGAGCGTACGTTTGAGGGCACGGGTTAGTGTTACCGTACGATTTAGGATTAGGGGATGGGTTAGGGTAAGGCTTCGGGTAAGGGTTATGGTTAGGGTTAGGGTTAGGGTCAGGGGACGAGGACGGTTTAGGGGACAGGTTAGGGTATGACAACGGTTTAGGGTGATCATACGTGTGAGGGAACGGGTTAGTGTTAGTGTACGAGTTAGGATTATGGGACAGGTTAGTGTAAGGCTTCGGGTAAGGGTTAGGGTTAGGTTTAGGGAATGGGGACGGTTTAGGGGACAGGTTAGGGTATGACAAGGTTTTAGGGTGAGCGTACATGTGTGGTCACGGATTAGTGTTAGCGTACGAGTTAGGATTAGGGGACGGGTTAGCGTAAGGCTTCGGGTAAGTCTTAGTGTAAGGATTAGGGTAAGGTTTAGGGTGTGGGGACGGATTTGGGGACAGTTTAGGGTACGAAAACAGTTTAGAGTGAACGTATGTGTGAGGGCAGGGGTTAGTGTTAGCGTACGGGTTACGATTAGGGGACGGGCTAGGGTAAGGCTTCGGGTAAGTGTTAGGGTTAGGGTTAAGGGATGGGAACGGTTTAGGGGACAGGTTAGTGTACGCCAACGGTTTAGGGTGAGCATACGTGTGAGGGCACGGGTTAGTGTTAGCGTACGGGTTAGGATTAGAGGACGGGTTAGGGTAAGGCTTCGGGTAAGTGTTAGGGTTAGGGTTAGGGTTATGGGATGGGGATGTTTTAGGGGACTGGTTCGGGTATGACAATGGTTTAGGGTGAGCGTAAGTTTGAGGGCACGTGTTAGTGTTAGCGTAGGGGTTAGGTTTAGAGGACGGGTTAAGTTAAGGCTTCGTGTTAGGGTTTTGGTTAGGGGATGGGGACAGTTTAGGGTCCAGGTGAGGGTAAGACAACGGTTCATGGCGAGCGTACGTGTGAGGGCATGGGTTAGTGTTAGTGTACGGCTTAGGATTAGGGGACGGTTTAGGGTAAGGCTTCGGATAAGGGCCAGGGTTAGGGTTAGTGTAGGGGACGGGGATGGTTTAGGGTACAGGTGAGGGTACGACAACAGTTTATGGCGAGCATACGTGTGAGGGCACAGGATACTGTTAGCGTACGGGTTAGGATTAGGGGATGGGTGAGGGGAAGGCTTCGGGGAAGGGTTAGGGTTAGGGTTCGGGCTAGGGATAGGGTTAGGGGACGGGGACGGTTTAGGGTCCAGGTGAGGGTATGACAACGGTTTAGGGTGAGCGTACGAGTGAGGGCACAGGTTAGTGTTAGCGTATGGGTTAGTATTAGTGGACAGGTGAGGGGAAGGCTTCGGGGAAGTATTAGGGTTAGCGTTCGGGCTAGGGTTAAGGTAAGGGGACGGGGACAGTTTAGGGTCCAGGTGAGGGTACAAAAATGGTTTAGGGGGAGCGTACGTGTCGGGGCACGGGTTAGTGTTAGCATACGGGTTAGGATTAGGGGACGGGTGAGGGGAAGGCTTTGGGGAATGGTTAGGGTTAGGGTTCGGGCTAGGGTTAGGGTTAGGGTACTGGGATGGTTTAGGGTCCAGGTGAGGGTACGACAACGGTTTAAGGGGAGCATACATGTGAGGGCACGGGTTAGTGTTAGCGTACGGGTTAGGATTAGGGGACGGGTGAGGGGAAGGCTTCGGGGAAGGGTTAGGGTTAGGGTTCGGGCTAGGGTTAGGGTTAAGGGACGGGGACGGTTTAGGGTCCAGGTGAGGGTACAACAATGGTTTAAGGGGAGCGTACGTGTGAGGGCACGGGTTAGTGTTGGCATACGGGTTAGGATTAGGGGACGGGTGAGGGGAAGGCTTCGGGGAAGGGTTAGGTTTAGGGTTCGGGCTAGGGTTAGGGTTAGGGGACGGGGACGGTTTAGGGTCCTGGTGAGGGTAAGACAACGGTTTAGGGGCAGGGAACGTGGGAGGGCATGGGTTAGTGTTAGCGTACGGGTGAGGATTAGGGGACGGGTGAGGGGAAGGTTTAGGGTTAGATTTCGGGCTAGGTTTAGGGTTAGGGGAAGGTGACAGTTTAGGGTCCAGGTGAGGGTACGACAACGGTTTAGGGGAACGTACGTGTGAGGGCACGGGTTAGTGTTAGCGTACGGGTTAGGATAGGGGACGGGTGAGGGGAAGGCTTCGGGGAAGGGTTAGGGTTAGGGTTCGGGCTAGGGTAGGGTTAGGGGACGGGGATGGTTTAGGGTCCAGGTGAGGGTACAACAACAGTTTAGGGTGAGCGTACGTGTGAGGGCACGGGTTAGTGCTAGAGTACGGCTTAGGATTAGGGGACGGGTGAGGGGAAGGCTTCGGGGAAGGGTTAGGGTTAGGGTTCGGGCTAGGGTTAGCGTTAGGGCACGGAGACGGTTTAGGGTCCAGGTGAGGGTACGACACTGGTTTAGGGCGAGCGTACAGTTGAGGGCACGGGTTACTGTTAGCGTACGGGTTAGTATTAGGGGACGAGTGAGGGGAAGGCTTCGGGAAGGGTTAGGGTTAGGGTTCGTGCTAGGGTTAGGGTTAGGGTACGGGAACGGTTTAGGGTCCAAGTGAGGGTACGACAATCGTTTTGGGGGAACGTACGTGTCAGGGCACGGGTTAGTGTTAGCGTACGGCTTAGGATTACGGGACGGGTGAGGGGAAGGCTTCGGGGAAGGGTTAGGTTTTGGGTTAGGGCTAGGGGTATCGTTAGGGGATGGGGACGGTTTAGGGTCCAGGTGAGAGTACGACAACGGTTTAGGGGGAGCGTACGTGTGAGGGCACGGTTTACTGTTAGCGTACGGGTTACGATTAGGGGACGGGTGGGGGAAGGCTTCGGGGAAGGGTTAAGTTTAGAGTTCGGGCTAAGGTTAGGGTTAGGGGACGGGGACGGTTTAGGGTCCAGGTGAGGGTACGACAACGGTTTAGGGGGAGCGTACGTGTGAGGGCACGGGTTAGTGTTAGCATACTGGTTAGGATTAGGGGACGGGTGAGGGGAATGATTCGGGGCAGTGTTGGGGTTAGGGTTCGGGCTAGTGTTAGTCTTAGGGTACGGGGACGGGTTAAGATCCAGGTGAGGGTATGACAACGGTTTTGGGGGAGCGTATGTGTGAGGGCACGGGTTAGTGTCAGCGTACGGGTTAGGATTAGGGGACGGGTGAGGGGAAGTCTTCGGGGAAGGGTTAGGGTTAGGGTTCGGGTTAGGCTTAGGGTTAGGGGACGGGGATGGTTTAGGGTCCAGGTGAGGGTACGACAACCGTTTAGGAGGAGGGTACGTGTGAGGACATGGGTTAGTGCTAGCGTACGGCTTACGATTAGGGGACGTGTGAGGGGAAGGCTTCGCTGAAGGGTTAGGGTTAGGGTTCGGGCTAGAGTTAGGTTTAGGGGATGGGGAGGGTTTAGGGTCCAGGTGACGGTATGACAACGGTTTAGGGGGAGCGTATGTGTGAGGGCACAGGTTAGTGTTAGCGTACGGGTTAGGATTAGGGGACGGCTGAGGGGAAGGCTTCGGGGAAGGGTTAGGGTTAGGGTTCGGGCTAGGGTTAGGGTTAGGGGATGGGGACGGTTTAGGGTCCAGGTGAGGGTACGACAACGGTTTAGGGGGACCGTACGTGTGAGGGCACGGGTTAGTGTTAGCGTACGGGTTAGTATTAGGGGACGGGTGAAGGGAAGGCTTCGCGGAAGGGTTAGGGTTAGGGTTTGGGCTAGGGTTAGGTTTAGGGAACAGGGACGGTTTAGGGTCCAGGTGAGGGTACGACAACGGTTTAGGGGGAGCGTACGTGTGAGGGCACGGGTTAATGTTAGCGTACGGGTTAGGATTAGGGGACGGGTGAGGGGAAGGCTTCGGGGAAGGGTTAGGGTTAGGGTTCGTGCTAGGGTTAGGCGTAGGGTACGGGGACGGTTTAGCGTCCAGCTGAGGGTACGACAGCGGTTAAGGGGGAGCGTATGTGTGAGGGCACGGGTTAGTGTTAGCATATGGGTTAGGATTAGCAGACGGGTGAGGGGAAGGCTTCGGGGAAGGGTTAGGTTTAGTGTTCGGGCTAGAGTTAGCTTTAGGGGACGGGGACGGTTTAGGGTCCAGGTGAGGGTACGACAACGGTTTAGGGGGAGCGTACGTGTGAGGGCACGGGTTAGTGTTAGCGTACGGGTTAGGATTAGGGGACGGGTGAGGGGAAGGCTTCGAGGAATGGTTAGGGTTAGGGTTCGGGCTAGGGTTAGGGTTAGGGGACGGGGACGGTTTAGGGTCCAGGTGAGAGTACGACAACGTTTTAGGGGGAGCGTACGTGTGAGGCTACGGGTTAGTGTTAGTGTACGGGTTAGGATTAGGGGACGGGTGAGGGGAAGGCTTCAGGGAAGGGTTAGGGTTAGGGTTCGGGCTAGGGTTAGGGTTAGGGGACGGGGAGGTTTTAGGGTCCAGGTGAGGGTATGACAACTGTTAAGGGTGAGCGTACGTGTGAGACCATGGGTTAGTGTTAGCGTACGGGTTAGGATTAGGGGACGGGTGAGGGGAAGGCTTCGGGGAAGGTTTAGGGTTAGGGTTCGGGCTAGGGTTAGGGTTACGGGACGGGGACGGTTTAGGGTCCAGGTGAGGATACGACAACGGTTTTGAGGGAGCGTACGGGTGAGGGCACGGGTTAGTGTTAGCGTACGATTTAGGATTAGGGGACGTGTGAGGGGAAGGCTTCGGGGAAGTGTTAGGGTTAGGGTACGGGCTAGGGTAAGGGTTAGGGTTTGGGGACGGTTTAGGGTCCAGGTAAGGGTACGACAACGGTTTAGGGGGGGCGTACGTGTGAGGGCACGGGTTAGTGTTAGCGTATGGGTTAGGATTAGCGGACAGGTGAGGGGAAGGCTTCGGGGAAAGTTTAGAGTTACGGTTCGGGCTAGGGTTAGGGTTGGGGGACGGGGACGGTTTAGGGTCCAGGTGAGGGTACGACAACGGTTTAGGGGGAGCGTACGTGTGAGGGCACGGGTTAGTGTTAACGTACGGGTTAGGATTAGTTGATGGGTGAGGGGAAGGCTTCGGGGAAGGGTTAGGGTTAGTGTTCTGGCTAGGGTTAGGGATAGGGGACGGGGACGGTGTAGGGTACAGGTGAGGGTACGACAATGGTTTAGCGTGAGCGTACGTGTGAGGGCACGGATTAGTGTTAGCGTACGGGTTAGAATTAGGGGACGGGTGAGGGGAAGGCTTCGGGGAAGTGTTAGGGTTAGGGTTTCGGCTAGGTTTAGGGTTAGGGGACTGGGACGGTTTACGGTCCAGCTGAGGTTACGACAACGGTTTAGGGGGAGCGTACCTGTGAGGGCACGGGTTAGTGTTCGTGTACGGGTTAGGATTATGGGACGGGTGAGGGGAAGGCTTCAGGGAATGGTTAGGGTTAGGGTTCGGGCTAGGTTTAGGGTTAGGGAACGGGGACGGTTTAGGGTCCAGGTGAGGGTTCGACAACCTTTCACGGGGAGCGTACGTGTGAGGACACGTGTTAGTTTTAGCATACGGGTTAGGATTAGGGGACGGGTGAGGGGAAGGCTTCGGGGAAGTGTTAGGGTTAGTGTTCGGGCTAGGGATAGGGTTAGGGGACGGGGACAGTTTAGGGTCCAGGTGAGGGTACGACAGCGGTTTAGGGGGAGCGTACGTGTGAGGGCACGGGTTAGTGTTAGCGTACGGGTTAGGATTAGGGGACGGGTGAAGGGAAGGCTTCGGGGAAGGGTTAGGGTTAGGGTTCGGGCTAGGGTTAGGGTTAGGGGACGGGGACGGTTTAGGGTCCAGGTGAGGGTACAACATCGGATTAGGAGGAGGGTACGTGTGAGGTCACGGGTTAGTGTTAGCGTACGGTTTAGGATTAGGGGACGGGTGAAGGGAAGGCTTCGGGGAAGGGTTAGGGTTAGGTTTCGGGCTAGGGTTAGGTTTAGGGAACGGGGACGGTTTAGGGTCCAGATGAGGGTACGACAACGGTTTAGGGGGAGCGTACGTGTGAGGGCACGGGTTAGTGTTAGCGTATGGGTTAGGATTAGGGGACGGGTGAGGGGAAGGCTTCGGGGAAGGGTTACGTTTAGGGTTCGGGCTAGGGTTAGGGTTAGGGGTCGGGGACGGTTTAGGGTCCAGGTGAGTGTACGACAACGGTTTAGGGGGAGGGTACGTGTGAGGGCACGGGTTAGTGTTAGCGTACGGGTTAGGATTAGAAGACGGGTGAGGGGAAGGCTTTGGGGAAGGGTTAGGGTTAGGGTTCGGGCTAGGGTTAGGTTTAGGGGACGGGGACGGTTTAGGGTCCAGGTGAGGGTATGACAACGGTTTAGGGGGAGCGTACGTGTGAGGGCACGGGTTAGTGTTAGCATACGGGTTAGGATTAGGGGACGGGTGAGGGCAAGGCTTCGGGGAAGGGTTAGGGTTAGTGTTCGGGCTAGGGTTAGGGTTAGGGGACGGGGACGGTTTAGGGTCCAGGTGAGGGTACGACAACGGTTTAGGGGGAGCGTACGTGTGAGGGCACGGGTTAGTGTTAGCGTATGGGTCAGGATTAGGGGACGGGTTAGGGGAAGGCTTCGAGGAAGGGTTAGGGTTAGGGTTCGTGCTAGGGTTAGGGTTAGGGGACGGGGACGGTTTAGGGTCCAGGTGAGGGTACGAGAACGGTTTAGAGGGAGCGTACGATTGAGGGCACGGGTTAGTGTTAGCGTACGAGTTAGGATTAGGGGACGGGTGAAGGGAAGGCTTCGGGGAAGTGTTAGGGTTAGGGTTCGGGCTAGGGTTAGGGTTAGGGGACGGGGACGGTTTAGGGTCCAGGTGAGGGTACGACAACGTTTTACGGGGAGCGTACGTGTGAGGGCACAGTTTAGTGTTAACGTACGGGTTAGGATTAGGGGATGGGTGAGGGGAAGGCTTCGGGGAAGGGTTAGTGTTAGGGTTCGGGCTAGGTTTAGGGTTAGAGGACGGGGACGGTGTAGGGTACAGGTGAGGGTACGACAACATTTCACGGGGAGCGTACGTGTGAGGGAACGTGTTAGTTTTAGCATACGGGTTAGGATTAGGGGACGGGTGAGGGGAAGGCTTAGGGGAAGGTTTAGGGTTAGTGTTCGGGCTAGGGTTAGGGTTAGGGGACGGGGACGATTTAGGGTCCAGGTGAGGGTACGACAACGGTTTAGGGGGAGCGTACGTGTGAGGGCATGGGTTAGTGTTAGCATACGGGTTAGGATTAGGGGACGTGTGAGGGGAAGGCTTCGGGGAAGTGTTAGGGTTAGGGTTCGGGCTAGGGTTAGGGTTAGGTGTCAGGGACGGTTTAGAGTCCAGGTGAGGGTACAACAACGGTTTAGTGGGAGCGTACGTGTGAGGGCACGGGTTAGTGTTAGTATACGGGTTAGGATTAGCAGATGGGTGTGGGGAAGGCTTCGGGGAAGGGTTAAGGTTAGGGTTCGGGCTAGGGTTAGGTTTAGGGGACGGGGACGGTTTAGGGTCCAGGTGAGAGTACGACAACTGTTTAGGGAGAGCATACGTGTGAGGGCACGGGTTAGTGTTAGCGTACGGGTTAGGATTAGGGGACGGGTGAGGGGAAGGCTTCGGGGAAGGTTTAGGGTTAGTGTTCGGGCTAGGGTTAGGGTTAGGGGACGGGGACGATTTAGGGTCCAGGTGAGGGTACGACAACGGTTTAGGGGGAGCGTACGTGTGAGGGCATGGGTTAGTGTTAGCGTACGGGTTAGGATTAGGGGACGGGTGAGGGGAAGGCTTCGGGCAAGGTTTAGGGTTAGGGTTTGGGCTAGGGTTAGGGTTAGGGGACGGGGACGGTTTAGTGTCTAGGTGAGAGTATGACAACGGTTTAAGGGGAGCGTACGTGTGAGGGCACACATTAGTGTTAGCGTACGGGTTAGGATTAGGGGACGGGTGAGGGGAAAGCTTCGGGGAAGGGTTAGGGTTATGGTTCGGGCTAGGGTTAGGGTTAGAGGATGGGGATGGTTTAGGGTCCAGGTGAGGGTACGACAACGGTTTAGGGGGAGCGTACGTGTGAGGGCATGGGTTAGTGTTAGCGTATGGGTTAGGATTAGGGGACGTGTGAGGGGAAGGCTTCGGGGAAGTGTTAGGGTTAGGGTTCGGGTTAGGGTTAGGTTTAGGTGACGGGGACGGTTTAGGGTCCAGGTGAGGGTACGACAACGGTTTAGGGGGAGCGTACGTGTGAGGGCATGGGTTAGTGTTAGCGTACGGGTTAGGATTAGGGGACGGGTGAGGGGAAGGCTTCGGGGAAATGTTAGTGTTAGGGTTAGGGTTAGGGGACGGGGACGGTTTAGGGTCCAGGTGAGGGTACGACAACGTTTTACGGGGAGCGTACGTGTGAGGGCACAGTTTAGTGTTAACGTACGGGTTAGGATTAGGGGATGGGTGAGGGGAAGGCTTCGGGGAAGGGTTAGTGTTAGGGTTCGGGCTAGGTTTAGGGTTAGAGGACGGGGACGGTGTAGGGTACAGGTGAGGGTACGACAACCTTTCACGGGGAGCGTACGTGTGAGGGAACGTGTTAGTTTTAGCATACGGGTTAGGATTAGGGGACGGGTGAGGGGAAGGCTTAGGGGAAGGTTTAGGGTTAGTGTTCGGGCTAGGGTTAGGGTTAGGGGACGGGGACGATTTAGGGTCCAGGTGAGGGTACGACAACGGTTTAGGGGGAGCGTACGTGTGAGGGCATGGGTTAGTGTTAGCATACGGGTTAGGATTAGGGGACGTGTGAGGGGAAGGCTTCGGGGAAGTGTTAGGGTTAGGGTTCGGGCTAGGGTTAGGGTTAGGTGTCAGGGACGGTTTAGAGTCCAGGTGAGGGTACAACAACGGTTTAGTGGGAGCGTACGTGTGAGGGCACGGGTTAGTGTTAGCATACGGGTTAGGATTAGCAGACGGGTGCGGGGAAGGCATTGGGGAAGGGTTAGGGTTAGGGTTCGGGCTAGGGTTAGGTTTAGGGGACGGGGACGGTTTAGGGTCCAGGTGAGAGTACGACAACTGTTTAGGGGGAGCATACGTGTGAGGGCACGGGTTAGTGTTAGCGTACGGGTTAGGATTAGGGGACGGGTGAGGGGTAAGCTTCGGGGAAGGGTTAGGGTTATGGTTCGGGCTAGGGTTAGGGTTAGAGGATGGGGACGGTTTAGGGTCCAGGTGAGGGTACGACAACGGTTTAAGGGGAGCGTACGTGTGAGGGCACGGGTTAGTGTTAGCGTACGGGTTAGGATTAGTGGACGGGTGAGGGGAAGGCTTCGGGGAAGGGTTAGGGTTAGGGTTCGGGCTAGGGATAGGCTTAGGGGACGGGGACGGTTTAGGGTCCAGGTGAGGGTACGACAACGGTTTAGGGGGAGCGTACGTGTGAGGGCACAAGTTAGTGTTAGCGTACGGGTTAGGATTAGGGGACGGGTGAGGGCAAGGCTTCGGGGAAGGGTTAGGGTTAGTGTTCTGGCTACGGTTAGGGTTAGGGGACGGGGACGGTTTAGGGGCCAGGTGAGGGTACGACAACCTTTCACGGGGAACGTACGTGTGAGGGCACGTGTTAGTTTTAGCATACGGGTTAGGATTAGGGGACGGGTGAGGGGAAGGCTTCGGGGAAGGTTTAGGGTTAGTTTTCGGGCTAGGGTTATGGTTAGGGGACGGGGACGATTTAGGGTCCAGGTGAGGGTACGACAACGGTTTAGGGGGATCGTACGTGTGAGGGCATGGGTTAGTGTTAGCGTACGGGTTAGGATTAGGGGACGTGTGAGGGGAAGGCTTCGGGGAAGTGTTAGGGTTAGGGTTCGGGTTAGGGTTAGGGTTAGGTGTCAGGGACGGTTTAGAGTCCAGGTGAGGGTACAACAAAGGTTTATGGGGAGCGTTCGTGTGAGGGCAAGGGTTAGTGTTAGCATACGGGTTAGGATTAGCAGACGGGTGTGGGGAAGGCTTCAGGGAAGGGTTAGGTTTAGGGTTCGGGCTAGGGTTAGGTTTAGGGGACGGGGACGGTTTAGGGTCCAGGTGAGAGTACGACAATGGTTTAGGGGGAGCGTACGTGTGAGGGCACGGGTTAGTGTTAGCATACGGGTTAGGATTAGGGGACGGGTGAGGGCAAGGCTTCGGGGAAGGGTTAGGGTTAGTGTTCGGGCTAGGGTTAGGGTTAGGGGACGGGGACGGTTTAGGGTCCAGGTGTGGGTACGACAACGGTTTAGGGGGAGCGTACGTGTGAGGGCACGGGTTAGTGTTAGCGTATGGGTCAGGATTAGGGGACGGGTGAGGGGAAGGCTTCGAGGAATGGTTAGGGTTAGGGTTCGGGCTAGGGTTAGGGTTAGGGGATGGGGACGGTTTAGGGTCCAGGTGAGGGTATGACAACGGTTTAGGGAGAGCGTACGTGTGAGGGCATGGGTTAGTGTTAGCGTACGGGTTAGGATTAGGGGACGGGTGAGGGGAAGGCTTTGGGAAAATGTTAGGGTTAGTGTTAGGTTTAGGGGACGGGGACGGTTTAGGGTCCAGGTGAGGGTACGACAACAGTTTACGGGGAGCGTACGTGTGAGGGCACGGGTTAGTGTTAACGTACGGGTTAGGATTAGGGGATGGGTGAGGGGAAGGTTTCGGTGAAGGGTTAGGGTTATGGTTCCGGCTAGGGTTAGGGTTAGGGGACGGGGACGGTGTAGGGTACAGGTGAGGGTACGACAACGGTTTAGGGTGAGCATACGTGTGAGGGCACGGGTTAGTGTTAGCATACGGGTTAGGATTAGGGGACGGTTGAGGGGAAGGCTTCGGGGAAGCGTTAGGGTTGGGGTTCGGGCTAGGGTTAGGGTTAGGGGATGGGGACGGTTTAGGGTCCAGGTGAGGGTACGACAATGGTTTAGGGGGAGCGTACGTGTGAGGGCACGGGTTAGTGTTAGCGTATGGGTCAGGATTAGGGGACGGGTTAGGGGAAGGCTTCGAGGAAGGGTTAGGGTTAGGGTTCGTGCTAGGGTTAGGGTTAGGGGACGGGGACGGTTTAGGGTCCAGGTGAGGGTACGAGAACGGTTTAGAAGGAGCGTACGGGTGAGGGCACGGGTTAGTGTTAGCGTACGAGTTAGGATTAGGGGACGGGTGAAGGGAAGGCTTCGGGGAAGTGTTAGGGTTAGGGTTCGGGCTAGGGTTAGGGTTAGGGGACGGGGACGGTTTAGGGTCCAGGTGAGGGTACGACAACGGTTTAGGGGGAGCGTACGTGTGAGGGCATGGGTTAGTGTTAGCGTACGGGTTAGGATTAGGGGACGGGTGAGGGGAAGGCTTCGGGGAAATGTTAGTGTTAGGGTTAGGGTTAGGGGACGGGGACGGTTTAGGGTCCAGGTGAGGGTACGACAACGTTTTACGGGGAGCGTACGTGTGAGGGCACAGTTTAGTGTTAACGTACGGGTTAGGATTAGGGGATGGGTGAGGGGAAGGCTTCGGGGAAGGGTTAGTGTTAGGGTTCGGGCTAGGTTTAGGGTTAGAGGACGGGGACGGTGTAGGGTACAGGTGAGGGTACGACAACCTTTCACGGGGAGCGTACGTGTGAGGGAACGTGTTAGTTTTAGCATACGGGTTAGGATTAGGGGACGGGTGAGGGGAAGGCTTAGGGGAAGGTTTAGGGTTAGTGTTCGGGCTAGGGTTAGGGTTAGGGGACGGGGACGATTTAGGGTCCAGGTGAGGGTACGACAACGGTTTAGGGGGAGCGTACGTGTGAGGGCATGGGTTAGTGTTAGCATACGGGTTAGGATTAGGGGACGTGTGAGGGGAAGGCTTCGGGGAAGTGTTAGGGTTAGGGTTCGGGCTAGGGTTAGGGTTAGGTGTCAGGGACGGTTTAGAGTCCAGGTGAGGGTACAACAACGGTTTAGTGGGAGCGTACGTGTGAGGGCACGGGTTAGTGTTAGCATACGGGTTAGGATTAGCAGACGGGTGCGGGGAAGGCATTGGGGAAGGGTTAGGGTTAGGGTTCGGGCTAGGGTTAGGTTTAGGGGACGGGGACGGTTTAGGGTCCAGGTGAGAGTACGACAACTGTTTAGGGGGAGCATACGTGTGAGGGCACGGGTTAGTGTTAGCGTACGGGTTAGGATTAGGGGACGGGTGAGGGGTAAGCTTCGGGGAAGGGTTAGGGTTATGGTTCGGGCTAGGGTTAGGGTTAGAGGATGGGGACGGTTTAGGGTCCAGGTGAGGGTACGACAACGGTTTAAGGGGAGCGTACGTGTGAGGGCACGGGTTAGTGTTAGCGTACGGGTTAGGATTAGTGGACGGGTGAGGGGAAGGCTTCGGGGAAGGGTTAGGGTTAGGGTTCGGGCTAGGGATAGGCTTAGGGGACGGGGACGGTTTAGGGTCCAGGTGAGGGTACGACAACGGTTTAGGGGGAGCGTACGTGTGAGGGCACAAGTTAGTGTTAGCGTACGGGTTAGGATTAGGGGACGGGTGAGGGCAAGGCTTCGGGGAAGGGTTAGGGTTAGTGTTCTGGCTACGGTTAGGGTTAGGGGACGGGGACGGTTTAGGGGCCAGGTGAGGGTACGACAACCTTTCACGGGGAACGTACGTGTGAGGGCACGTGTTAGTTTTAGCATACGGGTTAGGATTAGGGGACGGGTGAGGGGAAGGCTTCGGGGAAGGTTTAGGGTTAGTTTTCGGGCTAGGGTTATGGTTAGGGGACGGGGACGATTTAGGGTCCAGGTGAGGGTACGACAACGGTTTAGGGGGATCGTACGTGTGAGGGCATGGGTTAGTGTTAGCGTACGGGTTAGGATTAGGGGACGTGTGAGGGGAAGGCTTCGGGGAAGTGTTAGGGTTAGGGTTCGGGTTAGGGTTAGGGTTAGGTGTCAGGGACGGTTTAGAGTCCAGGTGAGGGTACAACAAAGGTTTATGGGGAGCGTTCGTGTGAGGGCAAGGGTTAGTGTTAGCATACGGGTTAGGATTAGCAGACGGGTGTGGGGAAGGCTTCAGGGAAGGGTTAGGTTTAGGGTTCGGGCTAGGGTTAGGTTTAGGGGACGGGGACGGTTTAGGGTCCAGGTGAGAGTACGACAATGGTTTAGGGGGAGCGTACGTGTGAGGGCACGGGTTAGTGTTAGCATACGGGTTAGGATTAGGGGACGGGTGAGGGCAAGGCTTCGGGGAAGGGTTAGGGTTAGTGTTCGGGCTAGGGTTAGGGTTAGGGGACGGGGACGGTTTAGGGTCCAGGTGTGGGTACGACAACGGTTTAGGGGGAGCGTACGTGTGAGGGCACGGGTTAGTGTTAGCGTATGGGTCAGGATTAGGGGACGGGTGAGGGGAAGGCTTCGAGGAATGGTTAGGGTTAGGGTTCGGGCTAGGGTTAGGGTTAGGGGATGGGGACGGTTTAGGGTCCAGGTGAGGGTATGACAACGGTTTAGGGAGAGCGTACGTGTGAGGGCATGGGTTAGTGTTAGCGTACGGGTTAGGATTAGGGGACGGGTGAGGGGAAGGCTTTGGGAAAATGTTAGGGTTAGTGTTAGGTTTAGGGGACGGGGACGGTTTAGGGTCCAGGTGAGGGTACGACAACAGTTTACGGGGAGCGTACGTGTGAGGGCACGGGTTAGTGTTAACGTACGGGTTAGGATTAGGGGATGGGTGAGGGGAAGGTTTCGGTGAAGGGTTAGGGTTATGGTTCCGGCTAGGGTTAGGGTTAGGGGACGGGGACGGTGTAGGGTACAGGTGAGGGTACGACAACGGTTTAGGGTGAGCATACGTGTGAGGGCACGGGTTAGTGTTAGCATACGGGTTAGGATTAGGGGACGGTTGAGGGGAAGGCTTCGGGGAAGCGTTAGGGTTGGGGTTCGGGCTAGGGTTAGGGTTAGGGGATGGGGACGGTTTAGGGTCCAGGTGAGGGTACGACAATGGTTTAGGGGGAGCGTACGTGTGAGGGCACGGGTTAGTGTTAGCGTATGGGTCAGGATTAGGGGACGGGTTAGGGGAAGGCTTCGAGGAAGGGTTAGGGTTAGGGTTCGTGCTAGGGTTAGGGTTAGGGGACGGGGACGGTTTAGGGTCCAGGTGAGGGTACGAGAACGGTTTAGAAGGAGCGTACGGGTGAGGGCACGGGTTAGTGTTAGCGTACGAGTTAGGATTAGGGGACGGGTGAAGGGAAGGCTTCGGGGAAGTGTTAGGGTTAGGGTTCGGGCTAGGGTTAGGGTTAGGGGACGGGGACGGTTTAGGGTCCAGGTGAGGGTACGACAACGGTTTAGGGGGAGCGTACGTGTGAGGGCATGGGTTAGTGTTAGCGTACGGGTTAGGATTAGGGGACGGGTGAGGGGAAGGCTTCGGGGAAATGTTAGTGTTAGGGTTAGGGTTAGGGGACGGGGACGGTTTAGGGTCCAGGTGAGGGTACGACAACGTTTTACGGGGAGCGTACGTGTGAGGGCACAGTTTAGTGTTAACGTACGGGTTAGGATTAGGGGATGGGTGAGGGGAAGGCTTCGGGGAAGGGTTAGTGTTAGGGTTCGGGCTAGGTTTAGGGTTAGAGGACGGGGACGGTGTAGGGTACAGGTGAGGGTACGACAACCTTTCACGGGGAGCGTACGTGTGAGGGAACGTGTTAGTTTTAGCATACGGGTTAGGATTAGGGGACGGGTGAGGGGAAGGCTTAGGGGAAGGTTTAGGGTTAGTGTTCGGGCTAGGGTTAGGGTTAGGGGACGGGGACGATTTAGGGTCCAGGTGAGGGTACGACAACGGTTTAGGGGGAGCGTACGTGTGAGGGCATGGGTTAGTGTTAGCATACGGGTTAGGATTAGGGGACGTGTGAGGGGAAGGCTTCGGGGAAGTGTTAGGGTTAGGGTTCGGGCTAGGGTTAGGGTTAGGTGTCAGGGACGGTTTAGAGTCCAGGTGAGGGTACAACAACGGTTTAGTGGGAGCGTACGTGTGAGGGCACGGGTTAGTGTTAGCATACGGGTTAGGATTAGCAGACGGGTGCGGTGAAGGCATTGGGGAAGGGTTAGGGTTAGGGTTCGGGCTAGGGTTAGGTTTAGGGGACGGGGACGGTTTAGGGTCCAGGTGAGAGTACGACAACTGTTTAGGGGGAGCATACGTGTGAGGGCACGGGTTAGTGTTAGCGTACGGGTTAGGCTTAGGGGACGGGTGAGGGGTAAGCTTCGGGGAAGGGTTAGGGTTATGGTTCGGGCTAGGGTTAGGGTTAGAGGATGGGGACGGTTTAGGGTCCAGGTGAGGGTACGACATCGGTTTAAGGGGAGCGTACGTGTGAGGGCACGGGTTAGTGTTAGCGTACGGGTTAGGATTAGGGGACGGGTGAGGGGAAGGCTTCGGGGAAGGGTTAGGGTTAGGGTTCGGGCTAGGGATAGGCTTAGGGGACGGGGACGGTTTAGGGTCCAGGTGAGGGTACGACAACGGTTTAGGGGGAGCGTACGTGTGAGGGCACAAGTTAGTGTTAGCGTACGGGTTAGGATTAGGGGACGGGTGAGGGCAAGGCTTCGGGGAAGGGTTAGGGTTAGTGTTCTGGCTACGGTTAGGGTTAGGGGACGGGGACGGTTTAGGGTCCAGGTGAGGGTACGACAACCTTTCACGGGGAACGTACGTGTGAGGGCACGTGTTAGTTTTAGCATACGGGTTAGGATTAGGGGACGGGTGAGGGGAAGGCTTCGGGGAAGGTTTAGGGTTAGTTTTCGGGCTAGGGTTATGGTTAGGGGACGGGGACGATTTAGGGTCCAGGTGAGGGTACGACAACGGTTTAGGGGGATTGTACGTGTGAGGGCATGGGTTAGTGTTAGCGTACGGGTTAGGATTAGGGGACGTGTGAGGGGAAGGCTTCGGGGAAGTGTTAGGGTTAGGGTTCGGGTTAGGGTTAGGGTTAGGTGTCAAGGACGGTTTAGAGTCCAGGTGAGGGTACAACAAAGGTTTATGGGGAGCGTTCGTGTGAGGGCACGGGTTAGTGTTAGCATACGGGTTAGGATTAGCAGACGGGTGTGGGGAAGGCTTCGGGGAAGGGTTAGGTTTAGGGTTCGGGCTAGGGTTAGGTTTAGGGGACGGAGACGGTTTAGGGTCCAGGTGAGAGTACGACAACGGTTTAGGGGGAGCGTACGTGTGAGGGCACGGGTTAGTGTTAGCATATGGGTTAGGATTAGGGGACGGGTGAGGGCAAGGCTTCGGGGAAGGGTTAGGGTTAGTGTTCGGGCTAGGGTTAGGGTTAGGGGACGGGGACGGTTTAGGGTCCAGGTGAGGGTACGACAACGGTTTAGGGGGAGCGTACGTGTGAGGACACGGGTTAGTGTTAGCGTATGGGTCAGGATTAGGGGACGGGTGAGGGGAAGGCTTCGAGGAATGGTTAGGGTTAGGGTTCGGGCTAGGGTTAGGGTTAGGGGATGGGGACGGTTTAGGGTCCAGGTGAGGGTATGACAACGGTTTAGGGAGAGCGTACGTGTGAGGGCATGGGTTAGTGTTAGCGTACGGGTTAGGATTAGGGGACGGGTGAGGGGAAGGCTTTGGGGAAATGTTAGGGTTAGTGTTAGGTTTAGGGGACGGGGACGGATTAGGGTCCAGGTGAGGGTACAACAACAGTTTACGGGGAGCGTACGTGTGAGGGCACGGGTTAGTGTTAACGTATGGGTTAGGATTAGGGGATGGGTGAGGGGAAGGTTTCGGGGAAGGGTTAGGTTTATGGTTCGGGCTAGGGTTAGGGTTAGGGGACGGGGACGGTGTAGGGTACAGGTGAGGGTACGACAACGGTTTAGGGTGAGCATACGTGTGAGGGCACGGGTTAGTGTTAGCATACGGGTTAGGATTAGGGGACGGTTGAGGGGAAGGCTTCGGGGAAGCGTTAGGGTTGGGGTTCGGGCTAGGGTTAGGGTTAGGGAATGGGGACGGTTTAGGGTCCAGGTGAGGGTACGACAACGGTTTAGGGGGAGCGTACGTGTGAGGGCACGGGTTAGTGTTAGCGTATGGGTCAGGATTAGGGGACGGGTTAGGGGAAGGCTTCGAGGAAGGGTTAGGGTTAGGGTTCGTGCTAGGGTTAGGGTTAGGGGACGGGGACGGTTTAGGGTCCAGGTGAGGGTACGAGAACGGTTTAGAGGGAGCGTACGGGTGAGGGCACGGGTTAGTGTTAGCGTACGAGTTAGGATTAGGGGACGGGTGAAGGGAAGGCTTCGGGGAAGTGTTAGGGTTAGGGTTCGGGCTAGGGTTAGGGTTAGGGGACGGGGACGTTTTAGGGTCCAGGTGAGGGTACGACAACGGTTTAGGGGGAGCGTACGTGTGAGGGCATGGGTTAGTGTTAGCGTACGGGTTAGGATTAGGGGACGGGTGAGGGGAAGGCTTCGGGGAAGGGTTAGTGTTAGGGTTCGGGCTAGGTTTAGGGTTAGAGGACGGGGACGGTGTAGGGTACAGGTGAGGGTACGACAACCTTTCACGGGGAGTGTACGTGTGAGGGAACGTGTTAGTTTTAGCATACGGGTTAGGATTAGGGGACGGGTGAGGGGAAGGCTTAGAGGAAGGTTTAGGGTTAGTGTTCGGACTAGGGTTAGGGTTAGGGGACGGGGACGATTTAGGGTCCAGGTGAGAGTACGACAACTGTTTAGGGGGAGCATACGTGTGAGGGCTCGGGTTAGTGTTAGCGTACGGGTTAGGATTAGGGGACGGGTGAGGGGAAGGCTTCGGGGAAGGTTTAGGGTTAGTGTTCGGGCTACGGTTAGGGTTAGGGGACGGGGACGATTTAGGGTCCAGGTGAGGGTACGACAACGGTTTAGGGGGAGCGTACGTGTGAGGGCATGGGTTAGTGTTAGCGTATGGGTTAGGATTAGGGGACGGGTTAGGGGAAGGCTTCGGGCAAGGGTTAGGGTTAGGGTTTGGGCTAGGGTTAGGGTTAGGGGACGGGGACGGTTTAGTGTCTAGGTGAGAGTATGACAACGGTTTAAGGGGAGCGTACGTGTGAGGGCACACATTAGTGTTAGCGTACGGGTTAGGATTAGGGGACGGGTGAGGGGAAAGCTTCGGGGAAGGGTTAGGGTTATGGTTCGGGCTAGGGTTAGGGTTAGAGGATGGGGATGGTTTAGGGTCCAGGTGAGGGTACGACAACGGTTTAGGGGAGGCGTACGTGTGAGGGCATGGGTTAGTGTTAGCGTATGGGTTAGGATTAGGGGACGTGTGAGGGGAAGGCTTCGGAGAAGTGTTAGGGTTAGGGTTCGGGTTAGGGTTAGGGTTAGGTGTCAGGGACGGTTTAGAGTCCAGGTGAGGGTACAACAAAGGTTTAGGGGGAGCGTACGTGTGAGGGCACGGGTTAGTGTTAGCATACGGGTTAGGAGTAGCAGACGGGTGCGGGGAAGGCATTGGGGAAGGGTTAGGGTTAGGGTTCGGGCTAGGGTTAGGTTTAGGGGACGGGGACGGTTTAGTGTCCAGGTGAGAGTACGACAACTGTTTAGGGGGAGCATACGTGTGAGGGCACGGGTTAGTGTTAGCGTACGGGTTAGGATTAGGGGACGGGTGAGGGGTAAGCTTCGGGGAAGGGTTAGGGTTATGGTTCGGGCTAGGGTTAGGGTTAGAGGATGGGGACGGTTTAGGGTCCAGGTGAGGGTACGACATCGGTTTAAGGGGAGCGTACGTGTGAGGGCACGGGTTAGTGTTAGCGTACGGGTTAGGATTAGGGGACGGGTGAGGGCAAGGCTTCGGGGAAGGGTTAGGGTTAGTGTTCTGGCTACGGTTAGGGTTAGGGGACGGGGACGGTTTAGGGTCCAGGTGAGGGTACGACAACTTTTCACGGGGAACGTACGTGTGAGGGCACGTGTTAGTTTTAGCATACGGGTTAGGATTAGGGGACGGGTGAGGGGAAGGCTTCGGGGAAGGTTTAGGGTTAGTTTTCGGGCTAGGGTTATGGTTAGGGGACGGGGACGATTTAGGGTCCAGGTGAGGGTACGACAACGGTTTAGGGGAATCGTACGTGTGAGGGCATGAGTTAGTGTTAGCGTACGGGTTAGGATTAGGGGACGTGTGAGGGGAAGGCTTCGGGGAAGTGTTAGGGTTAGGGTTCGGGTTAGGGTTAGGGTTAGGTGTCAGGGACGGTTTAGAGTCCAGGTGAGGGTACAACAAAGGTTTATGGGGAGCGTTCGTGTGAGGGCACGGGTTAGTGTTAGCATACGGGTTAGGATTAGCAGACGGGTGTGGGGAAGGCTTCGGGGAAGGGTTAGGTTTAGGGTTCGGGCTAGGGTTAGGTTTAGGGGACGGGGACGGTTTAGGGTCCAGGTGAGAGTACGACAACGGTTTAGGGGGAGCATACGTGTGAGGGCACGGGTTAGTGTTAGCGTACGGGTTAGGATTAGGGGACGGGTGTGGGGAAGGCTTCGAGGAAGGGTTAGGGTTAGGGTTCGGGTAGGGTTAGGGTTAGAGGACGGGGACGGTGGAGGGTCCAGGTGAGGGTATGACAACGGTTTAGGGGGAGCGTACGTGTGAGGGCACGGGTTAGTGTTAGCGTACGGGTTAGGATTAGGGGACGGGTGAGGGGAAGGCTTCGGGGAAGGGTTAGGTTTAGGGTTCGGTCTAGGGTTAGGGTTAGGGGACGGGGATGGTTTAGGGTCCAGGTGAGGGTACGACAACGGTTGAGGGGGAGCGTACGTGTGAGGGCATGGGTTAGTGTTAGCGTACGGGTTAGGGTTAGGGGACGGGTGAGGGGAAGGCTTCGGGGAAGGGTAAGGTTTAGGGTTAGGATTAGGGGACGGGGACGGTTTAGGGTCCAGGTGAGGGTACGACAACGTTTTAGGGGGAACCTACGTGTGAGGGCATAGCTTTGTGTTAGCATACGGATTAGAATTAGGGGACGGGTGAGGGGAAGGCTTCGGGGAAGGTTTAGGGTTAGTGTTCGGGCTAGGGTTAGGTTTAAGGGACGGGGACAGTTTAGGGTCCAGGTGAGGGTACGACAACAGTTTAGGGGGAGCGTACGTGTGAGGGCACGGGTTAGTGTTAGCGTACGGGTTAGGATTAGGGGACGGGTGAGGGGAAGGCTTCGAGGAAGGGTTAGGGTTAGGGTTCGGGCTAGGTTTAGGGTTAGGGGATGGGGACGGTTTAGGGTCCAGGTGAGAGTTCGACAACGTTTTAGGGGGAGCGTACGTGTGAGGCCACGGGTTAGTGTTAGCGTACGGGTTAGGATTAGGGGACGGGTGAGGGGAAGGCTTCAGGGAAGGGTTAGGGTTAGGGTTCAGGCTAGAGTTAGGGTTAGGGGACGGGGAGGGTTTAGGGTTCAGGTGAGGGTACGACAACTGTGAAGGGTGAGCGTACGTGTGAGACCATGGGTTAGTGTTAGCGTACGGGTTAGGATTAGGGGACGTGTGAGGGGAAGGCTTCGGGGAAGGGTTAGAGTTAGGGTTCGGGCTAGGGTTAGGGTTAGGGGACGGGGACGGTTTAGGGTCCAGTTGAGGGTACGACAATGGTTTACGGGGAGCGTACGTGTGAGGGCATGGGTTAGTGTTAACGTACGGGTTAGGATTAGGGGATGGGTGAGGGGAAGGCTTCAGGGAAGTGTTAGGGTTAGTGTTCGGGCTACGGTTAGGGTTAGGGGACGGGGACGGTGTAGGGTACAGGTGAGGGTACGACAACGGTTTAGGGTGAGCGAACGTGTAAGGGCACAGATTAGTGTTAGTGTACGTGTTAGGATTAGGGGACGGGTGAGGGGAAGGCTTCGGGGAAGTGTTAGGTTTAGGTTTTGGGCTAGGGTTAGGGTTAGGGGACTGGAACGGTTTACGGTCCAGGTGAGGTTACGACAACGGTTTAGGGGGAGCGTACATGTGAGGGCACGGGTTAGTGTTAGTGTACGGGTTAGGATTATGGGACGGGTGAGGGGAAGGCTTCGGGGAAGGGTTAAGGTTAGGGTTTGGGCTAGGGTCCAGGTGAGGGTACGACAACCTTTCACGGGGAGCGTACGTGTGAGGGCACGTGTTAGTTTTAGCATACGGGTTAGGAGTAGGGGACGGGTGAGGGGAAGGCTTCAGGGAAGAGTTAGGGTTAGGGTTCGGGCTAGGGATAGGGTTAGGGAACGGGGACGGTTTAGGGTCCAGATGAGTGTACGACAACTATTAAGGGTGAGCGTACGTGTGAGACCATGGGTTAATGTTAGCGTACGGGTTAGGATTAGGGGACGGGTGAGGGAAGGCTTCGGGGAAGGGTTAGGGTTAGGGTTCGGGCTAGGGTTAGGGTTAGGGGACGGGGACGGTTTAGGGTCCAGGTGAGGGTACGACAACGGTTTAGGGGGGGCGTACGTGTGAGGGCACGTGTTAGTGTTAGCGTACGGGTTAGGATTAGCGGACAGGTGAGGGGAAGGCTTCGGGGAAGTGTTAGCTTTAGGGTTCGGGCTAGGGTTAGGGTTAGGGGACGGGGACGGTTTAGGGTCCAGGTGAGGGTACGACAATGGTTTAGGGGGAGCGTACGTGTGAGGGCACGGGTTAGTGTTAACGTACGGATTAGGATTAGGGGATGGGTGAGGGGAAGGCTTCTGGGAAGTGTTAGGGTTAGTGTTCGGGCTAGGGTTAGGGTTAGGGGACGGGGACGGTGTAGGGTACAGGTGAGGGTATGACAACGGTTTAGGGTGAGCGTACGTGTGAGGGCACAGATTAGTGTTAGCGTACGTGTTAGGATTAGGGGACGGGTGAGGGGAAGGCTTCGAAGAAAGTTTAGAGTTACGGTTCGGGCTAGGGTTAGGGTTAGGGGACGGGGACGGTTTAGGGTCCAGGTGAGGGTACGACAACGGTTTAGGGGGAGCGTACGTGTGAGGGCATGGGTTAGTGTTAGCGTACGGGTTAGGAATAGGGGACGCTTGAGGGGAAGGCTTCGGGGAAGCGTTAGTGTTAGGGTTCGGTCTAGGGTTAGGGTTAGGGGACGGGGACGGTTTAGGGTCCAGGTGAGGGTACGACAACAGTGTAGGGGGAGCGTACGTGTGAGGGCACGGGTTAGTCTTAACGTACGTGTTAGGATTAGGGGACGGGTGAGGGGAAGGCTTCGGGGAAGGGTTACGGTTAGGGTTCGGGCTAGGGTTAGGGTTAGGGGACGGGGAAGGTTTAGGGTCCAAGTGAGGGTACGACAACGGTTTAGGGGGAGCGTACGTGTAAGGGCAGGGGTTAGTGTTAGCATACGGGTTAGGATTAGGGGACGGGTGAGGGGAAGGCTTCGGGGAAGTGTTAGCTTTACGGTTCGGGCTAGGGTTAGGTTTAGGGAACGGGGACGGTTTAGGGTCCAGCTGAGGGTACGACAAAGGTTTAGGGGGAGCGTACGTGTGAGGGCATGGTTTAGTGTTAGCGTACGGGTTAGGATTAGGGGACGGGTGAGGGGAAGGCTTCGGGGAATGGTTAGGGTTAGGGTTCGGGCTAGGGTTAGGGTTAAGGGCGGGGACTGTTTAGGGTCCAGGTGAGGGTACGACAACGGTTTACGGGGAGCGTACGTGTGAGGGCACGGTTTAGTGTTAGCGTATGGGTTAGGATTAGGGGACGGGTGAGGGGAAGGCTTCGGGGAAGGGTTAAGTTTCGGGTTCGGGCTCGGGTTAGGGTTAGGGGACGGGGACGGTTTTGGGTCCAGGTGAGGGTATGAAAACGGTTTAGGGGGAGTGTACGTGTGAGGGAACGGGTTAGTGTTAGCGTACGGGTTAGGATTAGGGGACGGGTGAGGGGAAGGCTTCGGGCAAGGGTTAGGGATAGGGTTCGGGCTCTGGTTAGGGTTAGGGGACGGGGATGGTTTAGGGTCCAGGTGAGGGTATGACAACGGTTTAAGGGGAGCGTACGTGTGAGGGCACGCATTAGTGTTAGCGTACGGGTTAGAATTAGGGGACGGGTGAGGGGAAGGCTTCGGGGAAGGGTTAGGGTTATGGTTCGGGCTAGGGTTAGGGTTAGGGGATGGGGACGGTTTAGGGTCCAGGTGAGTGTACGACAACGGTTTAAGGGCAGCGTACGTGTGACGGCATGGGTTAGTGTTAGCGTACGGGTTAGGATTAGGGGACGGGTGAGGGGAAGGCTTCGGGGAAGGGTTAGGGTTCGGGTTCGGGCTAGGGTTAGTCTTAGGGGACGGGGACGGTTTAGGGTCCAGGTGAGGGTACGACAACGGTTTAGGGGGAGCGTACGTGTGAGGGCACGGGTTAGTGTTAGCGTACGGGTTAGGATTAGTGGACGGGTGAGGGGAAAGTTTCGAGGAAGGGTTAGGGTTAGGTTTAGGGCTAGGGTTAGGGTAAGGGGATGGGGACGGTTTAGGGTCCAGGTGAGGGTACGACAACGGTTTAGAGGGAGCGTACGGGTGAGGGAACGGGTTAGTGTTAGCGTACGAGTTAGGATTAGGGGACGGGTGAGGGGAAGGCTTCGGGGAAGTGTTAGGGTTAGGGTACGGGCTAGGGTTAGGGTTAGGGGTCGGGGACGTTTTAGGGTCCAGGTGAGGGTACGACAACGGTTTAGGGGGAGCGTACGTGTAAGGGCACGGGTAAGTGTTAGCGTACGGGTTAGGATTAGGGGACGGGTGAGGGGAAGGCTTCGGGGAAGGGTTAGGGTTAGGGTTCGGGCTAGGGTTAGGGTAAGGGGACGGGGACGGTTTAGGGTCCAGGTGAGGGTACGACAATGGTTTAGGGGGAGCATACGTGTGAGGGCACGGGTTAGTGTTAGCGTACGGGTTAAGATTAGGGGACGGGTGAGTTGAAGGCTTCGGGGAAGGGTTAGGTTTAGGGTTCGGGCTAGGGTTAGGTTTAGGGGACGGGGACGGTTTAGGGTCCAGGTGAGTGTACGACAACGGTTTACGGGGAGCGTACGTGTATGGGCACAGGTAAGTGTTAGCGTACGGGTTAGGATTAGGGGACGAGTGAGTGGAAGGCTTCGGGGAAGGGTTAGGGTTAGGGTTCGGGCTAGGGTTAGGGTTAGGGGACGGGGATGGTTTAGGGTCCAGGTGAGGGTACGACAACGGTTTAGGGGGAGCGTACGTGTGAGGGCACAGGTTAGTGTTAGCGTACGGGTTAGGATTAGGGGACGGGTGAGGGGAAGGCTTCGGGGAAGGGTTAGGGTTAGGTTTCGGGCTAGGGTTAGGGGACGGGGACGGGGACGGTTTAGGGTCAAGGTGAGGGTATGCCAACGGTTTAGGGGGAGCGTACATGTGAGGGCATGGATTAGTGTTAGCGTACGGGTTAGGATTAGGGGACGGGTGAGAGGAAGGCTTCGGGGAAGGGTTAGGGTTAGGGTTTGGGCTAGGTTTAAGGTTAGGGTACGGGGACGGTTTAGGGTCCAGGTGAGTGTAGGGTTAGGGTTAGTGGGAGTGTACGTGTGAAGCCACGGGTTAGTGTTAGCGTACGGGTTAGGATTAATGGACGGGTGAGGGGAAGGCTTCAGGGAAGGGTTAAGTTTAGGGTTCGGGCTAAGGTTAGGGTTAGGGGACGGGGCCGGTTTAGGGTCCAGGTGAGGGTACGACAACGGTTTAGGGGGAGCGTACGTGTGAGGGCACGGGTTAGTGTTAGCGTACAGGTTAGGATTAGGGGACGGGTGAGGGGAAAGCTTAGGGGAAGGGTTAGGGTTAGGGTTCGGGCTAGGGTTAGGGTAGGGGACGGGAATGGTTCAGGGTCCAGGTGAGGGTATGACAAAGGTTTAGGGGGAGCGTAAATGTGAGGGCACGGGTTAGTGTTAGCGTACGGGTTAGGATTAGGGGACGGGTGAGGGGAAGGCTTCGGGGAAGGTTTAGGGTTAGGGTTTCGGCTAGGGTTAAGGTTAGGGGAGGGGGAAGGTTTAGGGTCCAGGTGAGGGTAGGGTTAGTGTTAGTGGGAGCGTACGTGTGAGGCCACGGGTTACTGTTAGCGTACGGGTTAGGATTAGGGGACGGGTGAGGGGAAGGCTTCGGGGAAGGGTTAGGGTTAGGGTTCGGGCTAGGGTTAGGGTTAGGGGACGGGGACAGTTTAGGTTCCAGGTGAGGGTACGACAAAGTTTTAGGGGGAGCGTACGTGTGAGGGCACGGGATAGTGTTAGCGTACGGGTTAGGATTAGGGGACGGGTGAGGGGAAGGCTTCGGGGAAGGATTAGGGTTCGGGCTAGGGTTAGGGTTAGGGTTCGGGAACGGTTTAGGGTCCAGGTGAGGGTACGACAATGCTTTAGGGGGAGCGTACGTGTGAGGGCATGGGTTAGTGTTAGCGTACGTGTTAGGATTAGGGGACGGGTGAGGGGAAGGCTTCGGAGAAGGGTTAGGGTTAGTGTTCGGGCTAGGGTTAGGGTTAGGGGACGGGGACGGTTTAGGTTCCAGGTGAGGGTACGACAAAGGTTTAGGGGGAGCATACGTGTGAGGGCACGGGTTACTGTTAGCGTGCGCGTTAGGATTAGGGGACGGGTGAGGGGAAGGCGTCGGGGAAGGGTTAGGGTTAGGGTTCGGTCTAGGGTTAGGGTTAGGGCACGGGGATGGTTTAGGGTCCAGGTGAGGGTACGACAACGGTTTAGAGGGAACGTACGTGTGAGGGCACGGGTTAGTGTTAACGTACGTGTTAGGATTAGGGGACGGGTGAGGGGAAGGCTTCGGGGAAGGGTTAGGGTTAGGGTTCGGGCTAGGGTTAGGGTTAGGGGATGGGGACGGTTTAGGGTACAGGTGAGGGTACGACAACTGTTTGGGGGAGTGTACATGTGAGGCCACGGGTTAGTGTTAGTGTACGCGTTAGGATTAGGGGACGGGTGAGGGGAAGGCTTCGGGGAAGGTTTAAGGATAGGGTTCGGGCTAGGGTTAGGGTTAGGGGAAGGGAACGGTTTAGGGTCCAGGTGAGGGTATGACAACGGTTCATGGGGAGCGTATGTGTGAGGGCACGTGTTAGTTTTAGCATACGGGTTAGGATTAGGGGACGGGTGAGGGGAAGGCTTCGTGGAAAGGTTAGGGTTAGTGTTTGGGCTAGGGTTAGGGTTAGGGAACGGGGACCATTTATGGTCCAGGTGAGGGTACGACAATGGTTTAGGGGGAGCGTACGTGTGAGGGCACGGGTTAGTGTTAGCATACGGGTTAGGATTAGGGGACGGGTGAGGGGAAGGCTTCGGGGAAGGGTTAGGGTTAGGGTTCAGGCTAAGGTTAGGTTTAGGGGACGGGGATGGTTTAGGGTCCACGTGAGAGTAGACAACGGTTTAGGTGGAGCGTACTTTTGAGGGCATGGGTTAGTGTTAGCGTACGGGTTAGAATTAGGGGACGGGTGAGGGGAAGTCTTCGGGGAAGGGTTAGGGTTAGAGTTCGGGCTAGGGTTAGGTTTAGGGAACGGGGACGGTTTAGGGTCCACGTGAGGATATGACAACGGTTTAGGGGGAACTTACGTGTGAATGCACGGGTTAGTGTTAGCGTACGGGTTAGGATTAGGGGACGGGTGAGGGGAAGGCTTCGGGGAAGGATTAGGGTTCGGGCTAGGGTTAGGGTTAGGGGACGGGGACGGTTTAGGGTCCAGGTGAGGGTACGACAATGGTTTAGCGGGAGCGTACGTGTGAGGGCACGGGTTAGTGTTAGCGTACGGGTTAGGATTAGGGGACGGGTGAGGGGAAGGCTTCGGGGAAGGGTTAGCGTTAGGGTTCGTGCTAGGGTTAGGCTTAGGGGATGGTGAGGGTTTAGGGTCCAGGTGAGGGTACGACAACGATTTAGGGTGAGCGTACGTGTGAGACCATGGGTTAGTGTTTGCGTATGGGTTAGGATTAGGGGACGGGTGAGGGGAAGGCTTCGGGGAAGGGTTAGGGTTAGGGTTAGGGCTAGGGTTAGGGTTAGGGGACGGGGACGGTTTAGGGTACAGGTGAGGGTACGACAACGGTTTAGGGTGAGCGTACATGTGAGGGCACGGGTTAGTGTTAGCGTACGGTTTAGGATTAGGGGACGGGTGAGGGGAAAGCTTAGGGGAAGGGTTAGGGTTAGGGTTCGGGCTAGGGTTAGGGTTAGGGGACGGGGACAGTTTACGGTCCAGGTGAGGTTACGACAACGGTTTAGGGGGAGCGTACAGGTGAGGGCACGGGTTAGTGTTAGTGTACGGGTTAGGATTAGGCAACGGTTGAGGGGAAGCCTTCGGGGAAGGGTTAAGTTTAGGGTTCGGGCTAGGGTTAGGGTTAGGGGTCAGGGACGGTTTAGAGTCCAGGTGAGGGTACGACAACGGTTTAGGGGGAGCGTACGTGTGAGGGCACGGGTTAGTTTTAGCATACGGGTTAGGAGTAGGGGACGGGTGAGGGGAAGGCTTCGGGGAAGGGTTAGGGTTAGGGTTCGGGCTAGGGTTAGGGTTAGGGGACGGGGATGATTTAGGGTCCAGTTGAGTGTACGAAAAGGGTTTAGGGGAGTGTACGTGTGAGGGCACGGGTTAGTTTTAGCGTACGGGTTAGGATTAGGGGACGGTTTAGGAGAAGTCTTCGGGGAAGGGATAGGGTTAGGGTTCGTGCTAGGGTTAGGGTTAGGGGACGGGGACGGTTTAGGGTCCAGTTGAGGTTACAACAACGGTTTATGGGAGGCGTACGTGTGAGGGCACTGGTTAGTGTTAGCGTTCGGGTTAGGATTAGGGGACGTGTGCGGGGAAGGCTTCGGGGAAGGGTTAGGGTTAGGGTTCGGGCTAGGGTTAGGGTTAGGGGACGGGGACAGTTTAGGTTCCAGGTAAGTGTACGACAACGGTTTAGGGAGAGCGTACGTGTGAGGGCACGGGTTAGTGTTAGCGTACGGCTTAGGAATAGGGGACGGGTGAGGGGAAGGCTTCGGGGAAGTTTTAGGGTTAGGGTTTGGGCTAGGGTTAGGGTTAGGGGACGGGGACGGTTCAGTGTCCAGGTGAGTGTATGACAACATTTTAGGGGGAGAGTACGTGTGAGGGCACGGGTTAATGTTAGCGTACGGGTTAGGACTAGGGGATGGGTTAGGTTAAGGCTTCGGGTAAGTGTTAGTGTGGATCATACTCTGGGTTCCACATGCATGTTTTAGCTGAAGGAAGAATACTTAAACCTGGAGAGTTGAGACCCATGGAATGGGTACCATGCAATATGACTTCAAAGGGTCTGCATTTGCTCACCGAACCTCACCAATCCTATCACTGCTGCGTTTATGCTGCTGTACACACGCTTGATACTCTTTCGGAGACATATAAATCCATAGGTTTTAAGATTCTTACTAGTCAGGTATATTCTTAGGTGTTTAATATGGGGTGTTGAGTCCACTTCGTTGAGCAAGGAGTAGCTCTTGTCTATTACATATATGGCTTATGGAACGGTATCGGTGCTAATTTCAATCTCTGGTTTTATGCAGCACCCCCACTCACCTTTCCCTATAAGCAAGCAGAAGTTGGTTTTCTACATTTGAGACCCTGTTCTGTTTTGTAATTCAGTTCGTGTGTAGCCAAGTTTACATTCCGTGTAGTAGTGATATCTTATGATGTTTCTTTTTCTGTGTGACTTATTTCACTTAGAATCATCGTACCTGAATCCACTCATTATGCTGCTATGGGCCTGATGACATAGATTTCATTGCTGAGTGATATTGCATTGTACGTAAGTACCACAACTTCTTTATCCATTTTTCGCTTTCTGCGATATTGAACTTCTACCGTAAACGAGGTTCCTCTACACAGATCCGTCCCAAACTTTGGGGTGGCTGTGTCTTTTTGATTTTAATTTCCCTAAGCTATAGGACCATAAGTGGAAGTGCTCTAGGCTCTGTTGCTTTGTTTTTTAGATGTTTCAGGAAACACCATACACTTCTCCAGAGTGGCTGTTGGCAATTTACATCCCGCCCATAGCATAACAAGGCTCCCAGTTCTCCATGGCTTGTCCTGCCTTTCAGGATTTTACACTTTTTTCAGATGGCCCTTTTGACCAGGGGGCAGTGAGACTTCATTGTAGTGCAGATTTCCTTTGCAAGCTTGCTTGGTTGGCCAAAACGGGCGTATGCGTTTTTTCCACAATATATTCAGGAAAAAACACATATGCCCTTTGTGGCCAAGTGCATCATTGTGGACGTTCTGCCTCTTTTCCTATGCTTTACATGCAATTCCTGTCTACCTCCTGAAATCGGTTTCCTGCAATTCTGCCCCACTTTCAACTCCTCTTGGCAGCCTTACTTCAATGTATTTTTGGACGATAGCTATCATTTATAACTCTGCAGGTTTGTGAATGACAGTGCCCCTGAGCTCCTTTCTTCAACTCGCTTTCTTGTGAGCTGGCCGCAATACTGCAGGATTGCTTCAGGCCCTAGTGTGGTTCTGGCATGGCACGCTGAGCCTTTGGTTAATTCCTCTTCCTGGTGGAAATGAGAGTTAAATTTGCCCGTCCAGAAACCTCCAGCTAGTCTCTCATTGGTTCTCCCTATTCCTGTTCATTTTCCGCAGAAATTGCAAACTGGGCCAAACAGGAGGTTAAAGGCTCTGACTTTCCAAGTGGGGAGAGTGTTAGTAAAGCGTCTGGAATGTTGCACCCGAGTACCAGGGGACGAAAACTCAGACACATTTGAACACGTTTCCCGATCACACGGTGGATCATACTCTGGGTTCCACATGCATGTTTTAGCTGAAAGAAGAATACTTAAACCTGGAGAGTTGAGACCCATGGAATGGGTACCATGCAATATGACTTCAAAGGGTCTGCATTTGCTCACCGAACCTCACCAATCCTATCACTGCTGCGTTTATGCCGCTGTACACACGCTTGATTCTCTTTCGGAGACATATAAATCCATAGGTTTTAAGATTCTTACTAGTCAGGTATATTCTTAGGGGTTTAATATGGCGTCTTGAGTCCACTTCGTTGAGCAAGGATTAGTTCTAGTCTATTACATATTTGGCTTATGGAAAGGTATCTGTGCTAATTTCAATCTCTTGTTTTATGCAGCTCCCCAACACACCTTTCCCCTTAAGCAAGCATAAGTTGGTTTTCTACATTTGAGACCCTGTTCTGTTTTGTAATTCAGTTCGTGTGTAGCCAAGTTTACATTCCGTGTAGTAGTGATATCTTATGATGTTACTTTTTCTGTGTGACTTATTTCACTTAGAATCATCGTACCTGAATCCACTCATTATGCTGCTATGGGCCTGATGACATAGATTTCATTGCTGAGTGATATTGCATTGTACGTAAGTACCACAACGTCTTTATCCATTTTTCGCGTTCTGCGATATTGAACTTGTACCGTAAACGAGGATCTTGTAAGCAGAGCCATCCCAAACATTGGGGTGGCTGTGTCTTTTTGATTTTAATTTCCCTAAGCTATAGGACCATAAGTGGAAGTGACCTAGGCTCTGTTGCTTTGTTTTTTAGATGTTTCAGGAAACACCATACACTTCTCCAGAGTGGCTGTTGGCAATTTACATCCCGCCCATCAGCATAACAAGGCTCCCAGGTCTCCATGGCCTGTCCTGCATTTATGGATTTTACACTTTTTTCAGATGGCCCTTTTGACCGGGGGGCAGTGAGTTCATTGTAGTGCAGATTTCCTTTGCAAGCTTGCTTGGTTGGCCAAAACGGGCGTATGCGTTTTTTCCACAATATATTCAGGAAAAAACGCATATGCCCTTTGTGGCCAAGTGCATCATTGTGGACGTTCTGCCTCTTTTCCTATGCTTTACATGCAATTCCTGTCTACCTCCTGAAATCGGTTTCCTGCAATTCTGCCCACTTTCAACTCCTCTTGGCAGCCTTACTTCAATGTATTTTTGGACGATAGCTATCATTTATAACTCTGCAGGTTTGTGAATGACAGTGCCCCTGAGCTCCTTTCTTCAACTCGCTTTCTTGTGAGCTGGCCGCAATACTGCAGGATTGCTTCAGGCCCTAGTGTGGTTCTGGCATGGCACACTGAGCCTTTGGTTAATTCCTCTTCCTGGTGGAAATGAGAGTTAAATTTGCCCGTCCAGAAACCTCCAGCTAGTCTCTCATTGGTTCTCCCTATTCCTGTTCATTTTCCGCAGAAATTGCAAACTGGGCCAAACAGGAGGTTAAAGGCTCTGACTTTCCAAGTGGGGAGAGTGTTAGTAAAGCGTCTGGAATGTTGCACCCGAGTACCAGGGGACGAAAACTCAGACACATTTGAACACGTTTCCCGATCACACGGTGGATCATACTCTGGGTTCCACATGCATGTTTTAGCTGAAAGAAGAATACTTAAACCTGGAGAGTTGAGACCCATGGAATGGGTACCATGCAATATGACTTCAAAGGGTCTGCATTTGCTCACTGAACCTCACCAATCCTATCACTGCTGCGTTTATGCCGCTGTACACACGCTTGATTCTCTTTCAGAGACATATAAATCCATAGGTTTTAAGATTCTTACTAGTCAGGTATATTCTTAGGGGTTTAATATGGCGTCTTGAGTCCACTTCGTTGAGCAAGGATTAGCTCTAGTCTATTACATATTTGGCTTATGGAAAGGTATCTGTGCTAATTTCAATCTCTTGTTTTATGCAGCTCCCCAACACACCTTTCCCCTTAAGCAAGCATAAGTTGGTTTTCTACATTTGAGACCCTGTTCTGTTTTGTAATTCAGTTCGTGTGTAGCCAAGTTTACATTCCGTGTAGTAGTGATATCTTATGATGTTTCTTTTTCTGTGTGACTTATTTCACTTAGAATCATCGTACCTGAATCCACTCATTATGCTGCTATGGGCCTGATGACATAGATTTCATTGCTGAGTGATATTGCATTGTACGTAAGTACCACAACGTCTTTATCCATTTTTCGCGTTCTGCGATATTGAACTTGTACCGTAAACGAGGATCTTGTAAGCAGAGCCATCCCAAACATTGGGGTGGCTGTGTCTTTTTGATTTTAATTTCCCTAAGCTATAGGACCATAAGTGGAAGTGACCTAGGCTCTGTTGCTTTGTTTGTTAGATGTTTCAGGAAACACCATACACTTCTCCAGAGTGGCTGTTGGCAATTTACATCCCGCCCATCAGCATAACAAGGCTCCCAGGTCTCCATGGCCTGTCCTGCCTTTATGGATTTTACACTTTTTTCAGATGGCCCTTTTGACCGGGGGGCAGTGAGTTCATTGTAGTGCAGATTTCCTTTGCAAGCTTGCTTGGTTGGCCAAAAAGTGCGTATGCATTTTTTCCTGAATATATTCAGGAAAAAACGCATACGCCCTTTTTGGCCAAGTGCATCATTGTGGAGGTTCTGCCTCTTTTCCTATGCTTTACATGCAATTCAAGTCTACCTCTTGAAATCGGTTTCCTGCAATTCTGCCCCACATTCAAGTCCTCTTGGCAGCCTTACTTCAATATATTTTTGGACGATAGCTGTCATTTATAACTCTGCAGGTTTGTGAATGACAGTGCCCCTGAGCTCCTTTCTTCAACTCGCCTTCTTGTGAGCTGGCCGCAACACCGCAGGATTGCTTCAGGCCCTAGTGTGGTTCCGGCATGGCACGCTGAGCCTTTGGTTAATTCCTCTTCCTGGTGGGAAATGAGAGTTAAATTTGCCTGTCCAGACACCTCCACCAAGTCTCTCATTCGTTCTCCCTATTCCTGTTCATTTTCCGCAGAAATTGAAAACTGGGCCAAACAGGAGGTTAAGGGCACTGACTCTCAAAGTGGGGAGAGTGTTAGAAGATCATCTAGAATGTTGCACCGAGTACCAGGAGACGAAAACTGAGACACATTTGAACAGGTTTCCCGATCACATGGTGGATCACACTCTGGGTTCCACATGCATGTTTTAGCTGAAGGAAGAATACTTAAACCTGGAGAGTTGAGACCCATGGAATGGGTACCATGCAATATGACTTCAAAGGGTCTGCATTTGCTCACCGAACCTCACCAATCCTATCACTGCTGCGTTTATGCTGCTGTACACACGCTTGATACTCTTTCGGAGACATATAAATCCATAGGTTTTAAGATTCTTACTAGTCAGGTATATTCTTAGGTGTTTAATATGGGGTGTTGAGTCCACTTCGTTGAGCAAGGAGTAGCTCTTGTCTATTACATATATGGCTTATGGAACGGTATCGGTGCTAATTTCAATCTCTGGTTTTATGCAGCACCCCCACTCACCTTTCCCTATAAGCAAGCAGAAGTTGGTTTTCTACATTTGAGACCCTGTTCTGTTTTGTAATTCAGTTCCTGTGTAGCCAAGTTTACATTCCGTGTAGTAGTGATATCTTATGATGTTTCTTTTTCTGTGTGACTTATTTCACTTAGAATCATCGTACCTGAATCCACTCATTATGCTGCTATGGGCCTGATGACGTAGATTTCATTGCTGAGTGATATTGCATTGTACGTAAGTACCACAACTTCTTTATCCATTTTTCGCTTTCTGCGATATTGAACTTCTACCGTAAACGAGGTTCCTCTACACAGATCCGTCCCAAACTTTGGGGTGGCTGTGTCTTTTTGATTTTAATTTCCCTAAGCTATAGGACCATAAGTGGAAGTGCTCTAGGCTCTGTTGCTTTGTTTTTTAGATGTTTCAGGAAACACCATACACTTCTCCAGAGTGGCTGTTGGCAAATTACATCCCGCCCATAACATAACAAGGCTCCCAGTTCTCCATGGACTGTCCTGCCTTTCTGGATTTTACACTTTTTTCAGATGGCCCTTTTGACCAGGGGGCAGTGAGACTTCATTGTAGTGCAGATTTCCTTTGCAAGCTTGCTTGGTTGGCCAAAACGGGCGTATGCGTTTTTTCCACAATATATTCAGGAAAAAACACATATGCCCTTTTTGGCCAAGTGCATCATTGTGGACGTTCTGCCTCTTTTCCTATGCTTTACATGCAATTCCTGTCTACCTCCTGAAATCGGTTTCCTGCAATTCTGCCCCACTTTCAACTCCTCTTGGCAGCCTTACTTCAATGTATTTTTGGACGATAGCTATCATTTATAACTCTGCAGGTTTGTGAATGACAGTGCCCCTGAGCTCCTTTCTTCAACTCGCTTTCTTGTGAGCTGGCCGCAATACTGCAGGATTGCTTCAGGCCCTAGTGTGGTTCTGGCATGGCACGCTGAGCCTTTGGTTAATTCCTCTTCCTGGTGGAAATGAGAGTTAAATTTGCCCGTCCAGAAACCTCCAGCTAGTCTCTCATTGGTTCTCCCTATTCCTGTTCATTTTCCGCAGAAATTGCAAACTGGGCCAAACAGGAGGTTAAAGGCTCTGACTTTCCAAGTGGGGAGAGTGTTAGTAAAGCGTCTGGAATGTTGCACCCGAGTACCAGGGGACGAAAACTCAGACACATTTGAACACGTTTCCCGATCACACGGTGGATCATACTCTGGGTTCCACATGCATGTTTTAGCTGAAAGAAGAATACTTAAACCTGGAGAGTTGAGACCCATGGAATGGGTACCATGCAATATGACTTCAAAGGGTCTGCATTTGCTCACTGAACCTCACCAATCCTATCACTGCTGCGTTTATGCCGCTGTACACACGCTTGATTCTCTTTCAGAGACATATAAATCCATAGGTTTTAAGATTCTTACTAGTCAGGTATATTCTTAGGGGTTTAATATGGCGTCTTGAGTCCACTTCGTTGAGCAAGGATTAGCTCTAGTCTATTACATATTTGGCTTATGGAAAGGTATCTGTGCTAATTTCAATCTCTTGTTTTATGCAGCTCCCCAACACACCTTTCCCCTTAAGCAAGCATAAGTTGGTTTTCTACATTTGAGACCCTGTTCTGTTTTGTAATTCAGTTCGTGTGTAGCCAAGTTTACATTCCGTGTAGTAGTGATATCTTATGATGTTTCTTTTTCTGTGTGACTTATTTCACTTAGAATCATCGTACCTGAATCCACTCATTATGCTGCTATGGGCCTGATGACATAGATTTCATTGCTGAGTGATATTGCATTGTACGTAAGTACCACAACGTCTTTATCCATTTTTCGCGTTCTGCGATATTGAACTTGTACCGTAAACGAGGATCTTGTAAGCAGAGCCATCCCAAACATTGGGGTGGCTGTGTCTTTTTGATTTTAATTTCCCTAAGCTATAGGACCATAAGTGGAAGTGACCTAGGCTCTGTTGCTTTGTTTTTTAGATGTTTCAGGAAACACCATACACTTCTCCAGAGTGGCTGTTGGCAATTTACATCCCGCCCATCAGCATAACAAGGCTCCCAGGTCTCCATGGCCTGTCCTGCCTTTATGGATTTTACACTTTTTTCAGATGGCCCTTTTGACCGGGGGGCAGTGAGTTCATTGTAGTGCAGATTTCCTTTGCAAGCTTGCTTGGTTGGCCAAAAAGGGCGTATGCGTTTTTTCCTGAATATATTCAGGAAAAAACGCATACGCCCTTTTTGGCCAAGTGCATCATTGTGGACGTTCTCCTTCTTTTCCTATGCTTTACATGCAATTCCAGTCTACCTCCTGAAATCGGTTTCCTGCAATTCTGCCCCGCTTTCAAGTCCTCTTGGCAGCCTTACTTCAATATATTTTTGGACGATTGCTGTCATTTATAACACTGCAGGTTTGTGAATTACAGTGCCCCTGAGCTCCTTTCTTCAACTCGCTTTCTTGTGAGCTGGCCGCAACACCGCAGGATTGCTTCAGGCCCTAGTGTGTTGCCGGGACGGCATGCTGATAGTTTGCTTAATTCCTCTTCCTGGTGGGAAATGAGAGTTAAATTTGCCCGTCCAGACACCTCCAGCTAGTCTCTCATTGGTTCTCCCTATTCCTGTTCATCTTACGCAGAAATTGCCAACTGGGCCAAACTGAACGTTAAAGGCACTGACTCTCCAAGTGGGGAGAGTGTTAGTAAAGCGTCTGGAATGTTGCACCGAGTACCAGGAGACGAAAACTGAGACACATTTGAACACGTTTCCCGATCACACGGTGGATCACACTCTGGGTTCCACATGCATGTTTTAGCTGAAGGAAGAATACCTAAACCTGGAGAGTTGAGAGCCATGGAATGGGTACCATGCAATATGACTTCAAAGGGTCTGCATTTGCTCACCGAACCTCACCAATCCTATCACTGCTGCGTTTATGCCGCTGTACACATGCTTGATACTCTTTCGGAGACATATAAATCCATAGGTTTTAAGATTCTTACTAGTCAGGTATATTCTTAGGCGTTTAATATGGGGTGTTGAGTCCACTTCGTTGAGCAAGGAGTAGCTCTTGTCTATTACATATTTGGCTTATAGAACGGTATCTGTGCTAATTTCAATCTCTGGTTTTATGCAGCATCCCAACTCACCTTTCCCCTTAAGCAAGCATAAGTTGGTTTTCTACATTTGATACCCTGTTCTGTTTTGTAATTCAGTTCCTGTGTAGCCAAGTTTACATTCCGTGTAGTAGTGATATCGTATGATGTTTCTTTTTCTGTGTGACTTATTTCACTTAGAATCATTGTACCTGAATCCACTCATTATGCTGCTACGGGCCTGATGACATAGATTTCATTTCTGAGTGATATTGCATTGTACGTAAGTACCACAACTTCTTTATCCATTTTTCGCTTTCTGCGATATTGAACTTGTACCATAAACAAGGATCCTGAACACAGAGCCGTCCCAAACTTTGGGGTTGCTGTGTCTTTTTGATTTTAATTTCCCTAAGCTATAGGACCATAAGTGGAAGTGCCCTAGGCTCTGTTGCTTTGTTTTTTAGATGTTTCAGGAAACACAATACACTTCTCCAGGGTGGCTGTTGGCAATTTACATCCCGCCCATCAGCATAACAAGGCTCCCAGGTCTCCATGGCCTGTCCTGCCTTTCTGGATTTTACACTTTTTTCAGATGGCCCTTTTGACCAGGGGGCAGTGAGACTTCATTGTAGTGCAGATTTCCTTTGCAAGCTTGCTTGGTTGGCCAAAAAGGGTGTATGCGATTTTTCATGAGGAAAAAACGCATACGCCCTTTTTGGCCAAGTGCATCATTGTGGACGTTCTGCCTCTTTTCCTATGCTTTACATGCAATTCCAGTCTACCTCCTGAAATCGGTTTCCTGCAATTCTGCCCTGCTTTCAAGTCCTCTTGGCAGGCTTACTTCAATATATTTTTGGACGATAGCTGTCATTTTTTACTCTGCAGGTGTGTGAATGAGAGTGCCCCTGAGCTCCTTTCTTTCAACTCGCTTTCTTGTGAGCTGGCCACAACACCGCAGGATTGCTTCATGCCCTAGTGTAATTCCGGCACGGCACGCTGAGCCTTTGGTTAATTCCTCTTCCTGGTGGGAAATGAGAGTTAAATTTGCCCGTCCAGACACCTCCAGCTAGTCTCTCATTGGTTCTCCCTATTGCGGTTCATCTTACGCAGAAATTGTAAACCGGGCCAAACAGGAGGTTAAAGGCACTGACTCTCCAAGTGGGTAGAGTGTTAGTAAAGCGTCTGGAATGTTGCACCCGAGTACCAGGGGACGAAAACTGAGACACATTTGAACACGTTTCCAGATCACACGGTGGATCATACTCTGGGTTCCACATGCATGTTTTAGCTGAAGGAAGAATCCCTTAAACCTGGAGAGTTGAGACCCATGGAATGGGTACCATGCAATATGACCTCAAAAGGTCTGCATTTGCTCACCGAACCTCACCAATCCTATCAATGCTGTGTTTATGCTGCTGTACATATGCTTGATTCTCTTTCGGTGACATATAAATCCATAGGTTTTAAGATTCTTACTAGTCAGGTATATTCTTATGCGTTTAATATGGGGTGTTGATTCCACTTCGTTGAGCAAGGAGTAGCTCTTGTCTATTTCATATTTGGCTTATGGAACGGTATCTGTGCTCATTTCAATCTCTGGTTTTATGCAGTACCCCAACTCACCTTTCCCCGTAAGCAAGCATAAGTTGGTTTTCTACATTTGAGACCCTGTTCTGTTTTGTAATTCAGTTCCTGTGTAGCCAAGTTTACATTCCATGTAGTAGTGATATCTTATGATGTTTCTTTTTCTGTGTGACTTATTTCACTTAGAATCATCGTACCTGAATCCATTCATTATGTTGCTATGGGCCTGATGACATAGATTTCACTGCTGAGTGATATTGCATTGTACGTAAGTACCACAACTTCTTTATCCATTTTTCGCTTTCTGTGATATTGAACTTGTACCGTAAACGAGGTTCTTGTAAACAGAGCCATCCCAAACTTCGGGGTGGCTGTGTCTTTTTGATTTTAATTTCCCTAATCTATAGGACCATAAGGGGAAGTGCCCTAGGCTCTGTTGCTTTGTTTTCTAGATGTTTGAGGAAACACCATAGACTTCTCCAGACTGGCTGTTGGCAATTTACATCCCGCCCATCAGCATAAAAAGGCTCCCAGCTCTCCATGGCCTGTCCTGCCTTTCTGGATTTTACACTTTTTTCAGATGGCCCTTTTGACTGGGGGGCAGTGAGACTTCATTGTAATGCAGATTTCCTTTGCAAGCTTGCTTGGTTGGCCAGAAAGGGCGTATGCGTTTTTTCCTGAATATATTCAGGAAAAAATGCATACGCCCTTTTTGGCCAAGTGCATCATTGTGGACGTTGTGCCTCTTTTCCTATGCTTTACATGCAATTCCAGTCTACCTCCTGAAATCGGTTTCCTGCAATTCTGCCCGCTTTCAAGTCCTCTTGGCAGCCTTACTTCAATATATTTTTGGACGATAGCTGTCATTTATAACTCTGCAAGTTTGTGAATGACAGTGCCCCTGAGCTCCTTTCTTCAACTCGCTTTCTTGTGAGCTGGCCGAAACACCGCCGGATTGCTTCAGGCCCTAATGTGTTTCCGGCACGGCATACTGAGCCTTTGGTTAATTCCTCTTCCTGGTGGGAAATGAGAGTTAAATTTGCCCGTCCAGACACCTCCAGCTAGTCTCTCATTGGTTCTCCTTATTCCTATTCATTTTCCACAGAAATTGACAACTGGGCCAAACAGGAGGTTAAAGGCACTGACTCTCCAAGTGGGTAGAGTGTTAGTAAAGCGTCTGGAATGTTGCACCCGAGTACCAGGGGACGAAAACTGAGACACATTTGAACACGTTTCCCGATCACACCGTGGATCATACTCTGGGTTCCACATGCATGTTGTAGCTGAAGGAAGAATCCCTTAAACCAGGAGAGTTGAGACCCATGGAATGGGTACCATGCAATATGACTTCAAAAGGTCTGCATTTCCTCACTGAACCTCACCAATCCTATCAATGCTGCATTTATGTCGCTGTACATACGCTTGATTCTCTTTCGGAGACATATAAATCCATGGGTTTTAAGATTCTTACTAGTCAGGTATATTCTTATGCGTTTAATATGGGGTGTTGAGTCCACTTCGTTGAGCAAGGAGTAGCTCTTGTCTATTACACATTTGGCTTATGGAACGGTATCTGTGCTCATTTCAATCTCTGGTTTTATGCAGCACCCCAACTCACCTTTCCCGTTAAGCAAGCATAAGTTGGTTTTCTACGTTTGAGACCGTGTTCTGTTTTGTAATTCAGTTCCTGTGTAGCCAAGTTTACATTCCGTGTAGTAGTGATATCTTATGATGTTTCTTTTTCTGTGTGACTTATTTCACTTAGAATCATCGTACCTGAATCCACTCATTATGCTGCTATGGGCCTGATGACATAGATTTCATTGCTGAGTGATATTGCATTGTACGTAAGTACCATAACTTCTTTATCCATTTTTTGCTTTCTGTGATATTGAACTTGTACAGTAAACGAGGTTTTTGTAAACAGAGCCGTCCCAAACTTTGGGGTGGCTGTGTCTTTTTGATTTAAATTTCCCTAAGCTATAGGACCATAAGTGGAAGTGCCCTAGGCTCTGTTGCTTTGTTTTTTAGATGTTTCAGGAAACACCATACACTTCTCCCGAGTGCCTGTTGGCAATTTACATCCCGCCCATCAGCATAACAAGGCTCCCAGTTCTCCATGGCCTGTCCTGTCTTTCTGGATTTTACACTTTTCAGATGGCCCTTTTGACTGGGGGGCAGTGAGACTTCTTTGTAGTGCAGATTTCCTTTGCAAGCTTGCTTGGTTGGCCAAAAAGTGCGTATGCGTTTTCTCCTGAATATATTCAGGAAAAAACGCATACGCACTTTTTGGCCAAGTCCATCATTGTGGACGTTCTGCCTCTTTTCCTATGCTTTACATGCAATTCCAGTCTACCTCCTGAAATCGGTTTCCTGCTATTCTGCCCCGCTTTCAAGTCCTCTTGGCAGGCTTACTTCAATATATTTTTGGACGATAGCTGTCATTTATAACTCTGCAGGTTTGTGAATTACAGTGCCCCTGAACTCCTTTCTTCAACTCGCTTTCTTCTGAGCTGGGCGCAACACCGCCGGATTGCTTCAGGCCCTAGTGTGGTTCCGGCACGGCACACTGAGCCTTTGGTTAATTCCTCTTCCTGGTGGGAAATGAGAGTTAAATTTGCCCGTCCAGACACCTCCAGCTAGTCTCTCATTGGTTCTCCTTATTCCTATTCATTTTCCACAGAAATTGACAACTGGGCCAAACAGGAGGTTAAAGGCACTGACTCTCCAAGTGGGTAGAGTGTTAGTAAAGCGTCTGGAATGTTGCACCCGAGTACCAGGGGACGAAAACTGAGACACATTTGAACACGTTTCCCGATCACACCGTGGATCATACTCTGGGTTCCACATGCATGTTTTAGCTGAAGGAAGAATCCCTTAAACCAGGAGAGTTGAGACCCATGGAATGGGTACCATGCAATATGACTTCAAAAGGTCTGCATTTCCTCACTGAACCTCACCAATCCTATCAATGCTGCATTTATGTCGCTGTACATACGCTTGATTCTCTTTCGGAGACATATAAATCCATGGGTTTTAAGATTCTTACTAGTCAGGTATATTCTTATGCGTTTAATATGGGGTGTTGAGTCCACTTCGTTGAGCAAGGAGTAGCTCTTGTCTATTACACATTTGGCTTATGGAACGGTATCTGTGCTCATTTCAATCTCTGGTTTTATGCAGCACCCCAACTCACCTTTCCCGTTAAGCAAGCATAAGTTGGTTTTCTACGTTTGAGACCGTGTTCTGTTTTGTAATTCAGTTCCTGTGTAGCCAAGTTTACATTCCGTGTAGTAGTGATATCTTATGATGTTTCTTTTTCTGTGTGACTTATTTCACTTAGAATCATCGTACCTGAATCCACTCATTATGCTGCTATGGGCCTGATGACATAGATTTCATTGCTGAGTGATATTGCATTGTACGTAAGTACCATAACTTCTTTATCCATTTTTTGCTTTCTGTGATATTGAACTTGTACAGTAAACGAGGTTTTTGTAAACAGAGCCGTCCCAAACTTTGGGGTGGCTGTGTCTTTTTGATTTAAATTTCCCTAAGCTATAGGACCATAAGTGGAAGTGCCCTAGGCTCTGTTGCTTTGTTTTTTAGATGTTTCAGGAAACACCATACACTTCTCCCGAGTGCCTGTTGGCAATTTACATCCCGCCCATCAGCATAACAAGGCTCCCAGTTCTCCATGGCCTGTCCTGTCTTTCTGGATTTTACACTTTTCAGATGGCCCTTTTGACTGGGGGGCAGTGAGACTTCTTTGTAGTGCAGATTTCCTTTGCAAGCTTGCTTGGTTGGCCAAAAAGTGCGTATGCGTTTTCTCCTGAATATATTCAGGAAAAAACGCATACGCACTTTTTGGCCAAGTCCATCATTGTGGACGTTCTGCCTCTTTTCCTATGCTTTACATGCAATTCCAGTCTACCTCCTGAAATCGGTTTCCTGCTATTCTGCCCCGCTTTCAAGTCCTCTTGGCAGGCTTACTTCAATATATTTTTGGACGATAGCTGTCATTTATAACTCTGCAGGTTTGTGAATGACAGTGCCCCTGAGCTCCTTTCTTCAACTCGCTTTCTTGTGAGCTGGCCGCAATACTGCAGGATTGCTTCAGGCCCTAGTGTGGTTCCGGCATGGCACGCTGAGCCTTTGGTTAATTCCTCTTCCTGGTGGGAAATGAGAGTTAAATTTGCCCGTCCAGACACCTCCAGCTAGTCTCTCATTGGTTCTCCTTATTCCTATTCATTTTCCACAGAAATTGACAACTGGGCCAAACAGGAGGTTAAAGGCTCTGACTTTCCAAGTGGGGAGAGTGTTAGTAAAGCATCTGGAATGTTGCACCCGAGTACCAGGGGACGAAAACTGAGACACATTTGAACACGTTTCCCGATCACACCGTGGATCATACTCTGGGTTCCACATGCATGTTTTAGCTGAAGGAAGAATCCCTTAAACCAGGAGAGTTGAGACCCATGGAATGGGTACCATGCAATATGACTTCAACAGGTCTGCATTTCCTCACTGAACCTCACCAATCCTATCAATGCTGCATTTATGTCGCTGTACATACGCTTGATTCTCTTTCGGAGACATATAAATCCATGGGTTTTAAGATTCTTACTAGTCAGGTATATTCTTATGCGTTTAATATGGGGTGTTGAGTCCACTTCGTTGAGCAAGGAGTAGCTCTTGTCTATTACACATTTGGCTTATGGAACGGTATCTGTGCTCATTTCAATCTCTGGTTTTATGCAGCACCCCAACTCACCTTTCCCGTTAAGCAAGCATAAGTTGGTTTTCTACGTTTGAGACCGTGTTCTGTTTTGTAATTCAGTTCCTGTGTAGCCAAGTTTACATTCCGTGTAGTAGTGATATCTTATGATGTTTCTTTTTCTGTGTGACTTATTTCACTTAGAATCATCGTACCTGAATCCACTCATTATGCTGCTATGGGCCTGATGACATAGATTTCATTGCTGAGTGATATTGCATTGTACGTAAGTACCATAACTTCTTTATCCATTTTTTGCTTTCTGTGATATTGAACTTGTACAGTAAACGAGGTTTTTGTAAACAGAGCCGTCCCAAACTTTGGGGTGGCTGTGTCTTTTTGATTTAAATTTCCCTAAGCTATAGGACCATAAGTGGAAGTGCCCTAGGCTCTGTTGCTTTGTTTTTTAGATGTTTCAGGAAACACCATACACTTCTCCCGAGTGCCTGTTGGCAATTTACATCCCGCCCATCAGCATAACAAGGCTCCCAGTTCTCCATGGCCTGTCCTGTCTTTCTGGATTTTACACTTTTCAGATGGCCCTTTTGACTGGGGGGCAGTGAGACTTCTTTGTAGTGCAGATTTCCTTTGCAAGCTTGCTTGGTTGGCCAAAAAGTGCGTATGCGTTTTCTCCTGAATATATTCAGGAAAAAACGCATACGCACTTTTTGGCCAAGTCCATCATTGTGGACGTTCTGCCTCTTTTCCTATGCTTTACATGCAATTCCAGTCTACCTCCTGAAATCGGTTTCCTGCTATTCTGCCCCGCTTTCAAGTCCTCTTGGCAGGCTTACTTCAATATATTTTTGGACGATAGCTGTCATTTATAACTCTGCAGGTTTGTGAATTACAGTGCCCCTGAACTCCTTTCTTCAACTCGCTTTCTTCTGAGCTGGGCGCAACACCGCCGGATTGCTTCAGGCCCTAGTGTGGTTCCGGCACGGCACACTGAGCCTTTGGTTAATTCCTCTTCCTGGTGGGAAATGAGAGTTAAATTTGCCCGTCCAGACACCTCCAGCTAGTCTCTCATTGGTTCTCCTTATTCCTATTCATTTTCCACAGAAATTGACAACTGGGCCAAACAGGAGGTTAAAGGCACTGACTCTCCAAGTGGGTAGAGTGTTAGTAAAGCGTCTGGAATGTTGCACCCGAGTACCAGGGGACGAAAACTGAGACACATTTGAACACGTTTCCCGATCACACCGTGGATCATACTCTGGGTTCCACATGCATGTTTTAGCTGAAGGAAGAATCCCTTAAACCAGGAGAGTTGAGACCCATGGAATGGGTACCATGCAATATGACTTCAAAAGGTCTGCATTTCCTCACTGAACCTCACCAATCCTATCAATGCTGCATTTATGTCGCTGTACATACGCTTGATTCTCTTTCGGAGACATATAAATCCATGGGTTTTAAGATTCTTACTAGTCAGGTATATTCTTATGCGTTTAATATGGGGTGTTGAGTCCACTTCGTTGAGCAAGGAGTAGCTCTTGTCTATTACACATTTGGCTTATGGAACGGTATCTGTGCTCATTTCAATCTCTGGTTTTATGCAGCACCCCAACTCACCTTTCCCGTTAAGCAAGCATAAGTTGGTTTTCTACGTTTGAGACCGTGTTCTGTTTTGTAATTCAGTTCCTGTGTAGCCAAGTTTACATTCCGTGTAGTAGTGATATCTTATGATGTTTCTTTTTCTGTGTGACTTATTTCACTTAGAATCATCGTACCTGAATCCACTCATTATGCTGCTATGGGCCTGATGACATAGATTTCATTGCTGAGTGATATTGCATTGTACGTAAGTACCATAACTTCTTTATCCATTTTTTGCTTTCTGTGATATTGAACTTGTACAGTAAACGAGGTTTTTGTAAACAGAGCCGTCCCAAACTTTGGGGTGGCTGTGTCTTTTTGATTTAAATTTCCCTAAGCTATAGGACCATAAGTGGAAGTGCCCTAGGCTCTGTTGCTTTGTTTTTTAGATGTTTCAGGAAACACCATTCACTTCTCCCGAGTGCCTGTTGGCAATTTACATCCCGCCCATCAGCATAACAAGGCTCCCAGTTCTCCATGGCCTGTCCTGTCTTTCTGGATTTTACACTTTTCAGATGGCCCTTTTGACTGGGGGGCAGTGAGACTTCTTTGTAGTGCAGATTTCCTTTGCAAGCTTGCTTGGTTGGCCAAAAAGTGCGTATGCGTTTTCTCCTGAATATATTCAGGAAAAAACGCATACGCACTTTTTGGCCAAGTCCATCATTGTGGACGTTCTGCCTCTTTTCCTATGCTTTACATGCAATTCCAGTCTACCTCCTGAAATCGGTTTCCTGCTATTCTGCCCCGCTTTCAAGTCCTCTTGGCAGGCTTACTTCAATATATTTTTGGACGATAGCTGTCATTTATAACTCTGCAGGTTTGTGAATTACAGTGCCCCTGAACTCCTTTCTTCAACTCGCTTTCTTCTGAGCTGGGCGCAACACCGCCGGATTGCTTCAGGCCCTAGTGTGGTTCCGGCACGGCACACTGAGCCTTTGGTTAATTCCTCTTCCTGGTGGGAAATGAGAGTTAAATTTGCCCGTCCAGACACCTCCAGCTAGTCTCTCATTGGTTCTCCCTATTCCTGTTCTTTTTCCGCAGAAATTGCAAACTGGGCCAAACAGGAGTTTAAAGGCACTGACTCTCCAAGTGGGGAGAGTGTTAGTAAAGCATCTGGAATGTTGCACCCGAGTACCAGGGGACGAAAACTGAGACACATTTGAACACATTTCCCGATCACACGGCGGATCATACTCTGGGTTCCACATGCATGTTTTAGCTGAAGGAAGAATCCCTTAAACCTGGAGAATTGAGACCCATGGAATGGGTACCATGCTATATGACTTCAAAGGGTCTGCATTTGCTCACCAAACCTCACCAATCCTATCACTGCTGCGCTTATGCTGCTGTACACACGCTTGATTCTCTTTCGGAGACATATAAATCCATAGGTTTTAAGATTCTTACTAGTCAGGTATATTCTTAGGCGTTTAATACGGGGTGTTGAGTCCACTTCGTTGAGCAAGGAGTAGCTCTTGTCTACTACACATTTGGCTTATGGAACGGTATCTGTGCTCATTTCAATCTCTGGTTTTATGCAGCACCCCAACTCACCTTTCCCGTTAAGCAAGCATAGGATGGTTTTCTACATTTGAGACCGTGTTCTGTTTTGTAATTCAGTTCCTGTGTAGCCAAGTTTACATTCCGTGTAGTAGTGATATCTTATGATGTTTCTTTTTCTGTGTGACTTATTTCACTTAGAATCATCGTACCTGAATCCACTCATTATGCTGCTATGGGCCTGATGACATAGATTTCATTGCTGAGTGATATTGCATTGTACGTAAGTACCACAACATCTTTATCCATTTTTTGCTTTCTGTGATATTGAACTTGTACCGTAAACGAGGTTCTTGTAAACAGAGCTGTCCCAAACTTTGGGGTGGCTGTGTCTTTTTGATTTAAATTTCCCTAAGCTATAGGACCATAAGTGGAAGTGCCCTAGGCTCTGTTGCTTTGTTTTTTAGATGTTTCAGGAAACACCATACACTTCTCCCGAGTGCCTGTTGGCAATTTACATCCCGCCCATCAGCATAACAAGGCTCCCAGTTCTCCATGGCCTGTCCTGCCTTTCTGGATTTTACATTTTTCAGATGGCCCTTTTGACTGGGGGGCAGGGAGTCTTCATTGTAGTGCAGATTTCCTTTGCAAGCTTGCTTGGTTGGCCAAAAAGGGCGTATGCGTTTTCTCCTGAATATATTCAGGAAAAAACGCATACGCACTTTTTGGCCAAGTGCATCATTGTGGACGTTCTGCCTCTTTTCCTATGCTTTACATGCAATTCCAGTCTACCTCCTGAAATCGGTTTCCTGCAATTCTGCCCCACTTTCAAGTCCTCTTGGCAGCCTTACTTCAATATATTTTTGGACGATAGCTGTCATTTATAACTCTGCAGGTTTGTGAATTACAGTGCCCCTGAACTCCTTTCTTCAACTCGCTTTCTTGTGAGCTGGGCGCAACACCACAGGATTGCTTCAGGCCCTAGTGTGGTTCCGGCACGGCACACTGAGCCTTTGCTTAATTCCTCTTCCTGGTGGGAAATGAGAGTTAAATTTGCCCGTCTAGACACCTCCAGCTTGTCTCTCACTGGTTCTTCCTATTCCTGTTCATTTTCCACAGAAATTGCAAACTGGGCCAAACAGGAGTTTAAAGGCACTGACTCTCCAAGTGGGGAGAGTGTTAGTAAAGCGTCTGGAATGTTGCACCCGAGTACCAGGGTACGAAAACTGAGACACATTTGAACACGTTTCCCGATCACATGGTGGATCATACTCTGGGTTCCACATGCATGTTTTAGCTGAAGGAAGAATCCCTTAAACCTGGAGAGTTGAGACCCATGGAATGGGTACCATGCAATATGACTTCAAAGGGTCTGCATTTGCTCACCGAACCTCACCAATCCTATCACTGCTGCGTTTATGCTACTGTACACACGCTTGATTCTCTTTCGGAGACATATAAATCCATAGGTTTTAAGATTTTTACTAGTCAGGTATATTCTTAGGCGTTTAATATGGTGTGTTGAGTCCACTTCGTTGAGCAAGGAGTAGCTCTTGAGTATTACATATTTGGCTTATGGAATGGTATCTGTGCTAATTTCAATCTCTGATTTTATGCAGCACCCCAACTCACCTTTCCCCTTAAGCAAGCATAAGTTGGTTTTCTACATTTGAGACCCTGTTCTGTTTTGTAATTCAGTTCCTGTGTAGCCAAGTTTACATTCCGTGTAGTAGTGATATCTTATGATGTTTCTTTTTCTCTGTGACTTATATCACTTAGATTCATCGTACCTGAATCCACTCATTATGCTGCTATGGGCATGATGAGATAGATTTCATTGCTGAGTGATATTCCATTGTACGTATGTACCGCTACTTCTTTATCCATTTTTTGCTTTCTGTCATATTGAACTTGTACCGTAAACGAGGTTCTTGTAAACAGAGCTGTCCCAAACTTTGGGGTGGCTGTGTCTTTTTCATTTAAATTTCCCTAAGCTATAGGACCATAAGTGTAAGTGCCCTAGGCTCTGTTGCTTTGTTTTTTAGATGTTTCAGGAAACACCATACACTTCTCCAGAGTGGCTGTTGGCAATTTACATCCCGCCCATCAGCATAACAAGGCTCCCAGTTCTCCATGGCCTGTCCTGCCTTTCTGGATTTTACACTTTTTTCAGATGGCCCTTTTGACTGGGGGGCAGTGAGACTTCATTGTAGTGCAGATTTCCTTTGCAAGCTTGCTTGGTTGGCCAAAAAGGGCGTATGCGTTTTTTCCTGAATATATTCAGGAAAAAACGCATATGCCCTTTGTGGCCAAGTGCATCATTGTGGACGTTCTGCCTGTTTTCCTATGCTTTACATGCAATTCCAGTCTACCTCCTGAAATCGGTTTCCTGCAATTCTGCCCCACTTTCAAGTCCTCTTGGCAGTCTTACTTCAATATATTTTTGGACGATAGCTGTCATTTATAACTCTGCAGGTTTGTGAATGACAGTGCCCCTGAGCTCCTTTCTTCAACTCGCTTTCTTGTGAGCTGGCCGCAACACCGAAGGATTGCTTCAGGCCCTAGTGTGGTTCCGGCATGGCACGCTGAGCCTTTGGTTAATTCCTCTTCCTGGTGGGAAGTGAGAGTTAAATTTGCCCGTCCAGACACCTCCAGCTAGTCTCTCATTGGTTCTCCCTATTCCTGTTCATTTTCCGCAGAAATTGAACACTGGGCCAAACAAGAGGTTAAGGGCACTGACTCTCCAAGTGGGGAGAGTGTTAGAAGAGCGTCTGGAATGTTGCACCGAGTACCAGGAGACGAAAACTGAGACACATTTGAACACTTTTCCCGATCACACGGTGGATCACACTCTGGGTTCCACATGCATGTTTTAGCTGAAGGAAGAATACTTAAACCTGGAGAGTTGAGACCCATGGAATGGGTACCATGCAATATGACTTCAAAGGGTCTGCATTTGCTCACCGAACCTCACCAATCCTATCACTGCTGCGTTTATGCTGCTGTACACACGCTTGATACTCTTTCGGAGACATATAAATCCATAGGTTTTAAGATTCTTACTAGTCAGGTATATTCTTAGGTGTTTAATATGGGGTGTTGAGTCCACTTCGTTGAGCAAGGAGTAGCTCTTTTCTATTACATATATGGCTTATGGAACGGTATCGGTGCTAATTTCAATCTCTTGTTTTATGCAGCACCCCCACTCACCTTTCCCTATAAGCAAGCAGAAGTTGGTTTTCTACATTTGAGACCCTGTTCTGTTTTGTAATTCAGTTCCTGTGTAGCCAAGTTTACATTCCGTGTAGTAGTGATATCTTATGATGTTTCTTTTTCTGTGTGACTTATTTCACTTAGAATCATCGTACCTGAATCCACTCATTATGCTGCTATGGGCCTGATGACATAGATTTCATTGCTGAGTGATATTGCATTGTACGTAAGTACCACAACTTCTTTATCCATTTTTCGCTTTCTGCGATATTGAACTTCTACCGTAAGCGAGGTTCCTCTACACAGATCCGTCCCAAACTTTGGGGTGGCTGTGTCTTTTTGATTTTAATTTCCCTAAGCTATAGGACCATAAGTGGAAGTGCTCTAGGCTCTGTTGCTTTGTTTTTTAGATGTTTCAGGAAACACCATACACTTCTCCAGAGTGGCTGTTGGCAATTTACATCCCGCCCATCAGCATAACAAGGCTCCCAGTTCTCCATGGCCTGTCCTGCCTTTCTGGATTTTACACTTTTTTCAGATGGCCCTTTTGACCAGGAGGCAGTGAGACTTCATTGTAGTGCAGATTTCCTTTTCAAGCTTGCTTGGTTGGCCAAAACGGGCGTATGCGTTTTTTCCACAATATATTCAGGAAAAAACGCATATGCCCTTTGTGGCCAAGTGCATCATTGTGGACGTTCTGCCTCTTTTCCTATGCTTTACATGTAATTCCAGTCTACCTCCTGAAATCGGTTTCCTGCAATTCTGCCCCACTTTCAACTCCTCTTGGCAGCCTTACTTCAATATATTTTTGGACGATAGCTGTCATTTATAACTCTGCAGGTTTGTGAATGACAGTGCCCCTGAGCTCCTTTCTTCAACTCGCTTTCTTGTGAGCTGGCCGCAATACTGCAGGATTGCTTCAGGCCCTAGTGTGGTTCTGGCATGGCACGCTGAGCCTTTGGTTAATTCCTCTTCCTGGTGGAAATGAGAGTTAAATTTGCCCGTCCAGACACCTCCAGCTAGTCTCTCATTGGTTCTCCCTATTCCTGTTCATTTTCCGCAGAAATTGCAAACTGGGCCAAACAGGAGGTTAAAGGCTCTGACTTTCCAAGTGGGGAGAGTGTTAGTAAAGCGTCTGGAATGTTGCACCCGAGTACCAGGGAACGAAAACTGAGACACATTTGAACACGTTTCCCGATCACACGGTGGATCATACTCTGGGTTCCACATGCATGTTTTAGCTGAAAGAAGAATCCCTAAAACCTGGAGAGTTGAGACCCATGGAATGGGTACCATGCAATATGACTTCAAAGGGTCTGCATTTGCTCACCGAACCTCACCAATCCTATCACTGCTGCGTTTATGCCGCTGTACACACGCTTGATTCTCTTTCAGAGACATATAAATCCATAGGTTTTAAGATTCTTACTAGTCAGGTATATTCCTAGGGGTTTAATATGGCGTCTTGAGTCCACTTCGTTGAGCAAGGATTAGCTCTAGTCTATTACATATTTGGCTTATGGAAAGGTATCTGTGCTAATTTCAATCTCTTGTTTTATGCAGCTCCCCAACACACCTTTCCCCTTAAGCAAGCATAAGTTGGTTTTCTACATTTGAGACCCTGTTCTGTTTTGTAATTCAGTTCGTGTGTAGCCAAGTTTACATTCCGTGTAGTAGTGATATCTTATGATGTTTCTTTTTCTGTGTGACTTATTTCACTTAGAATCATCGTACCTGAATCCACTCATTATGCTGCTATGGGCCTGATGACATAGATTTCATTGCTGAGTGATATTGCATTGTACGTAAGTACCACAACGTCTTTATCCATTTTTCGCGTTCTGCGATATTGAACTTGTACCGTAAACGAGGATCTTGTAAGCAGAGCCATCCCAAACATTGGGGTGGCTGTGTCTTTTTGATTTTAATTTCCCTAAGCTATAGGACCATAAGTGGAAGTGACCTAGGCTCTGTTGCTTTGTTTTTTAGATGTTTCAGGAAACACCATACACTTCTCCAGAGTGGCTGTTGGCAATTTACATCCCGCCCATCAGCATAACAAGGCTCCCAGGTCTCCATGGCCTGTCCTGCCTTTATGGATTTTACACTTTTTTCAGATGGCCCTTTTGACCGGGGGGCAGTGAGTTCATTGTAGTGCAGATTTCCTTTGCAAGCTTGCTTGGTTGGCCAAAAAGGGCGTATGCGTTTTTTCCTGAATATATTCAGGAAAAAACGCATACGCCCTTTTTGGCCAAGTGCATCATTGTGGACGTTCTCCTTCTTTTCCTATGCTTTACATGCAATTCCAGTCTACCTCCTGAAATTGGTTTCCTGCAATTCTGCCCCGCTTTCAAGTCCTCTTGGCAGCCTTACTTCAATATATTTTTGGACGATAGCTGTCATTTATAACACTGCAGGTTTGTGAATTACAGTGCCCCTGAGCTCCTTTCTTCAACTCGCTTTCTTGTGAGCTGGCCGCAACACCGCAGGATTGCTTCAGGCCCTAGTGTGTTGCCGGGACGGCATGCTGATACTTTGCTTAATTCCTCTTCCTGCTGGGAAATGAGAGTTAAATTTGCCCGTCCAGACACCTCCAGCTAGTCTCTCATTGGTTCTCCCTATTCCTGTTCATCTTACGCAGAAATTGCCAACTGGGCCAAACTGGACGTTAAAGGCACTGACTCTCCAAGTGGGGAGAGTGTTAGAAAGCGTCTGGAATGTTGCACCCGAGTACCAGGGGACGAAACCTGAGACACATTTGAACACGTTTCCCGATCACACGGTGGATCATACTCTGCATTCCACATGCATGTTTTAGCTGAAGGAAAAATACTTAAACCTGGAGAGTTGAGACCCATGGAATGGGTACCATGCAATATGACTTCAAAGTGTCTGCATTTGCTCACCGAACCTCACCAATCCTATCACTGCTGCGTTTATGCTGCTGTACACACGCTTGATTCTCTTTCGGAGACATATAAATCCATAGGTTTTAAGATTCTTACTAGTCAGGTATATTCTTAGGCGTTTAATATGTGGTGTTGAGTCCACTTCGTTGAGCAAGGAGTAGCTCTTGTCTATTACATATTTGGCTCTTGGAACGGTATCTGTGCTAATTTCAGTCTCTGGTTTTATGCAGCACCCCCACTCACCTTTCCCTATAAGCAAGCAGAAGTTGGTTTTCTACATTTGAGACCCTGTTCTGTTTGGTAATTCAGTTCCTGTGTAGCCAAGTTTACATTCCGTGTAGTAGTGATATCTTATGATGTTTCTTTTTCTGTGTGACTTATTTCACTTAGAATCATCGTACCTGAATCCACTCTTTATGCTGCTATGGGCCTGATGACATAGATTTCATTTCTGAGTGATATTGCATTGTACGTAAGTACCACAACTTCTTTATCCATTTTTCGCTTTCTGCGATATTGAACTTGTACCATAAACAAGGATCCTGAACACAGAGCCGTCCCAAACTTTGGGGTGGCTGTGTCTTTTTGATTTTAATTTCCCTAAGCTATAGGACCATAAGTGGAAGTGCCGTAGGCTCTGTTGCTTTGTTTTTTAGATGTTTCAGGAAACACAATACACTTCTCCAGGGTGGCTGTTGGCAATTTACATCCCGCCCATCAGCATAACAATGCTCCCAGGTCTCCATGGCCTGTCCTGCCTTTCTGGATTTTACACTTTTCTCAGATGGCCCTTTTGACCAGGGGGCATTGAGACTTCATTGTAGTGCAGATTTCCTTTGCAAGCTTGCTTGGTTGGCCAAAAAGCGCGTATGCGTTTTTTCCTGAATATATTCAGGAAAAAACGCATACGCCCTTTTTGGCCAAGTGCATCATTGTGGACGTTCTGCCTCTTTTCCTATGCTTTACATGCAATTCCAGTCTACCTCCTGAAATCGGTTTCCTGCAATTCTGCCCCGCTTTCAAGTCCTCTTGGCAGGCTTACTTCAATATATTTTTGGACGATAGCTGTCATTTATAACACTGCCGGTTTGTGAATTACAGTGCCCCTGAGCTCCTTTCTTCAACTCGCTTTCTTGTGAGCTGGCCGTAACACCACAGGATTGCTTCAGGCCCTAGTATGGTTCCGGCATGGCATGCTGATACTTTGCTTAATTCCTCTTCCTGGTGGGAAATGACAGTTCAATTTGCCCGTCTAGACACCTCCAGCTAGTCTCTCATTGGTTCTCCCTATTCCTGTTCATCTTACGCAGAAATTGCCAACTGTGCCAAACTGTACATTAGAGGCACTGACTCTCCAAGTGGGGAGAGTGTTCGTAAAGCGTCTGGAATGTTGCACCCGAGTACCAGGGGATGAGAACTGAGACACATTTGAACACGTTTCCCGATCACACAGTAGATCATACTCTGGGTTCCACATGCATGTTTTAGCTGAAGGAAGAATCCCTTAAACCTGGAGAGTTGAGACCCATGGAATGGGTACCATGCAATATGACTGCAAAGGGTCTGCATTTGCTCACCGAACCTCACCAATCCTATAACTGCTACGTTTATGCTGCAGTACACACTCTTGATTCTCTTTCAGAGACATATAAATCCATAGGTTGTAAGATTCTTACTAGTCAGGTATATTCTTAGGCGTTTAATATGGGGTGTTGAGTCCACTTCGTTGAGCAAGGAGTAGCTCTTGTCTATTACATATTTGGCTTATGGAACAGTATCTGTGCTAATTTCAATCTCTGGTTTTATGCAGCACCCCCACTCACCTTTTCCCTTAAGCAAGCATAAGTTGGTTTTCTACATTTGCGACCCTGTTCTGTTTTGTAATTCAGTTCCTGTGTAGCCAAGTTTACATTCCGTGTAGTAGTGATATCTTATGATGTTTCTTTTTCTGTGTGACTTATTTCACTTAGAATCGTCGTATCTGAATCCACTCATTATGCTGCTACGGGCCTTATGACATAGATTTCATTGCTGAGTGATATTGCATTCTACGTAAGCACCACAACATCTTTATCCATTTTTCGCTTTCTGTGATATTGAACTTGTACTGTAAACGAGGTTCCTGTAGACAGAGCCGTCCCAAACTTTGGGGTGGCTGTGTCTTTTTGATTTTAAATTCCCTAAGCTATAGGACCATAAGTGGAAGTGCCCTAGGCTCTGTTGCTTTGTTTTTTGGATGTTTCAGGAAACACCATACACTTCTCCAGAGTGGCTGTTGGCAATTTACATCCCGCCCATCAGCATAACAAGGCTCCCAGTTCTCCATGGCCTGTCCTGCCTTTCTGGATTTTACACTTTTCTCAGATGACCCTTTTGACCGGGGGGCAGTGAGACTTCATTGTAGTGCAGATTTCCTTTGCAAGCTTGCTTGGTTGGCCAAAAAGTGCGTATGCATTTTTTCCTGAATATATTCAGGAAAAAACGCATACGCCCTTTTTGGCCAAGTGCATCATTATGGACGTTCTGCCTCTTTTCCTATGCTTTACATGCAATTCAAGTCTACCTCTTGAAATCGGTTTCCTGCAATTCTGCCCCACATTCAAGTCCTCTTGGCAGCCTTACTTCAATATATTTTTGGACGATAGCTGTCATTTATAACTCTGCAGGTTTGTGAATGACAGTGCCCCTGAGCTCCTTTCTTCAACTCGCCTTCTTGTGAGCTGGCCGCAACACCGCAGGATTGCTTCAGGCCCTAGTGTGGTTCCGGCATGGCACGCTGAGCCTTTGGTTAATTCCTCTTCCTGGTGGGAAATGAGAGTTAAATTTGCCCGTCCAGACACCTCCACCTAGTCTCTCATTCGTTCTCCCTATTCCTGTTCATTTTCCGCAGAAATTGAAAACTGGGCCAAACAGGAGGTTAAGGGCACTGACTCTCAAAGTGGGGAGAGTGTTAGAAGATCATCTAGAATGTTGCACCGAGTACCAGGAGACGAAAACTGAGACACATTTGAACACGTTTCCCGATCACACGGTGGATCACACTCTGGGTTCCACATGCATGTTTTAGCTGAAGGAAGAATACTTAAACCTGGAGAGTTGAGACCCATGGAATGGGTACCATGCAATATGACTTCAAAGGGTCTGCATTTACTCACCGAACCTCACCAATCCTATCACTGCTGCGTTTATGCTGCTGTACACACGCTTGATACTCTTTCGGAGACATATAAATCCATAGGTTTTAAGATTCTTACTAGTCAGGTATATTCTTAGGTGTTTAATATGGGGTGTTGAGTCCACTTCGTTGAGCAAGGAGTAGCTCTTGTCTATTACATATATGGCTTATGGAACGGTATCGGTGCTAATTTCAATCTCTGGTTTTATGCAGCACCCCCACTCACCTTTCCCTATAAGCAAGCAGAAGTTGGTTTTCTACATTTGAGACCCTGTTCTGTTTTGTAATTCAGTTCGTGTGTAGCCAAGTTTACATTCCGTGTAGTAGTGATATCTTATGATGTTTCTTTTTCTGTGTGACTTATTTCACTTAGAATCATCGTACCTGAATCCACTCATTATGCTGCTATGGGCCTGATGACATAGATTTCATTGCTGAGTGATATTGCATTGTACGTAAGTACCACAACTTCTTTATCCATTTTTCGCTTTCTGCGATATTGAACTTCTACCGTAAACGAGGTTCCTCTACACAGATCCGTCCCAAACTTTGGGGTGGCTGTGTCTTTTTGATTTTAATTTCCCTAAGCTATAGGACCATAAGTGGAAGTGCTCTAGGCTCTGTTGCTTTGTTTTTTAGATGTTTCAGGAAACACCATACACTTCTCCAGAGTGGCTGTTGGCAATTTACATCCCGCCCATAGCATAACAAGGCTCCCAGTTCTCCATGGCTTGTCCTGCCTTTCAGGATTTTACACTTTTTTCAGATGGCCCTTTTGACCAGGGGGCAGTGAGACTTCATTGTAGTGCAGATTTCCTTTGCAAGCTTGCTTGGTTGGCCAAAACGGGCGTATGCGTTTTTTCCACAATATATTCAGGAAAAAACACATATGCCCTTTGTGGCCAAGTGCATCATTGTGGACGTTATGCCTCTTTTCCTATGCTTTACATGCAATTCCTGTCTACCTCCTGAAATCGGTTTCCTGCAATTCTGCCCCACTTTCAACTCCTCTTGGCAGCCTTACTTCAATGTATTTTTGGACGATAGCTATCATTTATAACTCTGCAGGTTTGTGAATGACAGTGCCCCTGAGCTCCTTTCTTCAACTCGCTTTCTTGTGAGCTGGCCGCAATACTGCAGGATTGCTTCAGGCCCTAGTGTAGTTCTGGCATGGCACGCTGAGCCTTTGGTTAATTCCTCTTCCTGGTGGAAATGAGAGTTAAATTTGCCCGTCCAGAAACCTCCAGCTAGTCTCTCATTGGTTCTCCCTATTCCTGTTCATTTTCCGCAGAAATTGCAAACTGGGCCAAACAGGAGGTTAAAGGCTCTGACTTTCCAAGTGGGGAGAGTGTTAGTAAAGCGTCTGGAATGTTGCACCCGAGTACCAGGGGACGAAAACTCAGACACATTTGAACACGTTTCCCGATCACACGGTGGATCATACTCTGGGTTCCACATGCATGTTTTAGCTGAAGGAAAAATACTTAAACCTGGAGAGTTGAGACCCATGGAATGGGTACCATGCAATATGACTTCAAAGTGTCTGCATTTGCTCACCGAACCTCACCAATCCTATCACTGCTGCGTTTATGCTGCTGTACACACGCTTGATTCTCTTTCGGAGACATATAAATCCATAGGTTTTAAGATTCTTACTAGTCAGGTATATTCTTAGGCGTTTAATATGTGGTGTTGAGTCCACTTCGTTGAGCAAGGAGTAGCTCTTGTCTATTACATATTTGGCTCTTGGAACGGTATCTGTGCTAATTTCAGTCTCTGGTTTTATGCAGCACCCCCACTCACCTTTCCCTATAAGCAAGCAGAAGTTGGTTTTCTACATTTGAGACCCTGTTCTGTTTGGTAATTCAGTTCCTGTGTAGCCAAGTTTACATTCCGTGTAGTAGTGATATCTTATGATGTTTCTTTTTCTGTGTGACTTATTTCACTTAGAATCATCGTACCTGAATCCATTCTTTATGCTGCTATGGGCCTGATGACATAGATTTCATTTCTGAGTGATATTGCATTGTACGTAAGTACCACAACTTCTTTATCCATTTTTCGCTTTCTGCGATATTGAACTTGTACCATAAACAAGGATCCTGAACACAGAGCCGTCCCAAACTTTGGGGTGGCTGTGTCTTTTTGATTTTAATTTCCCTAAGCTATAGGACCATAAGTGGAAGTGCCGTAGGCTCTGTTGCTTTGTTTTTTAGATGTTTCAGGAAACACAATACACTTCTCCAGGGTGGCTGTTGGCAATTTACATCCCGCCCATCAGCATAACAATGCTCCCAGGTCTCCATGGCCTGTCCTGCCTTTCTGGATTTTACACTTTTCTCAGATGGCCCTTTTGACCAGGGGGCATTGAGACTTCATTGTAGTGCAGATTTCCTTTGCAAGCTTGCTTGGTTGGCCAAAAAGCGCGTATGCGTTTTTTCCTGAATATATTCAGGAAAAAACGCATACGCCCTTTTTGGCCAAGTGCATCATTGTGGACGTTCTGCCTCTTTTCCTATGCTTTACATGCAATTCCAGTCTACCTCCTGAAATCGGTTTCCTGCAATTCTGCCCCGCTTTCAAGTCCTCTTGGCAGGCTTACTTCAATATATTTTTGGACGATAGCTGTCATTTATAACACTGCCGGTTTGTGAATTACAGTGCCCCTGAGCTCCTTTCTTCAACTCGCTTTCTTGTGAGCTGGCCGTAACACCACAGGATTGCTTCAGGCCCTAGTATGGTTCCGGCATGGCATGCTGATACTTTGCTTAATTCCTCTTCCTGGTGGGAAATGACAGTTCAATTTGCCCGTCTAGACACCTCCAGCTAGTCTCTCATTGGTTCTCCCTATTCCTGTTCATCTTACGCAGAAATTGCCAACTGTGCCAAACTGTACATTAGAGGCACTGACTCTCCAAGTGGGGAGAGTGTTCGTAAAGCGTCTGGAATGTTGCACCCGAGTACCAGGGGATGAGAACTGAGACACATTTGAACACGTTTCCCGATCACACAGTAGATCATACTCTGGGTTCCACATGCATGTTTTAGCTGAAGGAAGAATCCCTTAAACCTGGAGAGTTGAGACCCATGGAATGGGTACCATGCAATATGACTGCAAAGGGTCTGCATTTGCTCACCGAACCTCACCAATCCTATAACTGCTACGTTTATGCTGCAGTACACACTCTTGATTCTCTTTCAGAGACATATAAATCCATAGGTTGTAAGATTCTTACTAGTCAGGTATATTCTTAGGCGTTTAATATGGGGTGTTGAGTCCACTTCGTTGAGCAAGGAGTAGCTCTTGTCTATTACATATTTGGCTTATGGAACAGTATCTGTGCTAATTTCAATCTCTGGTTTTATGCAGCACCCCCACTCACCTTTTCCCTTAAGCAAGCATAAGTTGGTTTTCTACATTTGCGACCCTGTTCTGTTTTGTAATTCAGTTCCTGTGTAGCCAAGTTTACATTCCGTGTAGTAGTGATATCTTATGATGTTTCTTTTTCTGTGTGACTTATTTCACTTAGAATCGTCGTATCTGAATCCACTCATTATGCTGCTACGGGCCTTATGACATAGATTTCATTGCTGAGTGATATTGCATTCTACGTAAGCACCACAACATCTTTATCCATTTTTCGCTTTCTGTGATATTGAACTTGTACTGTAAACGAGGTTCCTGTAGACAGAGCCGTCCCAAACTTTGGGGTGGCTGTGTCTTTTTGATTTTAAATTCCCTAAGCTATAGGACCATAAGTGGAAGTGCCCTAGGCTCTGTTGCTTTGTTTTTTGGATGTTTCAGGAAACACCATACACTTCTCCAGAGTGGCTGTTGGCAATTTACATCCCGCCCATCAGCATAACAAGGCTCCCAGTTCTCCATGGCCTGTCCTGCCTTTCTGGATTTTACACTTTTCTCAGATGACCCTTTTGACCGGGGGGCAGTGAGACTTCATTGTAGTGCAGATTTCCTTTGCAAGCTTGCTTGGTTGGCCAAAAAGTGCGTATGCATTTTTTCCTGAATATATTCAGGAAAAAACGCATACGCCCTTTTTGGCCAAGTGCATCATTGTGGACGTTCTGCCTCTTTTCCTATGCTTTACATGCAATTCCAGTCTACCTCTTGAAATCGGTTTCCTGCAATTCTGCCCCACATTCAAGTCCTCTTGGCAGCCTTACTTCAATATATTTTTGGACGATAGCTGTCATTTATAACTCTGCAGGTTTGTGAATGACAGTGCCCCTGAGCTCCTTTCTTCAACTCGCCTTCTTGTGAGCTGGCCGCAACACCGCAGGATTGCTTCAGGCCCTAGTGTGGTTCCGGCATGGCACGCTGAGCCTTTGGTTAATTCCTCTTCCTGGTGGGAAATGAGAGTTAAATTTGCCCGTCCAGACACCTCCACCTAGTCTCTCATTCGTTCTCCCTATTCCTGTTCATTTTCCGCAGAAATTGAAAACTGGGCCAAACAGGAGGTTAAGGGCACTGACTCTCAAAGTGGGGAGAGTGTTAGAAGATCATCTAGAATGTTGCACCGAGTACCAGGAGACGAAAACTGAGACACATTTGAACACGTTTCCCGATCACACGGTGGATCACACTCTGGGTTCCACATGCATGTTTTAGCTGAAGGAAGAATACTTAAACCTGGAGAGTTGAGACCCATGGAATGGGTACCATGCAATATGACTTCAAAGGGTCTGCATTTGCTCACCGAACCTCACCAATCCTATCACTGCTGCATTTATGCTGCTGTACACACGCTTGATACTCTTTCGGAGACATATAAATCCATAGGTTTTAAGATTCTTACTAGTCAGGTATATTCTTAGGTGTTTAATATGGGGTGTTGAGTCCACTTCGTTGAGCAAGGAGTAGCTCTTGTCTATTACATATATGGCTTATGGAACGGTATCGGTGCTAATTTCAATCTCTGGTTTTATGCAGCACCCCCACTCACCTTTCCCTATAAGCAAGCAGAAGTTGGTTTTCTACATTTGAGACCCTGTTCTGTTTTGTAATTCAGTTCGTGTGTAGCCAAGTTTACATTCCGTGTAGTAGTGATATCTTATGATGTTTCTTTTTCTGTGTGACTTATTTCACTTAGAATCATCGTACCTGAATCCACTCATTATGCTGCTATGGGCCTGATGACATAGATTTCATTGCTGAGTGATATTGCATTGTACGTAAGTACCACAACTTCTTTATCCATTTTTCGCTCTCTGCGATATTGAACTTCTACCGTAAACGAGGTTCCTCTACACAGATCCGTCCCAAACTTTGGGGTGGCTGTGTCTTTTTGATTTTAATTTCCCTAAGCTATAGGACCATAAGTGGAAGTGCTCTAGGCTCTGTTGCTTTGTTTTTTAGATGTTTCAGGAAACACCATACACTTCTCCAGAGTGGCTGTTGGCAATTTACATCCCGCCCATAGCATAACAAGGCTCCCAGTTCTCCATGGCTTGTCCTGCCTTTCAGGATTTTACACTTTTTTCAGATGGCCCTTTTGACCAGGGGGCAGTGAGACTTCATTGTAGTGCAGATTTCCTTTGCAAGCTTGCTTGGTTGGCCAAAACGGGCGTATGCGTTTTTTCCACAATATATTCAGGAAAAAACACATATGCCCTTTGTGGCCAAGTGCATCATTGTGGACGTTCTGCCTCTTTTCCTATGCTTTACATGCAATTCCTGTCTACCTCCTGAAATCGGTTTCCTGCAATTCTGCCCCACTTTCAACTCCTCTTGGCAGCCTTACTTCAATGTATTTTTGGACGATAGCTATCATTTATAACTCTGCAGGTTTGTGAATGACAGTGCCCCTGAGCTCCTTTCTTCAACTCGCTTTCTTGTGAGCTGGCCGCAATACTGCAGGATTGCTTCAGGCCCTAGTGTAGTTCTGGCATGGCACGCTGAGCCTTTGGTTAATTCCTCTTCCTGGTGGAAATGAGAGTTAAATTTGCCCGTCCAGAAACCTCCAGCTAGTCTCTCATTGGTTCTCCCTATTCCTGTTCATTTTCCGCAGAAATTGCAAACTGGGCCAAACAGGAGGTTAAAGGCTCTGACTTTCCAAGTGGGGAGAGTGTTAGTAAAGCGTCTGGAATGTTGCACCCGAGTACCAGGGGACGAAAACTCAGACACATTTGAACACGTTTCCCGATCACATGGTGGATCATACTCTGGGTTCCACATGCATGTTTTAGCTGAAAGAAGAATACTTAAACCTGGAGAGTTGAGACCCATGGAATGGGTACCATGCAATATGACTTCAAAGGGTCTGCATTTGCTCACTGAACCTCACCAATCCTATCACTGCTGCGTTTATGCCGCTGTACACACGCTTGATTCTCTTTCAGAGACATATAAATCCATAGGTTTTAAGATTCTTACTAGTCAGGTATATTCTTAGGGGTTTAATATGGCGTCTTGAGTCCACTTCGTTGAGCAAGGATTAGCTCTAGTCTATTACATATTTGGCTTATGGAAAGGTATCTGTGCTAATTTCAATCTCTTGTTTTATGCAGCTCCCCAACACACCTTTCCCCTTAAGCAAGCATAAGTTGGTTTTCTACATTTGAGACCCTGTTCTGTTTTGTAATTCAGTTCGTGTGTAGCCAAGTTTACATTCCGTGTAGTAGTGATATCTTATGATGTTTCTTTTTCTGTGTGACTTATTTCACTTAGAATCATCGTACCTGAATCCACTCATTATGCTGCTATGGGCCTGATGACATAGATTTCATTGCTGAGTGATATTGCATTGTACGTAAGTACCACAACGTCTTTATCCATTTTTCGCGTTCTGCGATATTGAACTTGTACCGTAAACGAGGATCTTGTAAGCAGAGCCATCCCAAACATTGGGGTGGCTGTGTCTTTTTGATTTTAATTTCCCTAAGCTATAGGACCATAAGTGGAAGTGACCTAGGCTCTGTTGCTTTGTTTTTTAGATGTTTCAGGAAACACCATACACTTCTCCAGAGTGGCTGTTGGCAATTTACATCCCGCCCATCAGCATAACAAGGCTCCCAGTTCTCCATGGCCTGTCCTGCCTTTATGGATTTTACACTTTTTTCAGATGGCCCTTTTGACCGGGGGGCAGTGAGTTCATTTTAGTGCAGATTTCCTTTGCAAGGTTGCTTGGTTGGCCAAAAAGGGCGTATGCGTTTTTTCCTGAATATATTCAGGAAAAAACGCATACGCCCTTTTTGGCCAAGTGCATCATTGTGGACGTTCTCCTTCTTTTCCTATGCTTTACATGCAATTCCAGTCTACCTCCTGAAATCGGTTTCCTGCAATTCTGCCCCGCTTTCAAGTCCTCTTGGCAGCCTTACTTCAATATATTTTTGGACGATTGCTGTCATTTATAACACTGCAGGTTTGTGAATTACAGTGCCCCTGAGCTCCTTTCTTCAACTCGCTTTCTTGTGAGCTGGCCGCAACACCGCAGGATTGCTTCAGGCCCTAGTGTGTTGCCGGGACGGCATGCTGATAGTTTGCTTAATTCCTCTTCCTGGTGGGAAATGAGAGTTAAATTTGCCCGTCCAGACACCTCCAGCTAGTCTCTCATTGGTTCTCCCTATTCCTGTTCATCTTACGCAGAAATTGCCAACTGGGCCAAACTGAACGTTAAAGGCACTGACTCTCCAAGTGGGGAGAGTGTTAGTAAAGCGTCTGGAATGTTGCACCGAGTACCAGGAGACGAAAACTGAGACACATTTGAACACGTTTCCCGATCACACGGTGGATCACACTCTGGGTTCCACATGCATGTTTTAGCTGAAGGAAGAATACCTAAACCTGGAGAGTTGAGAGCCATGGAATGGGTACCATGCAATATGACTTCAAAGGGTCTGCATTTGCTCACCGAACCTCACCAATCCTATCACTGCTGCGTTTATGCCGCTGTACACATGCTTGATACTCTTTCGGAGACATATAAATCCATAGGTTTTAAGATTCTTACTAGTCAGGTATATTCTTAGGCGTTTAATATGGGGTGTTGAGTCCACTTCGTTGAGCAAGGAGTAGCTCTTGTCTATTACATATTTGGCTTATAGAACGGTATCTGTGCTAATTTCAATCTCTGGTTTTATGCAGCATCCCAACTCACCTTTCCCCTTAAGCAAGCATAAGTTGGTTTTCTACATTTGAGACCCTGTTCTGTTTTGTAATTCAGTTCCTGTGTAGCCAAGTTTACATTCCGTGTAGTAGTGATATCGTATGATGTTTCTTTTTCTGTGTGACTTATTTCACTTAGAATCATCGTACCTGAATCCACTCATTATGCTGCTACGGGCCTGATGACATAGATTTCATTTCTGAGTGATATTGCATTGTACGTAAGTACCACAACTTCTTTATCCATTTTTCGCTTTCTGCGATATTGAACTTGTACCATAAACAAGGATCCTGAACACAGAGCCGTCCCAAACTTTGGGGTTGCTGTGTCTTTTTGATTTTAATTTCCCTAAGCTATAGGACCATAAGTGGAAGTGCCCTAGGCTCTGTTGCTTTGTTTTTTAGATGTTTCAGGAAACACAATACACTTCTCCAGGGTGGCTGTTGGCAATTTACATCCCGCCCATCAGCATAACAAGGCTCCCAGGTCTCCATGGCCTGTCCTGCCTTTCTGGATTTTACACTTTTTTCAGATGGCCCTTTTGACCAGGGGGCAGTGAGACTTCATTGTAGTGCAGATTTCCTTTGCAAGCTTGCTTGGTTGGCCAAAAAGGGTGTATGCGATTTTTCATGAGGAAAAAACGCATACGCCCTTTTTGGCCAAGTGCATCATTGTGGACGTTCTGCCTCTTTTCCTATGCTTTACATGCAATTCCAGTCTACCTCCTGAAATCGGTTTCCTGCAATTCTGCCCTGCTTTCAAGTCCTCTTGGCAGGCTTACTTCAATATATTTTTGGACGATAGCTGTCATTTTTTACTCTGCAGGTGTGTGAATGAGAGTGCCCCTGAGCTCCTTTCTTTCAACTCGCTTTCTTGTGAGCTGGCCACAACACCGCAGGATTGCTTCATGCCCTAGTGTAATTCCGGCATGGCACGCTGAGCCTTTGGTTAATTCCTCTTCCTGGTGGGAAATGAGAGTTAAATTTGCCCGTCCAGACACCTCCAGCTAGTCTCTCATTGGTTCTCCCTATTGCGGTTCATCTTACGCAGAAATTGTAAACCGGGCCAAACAGGAGGTTAAAGGCACTGACTCTCCAAGTGGGTAGAGTGTTAGTAAAGCGTCTGGAATGTTGCACCCGAGTACCAGGGAACGAAAACTGAGACACATTTGAACACGTTTCCAGATCACACGGTGGATCATACTCTGGGTTCCACATGCATGTTTTAGCTGAAGGAAGAATCCCTTAAACCTGGAGAGTTGAGACCCATGGAAAGGGTACCATGTAATATGACTTCAAAGGGTCTGCATTTGCTCACCGAACCTCACCAATCCTATCACTGCTGCGTTTATGCCGCTGTACACACGCTTGATTCTCTTTCGGAGACATATAAATCCATAGGTTTTAAGATTCTTACTAGTCAGGTATATTCTTAGGCGTTTAATATGGGGTGTTGAGTGCACTTCGTTGAGCAAGGAGTAGCTCTTGTCTATTACATATTTGGCTTATGGAACGGTATCTGTGCTAATTTCAATCTCTGGTTTTATGCAGCATCCCAACTCACCTTTCCCCTTAAGCAAGCATAAGTTGGTTTTCTACATTTGAGACCCTGTTCTGTTCTGTAATTCAGTTCCTGTGTAGCCAAGTTTACATTCCGTGTAGTAGTGATATCTTATGATGTTTCTTTTTCTGTGTGACTTATTTCACTTAGAATCATCATACCTGAATCCACTCATTATGCTGCTACGGGCCTGATGACATAGATTTCATTGCTGAGTGATATTGCATTGTACGTAAGTACCACAACTTCTTTATCCATTTTTCGCTTTCTGTGATATTGAACTTGTACCGTAAACGAGGTTCTTGTAAACAGAGCTGTCCCAAACTTTGGGGTGGCTGTGTCTTTTTGATTTTAATTTCCCTAAGCTATAGGACCGTAAGTGGAAGTGCCCTAGGCTCTGTTGCTTTGTTTTTTTGATGTTTCAGGAAACACCATACACTTCTCCAGAGTGGCTGTTGGCAATTTACATCACGCCCATCAGCATAACAAGGCTCCCAGGTATCCATGGCCTGTCCTGCCTTTCTGGATTTTACACTTTTTTCAGATGGCCCTTTTGACCGGGGGGCAGTGAGACTTCATTGTAGTGCAGATTTCCTTTGCAAGCTTGCTTGGTTAACCAAAAAGTGCGTATGCGTTTTTTCCTGTATATATTCAGGAAAAAACGCATACACCCTTTTTGGCCAAGTGCATCATTGTGGACGTTCTGCCTCTTTTCCTATGCTTTACATGCAATTCCAGTCTACCTCCTGAAATCGGTTTCCTGCTATTCTGCCCCACTGTCAAATCCTCTTGGCAGCCTTACTTCAATATATTTTTGGACGATAGCTGTCATTTATAACTCTGCAGGTTTGTGAATTACAGTGCCCCTGAGCTCCTTTCTTCAACTCGCTTTCTTGTGAGCTGGCCGGAACACCGCAGGATTGTTTCAGGCCCTAGTGTGGTTCCAGAATGGCACGCTGACCCTTTGGTTACTTCCTCTTCCTGGTGGGAAATGAGAGTTAAATTTGCGCGTTCAGACACCTCCAGCTAGTCTCTCATTGTTTCTCCCTATTCCTGTTCATTTTCAACAGAAATTGCAAACTGCGCCAAACAGAAGGTTAAAGGCACTGACTCTCCAAGTGGGGAGAGTGTTAGTAAAGCGTCTGGAATGTTGCACCCGAGTACGAGGGGACGAAAACTGAGACACATTTGAACACGTTTCCCGATCACACAGTGGATCATACTCTGGGTTCCACATGCATGTTTTCGCTGAAGGAAGAATCCCTTAAACTTGGAGAGTTGAGACCCATGGAATGGGTACCATGCAATATGATTTCAAAGGGTCTTCCTTTGCTTACCGATACTCACCAGTCCTATCACTGCTGCGTTTATGCCGCTGTACACACGCTTGATTCTCTTTCGTAGACATATAAATCCATAGGTTTTTAGATTCTTACTAGTCAGGTATATTCTTAGGCGTTTAATATGGGGTGTTGAGTCCACTTCGTTGAGCAAGGAGTAGCTCTTGTTATTACATATTTGGCTTATGGAATGGTATCTGTGCTAATTTCAATCTCTGGTTTTATGCAGCACCCCAACTCACCTTTCCCCTTAAGCAACCGTAAGTTGGTTTTCTACATTTGAGACCCTGTTCTGTTTTGTAATTCAGTTCCTGTGTAGCCAAGTTTACATTCCGTGTAGTAATGATATCTTATGATGTTTCTTTTTCTGTGTGACTTATTTCACTTAGAATCATCATACCTGAATCCACTCATTATGCTGCTACGGGCCTGATGACATAGATTTCATTGCTGAGTGATATTGCATTGTACGTAAGTACCACAACTTCTTTATCCATTTTTTGCTTTCTGCGATATTGTACTTGTACCATAAACGAGGTTCTTGTAAACAGGGCCATCCCAAACTTTGGGGTGGTTGTGTCTTTTTGATTTTAATTTCCCTAAGCTATAGGACCATAAGTGGAAGTGCCCTAGGCTCTGTTGCTTTGTTTTTTAGATGTTTCAGGAAACACCATAGACTTCTCCAGAGTGGCTGTTGGCAATTTACATCCCGCCCATCAGCATAACAAGTCTCCCAGTTCTCCATGGCCTGTCCTGCCTTTCTGGATTTTACACTTTTTTCAGATGGCCCTTTTGACCTGGGGGCAGTGAGACTTCATTGTAGTGCAGATTTCCTTTGCAAGCTTGCTTGGTTGGCCAAAAAGTGTGTATGCGATTTTTCATGGGGAAAAAACGCATACGCCCTTTTTGGCCAAGTGCATCATTGTGGACGTTCTGCCTCTTTTCCTATGCTTTACATGCAATTCCAGTCTACCTCCTGAAATCGGTTTCCTGCAATTCATCCCCGCTTTCAAGTCCTCTTGCAGGCTTACTTCAATATATTTTTGGACGATAGCTGTCATTTTTAACTCTGCAGGTGTGTGAATGAGAGTGCCCCTGAGCTCCTTTCTTTCAACTCGCTTTCTTGTGAGCTGGCCACAACACCGCAGGATTGCTTCATGCCCTAGTGTAATTCCGGCACGGCACGCTGAGCCTTTGGTTAATTCCTCTTCCTGGTGGGAAATGAGAGTTAAATTTGCCCGTCCAGACACCTCCAGCTAGTCTCTCATTGGTTCTCCCTATTGCGGTTCATCTTACGCAGAAATTGTAAACCGGGCCAAACAGGAGGTTAAAGGCACTGACTCTCCAAGTGGGGAGAGTGTTAGTAAAGCGTCTGGAATGTTGCACCCGAGTACCAGGGGACGAAAACTGAGACACATTTGAACACGTTTCCCGATCACACGGTGGATCATACTCTGGGTTCCACATGCATGTTTTAGCTGAAGGAAGAATCCCTTAAACCTGGAGAGTTGAGACCCATGGAATGGGTACCATGCAATATGACTTCAAAGGGTCTGCATTTGCTCACCGAACCTCACCAATCCTATCACTGCTGCGTTTATGCCGCTGTACACACGCTTGATTCTCTTTCGGAGACATATAAATCCATAGGTTTTAAGATTCTTACTAGTCAGGTATATTCTTAGGCGTTTAATATGGGGTGTTGAGTCCACTTCGTTGAGCAAGGAATAGCTCTTGTCTATTACATATTTGGCTTATGGAATGGTATCTGTGCTAATTTCGATCTCTGGTTTTATGCAGCATGCCATCTCACCTTTCCCCTTAAGCAATCATAAGTTGGTTTTCTACTTTTGAGACCCTGTTCTGTTTTGTAATTCAGTTCCTGTGTAGCCAAGTTTACATTCCGTATAGTAGTGATATCTTATGATGTTTCTTTTTCTGTGTGACTTATTTCACTTAGAATCATCGTACCTGAATCCACTCATTATGCTGCTACGGGCCTGATGACATAGATTTCATTGCTGAGTGATATTGCATTGTACATATATACCACAACTTCTTTATCCATTTTTCGCTTTCAGCAATATTGAACTTGTACCGTAAACGATGTTCTTGTAAACAGAGCCATCCCAAACTTTGGGGTGGCTGTGTCTTTTTGATTTTAATTTCCGTAAGTTATAGGACCGTAAGTGGAAGTGACCTAGGCTCTGTGGCTTTGTTTTTTGGATGTTTCAGGAAACACCATACACTTCTCCAGAGTGGCTGTTGGCAATTTACATCCCGCCCATCAGCATAACAAGGCTCCCAGGTATCCATGGCCTGTCCTGCCTTTCTGGATTTTACACTTTTTTCAGATGGCCCTTTGACCGGGGGGAAGTGAGACTTCATTGTAGTGCAGATTTCCTTTGCAAGCTTGCTTGGTTGGCCAGAAAGGGCGTATGCGTTTCTTCCTGAATATATTCAGGAAAAAACGCATACGCCCTTTTTGGCCAAGTGCATCATTGTCGATGTTCTGAGTCTTTTCATATGTTTTCAATGCAATTCCAGTCTACCTCCTGAAATCGGTTTCCTGCAATTCTGCCTTGCTCTCAGTGCCTCTTCATAGCCTTACCTCAATATACTTTTGGAAAATTGTTGGCCTTTATAACTCTGCACGTTTTTGAATTGCAGTGGCTTTTAGCTCCATTTTTCAGCTCTTATTTTTGTGATCTTGCCTCATATCCACAGGATTTCTTCAGGCCCTATTCTTCTTCTGTGGCGCCTTGGTCTGCCTTTGGTTAATTCTTCTTCCTGATGTGAAATTAGAGTGACATGTTCCCATTGAAACCACTACAGCTATTTTCTCACTGGTTCCCTCTATTCCCATTCATCCTCCGCAGTAAGTGCAGACTGTGCGATACCGGAACTTAAAGGCATTGACTCTCCATGTGGAGATGTTGTTAGTAAAGTGGCTGGAATTTTGATCCGGAGCCCCAGGAGATGAAAATGAGGTGCGTTTTAGAAACCTTTCCTGATCATATGGTATACCATCCGCTGGATTTCCCATGCATGGTTTAGCTGTAGGAAGATTCCCTTCAACCTGGAGTGTTGGGACCCTTGGAATGAGTAGCATGAAGTATTGCATTAAACTTTCGGCAGTTGATCACCAAAGCTCACCAATCCTCTCAGCCCCAAGTGTCCAGCCTTATGTCTTATCCAGCTGTGGGTTTATATGTGGTCATTCCAGGTTACATCACAGCCCCTGAGCGAATTTTGTAAGAATTTTTCTCTCTTTCATTGTTTCTGTTTTTGGTTTTAAAATTTATTTGTATAATGGGGTTTAGCTCATTTTCACTGCTGTGTTTGTGTCGTTCTGCGCACACTTGATTCCCTTATGGAGATATATCAATACATGGGTTTTAAGATTCTTATTACTCAGATATATTTCTCTGCAGTGTATAGGGTGTGTTGAGGCCAGTTCATTGAGCAAGGTGTAGATCTTGTCTAATACCTATTTGGTTTATTGAATGGTATCTGTGCTAATTTCAAACTCTGGTTTTATGCATCACCCCACCTCTCCTTTCCCCTTATGCTGACATAAGCGTGTTTTCTAAATGTGATACACTGTTCTGTTCTGTAATTCATTTCTTGTGCAGCCATATTTACCCTCCCTCTATAAGTGATATCTTATGATATGTTTCTTTTTCTGTTTGACTTATTTCAAGTAGTATTATCGGACCTAAATCCACTCTTTATCCTTCTACTAGCCTTATTACATTGATTTCATGGTGAAGAGATATTCCATTGTACATAAGTACCACATTTTCTTTATCCATTGTTCTCTTTCCTGGGATATTTAAGGTGTACTGAAGTTGAGGTTCTTGTAAACAGAGTAGCCCTAAACTGTGGTGTGCTTGTGTCTTGTTGATTTTTAGACTTCCCTAGATATACTTCCATGATTGGAAGTGCCCTATGCTCTGTAGCTCTGTTTTTTAGATGATTTAGGAACCACCATACACTTCTCCAGAGTGGCTCTCGGCAGTTCACACACTGTCCATCAGCGTATAAAGGCTCCCTGTTCTCCATGGCCTGTCCTGCATTTCTGGTTTTTACAATTTTTTCGGATGGCCCCTTTGACCGGTGGGAAATGAGACTTCTTTGTTGTGCACATTTGCATTGCTTGCTTGCTTTGTTGCCCATAAAGTGCTTATGCGTTTTTTCCTGGATACATTCAGGAAAAAATGCATACTCCCTTTTGGGCCAACTGCATCATTGTCAAAATTCTGCCGCTTTACATGTGCTTTAAAGACGAGTCCAATCTATCTCTTGAAATCTGTTTCTTGCAATTCTGGCTTGCATTCAGATCCTCTTCTTTGCCTTACCTCCACATATTTTTGGACATTAGTTTTCATTTATAACTCTGCAGGTTTGTGAATTGCAGTGACCCTGAGCTCCATTTTTTAAGTTGCTCTTTTGTGAGCTGGCCTCAAAGCCGCAGGATTGCTTCAGGCCCTATTTTGGCTCTGGCGAGGTGGGCTGAGCCTTTTTTTAATTCTTATTCTTAATGGGAAATTAGAGTGACATGTGCCCGTCCAAACCCCTACAACTATTCTCTCATTGGTTCCCCCTCTTCCCGTTCATCCTCCTCACAATTTGCAAAATGTGTGAAACAGAAGTTTAAATGTGCTGATTCTCTAAGTGGGGAGATTCTAAGTAACGTGGCTGGAATGATGAACAGCAGCACCAGGAGAGGATAAATGAGGTGCATTTTAGACACATCTCCCGATCACATGGTGTACAGTCCTCTGGGTTTTCCATGCATGTTTTAGCTGTAGGAAGATTCCATGAACCTGCAGATTTGGGACCCATTGAATGGGTACCAGGTAGTATTACTTTAAAGGGTGTGCATTTCCTCACCCAACCTCACATTTCTCTTAGCGCGAACAGTTTCCAGCCTTATGTCTCATCCTGCTGTGGGTCTAGATGTGTTCAATCCATGTTGCATCACCGTCCCTGAGGAAAAGTTGTAAGAGGTTTTCCCTGTCTCTCTGTCGTTTATTTTTTTCAATTTATTACTATATTGGTTACAGCTGATTTTCAAAGCTCTGTTTCTTGCTGCTGTACATCCACTTGATTCACGTACAGAGAGACATCAATAAATTCTTTTCAGATTCTTACCAGTCATAGATATTCTTTTCCGGTGACTTGAGTGTGCTGAGTGCAGTTCTTTTAGCTACCGTGTAGGCCTTGTTGATTATCAGTTTGGTATTTGGAATGGTATCTTTGCTAATTTCAACCTCCTGGATGATGCCTCACCCCTCCCCACCTTTCCCGTTTAGCAGCCTTACGCGTGTTTTCTACATATTTGACTATGTTTTTGTTTTGTAATTTATTTCATGTGTAGCCATTTTGGATTCCACCTTTAAGTGATATCTTATGATATGTGTCTTTTTCTTTTTGAATTATGTCACTTAGAATGATCATACGTAACTCCTCCGGAGTTGTTACAACTGGCCATATTTCATTGATTTCCAGGCTGAGTAATATTCCACTCTACATAAGTACCACATCTCTATCCATTTTTTCCCTCCAGAGACATTTAAGTTATATCCTAGTCGAGGATCTTTTAAACAGAGAGGCAGTAAACATTGGGGTGCCTGTGTCCTCTCGATTTTTGTTTTTCCCAAGATATACGCCCATGAGTGCAAGTGCCCTATGCTCTGTAGCTCATTTTTTAGATGCTTTAGTAAACACAATACACTTCTCCAGAATGGCCGTTGGCAATATACATTTCCACTATAAGCCTCACAGGGCTCCCTCTTCTCCTTGCCCTGTCCTGCATTTCTGGTGTTTACACTTTATGAGGATGGCTCTTCTGACTGATGTGAAGTGATATCTTTTGTAGTATTGATTTCCAGTGCCCACCTGTTTGGTTGGCTAAAAAAGTGTATGCCCTTTTCTTGAATATATACAGAAAAAAATGCATACAGCCTTTTTGGCCAACTGCAATGTTGGCAATGTTCAGCCCCTTTTCTTGTGCTTAATGGCGAGTCCTTTCTACCTCCTCAAATCCCTTTCCTGCCATTCTCCCTTGCTTACCAATCCTTTTCTCTGACTTTCCTCAAGACATTTTTCAGTGATAGATATTTTCAACTCTGCAGTTTTGTGAATTTTACTGCCCCTGAGTTCCATTGTTCAACTTGTGTTTATGGGAACTGGCCACAAAGCAGTGGGATTTCCTCAAGCCCTATACTGTTTCCATGGGCAACCCTAGCCTTTGGTCAATTCGTCTTCCTGATTGGAAATTAGAGTGACATGTGCCTGTCTGAACACCTAGGACTTGTCTCTCATTGTTCCTCATCCTTCCGCTTCATCCTCTGGACAAATTCCAAACTGTACACAACAGGATGTTGACAGTGCTGACATCTCCAAGTGGGGAGACTGTTAGTAAAGACGCTGGATGGGTGAACCCGAGCACCAGGAGATGAGGAGATGAGATGCCTTTTCCAAACTCTTCCCGATCAGACGGTATACCATCCTCTGGGTGTGACAGACATGTTTTAGCAGTAGGAAGAGTCCCATTCATGTAAGGAGAACACCAGGGCTTTTTCAAAATCAGTGTCTCCCCCAAACCCAAACTGGGGAATTTTTTAAGCTACGGCTACACATATGTTCATTAAGGGCCTTGGGAAGTAGGCAGAGTCCAAACTTTAGATGATTGAAGTCTTCAGGGTCAGAAGCACTCACCACCAGCTTCCCTTAGGTTACACTTTAACTGTCATTGATAGATGATGTCAATAAAAATATCTATTCTTTTTCAGATTATTTCCCCTTATAGGTTATTGCAAAATGTTGAGTGTAGTTCCCTGTGCTATCCAGTAGTTCCTTGTTGATGATCTATTTTATACATAGCAGTGTGTATGTGTTAATCCCAAACTGTTAATTTATCCCTCCTCCCACCTTTCCCCTTTGGTAATAATAAATTATAAGATTTTATAATTCTCAGAAATGGGGGAGCTGAAAGAGAGGTATCATTTTCAATGGAAAAGCATTTAAAACAAGATTGAAGCTTTAACCAAGATTATTAGATGTACATCCTTGGAAAGAAATCACTTCATTTCTCTAATATTGACCTGACAAATAAGACAAACCTTTTCACTGAACTTGCTTATAATAAAGTGATGGAAATATCAAATGGAAGTGTTAGAAACATCTTATTTTACCCGAGCCTTATAAACTGTTCTATGTTAACTACAGTTTGGCTCACACATCTGTTCATTGAAGTTACAATAGTCTCAATTTATGTTACTGATCCTCCAGAGTGGACCCCAACAAGGGTCCCCCTGCCCAGTGTCATTGGGGCCAACAGATCGAGACTGAGTTTCGTTCCCAAGCAAAGGAAACTTTATATTTTGATCAGAGAATGGAGAGGTGAGAGCATGCACTACCCCGTGGGCTGTGGGCTGGGCTGCTGTGTAGAGATCCTGTCAGAGTCAGTGGGAGGGAGGGGGCGGAGCTCTCGAGGGCCGGGTTGGCTGCAGCTCAGGCTCTATATCTCGGAGTCTGCACTGGGCCCCAGGAGCTGAGGTGTCGACCCAGCCATTCTGCACTAGGAAATCTGGTCTGAAGTGCCGGGTGTGGAACCTCTGCATGCGGGACCCTAGGAGCACGTGAAATTAGACAAAGCACAAAGGATAAAAAAGGTCAGACTTGACTTTATTGCCCAGATTCTATTTTTATCTCCCAGGGATTTTTAATGGGCTTTGCTGGGGACAAACCCCTCCTCTGCCTTTTGTCCCGTTCCTCATTCTTCGAGTGCTGAGGGTGCAGACCCTTCTTCTGTAACGGCTGAGTGCTGAGTTGGGAGCCCTCATACCAGGGGACGAGGGTCAGAAATTCTCCCCAGCAGCCTCCAGGTGACGTTGATTGGCCCCAGGCCCCCTGCCTCCCTGCTCGTCCACCTGAGCACCAGCATTGGAAGTGTTATAGATTCTAATGACCTTTAAGGGTCCAGGAAAGAGATGTGCAGAGACGCTGTGGGGGCCGATTTCACCCCGCCCCACATTTGTTCGGCCACCTTAGGCTGACCGTTTCTGCCAGCCTAGATGCTCTGACCAGTAGTCTGCTCTTTCTTCAATTAGGCCCCTGAATTAATGTAAAAACAGCACCAGGTGTCAGAGCCCTGCCCGCTCAACTCCCAGACAGTCCAGGGTCAGTGGTGATCAAGGACCATGATGGCCACTGAGTCAACAGCCTTTTGAAGTAAACAGGAGTCCAGCCGGTCTTATTGGCCACCATCATCACGGTGTCTGTAGGCTTTTCTATGGTGACAGTGTGATATATGGTTCCCCCGCCAAGATTATTAGCTCCCCTCCGGGTGCAGTAAGTCCTGCAAGCAGTAGTCTACTCCTTCGGGACACACTATTGTTGTTTTATGAGAGAAACTCCAGGTCAAGTGATGTTCACACGAGTCGTCATGGTGCCCTGTTGCCCCCGGTTATGTCTCTGTATGTTGGAGTTGGAGGGCCTCCTCACTCGAGGTCGGTGTGCACACGGAGAGAACCCTGCAAATTCAGGGCATAGTTGGTGATTAGAATCACCACGTGGGGTCCTTTTCCCTTAGGAGGGAGGTGGCCTTTTGGGCTGCTGATTTCCAGGTTTTTAGATACCACCAGTATCTTGGCCAGATGTGGCAGTGGGCCAAGCCCCTTGGTGACTGTAGTTTATCCTACCTGGATGGCATTCTTGCATTGTTCCATTTCAAGTGGTCCCAGTTTTTGCACTAATTCTCCAATGGCGATTCACCTTTCACCGGGAATGGAAAGGTCAAAGGTTTTAGCTCAATTAGGGAGTTCCAGGGCAAGGGTCTGAATTGACTGCTCTTTCCATTCTTGAAAGGCCACTTCTGGATTCTGTTCAAAAGGATCATCATCTTTTCCTTTCAGTGTTTCATATAGAGGCCCAGCTAGTAGACTGTAGTTAGGGATCCAGAAGCAGCAAAACCTGGCCTCCCCAGGAACCCCTAAGCTGTCCTCTAGTTTTAGAAAGGGGTAAGGCTGCAAATGGTTTCTTCCCTTTCCTGGGATGGGCTTATCTGACCTTGTGTGAGAATGAAGCCCAGGCAGGTCACCGCAGTCTGTGATATTTGAGCTTTTTCTTGGACAACTTCTATCCTTTATTGGCTTGGTAGTTCAGAGGCCTCCTTAGTAGGGCTGGCGATCAGAATGTCATCTGCATATTGAAGGAGGGTTTCCTTTTCCAGAGGTAGAACTTTTCGGTCTTTAGCTAAGCTTTCCCCAAAGATGGTGTGTGAATTTTTGAACCCTTGGGGCAAGACGGCCCGGAAGTATTGTTTTAGTTGTATGTTGAGTCCTGCCACTCACAAGCCAAAATTTCTTGTGACTCTGGGACTAATGGAATACAAAAGAAGGCATCATTGAAGACTAATACAGAATACCATGTCCTGGTGATTGGTAGAATGACCAGCAGGGTGTAGGAATCAGGAGCACCTGGAGGTATATCCTCGGTGGCTTCACTGACTGTCCTGACATCCTTTACCAGGTCCCCAGCAGCCCATGGGGCTCTCGTGGTCAGGCCAATCCCAGGATATGGAGCTCTCCTGGGCAGGTACCCCACCCCCAACCCAGCCCACGGGGCTCTCGTGGTCAGGCCCCTCCCAGGATACAGAGCTACCCTTGCAGGTACCGTGGCAGGGCTGGGCACACAGGAACCGTGCACATAGCCCTCATTGAAGAGCACCCCCAGCTCACCTGTCACTCAGAGCTGACACAGAGCACCTCAGAGCAGGACTTGAACTAACAAACAGCAGCTGCGACAGGTCTGTGACCCTGGGCATCACTCTGTGCGGCCTCCCTCCACCTGGTCTTCCAGAGACTTCCACTGCACCCAGAGCACCAGGCCTCTGTCTCCAACCACCACCCACCCCTCCTCTCCCTGACTCCTGGGTTCCTCTCATTAGGAGAGGGTTTTCTTGAAGTTGTCTCCCACTCATGGGCCAGATAAAATGATTAGAAAACAAGCCAAAGCTGCAGCCCCTTGTCTATCCTGACTCTCAGGAGCCCACACCTGTTCCTTGGACCTGGCCGGTTCAGCAAGTTCCCTTTTCTGCAACTGTGAGCCCCTGAGGGGTGATGATTGGCTGACCTGGGCAGCCTTACCGTACCGGCCAGCCCTCCCCAGGTGTGCCTGGGTTGAGATCAATATAAATACCACTCCAGGCAGCAAGAGCCCCTGCAGCTGTGCCTGACGCCATTGTCTCTGCCCTGTCAGCAGTCTCGGGGCTGGGCTGGTGGGAGGGAGTGAGAGGCCACGGCTTTGTGGGTGGCCCAGTGTGAGTGGGGCTCTGCTGGACTTTCTGCAGCAGTTGCCAGGCTGCCACCTGCTAAAGAAGAGGATGTGTCACCCATACCTGCTGCTGGAATTTCTCCCTGGGCAGAGGTGAGGAAGGAAAAAAGCAGTGGGGGCAGGGACAGGACGGGTATCTCAGGCAGGGAAATGGAAATCTTCCAGAAGAGCACCCAGGGCCAGGACCATCCTGGCTGGCCTGCAGGCACCAAGTCGGCCGGCATGCTGTCACTCGTGTGGCTCTATGGCCCTTTCTCTAGGCTTTCAAGTCCTTGTATATATTCAGGTGTTTTACCTGGGACGGGTGGGAATAGTTCAGCAGCAACTGGCCTGGGGCTCAGCTCACGTTTACTCACAGATGCCTCGGCACGGTGCCCCAGCTTTGCAATGAGGACGCTTGTTGTGTGGGGGCTGCTGGCTGAATGGGAGACGATTCCCCACCACTGACCAACTTCAGAATTGTTTACAACTGGAGCAAGTGCCCTGATACGGTTTTCCTCTGTGTAACTGGTGGGTTCTGTTTTTTTTTTTCTCTTTTTCATTTTTGGTTCAAGGTAGATTTTATTCCTCTTTTTTGTATTTACAGATATAAGCATGGAACTAATTTATTCATATAAATACATGTATGTGAAGGGAATAATTGTTTTTTCTGTTTTATTTTTAAATTTTATTTCTTTTTAATTTTGAATTTTATTTTATATTTTTATACAGCAGGTTCTTATTGGTTATCTATTTTATACATATAAATGTTTACATGCCAATCCCAATCTCTCAACTCCTCCCACCACCACCCCCCCAAGAGCTTTCCCCCCTTGTTGTCCATACGTTTGTTGTCTACATCTGTTGCTCTATTTATGCCTTGCAAAACGGTTAATCTGTACAGTTTTTCTAGGTTCCACATATATGCATGAATATACAAGATTTGTTTTTCTCTTTCTGACTTACTTCACTCTGTATGACAGTCTCTAGATCCATCGACGTCTCTACAAATGACCCAATTTCATTCCTTTCATGGCTTAGTAATATTCCATTTTATATATGTACCACATCTTTATGCATTCGTCTGTCTGTGGGCATTTAGGTTGCTTCCATTACCTCGATATTGTAAATAGTGATGCAATGAACATTGCGGTGAATGTCTCTTTTTGATTTTTGGTTCTGTCTGGGTATATGTCCAGTACTGGGATTGCTGTATCATATGGTAATTCTATTATTAGTTTCTTAAGAAACTCCATATTGTTCTCCATAGTGACTGTATCAATTTATATTCCCAACAATAGTGGAAGAGGCTTCCTTTTCTCCACACCCTTTCCAGCATTTGTTGTTTGTAGATTTTCAGATGATGCCCATTCTAACAGGTGTGAGGTGATACCTCATTGTTGAGTCCATTTCGTTGAGCAAGGGGTAGGTCTTGTCTATTACATATTTGGCTTATGGAACGGTATCTGTGCTAATTTCAAACTCTGGTTTTATGCAGCACCCCAACTCACCTTTCCCCTTAAGCAAGCATAAGTTGGTTTTCTAAACTTGAGACCCTTTTCTGTTTTGTAATTCAGTTCATGTGTAGCCAAGTTTACATTCCGTGCATTAGTGATACCTTATGATGTTTCTTTTTCTGTGTGACTTATTTCACTTAGAATCATCGTGCCTCAATCCACTCATTATGCTGGTACAGGCCTGGTGACACAGATTTCATTGCTAAGTGGTATTCTGTTGTACGTAAGTACCGCAACTTCTTTATCAATTATTTGTTCTCTGGGATATTTATCTTGTACCGTAGAAGAGGTTCCTGTAAACAGAGCCATCCCAAATTTTGGTGTGGCTGTGTCTTTTTGATTTTAATTTCCCTAAGCTATAGGACCATAAGTGGAAATGCCCTAGACTCTGCTGCTTTGTTTTTCAGATGTATCAGGAAACACCATACACTTCTCCAGAGTGGCTGTTGGCAATTTACATCCCGCCCATCAACATAGCAAGGCTCCTTTTTCCCCATGGCCTATCTTGCCTTTCTGGATTTTACACTTTTTTCAGATGGCCCTTTAGACCGGGGGGAAGTGACACTTCATAGTAGTTCGGATTTCCATTGCAAGCTTGCTTGGTTGGCCAAAAAGGGTGTATGTGTTTTTTCCTGAATATATTCAGGAACAAACTCATACGCCCTTTTTTGCCAAGTGCATCATTGTCGATGTTCTGCCTCTTTTCCTATGCTTTAAATGCAAATCCAGTCTACCTCCTGAAATTGGTTTCCTGAAATTCTGCCCCGCTTTCAAGTCCTCTTCGCAGCCTTACTTCAATATATTTTTGGACATTATCTGTCATTTATAACTCTGCAGGTTTGTGAATTACAGGGCCTCTGAGCTCCTTTCTTCAACTCGCTTTCTTGTGAGCTGGCCGCAAACCCGCAAGACTGCTTCAGGCCCTAATCTGCTTCTGGCAGGGCACACTGAGCCTTTGGTTAATTCCTCTTCCTGTTGGGAAATGAGTGTTAAATATGCCCGTGCACACACCTACCTCACTCTCAACCCCTTGGTGCTGTGGGTACTCTGGTTTGTGGCCAACTTGGCCACCTTTGCTGGGTTCCTCACCTTTCGATGATGTGGCCCCACTAGTGTGAGGACACTCCTGCCTGGTTCTCATCCACGTGGTTATGTGGACCCCCTGGTGAGAGTCTGTTCCTGGCTGTGTTCCTCACCCTTCTGTGAGGGAGACCCTCTGTTGATAGGTCATTCCTGCATGGCTGGCACACATTGCCTTGGTGAAGTCAGCCCTCTGGTGGCAGTTGGAGCGTGCTGGGAATCTCCTACCCCCAGTGATGAGGGCCCTCTTGCGTCAGGCCCTAACTGCTGGGCTCACCAACTTTTCTTAGTGAGCCCAATGATGCTTGGGCACTCCTCTTAAGATCCCATCTCCATGGGGATGTGGGCCTTCTGCTCTGAGGTCCCAACGGCTGGGTTGTTCACATTGTCATGATGTGGGCTCTCTGGTGTTAGTTCACAGAGGCCTGGATCCCATAGCCTCTGTGATCTTGGCCACCTGCTGGGAGGTTCTAACTGCTGGATTCCTCACTTTTTTAATTTTTTGGGCCCTCTGTTGTGAGGATCCTCCTGCCTGCCTCACTCCCAGCCCCTTCGTGATGTGTGTCGTCTGGTTTGAGGCCACATGTGCTGGGTTCCTCACCTTTCAATGATGTGGGACCAATGGTCTTAGGAGACTCCTGCCTGGTTCACATACCCTTGGTGATGTGGGCCCTCTGTTGAGAGTCTGATCCTGGCTGGGTTCCTCACCCATCTGTGAGGTGTGCCCTCTGCTGTGAGGTCACTCCTGCCTGGTTTGCTCACCTCGCCTTGTGGACATGAGCCCTCTGGTGGCACTTGGAGCCTGCTAGGAGCCTCCTCCCCTCAGTGATGAGGGCCCTCTGGCGTCAGGCCCTAACTGCTGGGCTCCCCACATTTTGTGATGTGCGCCCAGTGGTGCGAGGACACTCCAGCCAGGTTCACATCCCCATTGGGATGTGGGCCTTCTGCTCTGAGGTCCCAACGTCTGGGTTGCTCACAGTTTCATGATGTGGGCTGTCTGGTGTTAGTTCACTCTGGCCTGGATCCCCTAGCCTCTGTGCTCTGGGACGCCTGCTGGGAGGTTCCAACTGCTGGATTCCTCACCTTTCTAATTTTTGGGCCCTCTGTTGTGAGGCTCCTCCTGCCTGCCTCACTCCCAGCCCCTTGGTGATGGGTGTCCTATGGTTTGAAGCCACATGTTCTGGGTTCCTCACCTTTAGATAATGTGGCCCTACTCATGTGAGGACACTCCTGCCTGGTTCCAATCCATTTGGTGATGTGGGCCCTCTGGTGCAAGTCTGATCCTGACTGGGTTCGTCACACTTCTCTGAGGTGGGCCCTCTGCTGTGAGGACATTCGTGCTTGGTTGGCACACATCACCTTGGCGACGTCAGCCCTCTGGTGGCAGTTGGAGCCTGCTGGGAGCCTCCTTCCCTTGGTGATGAGGGTCCTCTGGCGTCAGGCCCTAACTGCTGGTCTCCCAAAATTTTCTGATACGTTCTCAGTGGTGCGAGGACACTCCTACCAGATTTCCATCCCCATGGGGATGTGAGCCTCCTGCTCTGAGGTCCCAATGGCTGGGTTGCTCAGTTTCATGACATGGGCCCTCTTCTGTGAGTTCACTGTGGCCTGGATCCCATAGTCTCGGTGCTCTGGGCCGCCTGCTGGGAGGTTCCATCTGCTGGATTCCTCACTTTTTTATTCTATGGGCCCAGTGTTGTGAGGCTACTCCTGCCTGCCTCACTCCGAGTCCCTTGGTGATGTGGGTCCTCTGGTTTGAGGACACATGTGCTGAGTACCTCACCTTTCGATGATGTGGCCCCACTGGTGTGAAGACACTCCTGCCTGGTTCCCATCCCCTTGGTGATGTGGGGCCTCTGGTGAGAGTCTGATGTTGGCTGGGTTTCTCACCCGTCTGTGAGGTGGGACCTCTGCTGTGAGGTAACTCCTGCCTGGCTCGCTCACGTTGCCTTGGCAACGTGAGCCCTCAGGTGGCAGTTGGAGCCTGCTGGGAATCTCCTCCCCTCGGTTATGAGAGCTCTGGATAAAACACATAAGCCCTTTTTTGCCAAGTGCATTATTTTCCAAGTTCTGTCTCTTTTCCTATGCTTTAAGAGCGACTCCCGTGTACCTTCTGAAATCGGTTTCCTGCAATTCTGCCCCGCTTTCAACTCCTCTTGGCAGCCTTACTTCAATATATTTTTGGACGATAGCTGTCATTTATAACTCTGCAGGTTGTGAATGACAGTGCCCCTGAGCTCCGTTCTTCAACTTGCTTTCTTGTGAGCTCTCCGCAACACCGCAGGATTGCTACAGGCCCTAGTGTGGTTCTGGCATGGCTCGCTGAGCCTTTAGTTATTTCCTCTTCCTGGTGGGAAATGAGAGTTAAATTTGTCCGTCCAGACACCTCCAGCTAGTCTCTCATTGGTTCTCCCTATTCATGTTCATCTTCAAGAGAAATTGCAAACTGGGCCAAACAGGAGGTTAAAGGCACTGACTCTCCAAGTGGGGAGAGTGTTAGTAAAGCGTCTGGAATGTTGCACCCGAGTACCAGGGGACGAATACTGAGACACATTTGAACACGTTTCCCGATCACGCGGTGGATCATACTCTGGGTTCCACATGCATGTTTTAGCTGAAGGAAGAATCCCTTAAACCTAGAGAGTTGAGACCCATGGAATGGGTACCATGCAATATGACTTCAAAGGGTCTGCATTTGCTCACCGAACCTCACCAATCCTATCACTGCTGCGTTTATGCCACTGTACACACGCTTGATTCTCTTTCAGAAACATATAAATCCATAGGTTTTAAGATTCTTACTAGTCAGGTATATTCTTAGGTGTTTAATATGTTGTGTTGAGTCCACTTCGTTGAGCAAGGAGTAGCTCTTGTCTATTACATATTTGGCTTATGGAATGGTATCTGTGCTAATTTCAATCTCTGGTTTTATGCAACACCCCAACTCACCTTTCCCCTTAAGCAAGCATAAGTTGGTTTTCTACATTTGAGACCCTGTTCTGTTTTGTAATTCAGTTCCTGTGTAGCCAAGTTTACATTCCGTGTTTTAGTGATATCTTATGATGTTTCTTTTTCTGTGTGACTTATTTCACTTAGAATCATCGTACCTGAATCCACTCATTATGCTACTACGGGCCTGATGACATAGATTTCATTGCTGAGTGATATTGCATTGTACGTAAGTACCACAACTTCTTTATCCATTTTTCGCTTTCTGCGATATTGAACTTGTACTGTAAACGAGGTTCTTGTAAACAGAGCCGTCTCTAACTTTGGGGTGGCTGTGTCTTTTTGATTTTAATTTCCCTAAGCTATAGGACCATAAGTGGAAGTGCCCTAGGCTCTGTTGCTTTGTGTTTTAGATGTTTCAGGAAACACCATACACTTCTCCAGAGTGGCTGTTGGCAATTTACATCCCACCCATCAACATAACAAGGCTCCCAGTTCTCCATGGCCTGTCCTGCCTTTCTGGATTTTACACTTTTTTCAGATGGCCCTTTTGACCGGGGGGAAGTGAGACTTCATTTTAGTGCAGATATCCTTTGCAAGCTTGCTTGGTTGGCCAAAAAGGGCGTATGCTTTTTTTCCTGAATATATTCAGGAAAAAACGCATACGCCCTTTTTGGCCAAGTGCATCATTGTGGACGTTCTGCCTCTTTTCCTATGCTTTATATGCAATTCCAGTCTACCTCCTGAAATCGGTTTCCTGCAATTCTGCCCCGCTTTCAAGTCCTCTTGGCAGCCTTACTTCAATATATTTTTGGACGATAGCTGTCATTTATAACTCTGCAGGTTTGTGAATTACAGTGTCCCTGAGCTCCTTTCTTCAACTCGCTTTCTTGTGAGCAGGCCGCAACACTGCAGGATTGCTTCAGGCCCTAGTGTGGTTCCGGCACGGCACGCTGAGCCTTTGGTTAATTCCTCTTCCTGGTGGGAAATGAGAGTTAAATTTGCCCGTCCAGACACCTCCAGCTAGTCTCTCATTGGTTCTCCCTATTCCTGTTCATTTTCCGCAGAAATTGCAAACTGGGCCAAACAGGAGGTTAAAGGCACTGACTCTCCAAGTGGGGAGAGTGTTAGTAAAGCGTCTGGAATGTTGCACCCGAGTACCAGGGGACGAAAACTGAGACACATTTGAACACGTTTCCCGATCACACGGTGGATCATACTCTGGGTTCCACATGCATGTTTTAGCTGAAGGAAGAATCCCTTAAACCTGGAGAGTTGAAACCCATGGAATGGTACCATGCAATATGACTTCAAAGGGTCTACATTTGCTCACCGAACCTCTCCAGTCCTATGACTGCTGCGTTTATGCCGCTGTACACACGCTTGATTCTCTTTCGGAGACATATAAATCCATAGGTTTGTTTTTTTTAACATCTTTATTGGGGTATAATTGCTTTACAATGATGTGTTAGTTTCTGCTTTATAACAAAGTGAATCAGTTATACATATACATATGTTCCCATATCTCTTCCCTCTTGCGTCTCCCTCCCTCCCACACTCCCTATCCCACCCCTCCAGGCTGTCAGAAAGCACCAAGCCAATATCCCTCTGCCATGCGGCTGCTTCCCACTAGCTATCTACCTTACTACGTTTGTTAGTGTGTATATGTCCATGACTCTCTCTCGCCCCGTCACAGCTCACCCTCCCCCTCCCCATAACTTGAAGTCCGTTCTCTGGGAGGTCTGCGTCTTTATTCCTGCCTTACCCCTAGGTTCTTCATGACATTTTTTCCCTTAAATTCCATATATATGTGTTAGCATACGGTATTTGTCTTTTTCTTTCTGACTTACTTCACTGTGTATGACAGACTCTAGGTCTATCCACCTCATTACAAATAGCTCAATTTCATTTCTTTTTATGGCTGAGTAATATTCCATTGTATATATGTGCCACATCTTGTTTATCCATTCATCCGATGATGGGCACTTAGGTTGTTTCCATCTCCGGGCTATTGTAAATAGAGCTGCAATGAACATTTTGGTACATGACTCTTTTTGAATTTCGGTTTTCTCAGGGTATATGCCCAGTAGTGGGATTGCTGGGTCATATGGTAGTTCTATTTGTAGTTTTTTAAGGAACCTCCATACTGTTCTCCATAGTGGCTGAACCAATTCACATTCCCACCAGCAGTGCAAGAGGGTTCCCTTTTCTCCACACCCTCTCCAGCATTCATTGTTTCTAGATTTTTTGATGATGGCCATTCTGACTGGTGTGAGATGATATCTCATTGTAGTTTTGATTTGCATTTCTCTAATGATTAATGATATTGAGCATTCTTTCATGTGTTTGTTGGCAGACTGTATATCTTCTTTGGAGAAATGTCTATTTAGGTCTTCTGCCCATTTTTGGATTGGGTTGTTTGTTTTTTTGTTATTGAGCTGCATGAGCTGCTTGTAAATTTTGGAGATTAATCCTTTGTCGGTTGCTTCATTTGCAAATATTTTCTCCCATTCTGAGGGTTGTCTTTTGGTCTTGTTTATGGTTTCCTTTGCTGTGCAAAAGCTTTGAAGTTTCATTAGGTCCCATTTGTTTATTTCTGTTTTTATTTCCATTACTCTAGGAGGTGGGTCAGGAAGAATCTTGCTGTGATTTATGTCATAGAGTGTTCTGCCTATGTTTTCCTCTAAGAGTTTGATAGTTTCTGGCCTTATATTTAGGTCTTTAATCCATTTTGAGCTTATTTTTGTGTATGGTGTTAGGGAGTGATCTAATCTCATACTTTTACATGTACCTGTCCAGTTTTCCCAGCACCACTTATTGAAGAGGCTGTCCTTTCTCCACTGTACATTCCTGCCACCTTTATCAAAGATAAGGTGTCCATATGTGCATGGGTTTATCTCTGGGCTTTCTATCCTGTTCCATTGATCTATCTTTCTGTTTTTGTGCCAGTACCATACCATCTTGATAACTGTAGCTTTGTAGTATAGTCTGAAGTCAGGGAGCCTGATTCCTCCAGTTCCTTTTTTTGTTCTCAAGATTGCTTTGGCTATTTGGGGTCTTTTGTGTTTCCATACAAATTGCGAAATTTTTTGTTCTAGTTCTGTGAAAAATGCCAGTGGTAGTTTGATAGGGATTGCATTGAATCTATAGATTGCTTTGGGTAGTAGAGTCATTTTCACAATGTTGATTCTTCCAATCCAAGAACATGGTATATGTCTCCATCTATTTGTATCATCTTTAATTTCTTTCATCAGTGTCTTATAATTTTCTGCATACAGGTCTTTTGTCTCCTTAGGTAGGTTTATTCCTAGATATTTTATTCTTTTTGTTGCAATGGTAAATGGGAGTGTTTTCTTGATTTCACTTTCAGATTTTTCATCATTAGTATATAGGAATGCCAGAGATTTCTGTGCATTCATTTTGCATCCTGCCACTTTACCAAATTCATTGATTAGCTCTAGTAGTTTTCTGGTAGCATCTTTAGGATTCTCTATGTATAGGATCATGTCATCTGCAAACAGTGACAGCTTTACTTCTTCTTTTCCGATTTGGATTCCTTTTATTTCCTTCTCTTCTCTGATTGCTGTGGCTAAAACTTCCAAAACTATGTTGAATAAGAGTGGTGAGAGTGGGCACCCTTGTCTTGTTCCTGATCTTAGTGGAAATGCTTTCAGTTTTTCCCCATTGAGGATGATGTTTGCTGTGGGCTTGTCGTATATGGCCTTTATTATGTTGAGGAAAGTTCCCTCTATGCCTACTTTCTGCAAGGTTTTTATCATAAATGGGTGTTGAATTTTGTCAAAAGCTTTCTCTGCATCTATTGAGATGATCATATGGTTTTTCTCCTTCAATTTGTTAATATGGTTTATCACATTGATAGATTTGCGTATATTGAAGAATCCTTGCATTCCTGGAATAAACCCCACTTGATCATGGTGTATGATCCTTTTAATGTGCTGTTGGATTCTGTTTGCTAGTATTTTGTTGAGGATTTTTGCATCTATGTTCATCAGTGATATTGGTCTGTAGTTTTCTTTCTTTGTGACATCCTTGCCTGGTTTTGGTATCAAGGTGATGGTGGCCTCGTAGAAGGAGTTTGGGAGTGTTCCTCCCTCTGCTATATTTTGGAAGAGTTTGAGAAGGATAGGTGTTAGCTCTTCTCTAAATGTTTGATAGAATTCGCCTGTGAAGCCATCTGGTCCTGGGCTTTTCTTTGTTGGAAGATTTTTAATCACAGTTTCAATTTCAGTGCTTGTGATTGGTCTGTTCATATTTTCTATTTCTTCCTGATTCAGTCTTGGCAGGTTGAGCATTTCTAAGAATTTGTCCATTTCTTCCAGATTGTCCATTTTATTGGCATAGAGTTGCTTGTAGTAATCTCTCATGATCTCTTTTATCTCTGCAGTGTCAGTTGTTACCTCTCCTTTTTCATTTCTAATTCTATTGATTTGAGTCTTCTCCCTTTTTTTCTTGATGAGTCTGGCTAGTGGTTTATCAATTTTGTTTATCTTCTCAAAGAACCAGCTTTTAGTTTTATTGATCTTTGCTATTGTTTCCTTCATTTCTTTTTCATTTATTTCTGATCTGATTTTTATGATTTCTTTCCTTCTGCTAGCTTTGGGTTTTTTTTGTTCTTCTTTCTCTAATTGCTTGAGGTGCAAGGTTAGGTTGTTTATTCTAGATGTTTCCTGCTTCTTAAGGGGGCTTGTATTGCTATAAACTTCCCCCTTAGAACTGCTTTTGCTGCATCCCACAGGTTTTGGGTCGTTGTGTCTCCATTGTCATTTGTTTCTAGGTATTTTTTGATTTCCTCTTTGATTTCTTCAGTGATCACTTCATTATTAAGTAGTGTATTGTTTAGCCTCCATGTGTTTGTATTTTTTACAGATCTTTTCCTGTAATTGATATCTAGTCTCATGGCGCTGTGGTCAGAAAAGATACTTGATACAATTTCAATTTTCTTAAATTTACCAAGGCTTGATTTGTGACCCAAGATATGATCTATCCTGGAGAATGTTCCATGAGCACTTGAGAAAAATGTGTATTCTGTTGTTTTTGGATGGAGTGTCCTATAAATATCAATTAAGTCCATCTTGTTTAATGTATCATTTAAAGCTTGTGTTTCCTTATTTATTTTCATTTTGGATGATCTGTCCATGGGTGAAAGTGGGGTGTTTAAGTCCCCTACTATGAATGTGTTACTGTCGATTTCCCCTTTTATGGCTGTTAGTATTTGCCTTATGTATTGAGGTGCTCCTATGTTGGGTGCATAAATATTTACAATTGTTATATCTTCTTCTTGGATCGATCCCTTGATCATTATGTAGTGTCCTTCTTTGTCTCTTTTAATAGTCCTTATTTTAAAGTCTATTTTGTCTGATATGAGAATTGCTACTCCAGCTTTCTTTTGGTTTCCATTTGCATGGAATATCTTTTTCCATCCCCTTACTTTCAGTCTGTATGTGTCTCTAGGTCTGAAGTGGGTCTCTTGTAGACAGCATATATAAGGGTCTTGTTTTTGTATCCATTCAGCTAATCTGTGTCTTTTGGTGGGAGCATTTAGTCCATTTACATTTAAGGTAATTATCGATATGTATGTTCCTATTCCCATTTTCTAAATTGTTTTGGGTTCGTTATTATAGGTCTTTTCCTTCTCTTGTGTTTCTTGCCTAGAGAAGATCCTTTAGCATTTGTTGTAAAGCTGGTTTGGTGGTGCTGAACTCTCTCAGCTTTTGCTTGTCTGTAAAGGTTTTAATTTCTCCATCAAATCTGAATGAGATCCTTGCTGGGTAGAGTAGTCTTGGCTGCAGGTTTTTCTCCTTCATCACTTTCAGTATGTCCTGCCACTCCCTTCTGGCTTGTAGGGTTTCTGCTGAGAGATCAGCTGTTAACCTTATGGGGATTCCCTTATGTGTTATTTGTTGTTTTTCCCTTGCTGCTTTTAATATGCTTTCTTTGTATTTAATTTTTGACAGTTTGATTAATATGTGTCTTGGCGTATTTCTCCTAGTATTTATCCTGTATGGGACTCTCTGTGCTTCCTGGACTTGATTAACTATTTCCTTTCCCATATTAGGGAAGTTTTCAACTATAATCTCTTCAAATATTTTCTCAGTCCCTTTCTTTTTCTCTTCTTCTTCTGGAACCCCTATAATTCGAATGTTGGTGCGTTTAATGTTGTCCCAGAGGTCTCTGAGACTGTCCTCAGTTCTTTTCATTCTTTTTTCTTTATTCTGCTCTGCAGTAGTTATTTCCACTATTTTATCCTCCAGGTCACTTATCCGTTCTTCTGCCTCAGTTATTCTGCTATTGATCCCATCTAGAGTATTTTTAATTTCATTTATTGTGTTGTTCATCGTTGCTTGTTTCATCTTTAGTTCTTCTAGGTCCTTGTTAACTGATTCTTGCATTTTGTCCATTCTATTGTCCATTCTATCTCCAAGATTTCGGATCAACCTTACTATCATTATTCTGAATTCTTTTTCAGGTAGACTGCCTATTTCCTCTTCATTTGTTAGGTCTGGTGCATTTTTATCTTGCTCCTTTATCTGCTGTGTGTTTTTCTGTTTTCTCATTTTGCTTATCTTACTGTGTTTGGGGTCTCCTTTTTGCAGGCTGCAGGTTCGTAGTTCCTCCTGTTTTTGATGTCTGTCTCCAGTGGCTAAGGTTGGTTCAGTGGGTTGTGTAGGCTTCCTGGTGGAGGGGACTAATGCCTGTGTTGTGGTTGATGAGGCTGGATCTTGTCTCTCTAGTGGGCAGGTTCACGTCTGGTGGTGTGTTTTGGGGTGTCTGTGTCCTTATTATGATTTTAGACTGCCTCTCTGCTAATGGGTGGGGTTGTGTTCCTGTTTTGCTAGTTGTTTGGCACAGGTTGTCCAGCACTGTGGCTTGCTGGTCGTTGAGTGAAGCTGGGTGCTGGTGTTAAGATGGAGGTCTCTGGGAGATTTTCGCCATTTGATATTATGTGGAGCTGGGAGGTCTCTTGTGGACCAGTGTCCTGAAGTTGGCTCTCCTACCTCAGAGGCAGAGCCCTGACTCCTGGCTGGAGCACCAAGAGCCTTTCATCCACACGGCTCAGAATAAAAGGGAGAAAAAGTAGAGGGAATTAGTAGAAGTATGAGGAAAGAAAGAAGGAAAGGAGGGAAGGAAGGAGGGAAGGAAGGAAGGAAGGAAGGAAGAAAGAAAGAAAGAAGCAACGAAAGAAAGAAGGCAAGAAGGAATGAAAGGAGGGAGGGAGGGAGGAAGGAAGGAAGGAAGGAGGGAAAGAAGGAAAAACAGAAAGAAAGAAGATACAGTAAAAATAAAATAAAGTATAATAAAGTTATTGAATTAAAAAATTCTTATTTAGGAAAAAAAAAAAGGGACGGATAGAACCTTAGGACAAATGTTGGAAGCAAAGCTATACAGACAAAATCTTACACAGAAGCGTACACATACACCCTCACTAAAAGAGGTAAAGGGGGAAAAATCATAAATCTTGCTGTCAGAGACCACCTCCTCAATTTGGGATGATTCATTGTCTAAAGGAGGGAAGGAAGGAAGGAAAGAAAGAAAGAAAAAGAAAGGACGAAAGTAAAGTATAATAACGTTCTTAAAATTAAAATTGATTATTAAGAAAAAAATTTTAAGAGAAAACCATGAAGGGATAGAACCCTAGGACAAATGGTGGAAGCAAGACTATACAGACAAGATCTCACACAGAAGCATACACATACACATTCACAAAAAGAGGAATAGGGAAAAAAATCATAGATCTTGCTCCCAAAGTCCACCTCCTTAATTTGGGATGATTGGCTGTCTATTCATGTATTCCACAGATGCAGGGTACATCAAGTTGATTGTGGAGCTTTAATCCGCTGCTTCTGAGGCTGCTGGGAGAGATTTCCCTTTCTCTTCTTTGTTCTCACAGCTCACAGGGGCTCAGCTTTGGATTTGGCCCTGCCTCTGCGTGTAGGTCGCTGGAGGGCGTCTGTTTTTTGCTCAGACAGGACGGGGTTAAAGGAGCCGCTGATTCGGGGGTTCTGGCGTACTGAGGCTGGCGGGGAGGGAGGGGCATGGAATGCAAGGTGGGCCTGCGGCGGCAAAGTCTGGCGTGACCCTGCACCAGCCCGAGGCCCGCCGTGCACTCTCCCGGGGAAGTCGTCCCCGGATCCCGGGAACCCAGCAGTGGCGGGCTGCACAGGCTCCGTGGAAGAGGGGCGTGGAGAGCGACCTGCGCTCGCACACAGGCCCCTTGGTGGCGGCAGCAGCAGCCCCAACGTCTCCCGCCCGCCTCTGGGGTCCGCGCCTCCAGCTGCGGCTTGTGCCCGTCTCTGGAGTCCGCACCCTCAGCCGCGGCTCGCGCCCGTCTCTGGGGTCCGCGCCCTCAGCAGCGGCTCGCGCCCGTCTCTGGGGTCCGCGCTTTCAGCCGCGGCTCACGCCCGTCTCTGGGGTCCGCGCTTTCAGCCGCAGCTCACGCCCGTTTCTGGGGTCCGCGCTTTCAGCCGTGGCTCGCGCCCGTCTCTGGGGTCCGCGCTTTCAGCCGTGGCTCGCGCCCGTCTCTGGAGTTCCTTTAAGCAGCATTCTTAAACCCCTCTCCTCAAGCACCAGGAAACAAAGAGGGAAGAAAATGTCTCTTGCCTCTTCGGCAGGTGCAGACTTTTCCCCGGACTCCCTCTGGGCTACCTGTGGTGCACTAACCCCTTCAGGCTATGTTCAAGCCGCCAACCCCAGTCCTCTCCCTGCGCTCCGTCCGAAACCGAAACCCGAGCCTCAGAGCCTCAGCTCGCAGCCCCGCCCACCCCGGCGGGGGAGCAGACAAGCCTCTCGGGCTGGTGAGTGCCGGTCGGCACCGATCCTCTGTGCGGGAATCTCCCCGATTTGCCCTCCGCACCCGTTGCTGTGCACTCCTACGCAGGTTCAAACCTCCCCCCTCCGCCTCCCGCAGTCTCCGCCCGCGAAGGGGCTTCCTAGTGTGTGGAAACTTTTCCTCCTTCACAGCTCCCTCCCACTGGTGCAGGTGCCATCCCTATCCTTTTGTCTCTGTTTATTCTTTTTCTTTTGCCCTACCCAGGTACGTGGGGCGTTTCTTGCCTTTTGGGAGGTCTTCTGCCAGCCTTCAGTAGGTGATCTGTAGGAGTTGCTCCACGTGTAGATGTATTTCTGGTGTATCTGTGGGGAGGAAGGTGATCTCCGCATCTTATTCTTCTGCCATCTTCCTGCTCCTGGATCAATCCATAGGTTTTAAGATTCTTACTAGTCAGGTATATTTTTAGGCGTTTAATATGGGGTGTAGAGTCACTTCGTTGAGCAAGGAGTAGCACTTGTCTATTACATATTTGGCTTATGGAAAGGTATCTGTGCTAATTTCTATCTCTGGTTTTATGCAGTACCCCAACTCACCTTTCCCCTTAAGCAAGCATAAGTTGGTTTTCTACATTTGAGACCCTGTTCTGTTTTGTAATTCAGTTCCTGTGTAGCCAAGTTTACATTCCGTGTAGTAGTGATATCTTATGATGTTTCTTTTTCTGTGTGACTTATTTCACTTAGAATCATCGTAAATGAATCCACTCATTATGCTGCTATGGGCCTGATGACACAGATTTCATTGCTGAGTGATATTGCATTGTACGTAAGTACCACAACTTCTTTATCCATTTTTTCTTTCTGTTATATTGAACTTGTACCGTAAACGAGGTTCTTGTAAACAGAGCCGTACCAAACTTTGGGGTGGCTGTGTCTTTTTGATTTTAATTTCCCTAAGCTATAGGACGATAAGTGGAAGTGCCCTATGATCTGTTGCTTTGTTTTTTAGATGTTTCAGGAAACACCATACACTTCTCCAAAGTGGCTGTTGGCAATTTACATCCCGCCCGTCAGCATAACAAGGCTCGCAGTTCTCCATGGCCTGTCCTGCATTTCTGGATTTTACACTTTTTTCAGATGGCCCTTTTGACCCGGGGGAAGTGAGACTTCATTTTAGTGCAGATTTCCTTTGCAAGCTTGCTTGGTTGGCCAAAAAGCGCGTATGCGTTTTTTCCTGAATATATTCCTGGAATATATTCAGGAAAAAACGCATACGCCCTTTTTGTCCAAGTGCATCATTGTGGACGTTCTGCCTCTTTTCCTATGCTTTACATGCAATTTCAGTCTACCTCCTGAAATCGGTTTCCTGCAATTCTACCCCACTTTCAAGTCCTCTTGGCAGCCTTACTTCAATATATTTTTGAACGATAGTTGTCATTTTTAACTCTGCAGGTTTGTGAATGACAGTGCCCCTGAGCTCCTTTCTTCAACTCGCTTTCTTGTGAGCTGGTCGCAACACCGCAGGATTGCTTCAGGCCCTAGAGTGGTTCCGGCACGGCACGCTGAGCCTTTGGTTAATTCCTCTTCCTGGTGCGAAATGAGAGTTAAATTTGCCTGTTCAGACACCTCCAGCTAGTCTCTCGTTGGTTGTCCCTATTCCTGTTCATCTTCCGCAGAAATTGCAAACTGGGCCAAACACGAGGTTAAAGGCCCTGACTCTCCAATTGGTGATAGTGTTAGTACTGCATCTGGAATGTTGCACCCGAGTACCAGGGGACAAAAACTGAGACACATTTGAACACGTTTCCCGATCACATGGTGGATCATCCTCTGGTTTCCACATGCATGTTTTAGCTGAAGGAAGAATCCCTTAAAACTGGAGAGTTGAGACTCATGGAATGACTACCATGCAGTATGACTTCAAAGGGTCTGCATTTGCTCACCGAACCTCACCAATCCTATCACTGCTGCCTTTATGCCACTGTACACACGTTTGATTCTCTTTTGGAGACATATAAATCCATAGGTTTTAAGATTCTTACTAGGCAGGTATATTCTTAGGCGTTTAATATGGGGTGTTCAGTCCACTTCGTTGAGCAAGGAGTAGCTGTAGTCTATTACATATTTGGCTTATGGAACCGTATCTGTGCTAATTTCAATCTCTGGTTTTATGCAGCACCCCAACTCACCTTTCCCCTTAAGCAAGCATAAGTTCGTTTTCTACATTTGAGACCATTTTCTGTTTTGTAATTCAGTTCCTGTGTAGCCAAGTTTACATTCCGTGTATTAGTGATATCTTATGATGTTTCTTTTTCTGTGTGACTTATTTCACTTAGAATCATCGTAACTGAATCCACTCATTATGCTGCTACAGGCCTGATGACATAGATTTCATTGCTGAGTGATATTGCATTGTACGTAAGTACCACAACTTCTTTATCCATTTTTCGCTTTCTGCGATATTGAACTTGTACCGTAAACGAGGTTCTTCTAAAGAGAGCCGTCCCAAACTTTGGCGTGGCTGTGTCTTTTTGATTTTAATTTCCCTAAGCTATAGGACCATAAGTGGAAGTGCCCTAGGCTCTGTTGCTTTGGTTTTTAGATGTGTCAGGAAACACCATACACTTCTCCAGTGTGGCTGTTGGCAATTTACATCCCGCCCATCATCATAACAAGGCTCCCATTTTTCCATGGCCTGTCCTGCTTTTCTGGATTTTACACTTTTTTCAGATGGCCCTTTTGACCAGGGGGCAGTGAGACTTCATTGTAGTGCAGATTTCCTTTGCAGGCTTGCTTCGTTGGCCAAAAAGTGCGTATGCGTTTTTTCCAGAATATATTCAGGAAAAAACGCATACGCTGTTTTTGGCCAAGTGCATCACTGTGGACGTTCTGCCTCTTTACCTATGCTTTAAGTGCAACTCCAGTCTACCACCTGAAATCGCTTTCCTGCAATTCTGCCGCGCTTTGAAGTCCTCTTGGCAGCGTTACTTCAATATATTTTTGGACGATAGCTGTCATTTATAACTCTGCAGGTTTGTGAATTACAGTGCCCCTGAACTCCTTTCTTCAACTCGCTTTCTTGTGAGCTTGCCGCAACACCGCAGGGTTGCTTCAGGCCCTAGTGTGTTTCCAGCACGGCACGCTGAGTCTTTGGTTAATTCCTCTTCCTGGTGGGAAATGAGATTTAAATTTGCCCGTCCAGACACCTTCAGCTAGTCTCTCATTGGTTCTCCCTATTCCTGTTCATTTTCCGCAGAAATTGCAAACTGGGCCAAACAGGAGGTTAAAGGCACTGACTGTCCAAGTGGGGAGAGTGTTAGTAAAGCATCTGGAATGTTGCACCCGAGTACGAGGGGACGAAAACTGAGACACATTTGAACACGTTTCCCGATCACACGGTGGATCATACTCTGGGTTCCACATGCATGTTTTAGCTGAAGGAAGAATCCCTTAAACCTGGAGAGTTGAGACCCATGGAATGAGTACCATGCAATATGACTTCAAAGGGTCTGCATTTGCTCACCGAACCTCACCAATCCTATCACTGCTGCATTTATGACACTGTACACATGCTTGATTCTCTTTCAGAGACATATAAAATCATAGGTTTTAAGATTCTTACTAGTCAGGTATATTCTTCGGCGTTTAATATGAGGTGTTGAGTCAATTTCGTTGAGCAAGGAGTAGCTCTTGTCTGTTACATATTTGGCTTATGGAACGGTATCTGTGCTAATTTCAATCTATGGTTTTATGCAGCACCCCAACTCACCTTTCCCCTTAAGCAAGCATAAGTTGGTTTTCTACATTTGAGACCCTGTTCTGTTTTGTAATTCAGTTCCTGTGTAGCCAAGTTTACATTCCGTGTATTAGTGATATCTTATGATGTTTCTTTTTCTGTGTGACTTATTTCATTTAGAATCATCGTAACTGAATCCACTCATTTTGCTGCTACGGGCCTGATGACATAGATTTCATTGCTGACAGATATTGCATTGTACGTAAGTACCATAACTTCTTTATCCATTTTTCGGTTTCTGCGATATTCAACTTGTACCGTAAACGAGGTTCTTGTAAACAGAGCCATCCCAAACTTTGGGGTGGCTGTCTCTTTTTTATTTTAATATCCCTAAGCTCTAGGACCATAAGTGGATGTGCCCTAGGCTCTGATGCTTTGTTTTTAGATGTTTTAGGAAACACCATACTCTTCTCCAGATTGGCCTTTGGCAATTTACGTCCCACCAATCAGCATAACAAGGCTCCCAGTTCTCCATGGCCTGTCCTGCCTTTCTGAATTTTACACTTTTTTCAGATGGCCTTTTTGACTGGGGGGGAAGTGAGACTTCATTGTAGTGCAGATTTCCTTTGCAAGCTTGCTTGTTTGGCCAAAAATGGCATATGCTTTTTTTCCAGAATATATTCAGGAAAAAACGCATACACCCTTTTTGGCCAAGTTTATCACTGTGGACGTTCTGCCTCTTTTCCTATGCTTTAAATGAAATTCCAGTCTACCTCCTGAAACTGGTTTCCTGCAATTCTGCCCCACTTTCAAGTCCTATTGGCCGCCTTACTTCAGTATATTTTTGGACGATAGCTGTCATTTATAACTCTGCAGGTTTGTGAATTACAGTTACCCTGAGCTCCTTTCTTCAACTCGCTTTCTTGTGAGCTGGCCGCAACATCGCAGGATTCCTTCAGGCCCTAGTGTGGTTCCGGCACGGCACGCTGAGCCATTGGTTAATTCCTCTTCCTGGTGGGAAATGAGAGTTAAATTTGCCCGTCCAGACACCTCCAGCTAGTCTCTCATTGGTTCTCCCTATTCCTGTTCATCTTCCGCAGAAATTGCAAACTGGGCCAAACAGGAGGTTAAAGGCACTGACTCTCCAAGTGGGGAGAGTGTTAGTAAAGCATCTGGAATGTAGCACCCGAGTACCAGGGGACAAAAACTGAAACACATTTGAACACGTTTCCCGATAACATGGTGGATCATACTCTGGGTTCCACATGCATGTTTTAGCTGAAGGAAGAATACCTTAAACCTGGAGATTTGAGACCCATGGAATGGGTACCATGCAATATGATTTCAAAGGGTCTGCATTTGCTCACCGAACCTCCCCAGTCCTATCACTGCTGCGTTTATGCCGCTGTACACACGCTTCATTCTCTTTCGGAGACATATAAATCCATAGGTTTTAAGATTCTTACTAGTCAGGTATATTCTTAGGCGTTTAATATGGGGTGTTGTGTCCACTTCGTTGAGCAAGGAGTAGCTGTTGTCTATTACATATTTGGCTTATGGAACGGTGTCTATGCTAATTTCAATCTCTGGTTTTATGCAGCACCCAAACTCACCTTTCCCCTTAAGCAAGCATAACTGGGTTTTGCACATTTGAGACCCTGTTCTGTTTTGTAATTCAGTTCCTGTGTAGCCAAGTTTACATTCCGTGTATTAGTGATATCTTATGATGTTTCTTTTTCTGTGTGACTTATTTCACTTAGAATCATCGTACCTGAATCCACTCATTATGCTGCTACAGGCCTGATGACATAGATTTCATTGCTGAGTGATATTGCATTGTACGTAAGTACCACAACATCTTTATCCATTTTTTTGATTTCTGCAATGTTGAACTTGTACTGTAAACGATGTTCTTGTAAACAGAGCCATCCCAAACTTTGAGGTGGCTGTGTCTTTTTGATTTTAATTTCCCTAAGCTCTAGGACCATAAGTGGAAGTGCCCTAGGCTCTGTTGCTTTGTTTCTTAGATGTTTCAGGAAACACCATACACCTCTCCAGTGTGGCTGTTGGCAATTTACATCCCGCCCATCAGCATAACAAGTCTGCCAGTTCTCCATGGCCTGTCCTGCCTTTCTGGATTTTATACTTTTTTCAGATGGCCCTTTTGACCGGGGGGCAGTGAGACTTCATTGTAGTGCAGATTTCCTTTGCAAGCTTGCTTGGTTGGCCAAAAAGTGCGTATGCGTTTTATCCTGAATATATTCCTGAATATATTCAGGATAAAACGCATACGCCCTTTTAGGCCAAGTGCATCATTGTGGACGTTCTGCCCCTTTTCCTATGCTTCACATGCAATTCGAGTCTACCTCCTGAAATCGGTTTCCTGCAATTCTGCCCCGCTTTCAAGTCCTCTTGGCAGCCTTACTTCAATATATTTTTGGACGATAGCTGTCATTTATAACTCTGCAGGTTTGTGAATTACAGTGCCCCTGAGCTCCTTTCTTCAACTCGCTTTCTTGTGAGCTGGCCGCAACACCGCAGGATTGCTTCAGGCCCTAGTGTGGCTCCGGGACGGCACGCTGAGCCTTTGGTTAATTCCTCTTCCTGCTGGGAAATGAGAGTTAAATTTGCCCGTCCAGACACCTCCAGCTAGTCTCTCATTGGTTCTCCCTATTCCTGTTCAACTTCCACAGAAATTGCATACTGGGCCAAACAGGAGGTTAAAGGCCCTGACTCTCCAAGTGGGGAGAGTGTTAATAAAGCTTCTGGGACGTTGCACCCAAGTACCCGGGTACGAAAACTAAGACACATTAGAACATGTTTCCCAATCACGCGATGGATCATACTCTGGGTTTCACATGCATGTTTTAGCTGAAGGAAGAATCCCTTATACATGGAGAGTTGAGACCCTTGGAATGGGTACCATGCAATATGACTTCAAAGGGTCTGCATTTGCTCACCGAACCTCACCAATCCTATCACTGCTGCGTTTATGCGGCTGTACACACACATGATTCTCTTTCAGAGACATATAAATCCATAAGTTTTAAGATTCTTACTAGTCAGGTATATTCTTAGGCGTTTAATATGAGGTGTTGAGTCCATTTCGTTGAGCTAGTAGTAGCTCTTGTCTGTTAAATATTTGGCTGATGGAACGGTATCTGTGCTAATTTCAATCTCTGGTTTTATGCAGCACCCCAACTCACCTTTCCCCTAAAGCAAGCATAAGATTGTTTTCTACATTTGAGACCCTGTTCTGTTTTGTAATTCAGTTCCTGTGTAGCCAAGTTTACATTCCATGTATTAGTGATATCTTATGATGTTTCTTTTTCTGTGTGACTTATTTCACGTAGAATCATCGTACCTGAATCCACTCATTATGCTGCTACGGGCCTGATGACATAGATTTCATTGCTGAGTGATATTGTATTATACGTAAGTACCACAACTTCTTTATCCATTTTTTGCTTTCTGCAATATTGAACTTGTACCGTAAACGAGGTTCTTGTAAACAGAGCCGTCCCAAACTTTGGGGTGGCTGTGTCTTTTTGATTTTAATTTCCCTAAGCTATAGGACGATAAGTAGAAGTGCCCTAGGCTCTGTTGCTTTGTTTTTTAGATGTTTCAGGAAACACCATACACTTCTCCAGAGTGGCTGTTGGCAATTTACATCCCGCCCATCAGCATAAGAAGGCTCCCTGTTCTCCATGGCCTGTCCTGCCTTTCTGGATTTTACAATTTTTTCAGATGGCCCTTTTGACCGGGGGGAAGTGAGACTTCATTGTAGTGCAGACTTCCTTTGCAAGCTTCCTTGGTTGCCCAAAAAGGGCGTATGCGTTTTTTCCTGAATATATTCAGGAAAAAATGCATACGCCCTTTTTGTCCAAGTGCATCATTGTGGACGTTCTGCCTCTTTTCCTATGCTTTACATGCAATTCCAGTCTACCTCCTGAAATCGGGTTCCTGCAATTCTGCTCCACTTTCAAGTTCTCTTGGCAGCCTTACTTCAATATATTTTTGGACGATAGCTGTCATTTATAACTCTGCAGGTTTGTGAATGACAGTGCCCCTGAGCTACTTTCTTCAACTCGCTTTCTTATGAGCTGCCCGCAACACCGCAGGATTGCTTCAGGCCCTTGTGTGGTTCCGGCACGGCACATAGCCTTTGGTTAATTCCTCTTCCTGGTGGGAAATGAGAGACAAATTTGCCCATCCAGACACCTCCAGCTAGTCTCTCATTGGTTCTCCCTATCCCTGTTCGTCTTCCGCAGAAATTGCACACTTGGCCAAACAGGAAGTTAAAGGCACTGACTCTCCAAGTGGGGAGAGAGTTAGTAAAGCGTCTGGAATGTTGCACCCGAATACCAGGGGACGAAAACTGAGACATATTTGAACACGTTTCCCGGTCACACGGTGGATCATACTCTGGGTTCCAAATGCATGTTTTAGCTGAAGGAAGAATCCCTTAAACCTGGAGAGTTGAGACCCATGGAATGCGTAATATGCAATATGACTTCAAAGGGTCTGCATTTGCTCACCGAACCTCACCAATCCTATCACTGCTGCGTTTATGCCGTTGTACACACGCTTGATTCTCTTTCGGAGACATATAAATCCATAGGTTTTAAGATTCTTAGTAGTCAGGTATATTCTTAGGTGTTTAATATGGGGTGTTGTGTCCACTTCGTTGAGCAAGGAGTAGCTCTTGTCTATTACATATTTGGCTTATGGAACGGTATCTGTGCTAATTTCAATCTCTGGTTTTATGCAGCACCCCAACTCACCTTTCCCCTTAAGCAAGCATAAGTTGGTTTTCTACATTGGAGACCCTGTTCTGTTTTGTAATTCAGTTCCTGTGTAGCCAAGTTTACATTCCATGTATTAGTGATATCTTATTATGTTACTTTTTCTGTGTGAAATATTTCACTTAGAATCATCGTAACTGAATCCACTCAGTATGCTTCTACAGGCCTGATGACATAGATTTCATTGCTGAGTGATATTGCATTGTACGTAAGTACCACAACTTCTTAATCCATTTTTCGCTTTCTGCGATATTGAACTTCTACCATAAACGAGGTTCTTGTAAGCAGAGCTGTCCCAAACTTTGGGGAGGCTGTGTCTTTTTGATTTTAATTTCCCTAAGCTATAGGACCATAAGTGGAAGTGCCCTAGGCTCTGTTGCTTTGTTTTTTAGAGGTTTCAGGAAACACCATACACTTCTCCAGAGTGGCTGTTGGCAATTTACATCCCACCCATCAGCATAACAAGGCTCCCAGTTCTCCATGGCCTGTCCTGCCTTTCTGGATTTTACACTTTTTTCAGATGGCCCTTTTGACCGGGTGGCAGTGAGACTTCATTGTAGTGCAGATTTCCTTTGCAAGCTTGCTTGGTTGGCCAAATAGTGCGTATGCGTTTCTTCCTGAATATATTCAGGAAAAAACGCATACGCCCTTTTTGGCCAAGTTCATCATTGTGGACGTTCTGCCTCTTTTCCTATGCTTTACATGCAATTCCAGTCTACCTCCTGAAATCGGTTTCCTGCAATTCTGCCCCACTTTCAACTCCTCTTGGCAGCCTTACTTCAATATATTTTTGGACGATAGCTGTCATTTATAACTCTGCAGGTTTGTGAATTACAGTGCCCCTGAGCTCCTTTCCTCAACTCGCTTTCTTGTGAGCTGGCCGCAACACCGCAGGATTGCTTCAGGCCCTAGTGTCGTTCCGGCACAGCACGCTGAGCCTTTGGTTAATTCCTCTTCCTGGTGGGAAATGAGTGTTAAATATGCCCATCCAGACACCTACCTCACTCTCAACCCCTTGGTGATGTGGGTCCTCTAGTTTGTGGCCACCTTTGCTGGGTTCCTCACCTTTCGATGATGTGGCCCCACTAGTGTGAGGACACTCCTGCCTGGTTCTCATCCACGTGGTTATGTGGATCCCCTGGTGAGAGTCTGTTCCTGGCTGTGTTCCTCACCCTTCTGTGAGGGAGACCCTCTGCTGATAGGTCACTCCTGCATGGCTGGCACACATTGCCTTGGTGAAGTCAGCCATGTGGTGGCAGTTGCAGCGTGCTGGGAATCTCCTCCCCCCGGTGATGAGGGCCCTCTTGCGTCAGGCCCTAACTGCTGGGCTCACCAACTTTTCTTAGTGAGCCCAGTGATGCTTTGGCACTCCTCTTAGGACCCCATCTCCATGGGGATGTGGGCCTTCTGCTCTGAGGTCCCAACGGCTGGGTTGTTCACATTTTCATGATGTGGGCTCTCTGGTGTTAGTTCACAGAGGCCTGGATCCCATAGCCTCTGTGCTCTTGGCCGCCTGCTGGGAGGTTCCAACTGCTGGATTCCTCACTTTTTTAATTTTTTAGGCCCTCTGTTGTGAGGATCCTCCTGCCTGCCTCACTCCCAGCCCCTTCGTGATGTGTGTCATCTGGTATGAGGCCACATGTGCTGGGTTCCTCACCTTTCGATGATGTGGGACCAGTGGTCTTAGGAGACTCCTGCCTGGTTCACATCCCCTTGGTGATGTGGGCCCTCTGTTGAGAGTCTGATCCTGGCTGGGTTCCTCCCCCATCTGTGAGGTGGGCCGTCTGCTGTGAGGTCACTCCTGCCTGGCTTGCTCACCTCGCCTTGTGGACATGAGCCCTCTGGTGGCACTTGGAGTCTGCTGGGAGCCTCCTCCCCTCGGTGATGAGGGCCCTCTGGCGTCAGGCCCTAACTGCTGGGCTCCCCACATTTTGTGATGTGCGCCCAGTGGTGCGAGGACACTCCAGCCAGGTTCACATCCCCATTGGGATGTGGGCCTTCTGCTCTGAGGTCCCAATGCCTGGGTTGCTCACAGTTTCATGATGTGGGCTCTCTGCTGTTAGTTCACTCCTGCCTGCATCCCATAGCTTCTGTGCTCTCGGCCGCCTGCTGGGAGGTTCCAACTGCTGGATTCCTCACCTTTCTTATTCTTTGGGCCGTCTGTTTTTAGGCTACTCCTGCCTGCCTCACTCCCATTCCCTTTGTGATATGTGTCCTCTGATTTGAGGCCACATGTGCTGGGTTCCGCACCTTTCGATGATGTGGCCTCACTGGAGGGAAGACAGTCCTGACTGGTTCCCATCCCCTTGCTGATGTGGGCCCTCAGGTGAGAGTCTGATCCTGGCTGGGTTCCTCACCCTTCTGTGAGGTGGGCCCTCTGCTGTGAGGTCAATCATGCCTGTCTAGCACACGTCACCTTGGCGACGTGGGCCCTCTGGTGGCAGTTGGAGTGTGCTGGGATCCTCCTCCCCTCGGTGATGAGGGCCCTCTTGCCTTAGGCCACAACTGCTGGGCTCCCCACATTTTCTGATGTGCGCCAAGTGAGTGAGGACACTCTTGCCAGCTTCCCATCCCCATGGGGATATGGGCCTTCTGCTCTGAGGTCAAAACGGCTGACTTGCTCACAGTACCATGATGTGGGCCCTCTGCTGTGAGTTCACTCCAGCAAGGATCCCTTATCATCGGTGCTCTGAGCCGCCTGCTGGGAGGTTCCAACTGCTGGATTCCTCAACTTTTTTATTCTATGTGCCCTCTGTTGTGAGGCTCCTCCTGCCTGCCTCACTGCCAGCCCCTTGGTGATGACTGTCCTATGGCTTGAGGCCACATGTGCTGCGTTCCTCACCTTTCGATGATGTGGCCCCACTCGTGTGAGGACACTCCTGCCTGGTTCCTATCCCCTTGGTGAGGTGGGCCCTCTGGCAAGAGTCTAATCCTGGCTGGGTTCCTCAACGTTCTGTGAGGTAGGCCCTCTGCTGTGAGGTCACTCCTGCCTGGCCTGATCACATTGCCTTGGCAATGTGAGCCCTCAGGTGGCAGTTGGAGCCTGCTGGGAATCTCCTCCCCTCAGTTATGAGAGCCCTGGATAAAACACATATGCCCTTTTTTGCCAAGTGCATTATTTTCCAAGTTCTGTCTCTTTTCCTATGCTTTAAGAGCGACTCCCGTGTACCTTCTGAAATCAGTTTCCAGGAATTCTGCCCCGTATTCAAGTCCTCTTCGCAGCCTTACTTCAGTATAATTTTGGATGATAGCTGTCATTTATAACTCCGCAGGTTTGTGAATTACAGTGCCCCTGAGCTCCTTTCTTCAACTCGCTTTCTTGTGAGCTGGCCACAAAACCGCAGGATCTCTTCAGGCCCTAATCTAGTTCCAGCATGGCACACGGAGCCTTTGGTTCATTCGTCTTCCTGGTGGGAAATGAGAGTTAAATTTGCCCTTCCAGACACCTACAGATAGTCTCACATTGCTTCTCCTTATTCCTGTTCATCTTCCGAAGAAATTGCAAACTGGTCCAAACAGGAGGTTAAAGGCACTGACTCTCCAAGTGGGGAGAGTGTTACTAAAGCGTCTGGAATGTTGCACCCGAGTACCAGGGGACGAAAACTGAGACATATTTGAACACGTTTCCCGATCACACGGTGGATCATACTCTGGGTTCCACATGCATGTTTTAGCTGAAGGAAGAATCCCTTAAACCTGGAGAGTTGAGACCCATGGAATGGGTACCATGCAATATGACTTCAAAGGGTCTGCATTTGCTCACCGAACCTCACCAATCCTATCACTGCTGCGTTTATGCTGCTGTACACACGCTTGATTCTCTTTCAGAGACATATAAATCCATAGGATTTAAGATTCTTACTAGTCAGGTATATTTTTAGGCGTTTAATATGGGGTGTTGAGTCCACTTCGTTTAGGAAGGAGTAGCTCTTGTCTATTACATACTTGGCTTATGGAACGGTATCTGTGCTAATTTCAATCTCTGGTTTTATGCAGCACCCCAACTCACCTTTCCCCTTAAGCAAGCATACGTTGGTTTTCTACATTTGAGACCCTGTTCTGTTTTGTAATTCAGTTCCTGTGTAGCCAAGTTTACATTCCGTGTAGTAGTGATATCTTATGATGTTTCTTTTTCTGTGTGACTTATTTCACTTAGAATCATCGTACCTGAATCCACTCATTATGCTGCTATGGGCCTGATGACATAGATTTCATTGCTGAGTGATATTGCATTGTACGTAAGTACCACAACTTCTTTATCCATTTTTCGCTTTCTGTGATATTGAACTTGTACCGTAAACGAGGTTCTTGTAAACAGAGCCGTCCCAAACTTTGGGGTGGCTGTGTCTTTTTGATTTTAATTTCCCTAAGCTATAGGACCATAAGTGGAAGTGCCCTAGGCTCTGTTGCTTTGTTTTTTAGATGTTTCAGGAAACACCATACACTTATCCAGAGTGGCTGTTGGCAATTTACATCCCGCCCATCAGCATAACAAGGCTCCCAGTTCTCCATGGCCTGTCCTGCCTTTCTGGATTTTACACTTTTTTCAAATGGCCAGTTTGACCGGGGGGCAGTGAGACTTCATTGTAGTGCAGATTTCATTTGCAAGCTTGCTTGGTTCGCCAAAAAGGGCATATGCGTTTTTTCCTGAATATATTCAGGAAAAAACGCATATGCCCTTTTTGGCCAAGTGCATCATTGTGGACGTTCTGCCTCTTTTCCTATGCTTTACATGCAATTCCAGTCTACCTCCTGAAATTGGTTTCCTGCAATTCTGCCCCGTTTTCAAGTTCTCTTGGCAGCCTTACTTCAATATATTTTTGGACGATAGCTGTCTTTTATAACACTGCAGGTTTTTGAATTACAGTGCCCCTGAGCTCCTTTCTTCAACTCGCTTTCTTGTGAGCTCGCCGCAACACCGCAGGATTGCTTCAGGCCCTAGTGTGGTTCCGGCATGGCACGCTGAGCCTTTGTTTAATTCCTCTTCCTGGTCGGAAATGAGAGTTAAATTTGCCCGTCCAGACACCTCCAGCTAGTCTCTCATTGGTTCTCCCTATTCCTGTTCATTTTCTGCAGAAATTGCAAACTGGGCCAAACAGGAGTTTAAAGACACTGACTCTCCAAGTGAGGAGAGAGTTAGTAAAGCGTCTGGAATGTTGCACCCGAGTACCAGGGGATGAAAACTGAGACACATTTGAACACGTTTCCCGATCACATGGTGGATAATACACTGGGTTCCACAGGCATGTTTTAGCTGAAGGAAGAATCCCTTAAACCTGGAGAGTTGAGACCCATGGAATGGGTAGCATGCAATATGACTTCAAAGGGTCTGCATTTGCTCACTGAACCTCACCAATCCTATCACTGCTGCGTTTATGCCGCTGTACACACGCTTGATTCTCTTTTGGAGACATATAAATCCATAGGTTTTAAGATTCTTACTAGTCAGGTAATTTCTTAGGCGTTTAATATGTGGTGTTGAGTCCTCTTCGTTGAGCAAGGTGTAGCTCTTGTCTATTACATATTTGGCTTATGGAACGGTATCTGTGCTAATTTCAATCTCTGGTTTTATGCAGCACCCCAACTCACCTTTCCCCTTAAGCAAGCATAAGTTGGTTTTCTACATTTGAGACACTGTTCTGTTTTGTAATTCAGTTCCTGTGTAGCCAAGTTTACATTCCATGTAGTAGTGATATCTTATGATGTTTCTTTTTCTGTGTGACTTATTTCACTCAGAATCATCGTACCTGAATCCACTCATTATGCTGCTACGGGCCTGATGACATAGATTTCATTGCTGAGTGATATTGCACTGTACGTAAGTACCACAACTTCTTTATCCATATTTCGCTTTCTGCGATATTGAACTTGTACCGTACACGAGGTTCTTGTAAATAGAACCGTCTGAAACTTTGGGGTGGCTGTGTCTTTTTGATTTTAATTTCCCTAAGCTATAGAACCATAAGTGGAAGTGCCCTAGGCTCTGTTGCTTTGTTTTTTAGATGTTTCAGGAAACACCATACACTTCTCCAGAGTGGCTGTTGGCAATTTACATCCCGCCCATCCGCATAACAAGGCTCCAGTTCTCCATGGCCTGTCCTGCCTTTCTGGATTTTACACTTTTTTCAGATTGCCCTTTTGACGGGGGGGAAGTGAGACTTCATTGTAGTGCAGATATCCTTTGCAAGCTTGCTTGGTTGGCCAAAAAGGGCGTATGCGTTTTTTCCTGAATATATTCAGGAAAAAATGCATATGCCCTTTTTGGCCATGTGCATCATTGTGGACGTTCTGCCTCTTTTCCTATGCTTTACATGCAATTCCAGTCTACCTCCTGAAATCGGTTTCCTGCAATTCTGCCCCGCTTTCAAGTCCTCTTGGCAGCCTTACTTCAATATATTTTTGGACGATAGCTGTCATTTATAACTCTGCAGGTTTGTGAATGACAGTGCCCCTGAGCTCCTTTCTTCAACTCGCTTTCTTGTGATCTGGCCGCAACACCGCAGGATTGCTTCAGGCCCTAGTGTGATTCCGGCATGGCACGCTGAGCCTTTCATTAATTCCTCTTCCTGGTGGGAAATGAGAGTTAAATTTGCCCGTCCAGTCACCTCCAGCTAGTCTCTCATTGGTTCTCCCTATTCCTGTTCATCTTTCGCAGAAATTGTAAACTGGGCTAAACAGGAGGTTAAAGGCACTGACTCTCCAAGTGGGGAGAGTGTTAGTAAAGCGTCTGGAATGTTGCACCCGAGTACCAGGGGACGAAAACTGAGACACATTTGAACACGTTTCCCGAGTACTCGGTGGATCATACTCTGCGTTCCACATGCATGATTTACCTGAAGGAAGAATCCCTTAAACCAGGAGAGTTGAGACCCATGGAATGGGTACCATGCAATATGACTTCAAAGGGTCTGCATTTGCTCACCGAACCTCACCAATCCTATCACTGCTGCGTTTATGCCACGGTACATACACTTGATTCTCTTTCAGAGACATATAAATCCATAAGTTTTAAGATTCTTACTAGTCAGGTATATTCTTAGGCGTTTAATATGGGGTGTTGAGTCCACTTCGTTGAGCAAGGAGTAGCTCTTGTCTATTACACATTTGGCTTATGGAACGGTATCTGTGCTCATTTCAATCTCTGGTTTCATGCAGCACCTCAACTCACCTTTCCCCTTAAGCAAGCATAAGTTGGTTTTCTACATTTGAGAACCTGTTCTGTTTTGTAATTCAGTTCCTGTGTAGCCAAGTTTACATTCCGTGTAGTAGTGATATCTTATGATGTTTCTTTTTCTGTGTGACTTATTTCACTTAGAATCATCGTACCTGAACCCACTCATTATGCTGCTACGGGCCTGATGACATAGATTTCATTGCTGAGTGATATTGCATTGTACGTAAGTACCACAACTTCTTTATCCATTTTTCGCTTTCTGCGATATTGAACTTGTACCGTAAACGAGGTTCTTGTATACAGAGCCGTCCCAAACTTTGGGGTGGCTGTGTCTTTTTCATTTTAGTTTCCCTAAGCTATAGGACCATAAGTGGAAGTGCCCTAGGCTCTGTTGCTTTGTTTTTTAGATGTTTCAGGAAACACCATACACTTATCCAGAGTGGCTGTTGGCAATTTACATCCCGCCCATCAGCATAACAAGGCTCCCAGTTCTCCATGGCCTGTCCTGCCTTTCTGGATTTTACACTTTTTTCAGATGGCCCTTTTGACCGGGGGAAGTGAGACTTCATTGTAGTGCAGATTTCCTTTGCAAGCTTGCTTGGTTGGCCAAAAAGGGCGTATGCGTTTTTTCCTGAATATATTCCTGAATATATTCAGGAAAAAACGCATACGCCCTTTTTGGCCAAGTGCATCATTGTGGACGTTCTGCCTCTTTTCCTATGCTTTACATGCAATTCCAGTCTACCTCCTGAAATCGGGTTCCTGCAATTCTGCCCCACTTTCAAGTTCTCTTGGCAGCCTTACTTCAATATATTTTTGGACGATAGCTGTCATTTATAACACTGCAGGTTTTTGAATTACAGTGCCCCTGAGCTCCTTTCTTCAACTCGCTTTCTTGTGAGCTCGCCGCAACACCGCAGGATTGCTTCAGGCCCTAGTGTGGTTCCGGCATGGCACGCTGAGCCTTTGGTTAATTCCTCTTCCTGGTGGGAAATGAGAGTTAAATTTGCCCGTCCAGACACCTCCAGCTAGTCTCTCATTGGTTCTCCCTATTCCTGTTCATTTTCCGCAGAAATTGCAAACTGGGCCAAACAGGAGGTTAAAGGCACTGACTCTCCAAGTGAGGAGAGAGTTAGTAAAGCGTCTGGAATGTTGCACCCGAGTACCAGGGGATGAAAACTGAGACACATTTGAACACGTTTCCCGATCACATGGTGGATAATACACTGGGTTCCACAGGCATGTTTTAGCTGAAGGAAGAATCCCGTAAAACTGGAGAGTTGAGACCCATGGAATGGGTAGCATGCAATATGACTTCAAAGGGTCTGCATTTGCTCACTGAACCTCACCAATCCTATCACTGCTGCGTTTATGCCGCTGTACACACGCTTGATTCTCTTTTGGAGACATATAAATCCATAGGTTTTAAGATTCTTACTAGTCAGGTAATTTCTTAGGCGTTTAATATGTGGTGTTGAGTCCTCTTCGTTGAGCAAGGTGTAGCTCTTGTCTATTACATATTTGGCTTATGGAACGGTATCTGTGCTAATTTCAATCTCTGGTTTTATGCAGCACCCCAACTCACCTTTCCCCTTAAGCAAGCATAAGTTGGTTTTCTACATTTGAGACACTGTTCTGTTTTGTAATTCAGTTCCTGTGTAGCCAAGTTTACATTCCGTGTAGTAGTGATATCTTATGATGTTTCTTTTTCTGTGTGACTTATTTCACTCAGAATCATCGTACCTGAATCCACTCATTATGCTGCTACAGGCCTGATGACATAGATTTCATTGCTGAGTGATATTGCACTGTACGTAAGTATCACAACTTCTTTATCCATATTTCGCTTTCTGCGATATTGAACTTGTACCGTAAACGAGGATCTTGTAAATAGAGCCGTCTGAAACTTTGGGGTGGCTGTGTCTTTTTGATTTTAATTTCCCTAAGCTATAGAACCATAAGTGGAAGTGCCCTAGGCTCTGTTGCTTTGTTTTTTAGATGTTTCAGGAAACACCATACACTTCTCCAGAGTGGCTGTTGGCAATTTACATCCCGCCCATCAGCATAACAAGGCTCCAGTTCTCCATGGCCTGTCCTGCCTTTCTGGATTTTACACTTTTTTCAGATTGCCCTTTTGACGGGGGGGAAGTGAGACTTCATTGTAGTGCAGATATCCTTTGCAAGCTTGCTTGGTTGGCCAAAAAGTGCGTATGCGTTTTTTCCTGAATATATTCAGGAAAAAATGCATACGCCCTTTTTGGCCATGTGCATCATTGTGGACGTTCTGCCTCTTTTCCTATGCTTTACATGCAATTCCAGTCTACCTCCTGAAATCGGTTTCCTGCAATTCTGCCCCGCTTTCAAGTCCTCTTGGCAGCCTTACTTCAATATATTTTTGGACGATAGCTGTCATTTATAACTCTGCAGGTTTGTGAATGACAGTGCCCCTGAGCTCCTTTCTTCAACTCGCTTTCTTGTGAGCTGGCCGCAACACCGCAGGATTGCTTCAGGCCCTAGTGTGATTCCGGCATGGCACGCTGAGCCTTTGGTTAATTCCTCTTCCTGGTGGGAAATGAGAGTTAAATTTGCCCGTCCAGTCACCTCCAGCTAGTCTCTCATTGGTTCTCCCTATTCCTGTTCATCTTTCGCAGAAATTGTAAACTGGGCTAAACAGGAGGTTAAAGGCACTGACTCTCCAAGTGGGGAGAGTGTTAGTAAAGCGTCTGGAATGTTGCACCCGAGTACAAGGGGATGAAAACTGAGACACATTTGAACACGTTTCCCGAGTACTCGGTGGATCATACTCTGCGTTCCACATGCATGATTTACCTGAAGGAAGAATCCCTTAAACCAGGAGAGTTGAGACCCATGGAATGGGTACCATACAATATGACTTCAAAGGGTCTGCATTTGCTCACCAAACCTCACCGATCCTATTACTGCTGCTCTTATGCCGCTGTACACACGCTTCATTCTCTTTCGGAGACATATAAATCCATAGGTTTTATGATTCTTACTAGTCAGGTATATTCTTAGGCGTTTAATATGGCGTCTTGTGTCCACTTCGTTGAGCAAGGAGTAGCTCTTGTCTATTACATATTTGGCTTATGGAATGGTATCTGTGCTAATTTCAATCTCTGGTTTTATGCAGCACCTCAACTCACCTTTCCCCTTAAGCAAGCATAAGTTGGTTTTCTACATTTGAGACCCTGTTCTGTTTTGTAATTCAGTTCCTGTGTAGCCAAGTTTACATTCCGTGTAGTAGTGATATCTTATGATGTTTCTTTTTCTGTGTGACTTATTTCACTTAGAATCATCGTACCTGAATCCACTCATTATGCTGCTACGGGCCTGATGACATAGATTTCATTGCTGAGTAATATTGCATTGTACGTAAGTACCACAACTTCTTTATCCATTTTTCGCTTTCTGCGATATTGAACTTGTACCGTAAACGAGGTTCTTGTATACAGAGCCGTCCCAAACTTTGGGGTGGCTGTGTCTTTTTCATTTTAGTTTCCCTAAGCTATAGGACCATAAGTGGAAGTGCCCTAGGCTCTGTTGCTTTGTTTTTTAGATGTTTCAGGAAACACCGAACACTTCTCCAGAGTGGCTGTTGGCAATTTACATCCCGCCCATCAGCATAACAAGGCTCACAGTTCTCCATGGCCTGTCCTGCCTTTCTGGATTTTACACTTTTTTCAGATGGCCCTTTTTACCTGTGGGAATTGAGACTTCATTGTAGTGCAGATTTCCTTTGCAAGCTTGCTTGGATGGCCAAAAGGGGCGTATGAGTTTTTTCCTGAATATATTCAGGAAAAAACGCATACGCCCTTTTTGGCCAAGTGCATCATTGTGGACGTTCTGCCTCTTTTCCTATGCTTTACATGCAATTCCAGTCTACCTCCTGAAATCGGTTTCCTGCAATTCTGCCCCGCTCTCAAGTCCTCTTGGCAGCCTTACTTCAATATATTTTTCGACGATAGCTGTCGTTTATAACTCTGCAGGTTTGTGAATTACAGTGCCCCTGACCTAATTTCTTCAACTCGCTTTCTTGTGACCTGGCCGCAACACTGCATGATTGCTTCAGACCCTAGTGTGGTTCCAGCATAGCAAGCTGAGCCTTTGGTTAATTCCTCTTCCTAGTGGGAAATGAGAGTTAAATTTGCCCGTCCAGACACCTCCAGCTAGTCTCTCATTGGTTCTCCCTATTTCTGTTCATTTTCCGCAGAAATTGCAAACTGGGCCAAACAGGAGGTTAAAGGCACTGACTCTCCAAGTGGGGAGAGTGTTAGTAAACCGTCTGGAATGTTGCACCCGAGTACCAGGGGACAAAAACTGAGACACATTTGAACACGTTTCCCGATCACACGGTGGATCATACTCTGGGTTCCACATGCATGTTTTAGCTGAAGGAAGAATCCCTTAAACCTGGAGAGTTGAGACCCATGGAATGGGTACCATGCAATATGACTTCAAAGGGTCTGCATTTGCTCACCGAACCTCACCAATCCTATCACTGTTGCGTTTATGCCACTGTACACACGTTTGATTCTCTTTCGGAGACATATAAATCCATAGGTTTTAAGATTCTTAGTAATCCGGTATATTCTTAGGCGTTTAATATGGGGTGTTGAGTCCACTTCGTTGAGCAAGGAGTAGCTCTTGTCTATTACTATTTGGCTTCTGGAACGGTATATGTGCTAATTTCAATCTCTGGTTTTATGCACCACCCGAACTCACCTTTCCCCTTAAGCAAGCATAAGTTGGTTTACTACATTTGTGACCCTGTTCTGTTTTGTAATTCAGTTCCTGTGCAGCCAAGTTTACATTCCGTGTAGTAGTGATATCTTATGATGTTTCTTTTTCTGTGTGACTTATTTCACTTAGAATCATCGTACCTGAATCCACTCATTATGCTGCTACGGGCCTGATGACATAGATTTCATTGCTGAGTGATATTGCATTGTACGTAAGTACCACAACTTCTTTATCCATTTTTCGCTTTCTGTGATATTGAACTTGTACCGTAAATGGGGTTATTGTAAACAGAGCCATCCCACACTTTGTGGTGGCTGTGTCTTTTTGATTTTAATTTTCCTAAGCTATAGGACCATAAGTGGAAGTGCCCTAGGCTCTGTTGCTTTGTTTTTTAGATGTTTCAGGAAACACCATACACTTCTCCAGAGTGGCTGTTGGCAATTTACATCCCGCCCATCAGCATAACAAGGCTCCCAGTTCTCCATGGCCTGTCCTGCCTTTCTGGATTTTACACTTTTTTCAGATGGCCCTTTTGACCATGGGGCAGTGAGACTTCATTGTAGTGCAGATTTCCTTTGCAAGCTTGCTTTGTTGGCCAAAAAGGGCGTATGCGTTTTTTCCTGAATATATTCAGGAAAAAAAGCATATGTCCTTTTTGGCCAAGTGCATCATTGTGGACGTTCTGCCTCTTTTCCTATGCTTCACATGCAATTCCAGTCTACCTCCTGAAATCGGTTTCCTGCAATTCTGCCCTGCTTTCAAGTCCTCTTGGCAGCCTTACTTCAATATATTTTTGGACGATAGCTGTCATTTATAACTCTGCAGATTTCTGAATTACAGTGCCCCTGAGCTCCTTTCTTCAACTCGCTTTCTTGTGAGCTGGCCGCAACACCGCAGGATTGCTTCAGGCCCTAGTGTGGTTCCGGCATGGCACGCTGAGCCTTTGGTTAATTCCTCTTCCTGGTGGGAAATGAGAGTTAAATTTGCCCGTCCAGACACCTCCAGCTAGTCTCTCATTGGTTCTCCCTATTCCTGTTCATTTTCCGCAGAAATTGGAAACTGGGCCAAACAGGAGGTTAAAGGCACTGACTCTCCAAGTGGGGAGAGTGTTAGTAAAGCGTCTGGAATGTTGCACCCTACTACCAGGGGACGAAAACTGAGACACATTTGAACACGTTTCCCGAACACACGGTGGATCATACTCTGGGTTCCACATGCATGTTTTAGCTGAAGGAAGAATCCCTTAAACCTGGAGAGTTGAGACCCATGGAATGGGTACCATGCAATATGACTTCAAAGGGTCTGCATTTGCTCACCGAACATCACCAATCCTATCACTGCTGCGTTTCTGCCGCTGTACACACGCTTGATTCTCTTTTGGAGACATATAAATCCATAGGTTTTAAGATTCTTACTAGTCAGGTATATTCTTAGGCGTTTAATATGGGGTGTTGAGTCCACTTCGTTGAGCAAGGAGTAGTACTTGTCTATTACATATTTGGCTTATGGAACGGTATCTGTGCTAATTTCTCTCTGTCTTTATGCAGCACCGCAACTCACCTTTCCCCTTCAGCAAGTATAAGTTGGTTTTCTACATTTGAGACCCTGTTCTGTTTTGTAATTCAGTTCCTGTGTAGCCAAGTTTACATTCCGTGTAGTAGTGATATCTTATGATGTTTCTTTTTCTGTGTGACTTATTTCACTTAGAATCATCGTACCTGAATCCACTCATTATGCTGCTACAGGCCTGATGACATAGATTTCATTGCTGAGTGATATTGCATTGTACGTAAGTACCACAACTTCTTTATCCATTTTTCGCTTTCTGTGATATTGAAATTGTACCGTAAAAGAGGTTCTTGTAAACACAGCCATCCCAAAATTTGGGGTGGCTGTGTCTTTTTGATTTTAATTTCCCTAAGCTATAGGACCATAAGTGGAAGTGCCCTAGGCTCTGTTGCTTTGTTTTTTAGATGTTTCAGGAAACACCATACACTTCTCCAGAGTGGTTGTTGGCAATTTACATCCCGCCCATCAGCATAACAAGGCTCCCAGTTCTCCATGGCCTGTCCTGCCTTTCTGGATTTTACACTTTTTTCAGATGGCCCTTTTCACGGGGGGGCAGTGAGACTTCATTGTAGTGCAGATTTCCTTTGCAAGCTTGCTTGGTTGCCCAAAAAGTGCGTATGCGTTTTTTCCTGAATATATTCAGGAAAAAATGCATACGCCCTTTTTGGCCAAGTGCATCATTGTGGACGTTCTGCCTCTTTTCCTATGCTTTACATGCAATTCCAGTCTACCTCCTGAAATCGGGTTCCTGCAATTCTGCCCCGCTCTCAAGAACTCTTGGCAGCCTTACTTCAATATATTTTTCGATGATACCTGTCGTTTATAACTCTGCAGGTTTGTGAATTACAGTGCCCCTGACCTAATTTCTTCAACTCGCTTTCTTGTGACCTGGCCGCAACACTGCATGATTGCTTCAGACCCTAGTGTGGTTCCAGCATAGCAAGATGAGCCTTTGGTTAATTCCTCTTCCTAGTGGGAAATGAGAGTTAAATTTGCCCGTCCAGACACCTCCAGCTAGTCTCTCATTGGTTCTCCCTATTTCTGTTCATTTTCCGCAGAAATTGCAAACTGGGCCAAACAGGAGGTTAAAGGCACTGACTCTCCAAGTGGGGAGAGTGTTAGTAAACCGTCTGGAATGTTGCACCCGAGTACCAGGGGACGAAAACTGAGACACATTTGAACACGTTTCCCGATCACACGGTGGATCATACTCTGGGTTCCACATGCATGTTTTAGCTGAAGGAAGAATCCCTTAAACCTGGAGAGTTGAGACCCATGGAATGGGTACCATGTAATATGACTTCAATGGGTCTGCATTTGCTCACCGCACCTCACCAATCCTATCACTGCTGCGTTTATGCCTCTGTACACACGCTTGATTCTCTTTCGGAGACATATAAATCCATAGGTTTTAAGATTCTTACTAGTCAGGTATATTCTTAGGCGTTTAATATGGGGTGTTGAGTCCACTTCGTTGAGCAAGGAGTAGCTCTTGTCTATTACATATTTGGCTTATGGAATGGTATCTGTGCTAATTTCAATCTCTGGTTTTATGCAACACCCCAACTCACCTTTCCCCTTAATCAAGCATAAATTGGTTTTCTACATTTGAGACCCTGTACTGTTTTGTAATTCAGTTCCTGTGTAGCCAAGTTTACATTCCGTGTAGTAGTGATATCTTCTGATGTTTCTTTTTCTGTGTGACTTATTTCACTTAGAATCATCGGACCTGAATCCACTCATTATGCTGCTATGGGCCTGATGACATAGATTTCATTGCTGAGTGATATTGCATTGTACGTAAGTACCACAACTTCTTTATCCATTTTTCGCTTTCTGTGATATTGAACTTGTACCGTAAACGAGGTTCTTGTAAACAGAGCCATCCCAAACTTTGGGGTGGCTGTGTCTTTTTGATTTTAATTTCCCTAAGCTATAGGACCATAAGTGGAAGTGCCCTAGGCTCTGTTGCTTTGTTTTTTAGATGTTTCAGGAAACACCATACACTTCTCCAGAGTGGCTGTTGGCAATTTACATCCCGCCCATCAGCATAACAAGGCTCCCAGTTCTCCATGGCCTGTCCTGCCTTTCTGGATTTTACACTTTTTTCAGATGGCCCTTTTCATGGGGGGGCAGTGAGACTTCATTGTAGTGCAGATTTCCTTTGCAAGCTTGCTTGGTTGCCCAAAAAGGGCGTATGCGTTTTTTCCTGAATATATTCAGGAAAAAACGCATACGCCCTTTTTGGCCAAGTGCATCATTGTGGACTTTCTGCCTCTTTTCCTATGCTTTACATGCAATTCCAGTCTACCTCCTGAAATCGGATTCCTGCAGTTCTGCCCCGCTCTCACGTCCTTTTGGCAGCCTTACTTCAATATATTTTTGGACGATAGCTGTCATTTATAACTCTGCAGGTTTCTGAATTACAGTGCCCCTGAGCTCCTTTCTTCAACTCGCTTTCTTTTGAGCTGGCCGCAACACCGCAGGATTGCTTCAGGCCCTAGTGTGGTACTGGCATGGCATGCTGAGCCTTTGGTTAATTCCTCTTCCTGGTGGGAAATGAGATTTAAATTTGCCCGTCCAGACACCTCCAGCTAGTCTCTCATTGGTTCTCCCTATTCCTGTTCATTTTCCGCAGAAATTGCAAACTGGGCCAAACAGGAGGTTAAAGGCACTGACTCTCCAAGTGGGGAGACTGTTAGGAAAGCGTCTGGAATGTTGCACCCGAATACCAGGGGAAGAAAACTGAGACACATTTGAACACGTTTCCCGATCACACGGTGGATCATACTCTGGGTTCCACATGCATGTTTTAGCTGAAGGAAGAATCCCTTAAACCTGGAGAGTTGAGACCCATGGAATGGGTACCATGCAATATGACTTCAAAGGGTCTGCATTTGCTCACCGAACCTCACCAATCCTATCACTGCTGCGTTTCTGCCGCTGTACACACGCTTGATTCTCTTTCGGAGACATATAAATCCATAGGTTTTAAGATTCTTACTAGTCAGGTATATTCTTAGGCGTTTAATATGGGGTGTTGAGTCCACTTCGTTGAGCAAGAAGTAGCTCTTGTCTATTACATATTTGGCTTATGGAACGGTATCTGTGCTAATTTCTCTCTGGCTTTATGCAGCACCCCAACTCACCTTTCCCCTTAAGCAAGTATAAGTTGGTTTTCTACATTTGAGACCCTGTTCTGTTTTGTAATTCAGTTCCTGTGTAGCCAAGTTTACATTCCGTGTAGTAGTGATATCTTATGATGTTTCTTTTTCTGTGTGACTTATTTCACTTAGAATCATCGTACCTGAATCCACTCATTATGCTGCTACGGACCTGATGACATAGATTTCATTGCTGAGTGATATTGCATTGTACGTAAGTACCACAAATTCTTTATCCATTTTTCGCTTTCTGTGATATTGAACTTGTACCGTAAACGAGGTTCTTGTAAACAGAGCCGTCCCAAACTTTGGGGTGGCTGTGTCTTTTTGATTTTAATTTCCCTAAGCTATAGGACCATAAGTGGAAGTGCCCTAGGCTGTGTTGCTATGTTTTTTAGATGTTTCAGGAAACACCATACACTTCTCCAGAGTGGCTGTTGGCAATTTACATCCCGCCCATCAGCATAACAAGGCTCCCAGTTCTCCATGGCCTGTGCAGCCTTTCTGGATTTTACACTTTTTTCAGATGGCCCTTTTGACCGGGGTGCAGTGAGACTTCATTTTAGTGCAGATTTCCTTTGCAAGCTTGCTTGGTTGGCCAAAAAGTGCGTATGCGTTTTTCCTGAATATATTCAGGAAAAAAGGCATACGCCCTTTTTGGCCACGTGCATCATTGTCGACGTTCTGCTTCTTTTCCTATGTTTTACATGCAATTCCAGTCTACCTCCTGAAATCGGTTTCCTGCAATTCTGCCCCGCTTTCAAGTCCTCTTGGCAGCCTTACTTCAATATATTTTTGGACGATAGCTGTCATTTATAACTCTGCAGGTTTGTGAATCACAGTGCCCCTGAGCTCCTTTCTTCAACTCGCTTTCTTGTGAGCTGGCCGCAACACCGCAGGATTGCTTCAGGCCCTAGTGTAGTTCCTGCATGGCACGCTGAGCCTTTGGTTAATTCCTCTTCCTGGTGGGAAATGAGAGTTAAATTTTCCCGTCCAGACATCTCCAGCTAGTCTCTCACTGGTTCTCCCTATTCCTGTTCATTTTCCGCAGAAATTGCAAACTGGGCCAAACAGGAGGTTAAAGGCACTGACTCTCCAAGTGGGGAGAGTGTTAGTAAAGCGTATGGAATGTTGCACCTGAGTACCAGGGGACGAAAAATGAGACACATTTGAACACATTTCCCGATCACACGGTGGATCATACTCTGGGTTCCACATGCATGTTTTAGCTGACGGAAGAATCCCTTAAACCTGTAGAGTTGAGACCCATGGAATGGGTACCATGTAATATGACTGCAAAGGGTGTGCATTTGCTCACCGCACCTCACCAATCCTATCACTGCTGCGTTTATGCCACTGTACACACGCTTGATTCTCTTTCGGAGACATATAAATCCATAGGTTTTAAGATTCTTAGTAGTCCGGTATATTCTTAGGCGTTTAATATGGGGTGTTGAGTCCACTTCGTTGAGCAAGGAGTAGCTCTTGTCTATTACAATTTGGCTTCTGGAACGGTATATGTGCTAATTTCAATCTCTGGTTTTATGTAGCACCCGAACTCACCTTTCCCCTTAAGCAAGCATAAGTTGGTTTACTACATTTGAGACCCTGTTCTGTTTTGTAATTCAGTTCCTGTGTAGTCAAGTTTACATTCCGTGTAGTAGTGATATCTTATGATGTTTCTTTTTCTGTGTGACTTATTTCACTTAGAATCATCGTACCTGAATCCACTCATTATGCTGCTACGGGCCTGATGACATAGATTTCATTGCTGAGTGATATTGCATTGTACGTAAGTACCACAACTTCTTTATCCATTTTTCGCTTTCTGTGATATTGAACTTGTACCGTAAATGAGGTTATTGTAAACAGAGCCATCCCACACTTTGTGGTGGCTGTGTCTTTTTGATTTTAATTTCCCTAAGCTATAGGACCATAAGTGGAAGTGCCCTAGGCTCTGTTGCTTTGTTTTTTAGATGTTTCAGGAAACACCATACACTTCTCCAGAGTGGCTGTTGGCCATTTACATCCCGCCCATCAGCATAACAAGGCTCCCAGTTCTCCATGGCCTGTCCTGCCTTTCTGGATTTTACACTTTTTTCAGATGGCCCTTTTGACCGGGGGCAGTGAGACTTCATTGTAGTGCAGATTACCTTTGCAAGCTTGCTTGGTTGGCCAAAAAGTGCGTATGCGTTTTTTCCTGAATATATTCAGGAAAAAACGCATACGTCCTTTTTGGCCAAGTGCATCATTGTGGACGTTCTGCCTCTTTTCCTATGCTTCACATGCAATTCCAGTCTACCTCCTGAAATCGGTTTCCTGCAATTCTGCCCTGCTTTCAAGTCCTCTTGGCAGCCTTACTTCAATATATTTTTGGACGATAGCTGTCATTTATAACTCTGCAGGATTCTGAATTACAGTGCCCCTGAGCTGCTTTCTTCAACTCGCTTTCTTGTGAGCTGGCCGCAACACTGCAGGATTGCTTCAGGCCCTAGTGTGGTTCCGGCATGGCATGCTGAGCCTTTGGTTAATTCCTCTTCCTGGTGGGAAATGAGAGTTAAATTTGCCCGTCCAGACACCTCCAGCTAGTCTCTCATTGGTTCTCCCTATTCCTGTTCATTTTCCACAGAAATTGGAAACTGGGCCAAACAGGAGGTTAAAGGCACTGACTCTCCAAGTGGGGAGAGTGTTAGTAAAGCGTCTGGAATGTTGCACCCGAGTACCAGGGGACGAAATCTGAAACACATTTGAACACGTTTCCCGAACACACGGTGGATCATACTCTGGGTTCCACATGCATGTTTTAGCTGAAGGAAGAATCCCTTAAACCTGGAGAGTTGAGACCCATGGAATGGGTACCATGCAATATGATTTCAAAGGGTCTGCATTTGCTCACCGAACCTCACCAATCCTATCACTGCTGCGTTTCTGCCGCTGTACACACGCTTGATTCTCTTTTGGAGACATATAAATCCATAGGTTTTAAGATTCTTACTAGTCAGGTATATTCTTAGGCGTTTAATATGGGGTGTTGAGTCCACTTCGTTGAGCAAGGAGTAGCTCTTGTCTATTACATATTTGGCTTATGGAACGGTATCTGTGCTAATTTCAATCTCTGGTTTTATTCAGCACCCCAACTCACCTTTCCCCTTAAGCAAGCATAAGTTGGTTTTCTACATTTGAGACCCTGTTCTGTTTTGTAATTCAGTTCCTGTGTAGCCAAGTTTACATTCCGTGTAGTAGTGATATCTTATGATGTTTCTTTTTCTGTGTGACTTATTTCACTTAGAATCATCGGACCTGAATCCACTCATTATGCTGCTACGGGCCTGATGACATAGATTTCATTGCTGAGTGATATTGCATTGTACGTAAGTACCACAACTTCTTTATCCATTTTTCGCTTTCTGTGATATTGAACTTGTACTGTAAACGAGGTTCTTGTAAACAGAGCCGGCCCAAACTTTGGGGTGGCTGTGTCTTTTTGATTTTAATTTCCCTAAGCTATAGGACCATAAGTGGAAGTGCCCTAGGCTCTGTTGCTTTGTTTTTTAGATGTTTCAGGAAACACCATACACTTCTCCAGAGTGGCTGTTGGCAATTTACATCCCACCCATCAGCATAACAAGGCTCCCAGTTCGCCATGGCCTGTCCTGCCTTTCTGGATTTTACACTTTTTTCAGATGGCCCTTTTGACCGGGGGGCAGTGAGACTTCATTGTAGTGCAGATTTCCTTTGCAAGCTTGCTTGGTTGGCCAAAAAGTGCGTATGCGTTTTTTCCTGAATATATTCAGGAAAAAACACATACGCCCTTTTTGGCCAAGTGCATCATTGTGGACGTTCTGCCTCTTTTCCTATGCTTTACATGCAATTGCAGTCTACCTCCTGAAATCGGTTTCCTGCAATTCTGCCCCGCTTTCAAGTCCTCTTGGCAGCCTTACTTCAATATATTTTTGGACGATAGCTGTCATTTATAACTCTGCAGGTTTGTGAATTACAGTGCCCCTGAGCTCCTTTCTTCAACTCGCTTTCTTGTGAGCTGGCCGCAACACCGCAGGATTGCTTCAGGCCCTAGTGTGGTTCCTCACGGCACGCTGAGCCTTTGGTTAATTCCTCTTCCTGGTGGGAAATGGGAGTTAAATTTTCCCGTCCAGACACCTCCAGCTAGTCTCTCATTGGTTCTCCCTATTCCTGTTCATTTTCCGCACAAATTGCAAACTGGGCCAAACAGGAGGTTAAAGGCACTGACTCTCCAAGTGGGGAGAGTGTTAGTAAAGCGTCTGGAATGTTGCACCCGAGTACCAGGGGACGAAAACTGAGACACATTTGAACACGCTTCCAGATCACACGGTGGATCATACTCTGGGTTCCACATGCATGTTTTAGCTGAAGGAAGAATCCCTTAAACCTGGAGAGTTGAGACCCTTGGAATGGGTACCATGCAATATGACTTCAAAGGGTCTGCATTTGCTCACCGAACCTCACCAATCCTATCACTGCTGCGTTTATGCCGCTGTACACACGCTTGATTCTCTTTCGGAGACATATAAATCCATAGGTTTTAAGATTCTTACTAGTCGGGTATATTCTTAGGCGTTTAATATGGGGTGTTGAGTCCACTTCGTTGAGCAAGGAGTAGCTCTTGTCTATTACATATTTGGCTTATGGAATGGTATCTGTGCTAATTTCAATCTCTGGTTTTATGCAGCACCCCAACTCACCTTTCCCCTTAAGCAAGCATAAGTTGGTTTTCTACATTTGAGACCCTGTTGTGTTTTGTAATTCAGTTCCTGTGTAGCCAAGTTTACATTCCGTGTAGTAGTGATATCTTATGATGTTTCTTTCTCTGTGTAACTTATTTCACTTAGAATCATCATACCTGAATCCACTCATTATGCTGCTACGGGCCTGATGATATAGATTTCATTGCTGAGTGATAATGCATTGTGCGTAAGTACCACAACTTCTTTATCTTTTTTTCGCTTTCTGCGATATTGAACTTGTACCGTAAACGAGGTTCTTGTAAACAGAGCCGTCCCAAACTTTTGGGTGGCTGTGTCTTTTTGATTTTAATTTCCCTAAGCTATAGGACCATAAGTAGAAGTGCCCTAGGCTCTGTTGCTTTGTTTATTGGATGTTTCAGGAAACACCATACACTTCTCCAGAGTGGCTGTTGGCAATTTACATCCCACCCATCAGCATAACAAGGCTCCCAGTTCTCCATGACCTGTCCTGCCTTTCTGGATTTTACACTTTTTTCAGATGGCCCATTTGACCGGGGGGCAGTGAGACTTCATTGTAGTGCAGATTTCCTTTGCAAGCTTGCTTGGTTGGCCAGAAAGGGCGTATGCGTTTCTTCCTGAATATATTCAGGAAGAAACGCATACGCCCTTTTTGGCCAAGTTCATGATTGTCGATGTTCTGAGTCTTTTCATATGTTTTCAATGCAATTCCAGTCTACCTCCTGAAATCGGTTTCCTGCAATTCTGCCTTGCTGTCAGTGCCTCTTCATAGCCTTACCTCAATATCCTTTGGAAAATAGTTGGCCTTTATAACTCTGCAGGTTTTTGAATTGCAGTTGCCCTTAGTTCCATTTTTCAGCTCTTATTTTTGTGATCTTGCCTCATATCCACAGGATTTCTTCAGGCCCTATTCTTCTTCTGGGGCGCCTTGCTGTGCATTTGGTTAATTCTTCTTCCTATGTGAAATTAGAGTGACATGTGGCCATTGAAACCACTACAGCTATTTTCTCACTGGTTCCCCCTATTCCCATTCATCCTCCGCACTAACTGCAGACTGTGCGATACCGGAACTTAAAGGCATTGACACTCCATGTGGGGATGTTGTTAGTAAAGCAGCTGGAATGTTGATCCGGAGCCCCAGGAGAGGAAAATGAGGTGCGTTTTAGAAACCTTTCCCGATGATACGGTATACCATCTGCTGGATTTCCCATGCATGGTTTAGCTGTAGGAAGATTCCCTTCAACCTGCAGTGTTGGGACCCTTGGAATGAGTAGCATGAAGTATTGCATTAAACTTTCGGCAGTTGCTCACCAAAGCTCACCAATCCTCTCAGCCCCAAGTGTCCAGCCTTATGTCTTATCCAGCTGTGGGTTTATATGTGGTCATTCCAGGTTGCATCACAGCCCCTGAGCGAATTTTGTAAGAATTTTTCTCTCTTTCATTGTTTCTGCGTTTTGTTTTTAAAATTTATTTCTATAATGGGGTTTAGCTCATTTTCACTGCTGTGTTTGTGCTGCTCTGCACACACTTGATTCCCTTATGAAGATATATCAATACATGGGTTTTAAGATTCTTATTACTCAGATATATTTCTGTGTAGTGTATAGGGTGTGTTGAGGCCAGTTCATTGAGCAAGGTGTAGATCTTGTCTAATACCTATTTGGTTTATTGAACGGTATCTGTGCTAATTTCAAACTCTGGTTTTATGCATCACCCCACCTCTCCTTTCCCCTTAAGCTGACATAAGTGTGTTTTCTAAATGTGAGACACTGTTCTGTTCTGTAATTCATTTCTTGTGCAGCCATATTTACCCTCCCTCTATAAGTGATATCTTATGATATGTTTCTTTTTCTGTTTGACTTATTTCAAGTAGTATTATCGGACCTAAATCCACTCTTTATCCTTCTACTAGCCTTATTTCATTGATTTCATGGTGAAGAGATATTCCATTGTACATAAGTACCACATCTTTATCCATTGTTCTCTTTCCTGGGATATTTAAGGTGTACTGAAGTTGAGGTTCTTGTAAACAGAGTAGCCCTAAACTGTGGTGTGCTTGTGTCTTGTTGATTTTTAGACTTCCCTAGATATACTCCCATGATTGGAAGTGTCCTATGCTCTGTAGCTCTGTTTTTTAGATGATTTAGGAACCACCATACACTTCTCCAGAGTGGCTCTCGGCAGTTCACACACTGCCCATCAGCGTATAAAGGCTCCCTGTTCTCCATGGCCTGTCCTGCATTTCTGGTTTTTACAATTTTAGACACATCTCCCGATCACATGGTGTACAGTCCTCTGGGTTTTCCATGCATGTTTTAGCTGTAGGAAGATCCCTTGAACCTGCAGATTTGGGACCCATTGAATGGGTACCAGGTAGTATTACTTTAAAGGGTGTGCATTTCCTCACCCAACCTCACATTTCTCTTAGCGCGAACAGTTTCCAGCCTTATGTCTCATCCTGCTGTGGGTCTAGATGTGTTCAATCCATGTTGCATCACCGTCCCTGAGGAAAAGTTGTAAGAGGTTTTCTCTGTCTCTCTGTCGTTTATTTTTTTCAATTTATTACTATATTGGTTACAGCTGATTTTCAAAGCTCTGTTTCTTGCTGCTGTACATCCACTTGATTCACGTACAGAGAGACATCAATAAATTCTTTTTGAGATTCTTACCAGTCGTATATATTCTTTTCCGGTGACTTGAGTGTGCTGAGTGCAGTTCTTTTAGCTACCGCGTAGGCCTTGTTGATTATCAGTTTGGTATTTGGAATGGTATCTTTGCTAATTTCAACCTCCTGGATGATGTCTCACCCCTCCCCACCTTTCCCGTTTAGCAGCCTTATGCGTGTTTTCTACATATTTGACTATGTTTTTGTTTTGTAATTTATTTCATGTGTAGCCATTTTGGATTCCACCTTTAAGTGATATCTTATGATATGTGTCTTTTTCTTTTTGAATTATGTCACTTAGAATGATCATACGTAACTCCTCCGGAGTTGTTACAACTGGCCATATTTCATTGATTTCCAGGCTGAATAATATTCCACTCTACCTAAGTACCACATCTCTATCCATTTTTTCTCTCCAGAGACATTTAAGTTATATCCTAGTCGAGGATCTTTTAAACAGAGAGGGGGTAAACATTGGGGTGCCTGTGTCCTCTCGATTTTTGTTTTTCCCAAGATATACGCCCATGAGTGCAAGTGCCCTATGCTCTGTAGCTCATTTTTTAGATGCTTTAGTAAACACAATACACTTCTCCAGAATGGCCGTTGGCAATATACATTTCCACTATAAGTCTCACAGGGCTCCCTCTTCTCCTTGCCCTGTCCTGCATTTCTGTTGTTTACGCTTTATGAGGATGGCTCTTCTGACTGATGCGAAGTGATATCTTTTGTAGTATTGACTTCCAGTGCCCACCTGTTTGGTTGGCTAAAAAAGTGTATGCCCTTTTCTTGAATATATACAGAAAAAAACGCATACACCCTTTTTGGCCAACTGCAATGTTGGCAATGTTCAGCCCCTTTTCTTGTGCTTAATGGCGAGTCCTTTCTACCTCCTCAAATCCCTTTCCTGCCATTCTCCCTTGCTTACAAGTCCTTTTCTCTGACTTTCCTCAAGACATTTTTCAGTGATGGATATTTTCAACTCTGCAGTTTCGTGAATTTTACTGCCCCTGGGTTCCATTGTTCAACTTGTGTTTATGGGAACTGGCCACAAAGCAGCGGGATTTCCTCAAGCCCTATACTGTTTCCATGGGCAACCCTAGCCTTTGGTCAATTCGTCTTCCTGATTGGAAATTAGAGTGACATGTGCCTGTCTGAACACCTAGGACTTGTCTCTCATTGTTCCTCATCCTTCCGCTTCATCCTCTGGACAAATTCCAAACTGTACGCAACAGGATGTTGACAGTGCTGACATCTCCAAGTGGGGAGACTGTTAGTAAAGACGCTGGATGGGTGAACCCGAGCACCAGGAGATGAGGAGATGAGATGCCTTTTCCAAACTCTTCCCGATCAGATGGTATACCATCCTCTGGGTGTGACAGACATGTTTTAGCAGTAAGAAGAGTCCCATTCATGTAAGGAGAACACCAGGGCTTTTTCAAAATCAGTGTCTCCCCGAAACCCAAACTGGGGAATTTTTTAAGCTACGGCTACACATATGTTCATTAAGGGCCTTGGGAAGTAGGCAGAGTCCAAACTTTAGATGATTGAAGTCTTCAGGGTCAGAAGCACTCACCACCAGCTTCCCTTAGGTTACACTTTAACTGTCATTGATAGATGATGTCAATAAAAATATCTATTCTTTTTCAGATTATTTCCCCTTATAGGTTATTGCAAAATGTTGAGTGTAGTTCCCTGTGCTGTACAGTAGTTCCTTGTTGATGATCTATTTTATACATAGCAGTGTGTATGTGTTAATCCCAAACTGTTAATTTATCCCTCCTCCCACCTTTCCCCTTTGGTAATAATAAATTATAAGATTTTATACTTCTCAGAAATGGGGGAGCTGAAAGAGAGGTATCATTTTCAATGGAAAAGCATTTAAAACAAGACTGAAGCTTTAACCAAGATTATTAGATGTACATCCTTGGAAAGAAATCACTTCATTTCTCTAATATTGACCTGACAAATAAGACAAACCTTTTCACTGAACCTGCTTATAATAAAGTGATGGAAATATCAAATGGAAGTGTTAGAAACATCTTA